>NC_063216.1:0-700000 GCF_020740725.1 Corvus hawaiiensis
GAGGGATTTCTTAACACAGCTACCGAGGCTTTGGGAGTCTTCTTTTTCTCCTACTTTCTGCAAAAACACCCTGTGATCCACAAATGCCACAATCCAGACGCCCAACTTCAACAAGACATCCTTTTTACCTAAAAACACTCACTCTCAACTCTTAGATCTTTGGAAGTTTTACCCCTGCAAAATTCCTCTATCTTTCCACCACTGAATTCCTCAGTCCTGCTTCCAAGGATTTCTTGAATACCACGGGGCTTTTCTCAACATTTACCCCCACCACCTTCCCTACGTGCCCACTGCTCATCACCTCATTTTTCCCTCAATGTCTTCGTTCTCCACCCCAGGGAGTTTGTCAAGTGTTGCCTCCAAAATGTTCCCCATCTGTCCACTACTCAGTTCCCCATTTTGCCTCCAAAATATTCCTTCTGTCCCCTCCAGATTGCATCCACTTTTACCCCCAACATTTTACTTCCTCTACAATATTGATCAAACCTTTTCCACCCCAAAAATGTGCACTCTCTCCCTTAAACAGCACCTCAGCTTTTCCCTCAAAAACGCCCCAGAGGGAAACTCAGATTCAGCCCCCAAACTCCCATTTTCCTACACAAACAGTTCTTGTGGCCCCTCTCAATTCCCCCAGGCTTTCAGCTAAAGGAAGAACTGGAAGCCTAGTCCCTCATCTCCGCCCCTGTTTTGCTTTCCCGGAAAACCTTGCGATCCCACACTTTCTCCAAGAGATCTGCTGGGAGTACTGCAAGGTTTGCTCTGTCAAGAGCGCATGGGGGGTTTACAGCACTTGTTCCTCTGCATCTTTACCCTTTCATCAGCTTTCCCCTGGAACGGTGTTGTGGGAGAAGCTTGGAATTACCAGAAATGGATCAGGTTCACGTTTTTGCCCCACCAGTTTTTATCTGGTTTGAAATTCCTGGAATTACCCTCAAATGTGCCCTAGAACACTGCTGTGAAAGGATCAATGAGAAGAACAGCCTGAAAGCAGAAAACCACCTCCAGCAGCAGCCAGAACGATCCCATTTCTCTTCTTACCTGGTCCTGCCAGAGCTCCCAACAGCCATTCCCATTCCAAAACAAGAGCTATGGAAGACATTCCTGCTGTCCGTGAGGGTGAGGTGGCAGTTCTGGATGGTCTTTGCTGTGGAACCAGACAACAAACAGAGTGTAAATGATCTTGGTGGTCCCTTCCAAGCCAAACCAGCCCGTGATTCCATGCGTGGATCAGCACCTGTCCCAGCTCCATTCCAGAAACCTCCTCCCATTAACCCAGAACTTTTCCTTTTGCTGCTCAACATCAGGGATTTGCTGCCGAGTGCCTCGGGCAGGGGACGCCTCAGCCTTCCCTGGGACCGCAGCATTCCCTGCGCTGCCTCAGCACTCCCTGCGCTGCTGTTCCACGCCGATCCCGTGGTCCAGCGCCTGTGCGGGCTGCAGTGCCGGGCTCTCCCCACAAGGCGGCAGCACCGGGAGCGAGCAGCCCCGGCCGGTCCCGCTGGCTCGGGGCAGCTGCGCCTTGAACCCGCCCTGAGCCGGCGGGGCCGTGAACACAGCGGGCACAAACCCCACCGGTGCCCTTTATTTCACCCTCAGAGGCACAGGATCGCAGCATTTCCTGGGCTGCAAGGGACCCGCAGGGAGCATCGAGTCCAAATCCTGGCCCTGCACCCCAAGAATCCCACCCTGTGCCCGAGAGCCTTGTCCAGACCCAAACTCTTCCCCAAGATCCTGAAAACACAGAGGGGCTGGGAGAAGGATGACCATGGAGGATTTTTTTATATAGATCTCCTTGTACGATCGTTATATAATATTATTAGATAGTCCAGGAACCCATCCCTGTGCCTGGACACCCATCCCTGGGCCGGAATACCGATCCCCCGCGGCCCCCACCGTCCGCTCGGGGCTGTCCCCGTTCCCCGCTCACCTCCGAGCCCGGAGCACCCGGCCCGGTGCCCCCGGCCCGGCAGCGCTGCTCCCCGGGCTCCCCGCCATTGCCGCTCCTGGCGAAGAAGGGCGGAAGTCACCGGGACCGCACCAACGTGGCTATTCGACCTTCTCAAGATGGCGGCCGGAAGGACCCCGCTCCGTCTATTCGACTGCCTGAATGCTCCCGCCTGCCCCAGGCGCCGCTGACCCCACAGTCGGTGTCCGCATAGCGGGAAACGCCTCAGAAATCTGCGTGCAAGCGCTGGGCTGGGGTCGGCGTCGGCGTCGCGTTCAGGCAGCCGAATAGACGCACCTTGGGGGGGCCTTCCCTGCCGCCATATTGAGAAGGTCAGAAAACAGCGTACACGGCCGCCATCTTTAGTGTGGCGGTGACGAAACTTCCGCCCTTCACCGCCATCTTTGGTGCTGGCAGAAGCCACTTCCGGTCGAGCAGCCATCTTTAGTGTGGTACCCTTAAGGGGCCCCCCCGCCCCTTACAGGGGCGTCTATTCGGCTGCCTGAATCCGGCCCGGACTCCGACGCCGGCCCCGCGCTTTCCGCGCGATTTTCCGCGGTGCTTCCCGGTGCGAGGACACGGCTGGTGGGGTCAGCGGCGCCGGAGGCGGGCGACTGCTCCGCGACTGGCGGCAGGCATCGGCAGGACACCTCTCAAAGGGGCCTAGTGCGTCCGCCATCTTGAGTGTGGCGGAAGTGTAAACCACCCTCTGCAAGGTCCTGGCAGGTTCTAATAAAAACGTCACTTAACGCCGTCCCGAGAGCGCCCAACTGCGCCTTCCTTTCCGAGCCGCCTCCTTGAGAGCGGCACGCGGGCGGCTCGATTCCGACCGTGCCCGCCCGGTGCCCCCCGCCCCGGGTCGCGCTGCGACCGCGCCTCTGCTGCCCGGCAAAACCGGCCCCGCCCCCCGCCCTGTCATTCCTCGCGGTCGCCGCCCCGCACGGCGCCCACTCCTCTCCATAGCTGTGGCCCCGCTCACGCACGGCCCTGTCCCTCGGCGCTCCGAACCGCCCTTCGCCCCTCCCCTCCGCTGACAGACCCAGCCCCGCTCGCTCCCGCTCCTTGCCCTTGCCACGCTCGGCAGCCACCGAGGCCGCCGCCCTCTCGGCTCAGCCGGCACCGGGCGGCAGCAGCGCCGCCCAGCTCAGCCCGGGGGCAGGGACAGAGCAGAGGGAAAAGCCGCCTCTGGGCGCTCTGCAGCTCCTGCAGCCCGAGCGTCTCGGCTCCTGGGGCCAGGCACTTGCTTCTTTCCTTCCTACAGAAAAACGCCGGCTCGTTATTCGCAAAACTTGCTGATCTCTATTCCCAGCTTCTTATATTCCTGTATGCGACAGAGTAGAGAGAGAGGGCTGGCGCATTTCAAAATCAATTTACATCTAAATCAGTAGCATTTGCCTAGAGATGTAAAAATGAAGAACTTAACAGGTTTTAGTATTCTGCACACATCCCTCGCTGGGAGGAATGGAAAAAGTTAAAAACAAATGAAACTTAAAAAGTAGAAAGTTAGAAACAAAGTTACAACAGCAGAAATTTAGAAACAAACAAAGAGGTAAAATACAAGAAACAAACAAATTTCTAAAGGTAGAAAGTTAAAAACAAACCAAGTTAGAAACAAAAAAAAAAATTAGAAACAAACAAAATTAGAAAGGTAGAAATTTAGAAACAAACTCAGAAAGGCAAGTGTTGAGCCTTTGACAGGGTACCCTTCCTTCTCGGACCAGGGTGAAAGAGCAGAGGAGGCTGCTGCTCTGCTGAGTTCTTTATTTCACGGTCTCACAGCTGTCTTGAAGGCAGAGTTCGAATGGGGTCACATGATAAAGCCAAGCAGCAGCAGCAGGCAAAACCAGCTTCTTCTATATGCTCCATACACTGTATTTTTTCTTACAGAAGTGTGGATTCTATTTGTTAATTGACCAGTAAGATTAACACACCATTCTAGTTTTCTTTTTCTTAACCCATCCTGGTCTAATTCTAACAGTCGTAAGCCTCACACAAGTGTCATCTGCCCTTGTTCCATAAGGAATCCCTCTACAGACAGGGAGTTGTCACCGGCCCCGTGCTCATGGGCTGCAGGGGACGCCTGCACTGAGGAGGAAATGGAAACGGGAAAGAGGGAAATGCAACCGGATGGGACGCACCTCTGGCACCACACCTCCTCTTGTTCCTGCTGTCCTGGAAAGGCCCAAGTAAATCCAGTCCCTCAGACCTTGCATCCCTGAACGCCAGGAGAGCCGGTGTTTTGCCCAGATCCCAGTGCCCTGCACGGCTGCGCTGACACGAGCGCAGGCCGATCGCTCCGCCCAGCACCATCCCTCATTTTCCTCCCACGGCTCCCCAAGCGGCCCCAAACCACCCCAGCGTGTCTGTGCCGGGGCCAGGGCCTGCCCCGAGCCCGACCAGAGGCTGTCACCCAGCCCTGCACCAGCTGCCACCCCCGGGAGAGCTGGGAATGCACTGAGAGCTCGGCTCCCCGGGCTCCCCAGCACCCAAACCGCTCCTCACACACACAGAAATGCCCAACCTGCCCCTCTGGGCACAGCCAAACACCACAATTCCATCATCCCCAAGGAACTCTGGCACTTGCCTCTTCACCTCTGCCCATTTCCAGTAGCCGGGGCTAGGACCGGCCTGTCAGAAAGAGCATTCCCTAGCCAGTTCATCCCAGCCCAGAGGAGAAGAGGAGCCTGTCCCTGACCCACACCATGGGCAGGACAAGGGGGGCCCTAGCTGGCTTTGCCTACTCCAACACCAAAGCTCTTGGTCCCAAAGATGGGGCGAGGTCAGTGGTTTTTCTTGTCCTGAAAGAGAGCAGAAAAGGGAAGTTAATCCCACTGTGGAATCCAAGACTCCTGCATTTCATATTTCTGCTCTGATTGCTCACCGTGCAGTTTTAGCCATGGGAAAAAAAAGGAGAATGACACCATATCAAATAAAAAGTGCCCTTTTCCAGCATTTTTATTCCAGGCATTAAAAGGATGCTCATTTCTCTTCTAGCATTGTTTCCCTCATTTTAGGAGAACCGTTTTCATCCCAGACCCCACTCGTCAGTTATTCGATCCTCTGGCACTGGATTTGGACAAAGGAAGGGACGCACCCGGATCGCAGGAAATCACTGAGAGAAAACCCTTCCAAAACCTGACAGAGAAAAACAACAGGACATGCAGGAAGACACATCCCTCATTTGCACGTCCGGAGTGCTTTTCTAAAGACTTCTCTGCATCTGGACGCTCTTTGCTCTTGGCTTTCTTCACAAGAATGCATTTGCTGCTAAACACGTCTCAGACCCTTATTTGATCGGGATAAGGTGGGATGGAGATGAAGACTCACACAGGGAATAGCCAGGGAGATGCAGGGCCTGGGAACATCAAGGACGGAGAAGAGATGGAACAGGGATTGTTTTTCTTGTTTAGAGCCAGCAGTGCTGTGAGCTTGGAGAACACACGGCACCGCAGGGATCCAGGGCAGGAGCGGGATAACTCCGGGATAAGGGGAATCTGCTCCCACTCCAGGGCTGTGCCAGTGAAGGAGGGGAATTTTTTAGTGCCTTCATTGCACGCAAAAACCAAACCCAGCACCACCGAGCTGGACTTCCGTGAGCTGCAACACAAAGCGGCCCCTGGCCTTTGGGGGAACACAACCTCCCCGAGTCACGGAGCCAGGGGATGACACTTGGGAATGATCCTTGCTGCCTGCAGGCAAATCAGATGAGGGAGCCACAGCAGCTCTGGGGTTTCCTGCTCTTCCTGCAACACCATCGGTCCAGACCAGGAGACCTTTCCTGGAACAGATCTTCCCTGTAAAGGGAGCTGCACCAAAGCTCAAGCCCTCATTTAGAGACCCTTGGAAAAGCAAAGGTGAGAGGGGATTACCTGGAGCCCCAGGGGACCGAGGTGAAGGCGATGAAGAAGCAGACAGCAAAGTGCTTCCACTGCTTCTCACTCCAGCAAGGGGAACATCCCTGGAATTTCATGTCCAGCGTCTCTCCCAAGCCCCACAGGTGAACCCACACGTACTCCAAGGCTGATCTCCTTCAAACTTCCAGCAGCACAGACCCACCGGGAGGAACTGCAATCCAAGGACACACATCAGCAACCGTCTTCCCGCCTGCCGCTCTCTCCACATTTTCCCTTTCCAGTGGGATGCAGGTGCCACCCCCCAGAGGCAGGAGAACTGCCTTGCAATCCAGTACAAAACCTGCCTGGAAAGCCCAGGATGCCCGCAGCCAGCAGCCGTTTCTCCTGGAGCGCCTGCTGACAGGCATTTGAAGCCTGCTGTGCCTCACAGCTGCTTTTCTGCCAAGGGCATTCCCATCTTTTCTTTTTTAGCCCAAATAAAGCTTTGCAAAGCTGAGTTTTGTGAGAAGTGCTTCATATTTGGATTATTCTTAACTTGGAGTTTCCCTCGGCACCAAAATCAGGGGCTAAACCCAACATGGCCTCAAAGGGCCATAAGATCCCAGATATGCAATCCCCAGTTCCCTCAGGATTGGTTCATTAAAGCTTTTCAGGGGTAATTTGGCAAACTTCAGGGTTTGGTGATTTCACCGTCAAAGCCACATGAAACCTGTGCAAAAGGAACTTAACTAAAGCTGGCTAAAAGTGGTCCCTGCTGATGACTCATTAAAACACCCCCTTAAAAAGGAGCCAGGATTGATTCCACACTCACAAACCCCCCTTGCCACGATCGGCGCTCTCTGCCCGCCAAGGACACGGCACCGGGCAGGGACATTTCTCCCACTCCCCGGCAGAGACCTCCTCCTGCCACATCCAGGGAACTGCAGCCGCTCAGGGAACACCAACTTTGTCCTGGGCTGGGAACAGGACAGGGACAAGGAACACTTTGAAGTCATTCCCACCTCGGTGCTGTCCAGACCCGGCAGAAAGCGCTTCCCACACCTCTCCTGGAATTCTCTTCCCCGGCCCTTCCAGCTTCGGAAGGCTTCTGGGGGAGCCTCAACTTTCGGTGCAGCTCAGAAGCTGCACGTGCCTAAAGCATCCCCACGGGAACACGAAGCTTCCCTCGGGCATTTCGTTTCTTTATCCCAAATATTCTCCCCACTCAGCCACAAGCTAGAAAGAACAAAAGGGAAAAGAAGGAAGACCAATTAATTCTGACGTAAGGAGTCTTGACTATCCCGACACACTGCCAGGTGAAAAAACATCCCTGCCCCTCTAACAAATCCCTCTGATACTGGCTCCTTTCAGGATCAATTATTTAAACGCTGTATTAAGGAGCGTAAGGACACAACGCTTGGAATTCTCAACAACGGCTCAGCTCTCGGCTACTCCAAGCACTTTCCCACCCAGGGAGCTGAGCTGTCCCAGATTTAAACGCCACGTTTGATCCAAATCCGACAGAAATCTGACCTTGTTTGGCTACTGAGCTTTCCCAAAAGCTGTGCAGTCAAGCCTGGAAATCCTCACTGAAGCCTTGCCATGTCACATTGGGATTTACCCTTGGGAAAACCCCACTCTGAGCACTTGGGTTTCAAGAGGTTGCACCCGATGTTACAGACACAGAATTCCTGTGGGGTTTGGCATTTCCTGCACCTCCAAACACGTGAAAAGAATGAAGTGCAGAGTCCCAAGGCTCCATTATTGCCATTCTCCTCACATCCCTCTCCTCAGCTGCACGTGGCTTTGTGCCTCCTCTGAAGGGCTGGAAAGGAATTTGGGAACCCCCCCTCAGCTCCTTCGGTTTTCAGCCTTTTCTCTGAGGCAGCCCAAAAGGCAAACAGGAAAAAAAACCCCCAGAAGTGCACAAAATCCCAGCCCCTCCCAAGACGCAGCTCCTCACACCAAACCTTGGGAGAATCCCTGGTGCTTCCAACACCGCTGCAATCCCACCTGGAGCTGAGCCTACAGGGTGCTCTGCCTAATCCACATGCAAGCCTGGATAGCCCAAAGCCTGCAAGAAAAGAGGAGGCAAAGTGAAGGGGAGAGGGGAAAAAACGGAGTTTTGGGTTTTCCCCGTGTTTGCAACAGGATTGAAGGGCAGGATGGAGAGGTTTTGTGGAAAAGAAGTACCAAAGGCTGCTTCATTGCCAGCAATTAGCGCTGCTCAGGTTGAATCCAAGAGGACAAATGCACCGGGATCAAACAGGAGCGGCCGACAGGATGGGTTATGACACAGATCTGTGAAGCTGGAGCCTTCTTTCTTCTCCCGGGCTCTCCCAGAAATTCTCCGTGGCCGGACGTGCTCCCGCTCTCCCCGCTGGGGAGGATGGACTTGGATAGCCCGGCTGACTGGTGAGCCTGAAACAAGAAAGTGATGCAGTGATCCAAGTGTTTTTCCAAGGAAATGACATATTCTCTGGACCTGGGATAACCCATATCCCATGGCCTTCTCCAGGAAGGGTCCCAGCTGGATATGGTCTCCCAGAAAGGATTCCATAGGGGCTCACCTTTTGCCTGGAGCTCGGCTGAAGTCCTCAGCAATGCCAGGGAATGTGGCCATTGGAGGCTTTGGGCAGGATTTGGCTCATTTGCCTTTTTAGGCTTTGTTTCCTTCTCTCAGCCTTCCCACTGGATTCTGGTCTCCGAGGAATATGTAAAATCCCATTGGATTCCTGCTCTTTTGGACATTTTTTTGTACCGTTCCTGTACAAAACGAGGCCCCCTCTTCGATGCTTTTCCCCACCGTTCCCCGGCAGTTTTATCTGCCACTGCATTCCCTGCGTTGCTTGGGCTCTTCCCAGGTCTCTGAGCTCCTTCACAAGGCAGGAGATCGATTTGGCCCAGGAACTAAACCCTCCCCAGGAATTGTCTGATGCCATCTCCGCATTTGACAGCTGATCCTTGTGCTCAAAGGATCCCTCTTTCTTCCCTCCAGCCAATTCCAAGGCTCATGCCCCCAGCTGGGATCAGTCCCCAGTCTGATCCCTGCAGTCTTCCCTGCCAGGATCCTGCTCAGGAATCCATGGGCTACGAATGTAAGAATTAATTCTTCCCACCCCTGCCCACTTCTAATTCCAAAGGATTTGGTGTCTGCCTTACCTGGCTGGAGCCTGCTTCCAACTCTGTTCTTGCTGCTTCTGCTGCTTTCCATTTCCCAGGAATTCCACCGACGGAGCAACAGCGTTTTCCACCTCCTCCAGGATTCCCTCTGTTGCGTTTGGGTGCTGGAAGGATATCAAAACTTTATTCCTAGTGCTGGGCTCTGCATATGGCCGAGAAAATCCCGGCCTCCACACAGACCCAGATTCCAAACTTTTTGATACATTTCAGCAAACCGAGAAATTCACCTTCCCTGCTCCTTCTTAAGGGCATCCTTCTCTTCCCTTACCCGGCGGGCTCTCTCCCACTGGGGGTGGGTTTTCCCCTTCCCATGCTAATTAGTCCCTACTTCTAGGAGGTTTAGGTACCTTTCTTCCCTGCGAGGGATTTCTTAACACAGCTACCGAGGCTTTGGGAGTCTTCTTTTTCTCCTACTTTCTGCAAAAACACCCTGTGATCCACAAATGCCACAATCCAGACGCCCAACTTCAACAAGACATCCTTTTTACCTAAAAACACTCACTCTCAACTCTTAGATCTTTGGAAGTTTTACCCCTGCAA
This sequence comes from Corvus hawaiiensis, assembly GCF_020740725.1. Lineage (NCBI taxonomy): Eukaryota > Metazoa > Chordata > Aves > Passeriformes > Corvidae > Corvus > Corvus hawaiiensis. The sequence continues at coordinate 9,502 of NC_063216.1, forward strand.
AATTCCTCTATCTTTCCACCACTGAATTCCTCAGTCCTGCTTCCAAGGATTTCTTGAATACCACGGGGCTTTTCTCAACATTTACCCCCACCACCTTCCCTACGTGCCCACTGCTCATCACCTCATTTTTCCCTCAATGTCTTCGTTCTCCACCCCAGGGAGTTTGTCAAGTGTTGCCTCCAAAATGTTCCCCATCTGTCCACTACTCAGTTCCCCATTTTGCCTCCAAAATATTCCTTCTGTCCCCTCCAGATTGCATCCACTTTTACCCCCAACATTTTACTTCCTCTACAATATTGATCAAACCTTTTCCACCCCAAAAATGTGCACTCTCTCCCTTAAACAGCACCTCAGCTTTTCCCTCAAAAACGCCCCAGAGGGAAACTCAGATTCAGCCCCCAAACTCCCATTTTCCTACACAAACAGTTCTTGTGGCCCCTCTCAATTCCCCCAGGCTTTCAGCTAAAGGAAGAACTGGAAGCCTAGTCCCTCATCTCCGCCCCTGTTTTGCTTTCCCGGAAAACCTTGCGATCCCACACTTTCTCCAAGAGATCTGCTGGGAGTACTGCAAGGTTTGCTCTGTCAAGAGCGCATGGGGGGTTTACAGCACTTGTTCCTCTGCATCTTTACCCTTTCATCAGCTTTCCCCTGGAACGGTGTTGTGGGAGAAGCTTGGAATTACCAGAAATGGATCAGGTTCACGTTTTTGCCCCACCAGTTTTTATCTGGTTTGAAATTCCTGGAATTACCCTCAAATGTGCCCTAGAACACTGCTGTGAAAGGATCAATGAGAAGAACAGCCTGAAAGCAGAAAACCACCTCCAGCAGCAGCCAGAACGATCCCATTTCTCTTCTTACCTGGTCCTGCCAGAGCTCCCAACAGCCATTCCCATTCCAAAACAAGAGCTATGGAAGACATTCCTGCTGTCCGTGAGGGTGAGGTGGCAGTTCTGGATGGTCTTTGCTGTGGAACCAGACAACAAACAGAGTGTAAATGATCTTGGTGGTCCCTTCCAAGCCAAACCAGCCCGTGATTCCATGCGTGGATCAGCACCTGTCCCAGCTCCATTCCAGAAACCTCCTCCCATTAACCCAGAACTTTTCCTTTTGCTGCTCAACATCAGGGATTTGCTGCCGAGTGCCTCGGGCAGGGGACGCCTCAGCCTTCCCTGGGACCGCAGCATTCCCTGCGCTGCCTCAGCACTCCCTGCGCTGCTGTTCCACGCCGATCCCGTGGTCCAGCGCCTGTGCGGGCTGCAGTGCCGGGCTCTCCCCACAAGGCGGCAGCACCGGGAGCGAGCAGCCCCGGCCGGTCCCGCTGGCTCGGGGCAGCTGCGCCTTGAACCCGCCCTGAGCCGGCGGGGCCGTGAACACAGCGGGCACAAACCCCACCGGTGCCCTTTATTTCACCCTCAGAGGCACAGGATCGCAGCATTTCCTGGGCTGCAAGGGACCCGCAGGGAGCATCGAGTCCAAATCCTGGCCCTGCACCCCAAGAATCCCACCCTGTGCCCGAGAGCCTTGTCCAGACCCAAACTCTTCCCCCAAGATCCTGAAAACACAGAGGGGCTGGGAGAAGGATGACCATGGAGGATTTTTTTATATAGATCTCCTTGTACGATCGTTATATAATATTATTAGATAGTCCAGGAACCCATCCCTGTGCCTGGACACCCATCCCTGGGCCGGAATACCGATCCCCCGCGGCCCCCACCGTCCGCTCGGGGCTGTCCCCGTTCCCCGCTCACCTCCGAGCCCGGAGCACCCGGCCCGGTGCCCCCGGCCCGGCAGCGCTGCTCCCCGGGCTCCCCGCCATTGCCGCTCCTGGCGAAGAAGGGCGGAAGTCACCGGGACCGCACCAACGTGGCTATTCGACCTTCTCAAGATGGCGGCCGGAAGGACCCCGCTCCGTCTATTCGACTGCCTGAATGCTCCCGCCTGCCCCAGGCGCCGCTGACCCCACAGTCGGTGTCCGCATAGCGGGAAACGCCTCAGAAATCTGCGTGCAAGCGCTGGGCTGGGGTCGGCGTCGGCGTCGCGTTCAGGCAGCCGAATAGACGCACCTTGGGGGGGCCTTCCCTGCCGCCATATTGAGAAGGTCAGAAAACAGCGTACACGGCCGCCATCTTTAGTGTGGCGGTGACGAAACTTCCGCCCTTCACCGCCATCTTTGGTGCTGGCAGAAGCCACTTCCGGTCGAGCAGCCATCTTTAGTGTGGTACCCTTAAGGGGCCCCCCCGCCCCTTACAGGGGCGTCTATTCGGCTGCCTGAATCCGGCCCGGACTCCGACGCCGGCCCCGCGCTTTCCGCGCGATTTTCCGCGGTGCTTCCCGGTGCGAGGACACGGCTGGTGGGGTCAGCGGCGCCGGAGGCGGGCGACTGCTCCGCGACTGGCGGCAGGCATCGGCAGGGACACCTCTCAAAGGGGCCTAGTGCGTCCGCCATCTTGAGTGTGGCGGAAGTGTAAACCACCCTCTGCAAGGTCCTGGCAGGTTCTAATAAAAACGTCACTTAACGCCGTCCCGAGAGCGCCCAACTGCGCCTTCCTTTCCGAGCCGCCTCCTTGAGAGCGGCACGCGGGCGGCTCGATTCCGACCGTGCCCGCCCGGTGCCCCCCGCCCGGGTCGCGCTGCGACCGCGCCTCTGCTGCCCGGCAAAACCGGCCCCGCCCCCCGCCCTGTCATTCCTCGCGGTCGCCGCCCCGCACGGCGCCCACTCCTCTCCATAGCTGTGGCCCCGCTCACGCACGGCCCTGTCCCTCGGCGCTCCGAACCGCCCTTCGCCCCTCCCCTCCGCTGACAGACCCAGCCCCGCTCGCTCCCGCTCCTTGCCCTTGCCACGCTCGGCAGCCACCGAGGCCGCCGCCCTCTCGGCTCAGCCGGCACCGGGCGGCAGCAGCGCCGCCCAGCTCAGCCCGGGGGCAGGGACAGAGCAGAGGGAAAAGCCGCCTCTGGGCGCTCTGCAGCTCCTGCAGCCCGAGCGTCTCGGCTCCTGGGGCCAGGCACTTGCTTCTTTCCTTCCTACAGAAAAACGCCGGCTCGTTATTCGCAAAACTTGCTGATCTCTATTCCCAGCTTCTTATATTCCTGTATGCGACAGAGTAGAGAGAGAGGGCTGGCGCATTTCAAAATCAATTTACATCTAAATCAGTAGCATTTGCCTAGAGATGTAAAAATGAAGAACTTAACAGGTTTTAGTATTCTGCACACATCCCTCGCTGGGAGGAATGGAAAAAGTTAAAAACAAATGAAACTTAAAAAGTAGAAAGTTAGAAACAAAGTTACAACAGCAGAAATTTAGAAACAAACAAAGAGGTAAAATACAAGAAACAAACAAATTTCTAAAGGTAGAAAGTTAAAAACAAACCAAGTTAGAAACAAAAAAAAAAATTAGAAACAAACAAAATTAGAAAGGTAGAAATTTAGAAACAAACTCAGAAAGGCAAGTGTTGAGCCTTTGACAGGGTACCCTTCCTTCTCGGACCAGGGTGAAAGAGCAGAGGAGGCTGCTGCTCTGCTGAGTTCTTTATTTCACGGTCTCACAGCTGTCTTGAAGGCAGAGTTCGAATGGGGTCACATGATAAAGCCAAGCAGCAGCAGCAGGCAAAACCAGCTTCTTCTATATGCTCCATACACTGTATTTTTTCTTACAGAAGTGTGGATTCTATTTGTTAATTGACCAGTAAGATTAACACACCATTCTAGTTTTCTTTTTCTTAACCCATCCTGGTCTAATTCTAACAGTCGTAAGCCTCACACAAGTGTCATCTGCCCTTGTTCCATAAGGAATCCCTCTACAGACAGGGAGTTGTCACCGGCCCCGTGCTCATGGGCTGCAGGGGACGCCTGCACTGAGGAGGAAATGGAAACGGGAAAGAGGGAAATGCAACCGGATGGGACGCACCTCTGGCACCACACCTCCTCTTGTTGCTGCTGTCCTGGAAAGGCCCAAGTAAATCCAGTCCCTCAGACCTTGCATCCCTGAACGCCAGGAGAGCCGGTGTTTTGCCCAGATCCCAGTGCCCTGCACGGCTGCGCTGACACGAGCGCAGGCCGATCGCTCCGCCCAGCACCATCCCTCATTTTCCTCCCACGGCTCCCCAAGCGGCCCCAAACCACCCCAGCGTGTCTGTGCCGGGGCCAGGGCCTGCCCCGAGCCCGACCAGAGGCTGTCACCCAGCCCTGCACCAGCTCCCACCCCCGGGAGAGCTGGGAATGCACTGAGAGCTCGGCTCCCCGGGCTCCCCAGCACCCAAACCGCTCCTCACACACACAGAAATGCCCAACCTGCCCCTCTGGGCACAGCCAAACACCACAATTCCATCATCCCCAAGGAACTCTGGCACTTGCCTCTTCACCTCTGCCCATTTCCAGTAGCCGGGGCTAGGACCGGCCTGTCAGAAAGAGCATTCCCTAGCCAGTTCATCCCAGCCCAGAGGAGAAGAGGAGCCTGTCCCTGACCCACACCATGGGCAGGACAAGGGGGGCCCTAGCTGGCTTTGCCTACTCCAACACCAAAGCTCTTGGTCCCAAAGATGGGGCGAGGTCAGTGGTTTTTCTTGTCCTGAAAGAGAGCAGAAAAGGGAAGTTAATCCCACTGTGGAATCCAAGACTCCTGCATTTCATATTTCTGCTCTGATTGCTCACCGTGCAGTTTTAGCCATGGGAAAAAAAAGGAGAATGACACCATATCAAATAAAAAGTGCCCTTTTCCAGCATTTTTATTCCAGGCATTAAAAGGATGCTCATTTCTCTTCTAGCATTGTTTCCCTCATTTTAGGAGAACCGTTTTCATCCCAGACCCCACTCGTCAGTTATTCGATCCTCTGGCACTGGATTTGGACAAAGGAAGGGACGCACCCGGATCGCAGGAAATCACTGAGAGAAAACCCTTCCAAAACCTGACAGAGAAAAACAACAGGACATGCAGGAAGACACATCCCTCATTTGCACGTCCGGAGTGCTTTTCTAAAGACTTCTCTGCATCTGGACGCTCTTTGCTCTTGGCTTTCTTCACAAGAATGCATTTGCTGCTAAACACGTCTCAGACCCTTATTTGATCGGGATAAGGTGGGATGGAGATGAAGACTCACACAGGGAATAGCCAGGGAGATGCAGGGCCTGGGAACATCAAGGACGGAGAAGAGATGGAACAGGGATTGTTTTTCTTGTTTAGAGCCAGCAGTGCTGTGAGCTTGGAGAACACACGGCACCGCAGGGATCCAGGGCAGGAGCGGGATAACTCCGGGATAAGGGGAATCTGCTCCCACTCCAGGGCTGTGCCAGTGAAGGAGGGGAATTTTTTAGTGCCTTCATTGCACGCAAAAACCAAACCCAGCACCACCGAGCTGGACTTCCGTGAGCTGCAACACAAAGCGGCCCCTGGCCTTTGGGGGAACACAACCTCCCCGAGTCACGGAGCCAGGGGATGACACTTGGGAATGATCCTTGCTGCCTGCAGGCAAATCAGATGAGGGAGCCACAGCAGCTCTGGGGTTTCCTGCTCTTCCTGCAACACCATCGGTCCAGACCAGGAGACCTTTCCTGGAACAGATCTTCCCTGTAAAGGGAGCTGCACCAAAGCTCAAGCCCTCATTTAGAGACCCTTGGAAAAGCAAAGGTGAGAGGGGATTACCTGGAGCCCCAGGGGACCGAGGTGAAGGCGATGAAGAAGCAGACAGCAAAGTGCTTCCACTGCTTCTCACTCCAGCAAGGGGAACATCCCTGGAATTTCATGTCCAGCGTCTCTCCCAAGCCCCACCGGTGAACCCACACGTACTCCAAGGCTGATCTCCTTCAAACTTCCAGCAGCACAGACCCACCGGGAGGAACTGCAATCCAAGGACACACATCAGCAACCGTCTTCCCGCCTGCCGCTCTCTCCACATTTTCCCTTTCCAGTGGGATGCAGGTGCCACCCCCCAGAGGCAGGAGAACTGCCTTGCAATCCAGTACAAAACCTGCCTGGAAAGCCCAGGATGCCCGCAGCCAGCAGCCGTTTCTCCTGGAGCGCCTGCTGACAGGCATTTGAAGCCTGCTGTGCCTCACAGCTGCTTTTCTGCCAAGGGCATTCCCATCTTTTCTTTTTTAGCCCAAATAAAGCTTTGCAAAGCTGAGTTTTGTGAGAAGTGCTTCATATTTGGATTATTCTTAACTTGGAGTTTCCCTCGGCACCAAAATCAGGGGCTAAACCCAACATGGCCTCAAAGGGCCATAAGATCCCAGATATGCAATCCCCAGTTCCCTCAGGATTGGTTCATTAAAGCTTTTCAGGGGTAATTTGGCAAACTTCAGGGTTTGGTGATTTCACCGTCAAAGCCACATGAAACCTGTGCAAAAGGAACTTAACTAAAGCTGGCTAAAAGTGGTCCCTGCTGATGACTCATTAAAACACCCCCTTAAAAAGGAGCCAGGATTGATTCCACACTCACAAACCCCCCTTGCCACGATCGGCGCTCTCTGCCCGCCAAGGACACGGCACCGGGCAGGGACATTTCTCCCACTCCCCGGCAGAGACCTCCTCCTGCCACATCCAGGGAACTGCAGCCGCTCAGGGAACACCAACTTTGTCCTGGGCTGGGAACAGGACAGGGACAAGGAACACTTTGAAGTCATTCCCACCTCGGTGCTGTCCAGACCCGGCAGAAAGCGCTTCCCACACCTCTCCTGGAATTCTCTTCCCCGGCCCTTCCAGCTTCGGAAGGCTTCTGGGGGAGCCTCAACTTTCGGTGCAGCTCAGAAGCTGCACGTGCCTAAAGCATCCCCACGGGAACACGAAGCTTCCCTCGGGCATTTCGTTTCTTTATCCCAAATATTCTCCCCACTCAGCCACAAGCTAGAAAGAACAAAAGGGAAAAGAAGGAAGACCAATTAATTCTGACGTAAGGAGTCTTGACTATCCCGACACACTGCCAGGTGAAAAAACATCCCTGCCCCTCTAACAAATCCCTCTGATACTGGCTCCTTTCAGGATCAATTATTTAAACGCTGTATTAAGGAGCGTAAGGACACAACGCTTGGAATTCTCAACAACGGCTCAGCTCTCGGCTACTCCAAGCACTTTCCCACCCAGGGAGCTGAGCTGTCCCAGATTTAAACGCCACGTTTGATCCAAATCCGACAGAAATCTGACCTTGTTTGGCTACTGAGCTTTCCCAAAAGCTGTGCAGTCAAGCCTGGAAATCCTCACTGAAGCCTTGCCATGTCACATTGGGATTTACCCTTGGGAAAACCCCACTCTGAGCACTTGGGTTTCAAGAGGTTGCACCCGATGTTACAGACACAGAATTCCTGTGGGGTTTGGCATTTCCTGCACCTCCAAACACGTGAAAAGAATGAAGTGCAGAGTCCCAAGGCTCCATTATTGCCATTCTCCTCACATCCCTCTCCTCAGCTGCACGTGGCTTTGTGCCTCCTCTGAAGGGCTGGAAAGGAATTTGGGAACCCCCCCTCAGCTCCTTCGGTTTTCAGCCTTTTCTCTGAGGCAGCCCAAAAGGCAAACAGGAAAAAAAACCCCCAGAAGTGCACAAAATCCCAGCCCCTCCCAAGACGCAGCTCCTCACACCAAACCTTGGGAGAATCCCTGGTGCTTCCAACACCGCTGCAATCCCACCTGGAGCTGAGCCTACAGGGTGCTCTGCCTAATCCACATGCAAGCCTGGATAGCCCAAAGCCTGCAAGAAAAGAGGAGGCAAAGTGAAGGGGAGAGGGGAAAAAACGGAGTTTTGGGTTTTCCCCGTGTTTGCAACAGGATTGAAGGGCAGGATGGAGAGGTTTTGTGGAAAAGAAGTACCAAAGGCTGCTTCATTGCCAGCAATTAGCGCTGCTCAGGTTGAATCCAAGAGGACAAATGCACCGGGATCAAACAGGAGCGGCCGACAGGATGGGTTATGACACAGATCTGCGAAGCTGGAGCCTTCTTTCTTCTCCCGGGCTCTCCCAGAAATTCTCCGTGGCCGGACGTGCTCCCGCTCTCCCCGCTGGGGAGGATGGACTTGGATAGCCCGGCTGACTGGTGAGCCTGAAACAAGAAAGTGATGCAGTGATCCAAGTGTTTTTCCAAGGAAATGACATATTCTCTGGACCTGGGATAACCCATATCCCATGGCCTTCTCCAGGAAGGGTCCCAGCTGGATATGGTCTCCCAGAAAGGATTCCATAGGGGCTCACCTTTTGCCTGGAGCTCGGCTGAAGTCCTCAGCAATGCCAGGGAATGTGGCCATTGGAGGCTTTGGGCAGGATTTGGCTCATTTGCCTTTTTAGGCTTTGTTTCCTTCTCTCAGCCTTCCCACTGGATTCTGGTCTCCGAGGAATATGTAAAATCCCATTGGATTCCTGCTCTTTTGGACATTTTTTTGTACCGTTCCTGTACAAAACGAGGCCCCCTCTTCGATGCTTTTCCCCACCGTTCCCCGGCAGTTTTATCTGCCACTGCATTCCCTGCGTTGCTTGGGCTCTTCCCAGGTCTCTGAGCTCCTTCACAAGGCAGGAGATCGATTTGGCCCAGGAACTAAACCCTCCCCAGGAATTGTCTGATGCCATCTCCGCATTTGACAGCTGATCCTTGTGCTCAAAGGATCCCTCTTTCTTCCCTCCAGCCAATTCCAAGGCTCATGCCCCCAGCTGGGATCAGTCCCCAGTCTGATCCCTGCAGTCTTCCCTGCCAGGATCCTGCTCAGGAATCCATGGGCTACGAATGTAAGAATTAATTCTTCCCACCCCTGCCCACTTCTAATTCCAAAGGATTTGGTGTCTGCCTTACCTGGCTGGAGCCTGCTTCCAACTCTGTTCTTGCTGCTTCTGCTGCTTTCCATTTCCCAGGAATTCCACCGACGGAGCAACAGCGTTTTCCACCTCCTCCAGGATTCCCTCTGTTGCGTTTGGGTGCTGGAAGGATATCAAAACTTTATTCCTAGTGCTGGGCTCTGCATATGGCCGAGAAAATCCCGGCCTCCACACAGACCCAGATTCCAAACTTTTTGATACATTTCAGCAAACCGAGAAATTCACCTTCCCTGCTCCTTCTTAAGGGCATCCTTCTCTTCCCTTACCCGGCGGGCTCTCTCCCACTGGGGGTGGGTTTTCCCCTTCCCATGCTAATTAGTCCCTACTTCTAGGAGGTTTAGGTACCTTTCTTCCCTGCGAGGGATTTCTTAACACAGCTACCGAGGCTTTGGGAGTCTTCTTTTTCTCCTACTTTCTGCAAAAACACCCTGTGATCCACAAATGCCACAATCCAGACGCCCAACTTCAACAAGACATCCTTTTTACCTAAAAACACTCACTCTCAACTCTTAGATCTTTGGAAGTTTTACCCCTGCAAAATTCCTCTATCTTTCCACCACTGAATTCCTCAGTCCTGCTTCCAAGGATTTCTTGAATACCACGGGGCTTTTCTCAACATTTACCCCCACCACCTTCCCTACGTGCCCACTGCTCATCACCTCATTTTTCCCTCAATGTCTTCGTTCTCCACCCCAGGGAGTTTGTCAAGTGTTGCCTCCAAAATGTTCCCCATCTGTCCACTACTCAGTTCCCCATTTTGCCTCCAAAATATTCCTTCTGTCCCCTCCAGATTGCATCCACTTTTACCCCCAACATTTTACTTCCTCTACAATATTGATCAAACCTTTTCCACCCCAAAAATGTGCACTCTCTCCCTTAAACAGCACCTCAGCTTTTCCCTCAAAAACGCCCCAGAGGGAAACTCAGATTCAGCCCCCAAACTCCCATTTTCCTACACAAACAGTTCTTGTGGCCCCTCTCAATTCCCCCAGGCTTTCAGCTAAAGGAAGAACTGGAAGCCTAGTCCCTCATCTCCGCCCCTGTTTTGCTTTCCCGGAAAACCTTGCGATCCCACACTTTCTCCAAGAGATCTGCTGGGAGTACTGCAAGGTTTGCTCTGTCAAGAGCGCATGGGGGGTTTACAGCACTTGTTCCTCTGCATCTTTACCCTTTCATCAGCTTTCCCCTGGAACGGTGTTGTGGGAGAAGCTTGGAATTACCAGAAATGGATCAGGTTCACGTTTTTGCCCCACCAGTTTTTATCTGGTTTGAAATTCCTGGAATTACCCTCAAATGTGCCCTAGAACACTGCTGTGAAAGGATCAATGAGAAGAACAGCCTGAAAGCAGAAAACCACCTCCAGCAGCAGCCAGAACGATCCCATTTCTCTTCTTACCTGGTCCTGCCAGAGCTCCCAACAGCCATTCCCATTCCAAAACAAGAGCTATGGAAGACATTCCTGCTGTCCGTGAGGGTGAGGTGGCAGTTCTGGATGGTCTTTGCTGTGGAACCAGACAACAAACAGAGTGTAAATGATCTTGGTGGTCCCTTCCAAGCCAAACCAGCCCGTGATTCCATGCGTGGATCAGCACCTGTCCCAGCTCCATTCCAGAAACCTCCTCCCATTAACCCAGAACTTTTCCTTTTGCTGCTCAACATCAGGGATTTGCTGCCGAGTGCCTCGGGCAGGGGACGCCTCAGCCTTCCCTGGGACCGCAGCATTCCCTGCGCTGCCTCAGCACTCCCTGCGCTGCTGTTCCACGCCGATCCCGTGGTCCAGCGCCTGTGCGGGCTGCAGTGCCGGGCTCTCCCCACAAGGCGGCAGCACCGGGAGCGAGCAGCCCCGGCCGGTCCCGCTGGCTCGGGGCAGCTGCGCCTTGAACCCGCCCTGAGCCGGCGGGGCCGTGAACACAGCGGGCACAAACCCCACCGGTGCCCTTTATTTCACCCTCAGAGGCACAGGATCGCAGCATTTCCTGGGCTGCAAGGGACCCGCAGGGAGCATCGAGTCCAAATCCTGGCCCTGCACCCCAAGAATCCCACCCTGTGCCCGAGAGCCTTGTCCAGACCCAAACTCTTCCCCCAAGATCCTGAAAACACAGAGGGGCTGGGAGAAGGATGACCATGGAGGATTTTTTTATATAGATCTCCTTGTACGATCGTTATATAATATTATTAGATAGTCCAGGAACCCATCCCTGTGCCTGGACACCCATCCCTGGGCCGGAATACCGATCCCCCGCGGCCCCCACCGTCCGCTCGGGGCTGTCCCCGTTCCCCGCTCACCTCCGAGCCCGGAGCACCCGGCCCGGTGCCCCCGGCCCGGCAGCGCTGCTCCCCGGGCTCCCCGCCATTGCCGCTCCTGGCGAAGAAGGGCGGAAGTCACCGGGACCGCACCAACGTGGCTATTCGACCTTCTCAAGATGGCGGCCGGAAGGACCCCGCTCCGTCTATTCGACTGCCTGAATGCTCCCGCCTGCCCCAGGCGCCGCTGACCCCACAGTCGGTGTCCGCATAGCGGGAAACGCCTCAGAAATCTGCGTGCAAGCGCTGGGCTGGCGTCGGCGTCGGCGTCGCGTTCAGGCAGCCGAATAGACGCACCTTGGGGGGGGGGGCCTTCCCTGCCGCCATATTGAGAAGGTCAGAAAACAGCGTACACGGCCGCCATCTTTAGTGTGGCGGTGACGAAACTTCCGCCCTTCACCGCCATCTTTGGTGCTGGCAGAAGCCACTTCCGGTCGAGCAGCCATCTTTAGTGTGGTACCCTTAAGGGGCCCCCCCGCCCCTTACAGGGGCGTCTATTCGGCTGCCTGAATCCGGCCCGGACTCCGACGCCGGCCCCGCGCTTTCCGCGCGATTTTCCGCGGTGCTTCCCGGTGCGAGGACACGGCTGGTGGGGTCAGCGGCGCCGGAGGCGGGCGACTGCTCCGCGACTGGCGGCAGGCATCGGCAGGGACACCTCTCAAAGGGGCCTAGTGCGTCCGCCATCTTGAGTGTGGCGGAAGTGTAAACCACCCTCTGCAAGGTCCTGGCAGGTTCTAATAAAAACGTCACTTAACGCCGTCCCGAGAGCGCCCAACTGCGCCTTCCTTTCCGAGCCGCCCCCTTGAGAGCGGCACGCGGGCGGCTCGATTCCGACCGTGCCCGCCCGGTGCCCCCCGCCCGGGTCGCGCTGCGACCGCGCCTCTGCTGCCCGGCAAAACCGGCCCCGCCCCCCGCCCTGTCATTCCTCGCGGTCGCCGCCCCGCACGGCGCCCACTCCTCTCCATAGCTGTGGCCCCGCTCACGCACGGCCCTGTCCCTCGGCGCTCCGAACCGCCCTTCGCCCCTCCCCTCCGCTGACAGACCCAGCCCCGCTCGCTCCCGCTCCTTGCCCTTGCCACGCTCGGCAGCCACCGAGGCCGCCGCCCTCTCGGCTCAGCCGGCACCGGGCGGCAGCAGCGCCGCCCAGCTCAGCCCGGGGGCAGGGACAGCAGAGGGAAAAGCCGCCTCTGGGCGCTCTGCAGCTCCTGCAGCCCGAGCGTCTCGGCTCCTGGGGCCAGGCACTTGCTTCTTTCCTTCCTACAGAAAAACGCCGGCTCGTTATTCGCAAAACTTGCTGATCTCTATTCCCAGCTTCTTATATTCCTGTATGCGACAGAGTAGAGAGAGAGGGCTGGCGCATTTCAAAATCAATTTACATCTAAATCAGTAGCATTTGCCTAGAGATGTAAAAATGAAGAACTTAACAGGTTTTAGTATTCTGCACACATCCCTCGCTGGGAGGAATGGAAAAAGTTAAAAACAAATGAAACTTAAAAAGTAGAAAGTTAGAAACAAAGTTACAACAGCAGAAATTTAGAAACAAACAAAGAGGTAAAATACAAGAAACAAACAAATTTCTAAAGGTAGAAAGTTAAAAACAAACCAAGTTAGAAACAAAAAAAAAAATTAGAAACAAACAAAATTAGAAAGGTAGAAATTTAGAAACAAACTCAGAAAGGCAAGTGTTGAGCCTTTGACAGGGTACCCTTCCTTCTCGGACCAGGGTGAAAGAGCAGAGGAGGCTGCTGCTCTGCTGAGTTCTTTATTTCACGGTCTCACAGCTGTCTTGAAGGCAGAGTTCGAATGGGGTCACATGATAAAGCCAAGCAGCAGCAGCAGGCAAAACCAGCTTCTTCTATATGCTCCATACACTGTATTTTTTCTTACAGAAGTGTGGATTCTATTTGTTAATTGACCAGTAAGATTAACACACCATTCTAGTTTTCTTTTTCTTAACCCATCCTGGTCTAATTCTAACAGTCGTAAGCCTCACACAAGTGTCATCTGCCCTTGTTCCATAAGGAATCCCTCTACAGACAGGGAGTTGTCACCGGCCCCGTGCTCATGGGCTGCAGGGGACGCCTGCACTGAGGAGGAAATGGAAACGGGAAAGAGGGAAATGCAACCGGATGGGACGCACCTCTGGCACCACACCTCCTCTTGTTCCTGCTGTCCTGGAAAGGCCCAAGTAAATCCAGTCCCTCAGACCTTGCATCCCTGAACGCCAGGAGAGCCGGTGTTTTGCCCAGATCCCAGTGCCCTGCACGGCTGCGCTGACACGAGCGCAGGCCGATCGCTCCGCCCAGCACCATCCCTCATTTTCCTCCCACGGCTCCCCAAGCGGCCCCAAACCACCCCAGCGTGTCTGTGCCGGGGCCAGGGCCTGCCCCGAGCCCGACCAGAGGCTGTCACCCAGCCCTGCACCAGCTCCCACCCCCGGGAGAGCTGGGAATGCACTGAGAGCTCGGCTCCCCGGGCTCCCCAGCACCCAAACCGCTCCTCACACACACAGAAATGCCCAACCTGCCCCTCTGGGCACAGCCAAACACCACAATTCCATCATCCCCAAGGAACTCTGGCACTTGCCTCTTCACCTCTGCCCATTTCCAGTAGCCGGGGCTAGGACCGGCCTGTCAGAAAGAGCATTCCCTAGCCAGTTCATCCCAGCCCAGAGGAGAAGAGGAGCCTGTCCCTGACCCACACCATGGGCAGGACAAGGGGGGCCCTAGCTGGCTTTGCCTACTCCAACACCAAAGCTCTTGGTCCCAAAGATGGGGCGAGGTCAGTGGTTTTTCTTGTCCTGAAAGAGAGCAGAAAAGGGAAGTTAATCCCACTGTGGAATCCAAGACTCCTGCATTTCATATTTCTGCTCTGATTGCTCACCGTGCAGTTTTAGCCATGGGAAAAAAAAGGAGAATGACACCATATCAAATAAAAAGTGCCCTTTTCCAGCATTTTTATTCCAGGCATTAAAAGGATGCTCATTTCTCTTCTAGCATTGTTTCCCTCATTTTAGGAGAACCGTTTTCATCCCAGACCCCACTCGTCAGTTATTCGATCCTCTGGCACTGGATTTGGACAAAGGAAGGGACGCACCCGGATCGCAGGAAATCACTGAGAGAAAACCCTTCCAAAACCTGACAGAGAAAAACAACAGGACATGCAGGAAGACACATCCCTCATTTGCACGTCCGGAGTGCTTTTCTAAAGACTTCTCTGCATCTGGACGCTCTTTGCTCTTGGCTTTCTTCACAAGAATGCATTTGCTGCTAAACACGTCTCAGACCCTTATTTGATCGGGATAAGGTGGGATGGAGATGAAGACTCACACAGGGAATAGCCAGGGAGATGCAGGGCCTGGGAACATCAAGGACGGAGAAGAGATGGAACAGGGATTGTTTTTCTTGTTTAGAGCCAGCAGTGCTGTGAGCTTGGAGAACACACGGCACCGCAGGGATCCAGGGCAGGAGCGGGATAACTCCGGGATAAGGGGAATCTGCTCCCACTCCAGGGCTGTGCCAGTGAAGGAGGGGAATTTTTTAGTGCCTTCATTGCACGCAAAAACCAAACCCAGCACCACCGAGCTGGACTTCCGTGAGCTGCAACACAAAGCGGCCCCTGGCCTTTGGGGGAACACAACCTCCCCGAGTCACGGAGCCAGGGGATGACACTTGGGAATGATCCTTGCTGCCTGCAGGCAAATCAGATGAGGGAGCCACAGCAGCTCTGGGGTTTCCTGCTCTTCCTGCAACACCATCGGTCCAGACCAGGAGACCTTTCCTGGAACAGATCTTCCCTGTAAAGGGAGCTGCACCAAAGCTCAAGCCCTCATTTAGAGACCCCTGGAAAAGCAAAGGTGAGAGGGGATTACCTGGAGCCCCAGGGGACCGAGGTGAAGGCGATGAAGAAGCAGACAGCAAAGTGCTTCCACTGCTTCTCACTCCAGCAAGGGGAACATCCCTGGAATTTCATGTCCAGCGTCTCTCCCAAGCCCCACCGGTGAACCCACACGTACTCCAAGGCTGATCTCCTTCAAACTTCCAGCAGCACAGACCCACCGGGAGGAACTGCAATCCAAGGACACACATCAGCAACCGTCTTCCCGCCTGCCGCTCTCTCCACATTTTCCCTTTCCAGTGGGATGCAGGTGCCACCCCCCAGAGGCAGGAGAACTGCCTTGCAATCCGCTACAAAACCTGCCTGGAAAGCCCAGGATGCCCGGAGCCAGCAGCCGTTTCTCCTGGAGCGCCTGCTGACAGGCATTTGAAGCCTGCTGTGCCTCACAGCTGCTTTTCTGCCAAGGGCATTCCCATCTTTTCTTTTTTAGCCCAAATAAAGCTTTGCAAAGCTGAGTTTTGTGAGAAGTGCTTCATATTTGGATTATTCTTAACTTAGAGTTTCCCTCGGCACCAAAATCAGGGGCTAAACCCAACATGGCCTCAAAGGGCCATAAGATCCCAGATATGCAATCCCCAGTTCCCTCAGGATTGGTTCATTAAAGCTTTTCAGGGGTAATTTGGCAAACTTCAGGGTTTGGTGATTTCACCGTCAAAGCCACATGAAACCTGTGCAAAAGGAACTTAACTAAAGCTGGCTAAAAGTGGTCCCTGCTGATGACTCATTAAAACACCCCCTTAAAAAGGAGCCAGGATTGATTCCACACTCACAAACCCCCCTTGCCACGATCGGCGCTCTCTGCCCGCCAAGGACACGGCACCGGGCAGGGACATTTCTCCCACTCCCCGGCAGAGACCTCCTCCTGCCACATCCAGGGAACTGCAGCCGCTCAGGGAACACCAACTTTGTCCTGGGCTGGGAACAGGACAGGGACAAGGAACACTTTGAAGTCATTCCCACCTCGGTGCTGTCCAGACCCGGCAGAAAGCGCTTCCCACACCTCTCCTGGAATTCTCTTCCCCGGCCCTTCCAGCTTCGGAAGGCTTCTGGGGGAGCCTCAACTTTCGGTGCAGCTCAGAAGCTGCACGTGCCTAAAGCATCCCCACGGGAACACGAAGCTTCCCTCGGGCATTTCGTTTCTTTATCCCAAATATTCTCCCCACTCAGCCACAAGCTAGAAAGAACAAAAGGGAAAAGAAGGAAGACCAATTAATTCTGACGTAAGGAGTCTTGACTATCCCGACACACTGCCAGGTGAAAAAACATCCCTGCCCCTCTAACAAATCCCTCTGATACTGGCTCCTTTCAGGATCAATTATTTAAACGCTGTATTAAGGAGCGTAAGGACACAACGCTTGGAATTCTCAACAACGGCTCAGCTCTCGGCTACTCCAAGCACTTTCCCACCCAGGGAGCTGAGCTGTCCCAGATTTAAACGCCACGTTTGATCCAAATCCGACAGAAATCTGACCTTGTTTGGCTACTGAGCTTTCCCAAAAGCTGTGCAGTCAAGCCTGGAAATCCTCACTGAAGCCTTGCCATGTCACATTGGGATTTACCCTTGGGAAAACCCCACTCTGAGCACTTGGGTTTCAAGAGGTTGCACCCGATGTTACAGACACAGAATTCCTGTGGGGTTTGGCATTTCCTGCACCTCCAAACACGTGAAAAGAATGAAGTGCAGAGTCCCAAGGCTCCATTATTGCCATTCTCCTCACATCCCTCTCCTCAGCTGCACGTGGCTTTGTGCCTCCTCTGAAGGGCTGGAAAGGAATTTGGGAACCCCCCCTCAGCTCCTTCGGTTTTCAGCCTTTTCTCTGAGGCAGCCCAAAAGGCAAACAGGAAAAAAAACCCCCAGAAGTGCACAAAATCCCAGCCCCTCCCAAGACGCAGCTCCTCACACCAAACCTTGGGAGAATCCCTGGTGCTTCCAACACCGCTGCAATCCCACCTGGAGCTGAGCCTACAGGGTGCTCTGCCTAATCCACATGCAAGCCTGGATAGCCCAAAGCCTGCAAGAAAAGAGGAGGCAAAGTGAAGGGGAGAGGGGAAAAAACGGAGTTTTGGGTTTTCCCCGTGTTTGCAACAGGATTGAAGGGCAGGATGGAGAGGTTTTGTGGAAAAGAAGTACCAAAGGCTGCTTCATTGCCAGCAATTAGCGCTGCTCAGGTTGAATCCAAGAGGACAAATGCACCGGGATCAAACAGGAGCGGCCGACAGGATGGGTTATGACACAGATCTGTGAAGCTGGAGCCTTCTTTCTTCTCCCGGGCTCTCCCAGAAATTCTCCGTGGCCGGACGTGCTCCCGCTCTCCCCGCTGGGGAGGATGGACTTGGATAGCCCGGCTGACTGGTGAGCCTGAAACAAGAAAGTGATGCAGTGATCCAAGTGTTTTTCCAAGGAAATGACATATTCTCTGGACCGGGGATAACCCATATCCCATGGCCTTCTCCAGGAAGGGTCCCAGCTGGATATGGTCTCCCAGAAAGGATTCCATAGGGGCTCACCTTTTGCCTGGAGCTCGGCTGAAGTCCTCAGCAATGCCAGGGAATGTGGCCATTGGAGGCTTTGGGCAGGATTTGGCTCATTTGCCTTTTTAGGCTTTGTTTCCTTCTCTCAGCCTTCCCACTGGATTCTGGTCTCCGAGGAATATGTAAAATCCCATTGGATTCCTGCTCTTTTGGACATTTTTTTGTACCGTTCCTGTACAAAACGAGGCCCCCTCTTCGATGCTTTTCCCCACCGTTCCCCGGCAGTTTTATCTGCCACTGCATTCCCTGCGTTGCTTGGGCTCTTCCCAGGTCTCTGAGCTCCTTCACAAGGCAGGAGATCGATTTGGCCCAGGAACTAAACCCTCCCCAGGAATTGTCTGATGCCATCTCCGCATTTGACAGCTGATCCTTGTGCTCAAAGGATCCCTCTTTCTTCCCTCCAGCCAATTCCAAGGCTCATGCCCCCAGCTGGGATCAGTCCCCAGTCTGATCCCTGCAGTCTTCCCTGCCAGGATCCTGCTCAGGAATCCATGGGCTACGAATGTAAGAATTAATTCTTCCCACCCCTGCCCACTTCTAATTCCAAAGGATTTGGTGTCTGCCTTACCTGGCTGGAGCCTGCTTCCAACTCTGTTCTTGCTGCTTCTGCT
This sequence comes from Corvus hawaiiensis, assembly GCF_020740725.1. Taxonomy (NCBI): domain Eukaryota; kingdom Metazoa; phylum Chordata; class Aves; order Passeriformes; family Corvidae; genus Corvus; species Corvus hawaiiensis. The sequence goes on from NC_063216.1 coordinate 27,630, forward strand.
GCTTTCCATTTCCCAGGAATTCCACCGACGGAGCAACAGCGTTTTCCACCTCCTCCAGGATTCCCTCTGTTGCGTTTGGGTGCTGGAAGGATATCAAAACTTTATTCCTAGTGCTGGGCTCTGCATATGGCCGAGAAAATCCCGGCCTCCACACAGACCCAGATTCCAAACTTTTTGATACATTTCAGCAAACCGAGAAATTCACCTTCCCTGCTCCTTCTTAAGGGCATCCTTCTCTTCCCTTACCCGGCGGGCTCTCTCCCACTGGGGGTGGGTTTTCCCCTTCCCATGCTAATTAGTCCCTACTTCTAGGAGGTTTAGGTACCTTTCTTCCCTGCGAGGGATTTCTTAACACAGCTACCGAGGCTTTGGGAGTCTTCTTTTTCTCCTACTTTCTGCAAAAACACCCTGTGATCCACAAATGCCACAATCCAGACGCCCAACTTCAACAAGACATCCTTTTTACCTAAAAACACTCACTCTCAACTCTTAGATCTTTGGAAGTTTTACCCCTGCAAAATTCCTCTATCTTTCCACCACTGAATTCCTCAGTCCTGCTTCCAAGGATTTCTTGAATACCACGGGGCTTTTCTCAACATTTACCCCCACCACCTTCCCTACGTGCCCACTGCTCATCACCTCATTTTTCCCTCAATGTCTTCGTTCTCCACCCCAGGGAGTTTGTCAAGTGTTGCCCCCAAAATGTTCCCCATCTGTCCACTACTCAGTTCCCCATTTTGCCTCCAAAATATTCCTTCTGTCCCCTCCAGATTGCATCCACTTTTACCCCCAACATTTTACTTCCTCTACAATATTGATCAAACCTTTTCCATCCCAAAAATGTGCACTCTCTCCCTTAAACAGCACCTCAGCTTTTCCCTCAAAAATGCCCCAGAGGGAAACTCAGATTCAGCCCCCAAACTCCCATTTTCCTACACAAACAGTTCTTGTGGCCCCTCTCAATTCCCCCAGGCTTTCAGCTAAAGGAAGAACTGGAAGCCTAGTCCCTCATCTCCGCCCCTGTTTTGCTTTCCCGGAAAACCTTGCGATCCCACACTTTCTCCAAGAGATCTGCTGGGAGTACTGCAAGGTTTGCTCTGTCAAGAGCGCATGGGGGGTTTACAGCACTTGTTCCTCTGCATCTTTACCCTTTCATCAGCTTTCCCCTGGAACGGTGTTGTGGGAGAAGCTTGGAATTACCAGAAATGGATCAGGTTCACGTTTTTGCCCCACCAGTTTTTATCTGGTTTGAAATTCCTGGAATTACCCTCAAATGTGCCCTAGAACACTGCTGTGAAAGGATCAATGAGAAGAACAGCCTGAAAGCAGAAAACCACCTCCAGCAGCAGCCAGAACGATCCCATTTCTCTTCTTACCTGGTCCTGCCAGAGCTCCCAACAGCCATTCCCATTCCAAAACAAGAGCTATGGAAGACATTCCTGCTGTCCGTGAGGGTGAGGTGGCAGTTCTGGATGGTCTTTGCTGTGGAACCAGACAACAAACAGAGTGTAAATGATCTTGGTGGTCCCTTCCAAGCCAAACCAGCCCGTGATTCCATGCGTGGATCAGCACCTGTCCCAGCTCCATTCCAGAAACCTCCTCCCATTAACCCAGAACTTTCCTTTTGCTGCTCAACATCAGGGATTTGCTGCCGAGTGCCTCGGGCAGGGGACGCCTCAGCCTTCCCTGGGACCGCAGCCTTCCCTGGGACCGCAGCATTCCCTGCGCTGCCTCAGCACTCCCTGCGCTGCTGTTCCACGCCGATCCCGTGGACCAGCGCCTGTGCGGGCTGCAGTGCCGGGCTCTCCCCACAAGGCGGCAGCACCGGGAGCGAGCAGCCCCGGCCGGTCCCGCTGGCTCGGGGCAGCTGCGCCTTGAACCCGCCCTGAGCCGGCGGGGCCGTGAACACAGCGGGCACAAACCCCACCGGTGCCCTTTATTTCACCCTCAGAGGCACAGGATCGCAGCATTTCCTGGGCTGCAAGGGACCCGCAGGGAGCATCGAGTCCAAATCCTGGCCCTGCACCCCAAGAATCCCACCCTGTGCCCGAGAGCCTTGTCCAGACCCAAACTCTTCCCCCAAGATCCTGAAAACACAGAGGGGCTGGGAGAAGGATGACCATGGAGGATTTTTTTATATAGATCTCCTTGTACGATCATTATATAATATTATTAGATAGTCCAGGAACCCATCCCTGTGCCTGGACACCCATCCCTGGGCCGGAATACCGATCCCCCGCGGCCCCCACCGTCCGCTCGGGGCTGTCCCCGTTCCCCGCTCACCTCCGAGCCCGGAGCACCCGGCCCGGTGCCCCCGGCCCGGCAGCGCTGCTCCCCGGGCTCCCCGCCATTGCCGCTCCTGGCGAAGAAGGGCGGAAGTCACCGGGACCGCACCAACGTGGCTATTCGACCTTCTCAAGATGGCGGCCGGAAGGACCCCGCTCCGTCTATTCGACTGCCTGAATGCTCCCGCCTGCCCCAGGCGCCGCTGACCCCACAGTCGGTGTCCGCATAGCGGGAAACGCCTCAGAAATCTGCGTGCAAGCGCTGGGCTGGCGTCGGCGTCGGCGTCGCGTTCAGGCAGCCGAATAGACGCACCTTGGGGGGGGGCCTTCCCTGCCGCCATATTGAGAAGGTCAGAAAACAGCGTACACGGCCGCCATCTTTAGTGTGGCGGTGACGAAACTTCCGCCCTTCACCGCCATCTTTGGTGCTGGCAGAAGCCACTTCCGGTCGAGCAGCCATCTTTAGTGTGGTACCCTTAAGGGGCCCCCCCGCCCCTTACAGGGGCGTCTATTCGGCTGCCTGAATCCGGCCCGGACTCCGACGCCGGCCCCGCGCTTTCCGCGCGATTTTCCGCGGTGCTTCCCGGTGCGAGGACACGGCTGGTGGGGTCAGCGGCGCCGGAGGCGGGCGACTGCTCCGCGACCGGCGGCAGGCATCGGCAGGGACACCTCTCAAAGGGGCCTAGTGCGTCCGCCATCTTGAGTGTGGCGGAAGTGTAAACCACCCTCTGCAAGGTCCTGGCAGGTTCTAATAAAAACGTCACTTAACGCCGTCCCGAGAGCGCCCAACTGCGCCTTCCTTTCCGAGCCGCCCCCTTGAGAGCGGCACGCGGGCGGCTCCATTCCGACCGTGCCCGCCCGGTGCCCCCCGCCCGGGTCGCGCTGCGACCGCGCCTCTGCTGCCCGGCAAAACCGGCCCCGCCCCCCGCCCTGTCATTCCTCGCGGTCGCCGCCCCGCACGGCGCCCACTCCTCTCCATAGCTGTGGCCCCGCTCACGCACGGCCCTGTCCCTCGGCGCTCCGAACCGCCCTTCGCCCCTCCCCTCCGCTGACAGACCCAGCCCCGCTCGCTCCCGCTCCTTGCCCTTGCCACGCTCGGCAGCCACCGAGGCCGCCGCCCTCTCGGCTCAGCCGGCACCGGGCGGCAGCAGCGCCGCCCAGCTCAGCCCGGGGGCAGGGACAGAGCAGAGGGAAAAGCCGCCTCTGGGCGCTCTGCAGCTCCTGCAGCCCGAGCGTCTCGGCTCCTGGGGCCAGGCACTTGCTTCTTTCCTTCCTACAGAAAAACGCCGGCTCGTTATTCGCAAAACTTGCTGATCTCTATTCCCAGCTTCTTATATTCCTGTATGCGACAGAGTAGAGAGAGAGGGCTGGCGCATTTCAAAATCAATTTACATCTAAATCAGTAGCATTTGCCTAGAGATGTAAAAATGAAGAACTTAACAGGTTTTAGTATTCTGCACACATCCCTCGCTGGGAGGAATGGAAAAAGTTAAAAACAAATGAAACTTAAAAAGTAGAAAGTTAGAAACAAAGTTACAACAGCAGAAATTTAGAAACAAACAAAGAGGTAAAATACAAGAAACAAACAAATTTCTAAAGGTAGAAAGTTAAAAACAAACCAAGTTAGAAACAAAAAAAAAAATTAGAAACAAACAAAATTAGAAAGGTAGAAATTTAGAAACAAACTCAGAAAGGCAAGTGTTGAGCCTTTGACAGGGTACCCTTCCTTCTCGGACCAGGGTGAAAGAGCAGAGGAGGCTGCTGCTCTGCTGAGTTCTTTATTTCACGGTCTCACAGCTGTCTTGAAGGCAGAGTTCGAATGGGGTCACATGATAAAGCCAAGCAGCAGCAGCAGGCAAAACCAGCTTCTTCTATATGCTCCATACACTGTATTTTTTCTTACAGAAGTGTGGATTCTATTTGTTAATTGACCAGTAAGATTAACACACCATTCTAGTTTTCTTTTTCTTAACCCATCCTGGTCTAATTCTAACAGTCGTAAGCCTCACACAAGTGTCATCTGCCCTTGTTCCATAAGGAATCCCTCTACAGACAGGGAGTTGTCACCGGCCCCGTGCTCATGGGCTGCAGGGGACACCTGCACTGAGGAGGAAATGGAAACGGGAAAGAGGGAAATGCAACCGGATGGGACGCACCTCTGGCACCACACCTCCTCTTGTTGCTGCTGTCCTGGAAAGGCCCAAGTAAATCCAGTCCCTCAGACCTTGCATCCCTGAACGCCAGGAGAGCCGGTGTTTTACCCAGATCCCAGTGCCCTGCACGGCTGCGCTGACACGAGCGCAGGCCGATCGCTCCGCCCAGCACCATCCCTCATTTGCCTCCCACGGCTCTCCAAGCGGCCCCAAACCACCCCAGCGTGTCTGTGCCGGGGCCAGGGCCTGCCCCGAGCCCGACCAGAGGCTGTCACCCAGCCCTGCACCAGCTGCCACCCCCGGGAGAGCTGGGAATGCACTGAGAGCTCGGCTCCCCGGGCTCCCCAGCACCCAAACCGGTCCTCACACACACAGAAATGCCCAACCTGCCCCTCTGGGCACAGCCAAACACCACAATTCCATCATCCCCAAGGAACTCTGGCACTTGCCTCTTCACCTCTGCCCATTTCCAGTAGCCGGGGCTAGGACCGGCCTGTCAGAAAGAGCATTCCCTAGCCAGTTCATCCCAGCCCAGAGGAGAAGAGGAGCCTGTCCCTGACCCACACCATGGGCAGGACAAGGGGGGCCCTAGCTGGCTTTGCCTACTCCAACACCAAAGCTCTTGGTCCCAAAGATGGGGCGAGGTCAGTGGTTTTTCTTGTCCTGAAAGAGAGCAGAAAAGGGAAGTTAATCCCACTGTGGAATCCAAGACTCCTGCATTTCATATTTCTGCTCTGATTGCTCACCGTGCAGTTTTAGCCATGGGAAAAAAAAGGAGAATGACACCATATCAAATAAAAAGTGCCCTTTTCCAGCATTTTTATTCCAGGCATTAAAAGGATGCTCATTTCTCTTCTAGCATTGTTTCCCTCATTTTAGGAGAACCGTTTTCATCCCAGACCCCACTCGTCAGTTATTCGATCCTCTGGCACTGGATTTGGACAAAGGAAGGGACGCACCCGGATCGCAGGAAATCACTGAGAGAAAACCCTTCCAAAACCTGACAGAGAAAAACAACAGGACATGCAGGAAGACACATCCCTCATTTGCACGTCCGGAGTGCTTTTCTAAAGACTTCTCTGCATCTGGACGCTCCTTGCTCTTGGCTTTCTTCACAAGAATGCATTTGCTGCTAAACACGTCTCAGACCCTTACTTGATCGGGATAAGGTGGGATGGAGATGAAGACTCACACAGGGAATAGCCAGGGAGATGCAGGGCCTGGGAACATCAAGGACGGAGAAGAGATGGAACAGGGATTGTTTTTCTTGTTTAGAGCCAGCAGTGCTGTGAGCTTGGAGAACACACGGCACCGCAGGGATCCAGGGCAGGAGCGGGATAACTCCGGGATAAGAGGAATCTGCTCCCACTCCAGGGCTGTGCCAGTGAAGGAGGGGAATTTTTTAGTGCCTTCATTGCACGCAAAAACCAAACCCAGCACCACCGAGCTGGACTTCCGTGAGCTGCAACACAAAGCGGCCCCTGGCCTTTGGGGGAACACAACCTCCCCGAGTCACGGAGCCAGGGGATGACACTTGGGAATGATCCTTGCTGCCTGCAGGCAAATCAGATGAGGGAGCCACAGCAGCTCTGGGGTTTCCTGCTCTTCCTGCAACACCATCGGTCCAGACCAGGAGACCTTTCCTGGAACAGATCTTCCCTGTAAAGGGAGCTGCACCAAAGCTCAAGCCCTCATTTAGAGACCCTTGGAAAAGCAAAGGTGAGAGGGGATTTCCTGGAGCCCCAGGGGACCGAGGTGAAGGCGATGAAGAAGCACACAGCAAAGTGCTTCCACTGCTTCTCACTCCAGCAAGGGGAACATCCCTGGAATTTCATGTCCAGCGTCGCTCCCAAGCCCCACCGGTGAACCCACACGTACTCCAGGACTGATCTCCTTCAAACTTCCAGCAGCACAGACCCACCGGGAGGAACTGCAATCCAAGGACACACATCAGCAACCGTCTTCCCGCCTGCCGCTCTCTCCACATTTTCCCTTTCCAGTGGGATGCAGGTGCCACCCCCCAGAGGCAGGAGAACTGCCTTGCAATCCGCTACAAAACCTGCCTGGAAAGCCCAGGATGCCCGGAGCCAGCAGCCATTTCTCCTGGAGCGCCTGCTGACAGGCATTTGAAGCCTGCTGTGCCTCACAGCTGCTTTTCTGCCAAGGGCATTCCCATCTTTTCTTTTTTAGCCCAAATAAAGCTTTGCAAAGCTGAGTTTTGTGAGAAGTGCTTCATATTTGGATTATTCTTAACTTAGAGTTTCCCTCGGCACCAAAATCAGGGGCTAAACCCAACATGGCCTCAAAGGGCCATAAGATCCCAGATATGCAATCCCCAGTTCCCTCAGGATTGGTTCATTAAAGCTTTTCAGGGGTAATTTGGCAAACTTCAGGGTTTGGTGATTTCACCGTCAAAGCCACATGAAACCTGTGCAAAAGGAACTTAACTAAAGCTGGCTAAAAGTGGTCCCTGCTGATGACTCATTAAAACACCCCCTTAAAAAGGAGCCAGGATTGATTCCATACTCACAAACCCCCCTTGCCACGATCGGCGCTCTCTGCCCGCCAAGGACACGGCAGCGGGCAGGGACATTTCTCCCACTCCCCGGCAGAGACCTCCTCCTGCCACATCCAGGGAACTGCAGCCGCTCAGGGAACACCAACTTTGTCCTGGGCTGGGAACAGGACAGGGACAAGGAACGCTTTGAAGTCATTCCCACCTCGGTGCTGTCCAGACCCGGCAGAAAGCGCTTCCCACACCTCTCCTGGAATTCTCTTCCCCGGCCCTTCCAGCTTCGGAAGGCTTCTGGGGGAGCCTCAACTTTCGGTGCAGCTCAGAAGCTGCACGTGCCTAAAGCATCCCCACGGGAACACGAAGCTTCCCTCGGGCATTTCGTTTCTTTATCCCAAATATTCTCCCCACTCAGCCACAAGCTAGAAAGAACAAAAGGGAAAAGAAGGAAGACCAATTAATTCTGACGTAAGGAGTCTTGACTATCCCGACACACTGCCACGTGAAAAAACATCCCTGCCCCTCTAACAAATCCCTCTGATACTGGCTCCTTTCAGGATCAATTATTTAAACGCTGTATTAAGGAGCGTAAGGACACAACGCTTGGAATTCTCAACAACGGCTCAGCTCTCGGCTACTCCAAGCACTTTCCCACCCAGGGAGCTGAGCTGTCCCAGATTTAAACGCCACGTTTGATCCAAATCCGACAGAAATCTGACCTTGTTTGGCTACTGAGCTTTCCCAAAAGCTGTGCAGTCAAGCCTGGAAATCCTCACTGAAGCCTTGCCATGTCACATTGGGATTTACCCTTGGGAAAACCCCACTCTGAGCACTTGGGTTTCAAGAGGTTGCACCCGATGTTACAGACACAGAATTCCTGTGGGGTTTGGCATTTCCTGCACCTCCAAACACGTGAAAAGAATGAAGTGCAGAGTCCCAAGGCTCCATTATTGCCATTCTCCTCACATCCCTCTCCTCAGCTGCACGTGGCTTTGTGCCTCCTCTGAAGGGCTGGAAAGGAATTTGGGAACCCCCCCTCAGCTCCTTCGGTTTTCAGCCTTTTCTCTGAGGCAGCCCAAAAGGCAAACAGGAAAAAAAACCCCCAGAAGTGCACAAAATCCCAGCCCCTCCCAAGACGCAGCTCCTCACACCAAACCTTGGGAGAATCCCTGGTGCTTCCAACACCGCTGCAATCCCACCTGGAGCTGAGCTTACAGGGTGCTCTGCCTAATCCACATGCAAGCCTGGATAGCCCAAAGCCTGCAAGAAAAGAGGAGGCAAAGTGAAGGGGAGAGGGGAAAAAACGGAGTTTTGGGTTTTCCCCGTGTTTGCAACAGGATTGAAGGGCAGGATGGAGAGGTTTTGTGGCAAAGAAGTACCAAAGGCTGCTTCATTGCCAGCAATTAGCGCTGCTCAGGTTGAATCCAAGAGGACAAATGCACCGGGATCAAACAGGAGCGGCCGACAGGATGGGTTATGACACAGATCTGTGAAGCTGGAGCCTTCTTTCTTCTCCCGGGCTCTCCCAGAAATTCTCCATGGCCGGACGTGCTCCCGCTCTCCCCGCTGGGGAGGATGGACTTGGATAGCCTGGGTGACTGGTGAGCCTAAAACAAGAAAGTGATGCAGTGATCCAAGTGTTTTTCCAAGGAAATGACATATTCTCTGGACCTGGCATAACCCATATCCCATGGCCTTCTCCAGGAAGGGTCCCAGCTGGATATGGTCTCCCAGAAAGGATTCCATAGGGGCTCACCTTTTGCCTGGAGCTCGGCTGAAGTCCTCAGCAATGCCAGGGAATGTGGCCATTGGAGGCTTTGGGCAGGATTTGGCTCATTTGCCTTTTTAGGCTTTGCTTCCTTCTCTCAGCCTTCCCACTGGATTGTGGCCTCCGAGGAATACCTAAAATCCCATTCCATTCCTATTCTTTCGGACAATTTTTTGTACCGTTCCTGTACAAAACGAGGCCCCCTCTTCGATGCTTTTCCCCACCGTTCCCTGGCAGTTTTATCTGCCACTGCATTCCCTGCGTTGCTTGGGCTCTTCCCAGGTCTCTGAGCTCCTTCACAAGGCAGGAGATCGATTTGGCCCAGGAACTAAACCCTCCCCAGGAATTGTCTGATGCCATCTCCGCATTTGACAGCTGATCCTTGTGCTCAAAGGATCCCTCTTTCTTCCCTTCAGCCAATTCCAAGGCTCGCTGCCCCCAGCTGGGATCAGTCCCAGCTGGTCAGTCTGATCCCTGCAGTCTTCCCTGCCGGGATCCTGCTCAGGAATCCATGGGCTACAAAGGTAAGAATTAATTCTTCCCACCCCTGCCCAGTTCCAAAGGATTTGGTGTCTGCCTTACCCGGCTGGAGCCTGCTTCCAACTCTGTTCTTGCTACTTCTGCTGCTTTCCATTTCCCAGGAATTCCACCGACGGAGCGACAGCGATTTCCAGCTCCTCCAGGATTCCCTCTGTTGCGTTTGGGTGCTGGAAGGATATCAAAACCAGGGTCTCTGGGGCTTTACTATCAGGAATTACATCCCCGGATTTGTTCATTTCCAAATATTATCTCTTCCCAACAAAGCACTGGGCATCCAAGGAATACAGAAAATGATGGGCTGACCACTGCTTACTCCTCTGGAATGTCAGAGCTTGGAAAAAAAGGGCAGTTGAGGCTTCTCCTGGTGCTGCCCATGAGGTGTATTTTACTTAAGAGCCCCTTCCCGTGTCTTTCCCTGTATCCACCAAAAAATCCACCCGTTCATTCCCCAGCTGCTTGCTTCCTCCCTCTTTTCCTGTATCCAACAGAATTTTAACAGGTGAATATTCCCCTCTGCAAGAGCACCTTTCATTCCAAACCTAAGAACAAATGAATCACTTCCCTTTGACCGTCCTCAGTAGGATTCCACTGAGAGCAGTGGATGGAAAACGATCCTCTCCTGGTCCCTGCTGGATTCCCGGAGCAGGGATTCTTTCCCTCTTTCACCCCCCCACGGTGCCCTCCTCCCCCTCCCCCTCCCGCCCCACCCCGCACCCTTTTCAGGCTTTGTTCCACAGCTTTTGCCTCCAGACCTCCGATCCTTTCGTTCTACAGGAGCTCCCAGCAGCTCCACAGCCTTTCCTCTCCCATCCTGATCATTTCTCCAGGAATGGAGCTCCGCATTTCAATTGCCTTCTCTTTTCTCTGACAATTCCCACCAATGCAGACCTAAAACTGACACAAGGAACACTCGGTGCCCACAAATCCAAACCCAGACCCGGCCATCCCTACACCAGCAACTCCCGGACAATTTGCGTTCGTTCCAACCTAACACTGAGGACTCACCCAATCCTTCAAATTCCCAAGAAATATCCCGTTGCCTTCACAGCTCCCAGGGGATTCTGCTTCGTGCTCACACGGATTTGGGACTTCCCTGAAAAAAACCGTGCAGGGCACGCTGGAATCCCCGATCCCGTGAATCCGGGGAGCGTTAAAAGCTCGGTCCAGCCTGGGCCCCTGGAAATTTTTGCCAAATATCCCCCAAGTGCTTGGGATAACAGAACTCTCTGGTACTGCATTTTTGGCGTTGGAAAGCCTGGAATTACTTTATTCCTAGTGCTGGGCTCTGCATATGGCCGAGAAAATCCCGGCCTCCACACAGACCCAGATTCCAAACTTTTTGATACATTTCAGCAAACCGAGAAATTCACCTTCCCTGCTCCTTCTTAAGGGCATCCTTCTCTTCCCTTACCCGGCGGGCTCTCTCCCACTGGGGGTGGGTTTTCCCCTTCCCATGCTAATTAGTCCCTACTTCTAGGAGGTTTAGGTACCTTTCTTCCCTGCGAGGGATTTCTTAACACAGCTACCGAGGCTTTGGGAGTCTTCTTTATCTCCTACTTTCTGCAAAAACACCCTGTGATCCACAAATGCCACAATCCAGACGCCCAACTTCAACAAGACATCCTTTTTACCTAAAAACACTCACTCTCAACTCTTAGATCTTTTCAAGTTTCACCCCCGCAAAATTCCCCTATCTTTCCACCACTGAATTCCTCAGTCCTGCTTCCAAGGATTTCTTGAATACCACGGGGCTTTTCTCAACATTTACCCCCACCACCTTCCCTACGTGCCCACTGCTCATCACCTCATTTTTCCCTCAATGTCTTCGTTCTCCACCCCAGGGAGTTTGTCAAGTGTTGCCTCCAAAATGTTCCCCATCTGTCCACTACTCAGTTCCCCATTTTGCCTCCAAAATATTCCTTCTGTCCCCTCCAGATTGCATCCACTTTTGCCCCCAACATTTTACTTCCTCTACAATATTGATTAAACCTTTTCCATCCCAAAAATGTGCATTCTCTCCCTTAAACAGCACCTCAGCTTTTCCCTCAAAAACGCCCCAGAGGGAAACTCAGATTCAGCCCCCAAACTCCCATTTTCCTACACAAACAGTTCTTGTGGCCCCTCTCAATTCCCCCAGGCTTTCAGCTAAACGAAGAACTGGAAGCCTAGTCCCTCATCTCCGCCCCTGTTTTGCTTTCCCGGAAAACCTTGCGATCCCACACTTTCTCCAAGAGATCTGCTGGGAGTACTGCAAGGTTTGCTCTGTCAAGAGCGCATGGGGGGTTTACAGCACTTGTTCCTCTGCATCTTTACCCTTTCATCAGCTTTCCCCTGGAACGGTGTTGTGGGAGAAGCTTGGAATTACCAGAAATGGATCAGGTTCACGTTTTTGCCCCACCAGTTTTTATCTGGTTTGAAATTCCTAGAATTACCCTCAAATGTGCCCAGGAACACTGCTGTGAAAGGATCAATGAGAAGAACAGCCTGAAAGCAGAAAACCACCTCCAGCAGCAGCCAGAACGATCCCATTTCTCTTCTTACCTGGTCCTGCCAGAGCTCCCAACAGCCATTCCCATTCCAAAACAAGAGCTATGGAAGACATTCCTGCTGTCCGTGAGGGTGAGGTGGCAGTTCTGGATGGTCTTTGCTGTGGAACCAGACAACAAACAGAGTGTAAATGATCTTGGTGGTCCCTTCCAAGCCAAACCAGCCCGTGATTCCATGCGTGGATCAGCACCTGTCCCAGCTCCACTCCAGAAACCTCCTCCCATTAACCCAGAACTTTCCTTTTGCTGCTCAACATCAGGGATTTGCTGCCGAGTGCCTCGGGCAGGGGACGCCTCAGCCTTCCCTGGGACCGCAGCATTCCCTGGGACCGCAGCATTCCCTGGGACCGCAGCATTCCCTGCGCTGCCTCAGCACTCCCTGCGCTGCTGTTCCACGCCGATCCCGTGGTCCAGCGCCTGTGCGGGCTGCAGTGCCGGGCTCTCCCCACAAGGCGGCAGCACCGGGAGCGAGCAGCCCCGGCCGGTCCCGCTGGCTCGGGGCAGCTGCGCCTTGAACCCGCCCTGAGCCGGCGGGGCCGTGAACACAGCGGGCACAAACCCCACCGGTGCCCTTTATTTCACCCTCAGAGGCACAGGATCGCAGCATTTCCTGGGCTGCAAGGGACCCGCAGGGAGCATCGAGTCCAAATCCTGGCCCTGCACCCCAAGAATCCCACCCTGTGCCCGAGAGCCTTGTCCAGACCCAAACTCTTCCCCCAAGACCCTGAAAACACAGAGGGACTGGGAGAAGGATGACAACGGAGGATTTTTTTATATAGATCTCCTTGTACGATCGTTATATAATATTATTAGATAGTCCAGGAACCCATCCCTGTGCCTGGACACCCATCCCTGGGCCGGGACACCCATCCCTGGGCCGGAATACCGATCCCCCGCGGCCCCCACCGTCCGCTCGGGGCTGTCCCCGTTCCCCGCTCACCTCCGAGCCCGGAGCACCCGGCCCGGTGCCCCCGGCCCGGCCGCGCTGCTCCCCGGGCTCCCCGCCATTGCCGCTCCTGGCGAAGAAGGGCGGAAGTCACCGGGACCGCACCAATGTGGCTATTCGACCTTCTCAAGATGGCGGCCGGAAGGACCCCGCTCCGTCTATTCGACTGCCTGAATGCTCCCGCCTGCCCCAGGCGCCGCTGACCCCACAGTCGGTGTCCGCATAGCGGGAAACGCCTCAGAAATCTGCGTGCAAGCGCTGGGCTGGCGTCGGCGTCGGCGTTTCGTTCAGGCAGCCGAATAGACGCACCTTTGGGGGGGGGGCCTTCCCTGCCGCCATATTGAGAAGGTCAGAAAACAGCGTACACGGCCGCCATCTTTAGTGTGGCGGTGACGAAACTTCCGCCCTTCACCGCCATCTTTGGTGCTGGCAGAAGCCACTTCCGGTATAGCCGCCATCTTTAGTGTGGTACACTTAAGGGGCCCCACCGCCCCTCACAAGGGCGTCTATTCGGCTGCCTGAATCCGGCCCGGACTCCGACGCCGGCCCCGCGCTTTCCGCGCGATTTTCCGCGGTGCTTCCCGGTGCGAGGACACGGCTGGTGGGGTCAGCGGCGCCGGAGGCGGGCGACTGCTCCGCGACCGGCGGCAGGCATCGGCAGGGACACCTCTCAAAGGGGCCTAGTGCGTCCGCCATCTTGAGTGTGGCGGAAGTGTAAACCACCCTCTGCAAGGTCCTGGCAGGTTCTAATAAAAACGTCACTTAACGCCGTCCCGAGAGCGCCCAACTGCGCCTTCCTTTCCGAGCCGCCTCCTTGAGAGCGACACGCGGGCGGCTCCATTCCGACCGTGCCCGCCCGGTGCCCCCCGCCCGGGTCGCGCTGCGACCGCGCCTCTGCTGCCCGGCAAAACCGGCCCCGCCCCCCGCGCTGTCATTCCTCGCGGTCGCCGCCCCGCACGGCGCCCACTCCTCTCCATAGCTGTGGCCCCGCTCACGCACGGCCCTGTCCCTCGGCGCTCCGAGCCGCCCTTCGCCCCTCCCCTCCGCTGACAGACCCAGCCCCGCTCGCTCCCGCTCCTTGCCCTTGCCACGCTCGGCAGCCACCGAGGCCGCCGCCCTCTCGGCTCAGCCGGCACCGGGCGGCAGCAGCGCCGCCCAGCTCAGCCCGGGGGCAGGGACAGAGCAGAGGGAAAAGCCGGCTCTGGGCGCTCTGCAGCTCCTGCAGCCCGAGCGTCTCGGCTCCTGGGACCAGGCACTTGCTTCTTTCCTTCCTACAGAAAAACGCCGGCTCGTTATTCTCAAAACTTGCTGATCTCTATTCCCAGCTTCTTATATTCCTGTATGCGACAGAGTAGAGAGAGAGGGCTGGCTCATTTCAAAATGAATTTACATCTAAATCAGTAGCACTTGCCTATAGATGTAAAAGTGAAGAACTTAACAGGTTTTAGTATTCTGCACACATCCCTCGCTGGGAGGAATGGTAAAAAGTTAAAAACAAATGAAATGTAAAAGGTAGAAAGTTAGAAACAAAGTTACAACAGCAGAAATTTAGAAACAAACAAAGAGGTAAAATACAAGAAACAACCAAATTTCCAAAGGTCGAAAGTTAAAAACAAACAAAGTTAGAAACAAAAAAAAAATTAGAAACAAACAAAATTAGAAAGGTAGAAATTTAGAAACAAAGTCACAAAGGCAAGTGTTGAGCCTTTGACAGGGTACCCTTCCTTCTCGGACCAGGGTGAAAGAGCAGAGGAGGCTGCTGCTCTGCTGAGTTCTTTATTTCACGGTCTCACAGCTGTCTTGAAGGCAGAGTTCGAATGGGGTCACATGATAAAGCCAAGCAGCAGCAGCAGGCAAAACCAGCTTCTTCTATATGCTCCATACACTGTATTTTTTCTTACAGAAGTGTGGATTCTATTTGTTAATTGACCAGTAAGATTAACACACCATTCTAGTTTTCTTTTTCTTAACCCATCCTGGTCTAATTCTAACAGTCGTAAGCCTCACACAAGTGTCATCTGCCCTTGTTCCATAAGGAATCCCTCTACAGACAGGGAGTTGTCACCGGCCCCGTGCTCATGGGCTGCAGGGGACACCTGCACTGAGGAGGAAATGGAAACGGGAAAGAGGGAAATGCAACCGGATGGGACGCACCTCTGGCACCACACCTCCTCTTGTTCCTGCTGTCCTGGAAAGGCCCAAGTAAATCCAGTCCCTCAGACCTTGCATCCCTGAACGCCAGGAGAGCCGGTGTTTTGCCCAGATCCCAGTGCCCTGCACGGCTGCGCTGACACGAGCGCAGGCCGATCGCTCCGCCCAGCACCATCCCTCATTTGCCTCCCACGGCTCCCCAAGCGGCCCCAAACCACCCCAGCGTGTCTGTGCCGGGGCCAGGGCCTGCCCCGAGCCCGACCAGAGGCTGTCACCCAGCCCTGCACCAGCTGCCACCCCCGGGAGAGCTGGGAATGCACTGAGAGCTCGGCTCCCCGGGCTCCCCAGCACCCAAACCGCTCCTCACACACACAGAAATGCCCAACCTGCCCCTCTGGGCACAGCCAAACACCACAATTCCATCATCCCCAAGGAACTCTGGCACTTGCCTCTTCACCTCTGCCCATTTCCAGTAGCCGGGGCTAGGACCGGCCTGTCAGAAAGAGCATTCCCTAGCCAGTTCATCCCAGCCCAGAGGAGAAGAGGAGCCTGTCCCTGACCCACACCATGGGCAGGACAAGGGGGGCCCTAGCTGGCTTTGCCTACTCCAACACCAAAGCTCTTGGTCCCAAAGATGGGGCGAGTTCGGTGGTTTTTCCTGTCCTGAAAGAGAGCAGAAAAGGGAAGTTAATCCCACTGTGGAATCCAAGACTCCTGCATTTCATATTTCTGCTCTGATTGCTCACCGTGCAGTTTTAGCCATGGGAAAAAAAAGGAGAATGACACCATATCAAATAAAAAGTGCCCTTTTCCAGCATTTTTATTCCAGGCATTAAAAGGATGCTCATTTCTCTTCTAGCATTGTTTCCCTCATTTTAGGAGAACCGTTTTCATCCCAGACCCCACTCGTCAGTTATTCGATCCTCTGGCACTGGATTTGGACAAAGGAAGGGACGCACCCGGATCGCAGGAAATCACTGAGAGAAAACCCTTCCAAAACCTGACAGAGAAAAACAACAGGACATGCAGGAAGACACATCCCTCATTTGCACGTCCGGAGTGCTTTTCTAAAGACTTCTCTGCATCTGGACGCTCTTTGCTCTTGGCTTTCTTCACAAGAATGCATTTGCTGCTAAACACGTCTCAGACCCTTACTTGATCGGGATAAGGTGGGATGGAGATGAAGACTCACACAGGGAATAGCCAGGGAGATGCAGGGCCTGGGAACATCAAGGACGGAGAAGAGATGGAACAGGGACTGTTTTTCTTGTTTAGAGCCAGCAGTGCTGTGAGCTTGGAGAACACACGGCACCGCAGGGATCCAGGGCAGGAGCGGGATAACTCCGGGATAAGGGGAATCTGCTCCCACTCCAGGGCTGTGCCAGTGAAGGAGGGGAATTTTTTAGTGCCTTCATTGCACGCAAAAACCAAACCCAGCACCACCGAGCTGGACTTCCGTGAGCTGCAACACAAAGCGGCCCCTGGCCTTTGGGGGAACACAACCTCCCCGAGTCACGGAGCCAGGGGATGACACTTGGGAATGATCCTTGCTGCCTGCAGGCAAATCAGATGAGGGAGCCACAGCAGCTCTGGGGTTTCCTGCTCTTCCTGCAACACCATCGGTCCAGACCAGGAGACCTTTCCTGGAACAGATCTTCCCTGTAAAGGGAGCTGCACCAAAGCTCAAGCCCTCATTTAGAGACCCTTGGAAAAGCAAAGGTGAGAGGGGATTACCTGGAGCCCCAGGGGACCGAGGTGAAGGCGATGAAGAAGCACACAGCAAAGTGCTTCCACTGCTTCTCACTCCAGCAAGGGGAACATCCCTGGAATTTCATGTCCAGCGTCTCTCCCAAGCCCCACAGGTGAACCCACACGTACTCCAAGGCTGATCTCCTTCAAACTTCCAGCAGCACAGACCCACCGGGAGGAACTGCAATCCAAGGACACACATCAGCAACCGTCTTCCCGCCTGCCGCTCTCTCCACATTTTCCCTTTCCAGTGGGATGCAGGTGCCACCCCCCAGAGGCAGGAGAACTGCCTTGCAATCCGCTACAAAACCTGCCTGGAAAGCCCAGGATGCCCGGAGCCAGCAGCCGTTTCTCCTGGAGCGCCTGCTGACAGGCATTTGAAGCCTGCTGTGCCTCACAGCTGCTTTTCTGCCAAGGGCATTCCCATCTTTTCTTTTTTAGCCCAAATAAAGCTTTGCAAAGCTGAGTTTTGTGAGAAGTGCTTCATATTTGGATTATTCTTAACTTGGAGTTTCCCTCGGCACCAAAATCAGGGGGTAAACCCAACATGGCCTCAAAGGGCCATAAGATCCCAGATATGCAATCCCCAGTTCCCTCAGGATTGGTTCATTAAAGCTTTTCAGGGGTAATTTGGCAAACTTCAGGGTTTGGTGATTTCACCGTCAAAGCCACATGAAACCTGTGCAAAAGGAACTTAACTAAAGCTGGCTAAAAGTGGTCCCTGCTGATGACTCATTAAAACACCCCCTTAAAAAGGAGCCAGGATTGATTCCACACTCACATGTGGAACCACACCCCCCTTGCCACGATCGGCGCTCTCTGCCCGCCAAGGACACGGCACCGGGCAGGGACATTTCTCCCACTCCCCGGCAGAGACCTCCTCCTGCCACATCCAGGGAACCGCAGCCGCTCAGGGAACACCAACTTTGTCCTGGGCTGGGAACAGGACAGGGACAAGGAACACTTTGAAGTCATTCCCACCTCGGTGCTGTCCAGACCTGGCAGAAAGCGCTTCCCACACCTCTCCTGGAATTCTCTTCCCCGGCCCTTCCAGCTTCGGAAGGCTTCTGGGGGAGCCTCAACTTTCGGTGCAGCTCAGAAGCTGCACGTGCCTAAAGCATCCCCACGGGAACACGAAGCTTCCCTCGGGCATTTCGTTTCTTTATCCCAAATATTCTCCCCACTCAGCCACAAGCTAGAAAGAACAAAAGGGAAAAGAAGGAAGACCAATTAATTCTGACATAAGGAGTCTTGACTATCCCGACACACTGCCACGTGAAAAAACATCCCTGCCCCTCTAACAAATCCCTCTGATACTGGCTCCTTTCAGGATCAATTATTTAAACGCTGTATTAAGGAGCGTAAGGACACAACGCTTGGAATTCTCAACAACGGCTCAGCTCTCGGCTACTCCAAGCACTTTCCCACCCAGGGAGCTGAGCTGTCCCAGATTTAAACGCTACGTTTGATCCAAATCCGACAGAAATCTGCTCTTGTTTGGTTACTGAGCTTTCCCAAAAGCTGTGCAGTCAAGCCTGGAAATCCTCACTGAAGCCTTGCCATGTCACATTGGGATTTACCCTTGGGAAAACCCCACTCTGAGCATTTGGGTTTCAAGAGGTTGCACCCGATGTTACAGACACAGAATTCCTGTGGGGTTTGGCATTTCCTGCACCTCCAAACACGTGAAAAGAATGAAGTGCAGAGTCCCAAGGCTCCATTATTGCCGTTCTCCTCACATCCCTCTCCTCAGCTGCACGTGGCTTTGTGCCTCCTCTGAAGGGCTGGAAAGGAATTTGGGAACCCCCCCTCAGCTCCTTCGGTTTTCAGCCTTTTCTCTGAGGCAGCCCAAAAGGCAAACAGGAAAAAAAACCCCCAGAAGTGCACAAAATCCCAGCCCCTCCCAAGATGCAGCTCCTCACACCAAACCTTGGGAGAATCCCTGGTGCTTCCAACACCGCTGCAATCCCACCTGGAGCTGAGCCTACAGGGTGCTCTGCGTAATCCACATGCAAGCCTGGATAGCCCAAAGCCTGCAAGAAAAGAGGAGGCAAAGTGAAGGGGAGAGGGGAAAAAACGGAGTTTTGGGTTTTCCCCGTGTTTGCAAAAGGATTGAAGGGCAGGATGGAGAGGTTTTGTGGCAAAGAAGTACCAAAGGCTGCTTCATTCCCAGCAATTAGCGCTGCTCAGGTTGAATCCAAGAGGACAAATGCACCGGGATCAAACAGGAGCGGCCGACAGGATGGGTTATGACACAGATCTGTGAAGCTGGAGCCTTCTTTCTTCTCCCGGGCTCTCCCAGAAATTCTCCGTGGCCGGACGTGCTCCCGCTCTCCCCGCTGGGGAGGATGGACTTGGATAGCCCGGCTGACTGGTGAGCCTGAAACAAGAAAGTGATGCAGTGATCCAAGTGTTTTTCCAAGGAAATGACATATTCTCTGGACCTGGGATAACCCATATCCCATGGCCTTCTCCAGGAAGGGTCCCAGCTGGATATGGTCTCCCAGAAAGGATTCCATAGGGGCTCACCTTTTGCCTGGAGCTCGGCTGAAGTCCTCAGCAATGCCAGGGAATGTGGCCATTGGAGGCTTTGGGCAGGATTTGGCTCATTTGCCTTTTTAGGCTTTGTTTCCTTCTCTCAGCCTTCCCACTGGATTCTGGTCTCCGAGGAATATGTAAAATCCCATTGGATTCCTGCTCTTTTGGACATTTTTTTGTACCGTTCCTGTACAAAACGAGGCCCCCTCTTCGATGCTTTTCCCCACCGTTCCCCGGCAGTTTTATCTGCCACTGCATTCCCTGCGTTGCTTGGGCTCTTCCCAGGTCTCTGAGCTCCTTCACAAGGCAGGAGATCGATTTGGCCCAGGAACTAAACCCTCCCCAGGAATTGTCTGATGCCATCTCCGCATTTGACAGCTGATCCTTGTGCTCAAAGGATCCCTCTTTCTTCCCTCCAGCCAATTCCAAGGCTCATGCCCCCAGCTGGGATCAGTCCCCAGTCTGATCCCTGCAGTCTTCCCTGCCAGGATCCTGCTCAGGAATCCATGGGCTACGAATGTAAGAATTAATTCTTCCCACCCCTGCCCACTTCTAATTCCAAAGGATTTGGTGTCTGCCTTACCTGGCTGGAGCCTGCTTCCAACTCTGTTCTTGCTGCTTCTGCTGCTTTCCATTTCCCAGGAATTCCACCGACGGAGCGACAGCGTTTTCCACCTCCTCCAGGATTCCCTCTGTTGCGTTTGGGTGCTGGAAGGATATCAAAACTTTATTCCTAATGCTGGGCTCTGCATATGGCCGAGAAAATCCCGGCCTCCACACAGACCCAGATTCCAAACTTTTTGATACATTTCAGCAAACCGAGAAATTCACCTTCCCTGCTCCTTCTTAAGGGCATCCTTCTCTTCCCTTACCCGGCGTGCTCTCTCCCACTGGGGGTGGGTTTTCCCCTTCCCATGCTAATTAGTCCCTACTTCTAGGAGGTTTAGGTACCTTTCTTCCCTGCGAGGGATTTCTTAACACAGCTACCGAGGCTTTGGGAGTCTTCTTTTTCTCCTACTTTCTGCAAAAACACCCTGTGATCCACAAATGCCACAATCCAGACGCCCAACTTCAACAAGACATCCTTTTTACCTAAAAACACTCACTCTCAACTCTTAGATCTTTGGAAGTTTTACCCCTGCAAAATTCCTCTATCTTTCCACCACTGAATTCCTCAGTCCTGCTTCCAAGGATTTCTTGAATACCACGGGGCTTTTCTCAACATTTACCCCCACCACCTTCCCTACGTGCCCACTGCTCATCACCTCATTTTTCCCTCAATGTCTTCGTTCTCCACCCCAGGGAGTTTGTCAAGTGTTGCCTCCAAAATGTTCCCCATCTGTCCACTACTCAGTTCCCCATTTTGCCTCCAAAATATTCCTTCTGTCCCCTCCAGATTGCATCCACTTTTACCCCCAACATTTTACTTCCTCTACAGTATTGATCAAACCTTTTCCATCCCAAAAATGTGCACTCTCTCCCTTAAACAGCACCTCAGCTTTTCCCTCAAAAACGCCCCAGAGGGAAACTCAGATTCAGCCCCCAAACTCCCATTTTCCTACACAAACAGTTCTTGTGGCCCCTCTCAATTCCCCCAGGCTTTCAGCTAAACGAAGAACTGGAAGCCTAGTCCCTCATCTCCGCCCCTGTTTTGCTTTCCCGGAAAACCTTGCGATCCCACACTTTCTCCAAGAGATCTGCTGGGAGTACTGCAAGGTTTGCTCTGTCAAGAGCGCATGGGGGGTTTACAGCACTTGTTCCTCTGCATCTTTACCCTTTCATCAGCTTTCCCCTGGAACGGTGTTGTGGGAGAAGCTTGGAATTACCAGAAATGGATCAGGTGCACATTTTTGCCCCACCAGTTTTTATCTGGTTTGAAATTCCTGGAATTACCCTCAAATGTGCCCTAGAACACTGCTGTGAAAGGATCAATGAGAAGAACAGCCTGAAAGCAGAAAACCACCTCCAGCAGCAGCCAGAATGATCCCATTTCTCTTCTTACCTGGTCCTGCCAGAGCTCCCAACAGCCATTCCCATTCCAAAACAAGAGCTGTGGAAGACATTCCTGCTGTCCGTGAGGGTGAGGTGGCAGTTCTGGATGTTCTTTGCTGTGGAACCAGACAACAAACAGAGTGTAAATGATCTTGGTGGTCCCTTCCAAGCCAAACCAGCCCGTGATTCCATGCGTGGATCAGCACCTGTCCCAACTCCATTCCAGAAACCTCCTCTCATTAACCCAGAACTTTCCTTTTGCTGCTCAACATCAGGGATTTGCTGCCGAGTGCCTCGGGCAGGAGACGCCTCAGCCTTCCCTGGGACCGCAGCATTCCCTGCGCTGCCTCAGCACTCCCTGCGCTGCTGTTCCACGCCGATCCCGTGGTCCAGCGCCTGTGCGGGCTGCAGTGCCGGGCTCTCCCCACAAGGCGGCAGCACCGGGAGCGAGCAGCCCCGGCCGGTCCCGCTGGCTCGGGGCAGCTGCGCCTTGAACCCGCCCTGAGCCGGCGGGGCCGTGAACACAGCGGGCACAAACCCCACCGGTGCCCTTTATTTCACCCTCAGAGGCACAGGATCGCAGCATTTCCTGGGCTGCAAGGGACCCGCAGGGAGCATCGAGTCCAAATCCTGGCCCTGCACCCCAAGAATCCCACCCTGTGCCCGAGAGCCTTGTCCAGACCCAAACTCTTCCCCCAAGATCCTGAAAACACAGAGGGGCTGGGAGAAGGATGACCATGGAGGATTTTTTTTTATAGATCTCCTTGTACGATCGTTATATAATATTATTAGATAGTCCAGGGACCCATCCCTGGGCCGGGGCAGCCATCCCTGGGCCGGAATACCGATCCCCCGCGGCCCCCACCGTCCGCTCGGGGCTGTCCCCGTTCCCCGCTCACCTCCGAGCCCGGAGCACCCGCGCTGGTGCCCCCGGCCCGGCCGCGCTGCTCCCCGGGCTCCCCGCCATTGCCGCTCCTGGTGAAGAAGGGCGGAAGTCACCGGGACCGCACCAATGTGGCGATTGCGTCAGTGGCTATTCGACCTTCTCAAGATGGCAGCCGGAAGGACCCCGCTCCGTCTATTTGGCTGCCTGAATGCTCCCGCCTGCCCCAGGCGCCGCTGACCCCACAGTCGGTGTCCGCATAGCGGGAAACGCCTCAGAAAATTGCGTGCAAGCGCTGGGCTGGCGTCGGCGTCGCGTTCAGGCAGCCGAATAGACGCAGCTGGGAGGGGGGGGGGGGGGGGGGGGGGGGGGGCTTCCCTGCCGCCATATTGAGAAGGTCAGAAAACAGTGGACACGACCGCCATCTTTAGTGTGGCGATGACGAAACTTCCGCCCTTCACCGCCATCTTGGGTGCTGGCAGAAGCCACTTCCGGTCGAGCCGCCATCTTTAGTGTGGTACCCTTAAGGGCCCCCGCCGCTCCTCACAAGGGCGTCTATTCGGCTGCCTGAATCCGGCCCGAACTCCGACGCCGGCCCCGCGCTTTCCGCGCGATTTTCCGCGGTGCTTCCCGGCGCGAGGACACGGCTGGTGGGGTCAGCGGCGCCGGAGGCGGGCGACTGCTCCGCGACCGGCGGCAGGCATCGGCAGGGACACCTCTCAAAGGGGCCTAGTGCGTCCGCCATCTTGAGTGTGGCGGAAGTGTAAACCACCCTCTGCAAGGTCACTTAACGCCGTCCCGAGAGCGCGGAACTGCGCCTTCCTTTCCGAGCCGCCCCCTTGAGAGCGACACGCGGGCGGCTCCATTCCGACCGTGCCCGCCCGGTGCCCCCCGCCCGGGTCGCGCTGCGACCGCGCCTCTGCTGCCCGGCAAAACCGGCCCCGCCGGGCCGCCCCCCGCGCTGTCATTCCTCGCGGTCGCTGCCCCGCACGGCGCCCACTCCTCTCCATAGCTGTGGCCCCGCTCACGCACGGCCCTGTCCCTCGGCGCTCCGAGCCGCCCTTCGCCCCTCCCCTCCGCTGACAGACCCAGCCCCGCTCGCTCCCGCTCCTTGCCCTTGCCACGCTCGGCAGCCACCGAGGCCGCCGCCCTCTCGGCTCAGCCGGCACCGGGCGGCAGCAGCGCCGCCCAGCTCAGCCCGGGGGCAGGGACAGAGCAGAGGGAAAAGCCGGGGCAGTTCTGTCACAAGAAGCAACAGTGCACGCCCAGAAAAATAGCTCAAGGCAAGGTCACCTTTCATACTGAAGCATTCAGTGAATATGACCAGCAGAGACCCCTCTTAATGAATCTGCAGGACCATCAAAAGACTTCCAGGAGGAGGTGAATGCATGGAAACTCCTTCTAGGAAAGTGATTTTTGTGTATTAGATAAGAAACAGATTTTAATGACAATGTGTGTTTATAGTGGATAAAACCCCGCCCACCCCACCGCCCGCAGGTGCTGTTGCCGTGGCGGCCGCTGGAATGCGGCCCGGGCGCATCCCCAAGGGAAAAGGAGGCACAAAATGAGGAATTGGGAAGTAGGAGGGCAAGGCTGCGCAGCGCCCGCGGCGCCCCGAGAGCGAGGAGCAGCCCCCGCTCCTCTGAGGGCCCATCTCTGCCCCCTGTCCATGTGCAGTGCCCGGGGAAGAGCAGAGTCTGGGATCAAAGAACCGCCCAGTCCCCCACAGCAAGGAAAGCCCGGCACCCCGGTGTTTCAGGGGCACACAAAGGGCTGTGCAGGGCAGGGAAGGACCAGCAGGACCTTTCTCCTCCTCAGCCCCCGCTCCAAGGCGCAGCAGCCCCAGCTGTGAGCGGCCAGGATGAGGAAGGGGCGGCTCCTGCCAGAGGCCGCTCCCAGAGGGTTCCCCGGGCACAGCTGTGCAGGGAGCTGCTGGTCCAGAGGGGCAATGGGGGCATCCCGAGTGTCCCTCCAGGGACAATGGTCGGAGCACGCGGCAGGAGCTGGGGAGCAGCCGGAGGCACCTGGGCACAGAGCACTGCTCCCACAAAATGCCCAGGGAAAACCTCTCGTGCCAAGGGGCAGCACCTGAGCAGGCAGGGCAGCACGTGGGGTCCCAGGGAAACATTCCACTTTCCCCTTTCATCTTGGCAGCCCTTCCCCAGTGCCCCCAGAAAAAAAGGGGGGTTATGAGGAGAAAAGGGTTTTAAACAGAGGGAAAAAACTTCCTTTTCCATAATTGTCTGTGTTTAAATTGAGGGGGAATCCCCTTCCTCTGCAATTTTAAGGGTATCACTTGAAGGAAACCCTGCCTTTTCCATGCTCTTAGGGGTATCACTTGACAGGGAATCCCCATTTTCCATTATTCTCCAGTTTAAATAGAAGGGGAAAACCTTGACAATGCTATTTTATTGGTCTGAATTGAGCATAACTCCCCCATTTTCATCATCCCAAGGTTTAAATTGAGGGGAAAACCCGGTTGTCCCTCCTTTATAAGGGTTTGAATTGAGGGAGAAATCCCCCTTTTTCCATCACTGGAGAGACCTGAAGTAAGGCAAACCCCTCTTTTTCCACTATTTTAGGGGATTCAGAGGAGAGAACCCATTTATTGCTATGGCATCTATTTAAGTAGAGACAAACACTCCCTAGTCTCTCATTTTAAGGGGTTCCATTGAAGGAAGCTCCCCCTTCTTCAGCATTTTAAGAATTTAAATCTATACTTCAGGGCACTTCTAGCTGGGTACTGGTACCCAATCTCTCACAAGGGAGCGAGCCCAGCACTCACAAAACCCTCCTGCTGCCAGAGAGCCCATTATTTTTTCAGTTTTATTTATAATGAATACAGCCCTAATTAGAGACCCTAACAGGAATTACACCACGTGTATTATTACTATTCTTCTCCACCCTCCATAGTCCTATGACTCAACAGTCACCAATGACCACTTACAGAACTTAACAAGGAATCATGCAACTCATCTATCTACACTGCCAAAACAAGAAGCTTTTTTACCCTTTCAGTGGATGTAGCTGTAGTAAAACAGAAGGCATCTACAGAGCCCTTTACTCACCTGGAATTTAAGTCAGAGCAGCCAAACAGCTGCAGCTCCTCCCAGTGCTTTTATCCCTTATGGTAAAATTGCCTCCTCCCTTTTGCCGGGCATTGTGGGAAGGAGAGGCGGGCCTGGCCAGGGGTATATTAACCCCAGCCCTGGGTAAAAGAGGCCCATTCGTTCTGTGGGGTTAGTTGGGGTAAGGGTGTCTTCTTATTTCTATGGGGGGGGAATGTTCAGGTTTTTTCAGCTTTCTTTCAGCAGGTACTTTTGGCATCTAAAGCAATAGAGGCTTTGAAGATACTGTGAAGGAGATAGCATTGAGTGCATGGTTAGTGATTTTTGGATTGAGTGTTCAGGGTTGATAAGGTGCTTGGTGCTTTCTGTAATTTTTTTTTTCCCCCCTTGTTTTTCTTAGAAGTATTGCAACTTGCTGGAATTCCAGATTGTGTCAAATATGACACTTTGCATTTGTTCAGCAGTTTCATTGTGCTGCAAGAGGGAGCTACCCTGGGTCAGACATGACATTGGAGATGGAGGCTTCTGATAGGTAAGTTAAGGACTGTGAGTATGAGTGGGAGCGGGAGCAGGGTCCCAGTTAGTAGCTGACTTGTTGGGATTTGGCTTGTATGGCACTACACTGGTGCATTGATTTTGGTTTTCTTTGTCATAGCTGACTAAGAGGCCAACCTGGTGATCCCAGTGCCTTTGGAGATGGCTGAGGTGGACTCCTTTTGCATCCAGTGTGGATTCACATCACTGGTCATCTGAAAGCTAAGTTGGGGGCCAGGGCCCGGAGATGGGATGATAGCAAGGTAGTGGGTTGGAAATTCCTGGGAGAGATTTAAAAACTAGCGTAGGGGAAAGGGATGCTCTCCAAGGGACTTCTTAGGTAAGCTAAAGGGAGCAGCCCTACTTTTGACTGCAACTGTAGGGTGTGCAGCGCAGAGCAGTTCCAGTGTGTGTTGTCTTGTCTGGTGTGTGTTCTGTGTCTTTGGCTTCCCTTGGATCAGATCTCTCTGCCTTTTACCCTTAAGGGGCTTATCATAAGCATTGGCCATCATCTCTAGCTTCTTGAACTTTTGTACTTCTTGGTAGGATGCCAATATCACTTGTTCTTTTACCAGTGGGCTTGGCCACATCTTGGAATCACATCTTGAAAGCATTGAGTCGGATCTCTTTTGAGGCCTTGTTCCCGGCTGTACTGCCATCCATCCTTTGCAGTTGTGAGCTGTAATGTCCTGGGGCTTGTAAGATTGTCAGGGTATGGGAGCATTCTAAATGTGGCCTTGTCTCTCACAGCCATCTTGATGGTTGTGAGTGACAGTTCTTAGAACAGGTCACTGTTCCAGCCTTTTCTTCTGCTCCTTAGAGCCTCTTTCATCCACCATTGCCATACCTTCAGTTGTCTCTTTTGGCGTTGTCTCTGTCCTTGCCATTGTTCTTCTTGCCGAGAGCTTTTTTTATCATCTTCATGTCACACTGCTTGTAGTATAATGTGTTGTTTGAGTTTGTGTCTAGCCTGGAATTGCTCTGCCCTGTAGAGTAGTCCTGGGGGGGGGGGGGTAGGTGGAGAAGAAAGGAGACTTTACAGGGAGCCTTTTGCTTTGCTCAGCCACCTGAGCCACGCCTCGGATGGAGTGACTGTGGCCAGTCTGTGTGGTGTTCAGTGGAGACGTGGGAGTGGTGCAGTGGTGTCTTGCAGTTTCATAGTAGTTTGTCCTAAGGCCCACTGTTGTGGGATCCTAGGCAGTTTGCTTTGAGGAATGAGAACTTGGGAAAGGCTAAGCTTTCCTTGTCTGTCTGGGTAACTTTGGCAAATACTTCTTTTGCAGAGGGAGAGCATGTAAACCTGATATGAACGGAGGAGACCAGAGGAGCACAGCAGCGAGGTGGGTGGGTGCCTGAAGTCCAAGCTACGGCCTGACTTTGGGCTCTACGTTTACCTCACTGTTGGGATTTTCATTTTGAAGATGTGAGGCACTTGGCACAGCAGGGTATTGGCACCGGGGGGGACCATGAGCTGCATGAGTATTGATTCCAGCACAGAACTGGATGCTACTGGAGTTGTTGTATTAGTGATGAAACTATAAGTAGCCTTTGATTTTTTTTTTTTTTTTTTTTTTTGTGTTTTACAGGTGGTCTGCAGCATTGAAATTGCTACTCCAACATGACAGACACCCTTGCAGAAAGAGGTCACAGTTGAGCAGTTTCAGGTGGAACCTACCTTGGCAATGCAACGCTTTTGGACACTACATCGGCATGTGCCTTTCCATTTTGTTTTTCCTCTTCTCCCCTGGGAAGGTTGGTCATCATTCAGCTTTTCAGGGGTGGTGTTTCATTTTGGTTATGTTGCAGGGCTGTTCTTTGTCTTTATTTTTAGGAAGTAAACCTGGATATCAGCAGTCAAGGTTGAGTGAGTGAGGTAAGCAGTGACCAGTGGACACAACCAGTTATTGCTCGGGTGCCAAATTCTGGGGCAGCTCAAAGCATGCATTGTCTGAGCATCCATTTGTGTGTTTTAGGTGGCCCACTTGTATTATGCCTGCAGGGGCTGAACCCCCTCATGGACCAGCTGATGGAGCCAGTTTATCACCCTTGAGCTGCCCCTGTGAGCCTTCCAGAAGTATTACAGGGCTCTGTGATGAAGCCTGTACCTTTTCTGTTTGAAGGTGCCATCTGGGCAGCCTTTGGCAATGGCTGAGGAGTTGTGGCGAGTTGGGGAGGGAGGGAGGAGCGAGGGTCCACTCGAGTTTCAGCAATGCCACATCGCCTTGTCTCCCCTTAACCCAGGGATACCCTGTGACGTCGGCCTCGGAGTGCGGCCACAGCGTGTGAGCCGAGGACCGGGGCGTTCTCGGGAGCCGGTGAGTAGTGGAATTGTTGGGTTTTGGCTGATGTGCTGCTGAGTTCAGGCACTGATGTTTGGTTTTCTTTATTGCAGTAGACTGAGAGAACAGCCCTCTGAGGGCAGGAGCTTCCCAGATGATGAGGCGGCTTTCTTTTGCACCTGATGAGGATTTGCATCCCTGGATATCCGAGAGCTAAGTCGAGGGCTACACCTCAGGGAGGGGGACGAGAGTGGGGTGCTGGGTCAGGACTTGGTGGGAGGGATTTTTGAATTAGCTTTGGAGATGGGGATGTCCACGAGAGGGCCCCTTAGGCCACGTAAAGGCCAAGTCTTGCTTTTGATCACAATGCTGAGGTGTGCAGGGCAGAGCAGTCCCTGTGCGTGTTGTGTCACTTGTCTATTGTGTGTTCTGTGTCTCTTGGGCATCTTGTGTCACATGTCTTTTGCCTTACCCCTTTGAGGGGCTTATCAGAAATGCTGGGCATCATCCTTAGCATCTCCTTTGTGTTCCTTGGCCTGACGCTGGTACCCTTGAACCTTTGACTTGCAAGCTCAGACATGCATCGGAATCGCATCTCTCTTTAGCACTCTTGTTGGGGTCCCTCCCCTGCCGTGTAGCCCTGGGAGAGGGGCCCTGAGGGCACAGACACGGGGTTTCCTGCCCCTGCTCAGCCTCGTTCCCATTGGTTGGTTTGTGTTCCCTGCGCGGGAGAAGGACCCTTGGTCCCGTGACTGGAACAGTTCCCCGGCAGAGCTCCGGCCATGCGGCTGGAGAAATAAACATCTCTCTGAAACAGCTATCAAGAATCTGTCTGTCCATATATATTTCCTTTCCACGGGACTCCTGGTTTGATATATGCGTGTTGCAGGATCCCCACTGCAACACACTCTTGAGTCAGACACCTTTTACAGTCTTGTTCTGAGCTGTATTGACAGCTGTGCACCGCAATGATCCCTTATAACAGATTAGGACTTGGGAGAATGCGAGGATAGGTAGAGGATTCCAACCGTACGATTCTCGGGCGTCCATCTTTGCGGTTCTTGGCATAAGTCCTTCTGTTAGGGTCTTTTTCTGCCAGAGTTCTTTGAGCCTCATTGGCCTCATCTAGGTCATCTCATTGGTAATTCTTCTTGCTGAGAGTTTCCTCTCCTTGTTGCATCCCCTGGTTTGTCATCTCCTGTGTCACAGGTGTCTGTGTGTTTGGCCTGGGGCTGCTTTGCCCTGCTACATAGCCTGGGTGTAGGTGTAATAGGATAAGTCCTAGGGACTTGACATTTGTAACGTAGGGATTAGTTGGACTCAAGATGGTATTTCTAGATTGGCACAAGATGTCTGGAGGTGGTAAGTTCTCATGCGGTACTTTGACTTTTGTCATCACCTTCTTTCAGATGCAGATGGATTGAATCTGTGGCAGAGCGCCCCATACCAGGTGAGGTGGTTCCCACAGGAAGGTCAGTCACTATTTGTCTTTGCAGGGCAAGTGTAAATGGTGACTGTGTTACAGCTTTGTTCTTCATCATCTTTATTGGTAGGAAGTAATGCTGAATATCAGTGGTCAAGGTCGATGGAGCGAGGTGAGTGGTGACTGGTGGACAGAATGAGTTGTTACTGCTTGGGTATCAGTTTCTGGTGCAGCTCTAAGCATCCGTTTTTGTTTGTGCATTTTAGGTGGTCCACTGGGAAGGTGTCCCGGCCCTGGGATGCTGGAGGCCAGGTGGGTGCAAGCTTAAGCTGTAGGTGTGGTGTACTTGAGTTGGAGTGGGGAGGCTGTGGTTTCAGTCTCTCAGCATGTTTTTTTGCTTTGCTTCTCTGCAGGTGCTGCTGCTGCCCTGGGCATGCCAAGGGACAGAGGCGAGCAGGTGAGCTGGCATTTAGGTGGGGCGACTGATAGGTGAGAGGTACGTGGCAGCATGCGAAGCGTGTCCCTTTTCGCTTTGCAGGTATCGTCCGGGCCACCTCCAGAGTCGGATGGAGATTTGAGGTGAGCCTGGGCCAGTGGTGCAGAGGGAGCCCGTGCATTATTCTTCTGGAGGGCAATAGTCGCAGTTTCTGTTTTGTTGTCTTAGGTACCACAAGTAGGTGCAGAGCCTAAGTTTGGAAACGGCCGGTGAGTGATGTGCCTCAGCAGTTATGAGGGAGAGGGGCATTGTGCAAGGGGTCACTTCTGGGATGTGTAATTGCAGTCTGAATTTTGTCATTATTTTCTGTCTTTTGCAGCTGCCCAAGTGGGCTGTGGGCCATGTATTGACATCCACGGTGCTGAAGCATTCTTTTCTGTCGAGGACGGATTTTGTCTGCTGGTCTTCAGAGAGCTAAGTGTGGGGACTGTTGGTTGGGAGAAGGCAAAAACCTTTGGAATCACAGGAGGCAATTTGAAGTTAGCTTAGAGGAGAGGGCTGTAGTGGGCTGGGCCCCTTGGAGGTTAAGGGAGAGAGGGTTTCTCTTCAGCATCACTCGAGCCTTTGCCGGGCCGGGCAGTTCCAACCCATCTCCATGTTCTTGTGCGCTTCGCATCATTGGATGTTGAGTCTCGATGTCATTGTCCATCTTTTCACCCGAGGAGCCTGCCTTTGGGTCTGGCATGATTGCCACGGTCTAAATTTTGCCTACTCTTCAGTGTAGCCACGCTTTTGAGCACTTTTGAGCGTAGCACACGGGCCTCTTGCATCTTGGCCATTTGTCGGTCGGTCATGTTTTGTGATGTCATTTCAGCCTTTGGCGGCAGAATCATTCTCTAGGGATCCCTTTGTATCAGCTGGCAGTCGTTGCCTCCTTCTCTAGGCCTACTGCACTTCTTGAGCATCCTCTTACCAGCTTTGGCACTAACTTCTCATAAGGAGTTTACCTTTCACTGTCACGTACTACTGCCATAGAGCCTTCTTTCCTTTGGCATCATCAGCCTCTGGCTCATCTTGCACTAGGAATCTTGGGTCCATCAGGTAAAACTGCTGGGCAGTTTCAGTTTGTGTCTATGTTATGTGGTTTGTGTCCGTTGTCTTCAGTGCCATAGGGCTTTGTGATGTCTCAATGCTTTACAGGCATCGTTATGGGCCATATTGGCAGCAGGAGCGCTTACATACTTTCCTGGATCAGGCTTATTCTGGCATCTTTATGGTTTTGCTTTTTGAGACCAGAAGAAGTACACAAGGTGTTCCTATCCATCTTCCTTCTCAGTTTTGGTAGTATCTTTTTTTCATGTGCCATTCCCTTGGACTTCTATATGAAGTGTACTAGACCCTCCTCACTGCAGTAGTTTCGTAGCTTCTGTCGCCTCAAAGCATCCTGGTCTCAAGAATTTATCTTCTGAAGCGTTCTCTCAAGTCTTCGTGTCATCTCTGCTTATATTTGATGCACTGGGTGTCCATGTGTCACTTATGCTTGGAGCTGCCCTGCCCTGGCACATTCAGTCATGGCTAGTTTGAACAGTTTCAAAACTCTCCTCTCTTGTCTATGGGCTTTTGGGTAGAAAGTTTATGGGCCTGGTGTGGGGATAACTCCTTGCTGTCAGCTACTTGCAGACTGCCTCATGCTGTCTTGCAGGTCCCCGAGGCAGATTTTGATCCCTATGGTCACGGATGCTACCAATTTTCCCAGGATCTACTGCTCCACATCAAGGAGCAGCAGATGGAAGAAGATGTTAAAGCATCTTCTTTAGAGGGGAGTGCTTCTAGTAAGGGCTGCAGTCAGCATGTAAGCTGCAGAAGGGGTGTCTGAGAGTGTGTCTGTCTGTGGGTGTTGACTGGCTCTAACCTTATGTGTGTGGTGTTTTTTGCCTTTCAAGTTCTTCAGTTCATTTTAAAATTTAGAATACGAAAAACCCAGCTGGTCCTGCCCATGCTGTGGGGTCAGTCAGAGGGACACAGGGTTCCTCTTCTCCTCTCTGCTGGGATGAACTGCCTAGGGAATACCATTTCTGACAGCCCAGTCCTACCTGTGTCTTTTGGAAAAGGGCAGAGGTGAAGAGGCGACTGCCAGAGTTCCTTGGGGATGATGGAGTTGTGGTGTTTGGCTGTGCCCAGAGGGGCAGGTTGGGCATTATTTGTGTGTCTGAGGACTGGGGAGCTGAGCTCTCAGTGCATTCCCAGCTCTCCCAGGGGTGGCAGCTGGTGCAGGGCTGGGTGACAGCCTCTGGTTGGGCTCGGGGCAGGCCCTGGCCCCAGCACAGACACAGGGTGGTTTGGGGATGCTTGGGGAGCAATGAGAGGAAAATGAGGGATGGTGCTGGGCGGAGAGATCAGCCTGTGCTTGTGTCAGTGCAGCTGTGCAGGGCGCTGGGATCTGGGTAAAACTCCAGCTCTCCTGGTGTTCAGGGATGCAAGGTCTGAGGGACTGGATTTACCTAGGACTTTCCAGGAACAAGGAGAAATGTGGTGCCAGAGCTGTGCCCCGTCAGATTCTGTTTCCCTTTGGGGATGGGGAGTCTCTGGGCTGAGGTGAGATTGCTGTGTGAGTGGCAGGGAACAGAGAGCTGAGAATTGCAGGCACTGATGGAATAGTTGTCTTAGGTCTGTTTGGTTTGTGTTGGTGAAAACTGGGATGTGGGCTGGAGAGGTGCTCTTGGGAACAATGGATAGAGTACATTTGCTCCATGGATGTGTAAGGAAGGACAAGGAAGGGGGGAGTATTTATAAACTGTTCTCAGTATTTCATGCAACTTTGGGGTGGAGCAGCGATGCGGGTGGGTGGGTTTGGCCTGGGCCTGTCAGGACTAACCCCAAAGAATCCAACCAAGCCCCTGACCCCTCAAGGCATCTGTGAAACGCTTCCACAGCAACCCAAGTCAGAAATCCAGTGATTATGGAGGTAAAATTATAGGTAATTGCCTATGATCCGTGGGGAATTTCCTTTGGAATTATCAATCAAGGCAGAGCATATCTTTCAGCTCTTTTCCTGGTGTGCAGTTTCCTCTCTGGTTTAAATGAGTTTGTGTGCTCCTGTTAACAAGCAGTGTGTTTTCACCCTGAAATTTGGGGTGATAGTCTTTCTTTAGCGTTTTTCCCACAACTGAATCATCCCTTCCATGAATAGTCCATGTTGTTCTACACAGCTGCTTTGGCCGTGGCTCAGAGAGAAGGGAAATGACTTTTTAGGGCGTTGAAATTTCTCCAGGCAGGAGTGGGATGTCATCTTGCCCCTCCCCAGAGCCCTGCAGGCGCATGGGAGTAGCTCAGTGCCGGCCCTGATCTTTGAGAAATAACAACGCTTGGGAGGTTTGAGTGTTGATAACAGCTCTCCTGTCTCCTGGTAGCAGTCCTAGGCAGAGGAGGGAAAAATGGAACTTGTGTTATTCATGGAAAACCTTCTGCTGTTTCTTGTGCAGACTTTTAGATCTTTGTATGATTTACTATCCAGTGTCTGTAGGTAGAGAATGACTTATTGGAGGTAAAAATTGAGATAATCACTAATGGACAGGTAGGGAAAACTTTTGAAGTAAACTTGAGGTGACCTGTAGTGGAGAGCATGAAGATTTTGAAGTAAACATTAGCAATCAGTTGTGCACAGGTAGGGAAACCTTTGGGGGTAAAATACAAGGGCATCTCTAGGTGAGGGAATGAACACTTTTTGAGGTAAACTGAGTGAATCAGTCGTGGACGTATTAGTAAATTCTGGGGGTGAAACTTGATGTAACCTCCATGGTAGAAAAGAAATCAATCTTTTGAGGTAAAAAGGAAGTAATCAGTGTTGGAGAGGCAGGGAGATTTTGAGAGTAAACTTGAGTCTGTAGTGCAGAGAATGAACATACTGAAGTTAAACAGAGGTAGTCACTTGCAGACAGGGAAAAAATTTGGGGCTTAAGTCTGAGGTAATCTCTAGGGGAGACAACATTTTTGAGGTAAACTGAGGCAATCACTAGGTGACAGGTTGGCAAAGTTTTGGGGGTAGAAATTAAAATGACCTGTTGGGCAGAGAATGGACATACTGAGGTGAAAATCAGGTAATAAGTAGTAGACAAGTAGCAATAATTTTGGAGGTGAAATCTGGGGTGATGTGTGGCAGGGAGAGCGTACATCAGGAGGTAATGTGAGACAGTACTGGAAAGATAGTGAAATATTTCAGGGTAAAACTTGATGAAATCTCCAGGGTAGAAAGAGAATATTTATAGGTCAAAAAGAGTAAATAATTAGTGGGCAGGTAGGGAAAATACTGGGGGTAAAACCTGAGGTTATCTCTAGGGCAGAGAATGAACATACTGAGGTAAAAATCAGGCAATGAATAGTGAATGTTAGGGCAATTTTGGGGGGTAAAACTGGAGCTAATCTCCAGAGTAGTGAATGAACACTTTCTTGTAAAAAAGAAGAAATCAGAAGTGCACAGACAGGGACAGCTTGGAGGGAAAATCTGAAGCAACCCCCAGGGAAGAGAATGAACAGCATGAGGTAAACTGAGGTAGTCACTGGCAGAGACACAGTGAAAATTTTGGGGATAGACACTGAGACATTCTTGAGGATAGAGAAAATTACTTTTTGGGGTAAAAATGGGATGATGGGTAGGGCAAAGCTTGTGGGAAAAACTTGAAATAATCTGTAGGAAAGAGCATAAGCATTTTGATGGAAAAATGAGATATTTATTCTTTACTTCCCTTTGGGATAACTTAATCTGTACCCTTCCATGAGCAATTCCTTGGCTTCTCCTGGAGAAAACCCTGCGGCAGAGGCAGTCTGCAAAGGAGCCCAGAGCTGTGCTTGGAGCAGAGAGTGCTGGGTGCTGCGTGTGCCTCTGCTGCCCCAGGCTGGCAATATCCCCATGGAACAGACTGGGCAAATGGGATTAGAGGGAGCACAATCCCTTCCTGGAAGAGGTTTTCTCCTGTGCAGATCAGGCACAGGGCAGGAAGGGAACTTTGGAAATCAGCTGAATTCCCCCAGAAGGCATCTCTCATATCAGCATAGATGACATGACCTGTGCCTACTGCTCATGATGCACCAGGCCAAAATCAAGAGCAAAGGTTGGTTTGGGTGTGAGCACTTGAAATAACTTTGAAAGAGAAGCAATCACCTTTTGCTGCTTCTTTCTTTCTTTCAGATGCTGGGATTGCCTCTGGGCACATGTGCTGAGCTCTCCCTGCAGGGAACTGTCAGCCCTGAATGCCTGTGCAATAACTGCAGCTGCCCAGGCAGCCACAGGAAACTATTCCACACATGAAATTGCCGTGACCCAAGGCCCTCCTGGAGAGAGTGTAGAGAGTTACAGCACTGATCCTGCTCCCTGCTTTCCCAGTAGTGCATGAACATGATTTCATCCTGATCCTGAGAGCTCCAAGGACAATAACCACTGAGGTGCCACTGATGATGCCACTTTTCTGATGGGCCTGGCCCAGAACCATAGCCCAGCAGGGTTCTGTGGGAGCAGTTCAGTTCCCCCTCCCTTCCTGCACTCTGGGCAGTTCCAGGAGACACCTGATCCCTTTCCTAGGCTGCCACCACAGCCTAAGCTCCCACCCCCACTGGGCCATGATGGCATCTGAGTTCCCAGAGCTAGCCGATGGCTCCGGCCCTCGCGCCACTGCTGCACTTCAGGCCTGGCGAGGGGAGCTGAAATAAAGCCTGGAACTCTCAAGGGTAAACTGGCAGCACAACCACAACCCTCCCTCACTTGAGAGTAAAGAGGGGTCCCTGTATTTACACACATCCAGGAGCAATACTTCTCTAGAGCAGTCTTGGATTTACTTTTTTATCTGTTGAACTGGCACAGCTGCCCCCTGCTGCCATTAAATTCTCCATCCCCACAATCCCTGGTTACCCTTGCCTGTGGGGTTTTTGCTGTCCCACAGTGAGTTAGGAGGGATCTCTGGCCAGCCTCATTGCCCAAGAGCATTTGAAATCCTAATCCTCACTTCTCTGACTACTGAATGTCTTAAAAGCCACTCTGCATTGTGCAGACAAGCGCCTTGGTCCCACTGGGAACTGCACATCTCTAACAGCTGTTATCAGTTATTCCAACTGAGTAAAATAATTATTAAGGAAAAGAGGGACCATTTAAACCAAACAACTTTTGCCTGATGTTTTCCTCAGGAAGGAGTTGGGAGCTCAGCAGCAAGGCCATCAGACAGGCACAGTGTCTGATATAAACTATATCTGTGCACACATAAAAAATATGTTATATATAAATAGCTAGCTATATGCCCTAATGTATAATACATATTTATATTCATAAATATCTGCCCTATATATAACCAAAAATATTTTTTATCACAAACCTCCTATAATTTACCCCCTGACGCCTGATGCTAGGGATGTAACATTTTAGGGATCCTAAAATCAAACATACGCAGGAAAATAAACCATGATTTTATGCCATTAATTCCAAGATGTTTTCCTGGATGTGTACTGCTGCATCTGTTTTTCTGTAAGATCTTGTGCCTTATCCCTGAAGTGCACTCAGAATTGTCAGGATCATGAAATCCATTTGGGATTTTACTGTTGCTGCAGTATCCAGTGAGATGAGTTTTTTCAAAATTATTTCTCTGGGACCGAGCACATCTCCTCAAGTTCCTTCTCACTTTCTGCATCCTGGAAATGCAAAAAGGGAAAAGATCAATGTGCAGCTCAACTGAAACAAATAAAAAGCATCATTTCCCTTCTTTCTCTCTAACCCCAAATCAGTTTTTAAGCATATCATGGAATCCTGGAATGGTTTGGGTTGGAAGGAGTCCTGAAGCTCATCCAGTTCCACTCGCTTCCACTGGACCAGGCTGCTCCAAGCCCCGTCCAAGCGTGAGTCTGAAAAACCCCAAACAAGTCCCAGATCTAGACAGCCCACTGGAAGAAAACCCAAAATTAATTAGAACAGCAGAGCCTGGCTTTAGTCTGGCACTTCCTCTTGACAGCACGCAGAGCTGAACGGAGTGGTCAGGGCACACTCGAGGGCAAACTGGGAGAAATCACGGGGGGGTCTGGACAATGTCCTGGCGGGGCGGGATCTGCCCTGGGATGGAGACCCAGCGCCGCCACCGAGCGCCGTCCCGCTCGCCCCCCCTCCGGCCCCAGGGTGGGTCGGTCCCCGCAGCGCGCGCCCCTTCGGCCGGGCTCGCCCACTCTCCGTGAAGAGGGGCGGGAGAGGGGGCTAAGCAGAAGCTGCGGAGACAGGATCCCCTCATGCCGCTTCTCACCGTTGAAGTCCCCGGTGTCGGCCAGCACCGTGGTGTGGTGCTTGAGCTGCTCCAGCGCCGACTCCATCTTCTGCCGCTCCACGGGGGACACCGACACGTCCGCGGCTCCGGGGGACTCGCGCGCCCACGAGGGACGGTACGTGCCCGAAGGGCACCGGCCCGCGCGCTCCCGCCGCCCGCCGCCAATCCCAGCCTGGCTGGGCGGCAGCGGCCAATCAGGAGCGCGGACAGGAGACGGACGAGGCCGGGAGGAGCCGAGGCGGGGCAGCGGGAGGAAGAGCGATTCTGATTGGCTGGTTCGTGAGGGCCGGGCGGGGGTTCGCCTTGGCGACCGTGACGCCGCCATCGTCCCCAGCGGAGCGTATCGGGGGGGTCTCCTGGCCCCGAAATCTCTCGGGCCCGGAACCTCCTGTCCCCGGAGTCTCCGTGTCGCCAGAACCCCCGGCAGTCTTCCCCGCGGCCGGTACGGCGCCCGACCCGCCCCTGAGCCGCCCGTCCCTCATGGCCGCGCGGGGCCCGGGCGCGGCCGGTGCCGCAAGGTGGCGGCGGGCAGCCCATGAGGGAGGCGGCCGTGAGGGGAGGCTCGGAGCTGCGTCGGTGGTGCCCCGCTGCAGGAGCTGAGCGCTCTGTGTTCCCTTCCCCGCCGTTGTGGCAAGGTTCGAAATGGTTTATCGGGTGCAGCTCCAGGCGCTGAGAGAGCCCCCGGCCCAGTAAGGCAGGTGTTTTGGGCTCGTGGTTCACCTGAACTTTATTTAGGCTGTAAAAGAGGTGATCTTGTTAGTGTGGGCCCACTTGGAAATTGAACTCCCCAAAACATCTACAGAAGGAATTACCAGTTATTTCAGGTGAGTAATTTAATTATTAAGGAAAAGAGAAAACAAACTTTTGCTTCTGGGAACAGGATGGCTCTTGGCTGGAAATGTTGGAGAATCCGTGTAACAGGCTCCTAGTCATGGGGTTATGCTGTTCCCTCTTTCTGTATGGTTCCACTTGGGACAGCTGCCACAGTCGTTCCCCTTCCAGAGAGGCAAGAATGTGCTTTTGTACAGCCTTCTCGTGCTTTGCCCCTATTCTTAAGACACAGCTATCCAGGCCGTAACATCCTTCCTGTTGAATGTCAGTCCCCAAAACCAAAAGGAAATGTGTGGTTTCAGACATTCTGCTGAGTTTCTGAGACTCTCAGTGACAAACCGTTATGAAAACCCAGTGAAAGAGTCGGAGATGGAGTTATAAGTATAACTTAACTATTTTAATAAATCTTGTACAGTCCACGGTTATATCATTGTCTCCTTCGCTCAGTTACATCAATGTACTGTCTGCAGGCAGTACAAACAGAGCACAGCTCAGTCGCATGGAAATTTGTAAAAGTGATCTCTGCAATAAGGTCTACTGAGATATTTGTTTTAGGAAGTGCTCCTGTGGCTCCCGGCTTTACAGAGCTGTCATGTACACTCCTGTTAAAATCTCAGATAACTGTAATTCCCTGTGATTTGCTTTCCTCTACACCCCAGGATTAGAAGATGGCGTGTTTCCTAGCTCAACATTCGTTTTTATTTTCATTTTAGAAACTTTTTCACCTCCCGTGCTTGCCATCCTGCCTCCCATCTCCACCCTAATCCGGAGCCAGGGCTTCTCAGGAGGATTGTCCTCTTCATCCCTCCCTGACAAGGTGAGTGCCCTTCTCAGATCCTAGCAGGGCTGTGACTAAACCCAGGATCCTCCCCTGCCTGCACCCTAATTCTGCTGGTGAGAGCAGTGTCCCGTTTCAAACGAAGAAAACAGATTATCCATTGGAGACACTTAAGAATGAAGGCAAAACTAAGGTGCACTGGTGTTCTCAGTTTTAGACATGAGTTCCCCAGATGCTGTTTTAAAGCTTTTTCCATTAAATGTGCAATGACAGGCACAAATTTGGACAAAGACTCAGCATGTGCTGAGAGAGAAAACCCAGCTGTCCCTGGGCTGTGGGCAGCTCTGGAGCTCTGTGTGCTTCACTGCTTTGCAATCAGATTGGTCTGTCAGTCAAACAGAGCTAGAAATGCAGTGTGCCAAACTTGCTGTGGACAGGAACTACGCTGCTTGCTTGAGTTTTGAAATGGTGAGTAAATTTTGGAAGCATAATCACTTAATTCTGCTTCTAGGGAGAGGGATTTTCCTCACCCCTATTTACAGATTGTTATATACAATGCACATAACTTTTTGAAGGAAAACGGGAAGTAAAGAGCAACACCCTGTGCTAAATTAGAGGGGTTTTTTTCTTGTGGCCATTTAATGTGTGTTAAACCTGCCTTTCCCAGTGTGCTTTGGGGTTTCAGCTGTTTGGGAATCATTTCAGCTGACTTTTTGCAGTGAAAACGTGAAGATGGGGACAAGTGACCAACACCCTGGGAAGGGCTGTGGGTGTGCCTGGGTCGGGAGCAAATGGTCAGGGCTTATCTTCTCCTGGTTTGAGGCCCGGTTTGGCAACACCACCACAACATTCCAGTGCAGGATCTGTGCCCCAGGGAAGGGCTGCCCATCTGCCCCGAGCCCCAGCCTCTGCATCAGCAGCAGTGGGCGGGTGGAACTCACCTATTTCCAGATTCAAATCCCTTTGTTTGTCACTCCTGCTCATTTCTAGGCACTGAAAGCTCATTTCAGCTGTTCAGAGATAGCACTAGCTGGTCCATGGATTTAAGGAAGCAGCCAGACCTCGGGAATGTGTGTTGCCATTCTAGCCTTGTCCAACGAGGGGGCACAGGGGGACAGGACAAGGACAGGCAGTTGTCACCGGCCCTGTGCTCGTGGGCTGCAGGGGACACCTGCACTGAGGAGGAAATGGGAATGGAAATAGAAAGGGTTAGGTTGCCCGGAGAGGTCATGACTCACCATCCCTGGAAGTGTCCAAGGCCAGGTTGGACAGGATTTGGAACAACTTGGGCTTGTGACAGGCATTCCTGCCCATGGCAGGGGGGTGGAATGGGATGAGCTTTAATGTCCTTTCCTTAAACCCAAACCTTCTAAAACCTTCTAAAGCCTTATTCCTCTGGTCCAAGCTCCAAGCCTTGAGGCTGGCCTCTCTTGTGCTGTGTGCCACGCCTGCTCTGCCAGGGGAGAGTGGGGAGCGGGGGACAGCCCTCGGAGAAAAGCTTTGGGGGTCTTTTTTTGCTTGAAGCCAGCCCTTGTACATCCAGCCCCGTGTGAATCCTGCTCTGATCGCATGCACGGAAAATTTCAGTATAAAATATATAGTTATAAAAAAAATACTTCATGCAAAATTAAAACACCTTTCCCAGTGGGACATGGTCTTATTGTCAACCCTTCCCAACAGTGTTCAAGGAATTGTCACTCTGATGGCAGCTGGACCCCAAGGGGAGCTCTGCTGCTTCCGGCCTGGGCCAGGAATCATTGCTTTCATTCCCTTTTCTTCTGCACTACTTAGGGCTAAGAGCTGAAATAAAGCAGAGAGACTTTAATTTGCAAAATCAATCCTTTCCTGGCGGCGCTTCATGATTTCTTGGAGCTTCGACTCCCCTCTGCTTTTCTGGAATGGAAACAAAACAGGCAGTTTGGATTTGAACTTCAAGCTGCAGTTAAGTGACAGTACTTAATTAATGCTGTAGAAGTAGAGCTAGTTTCAAAGAGATAAGTGATATCAGTAAAAAGCAGATTAATTAGTGGAAACAGGGGTATCTTACAGATTTGCTCAAAAGACACTTTGGAATTTTTACGTGTGTTTTATTGCTGGTGTAGGTTTGGTTGCATTTTTTTTCCCCACAATTGTATTTTTTAAAATGCCTGTTTAATGAGCTCTGTGACGCTGCTGGTACAGCCCCCATTCCAGCAGGAATTATCCAGAAAAATGCTTACCTCCAGCTGTTTTTTCTCCACTGTGATCTTGCTGTAGACTCTGTTTCCCTCATCACCGCACACCTTCTTCAGCTCCTCTCTGTTGAGGGAGAAGAGCTGAGCTCCGGTGAGGATGCCCAGGTGTTCCACGGTCCTGGGGAGACACAGAGTAGGGAGATGACGATTGTGCTGCACGTGGCCTCGTGCCAGAGGTGAGGAGTTGGAGATGGGAGGCCAGGAGCTGCAGTGGGACCATATAACAGGGCCCTGGGGCTGTTCCAAGGTGGCAGCTGCAATTCCAGTAGCATTTCAGGCCGTGGATGTAGTTAGTTAACTATTTATCCTCAAGAAACTATTTATACCAGAGAAAGGGAGTGACTTTGGGCTCTGAACATTCTGGTTATAGAGCCTGGATTGAACAGGGTTGAAATCTAATTTGCAACACAGGCTCTGTAAGTAAATCCAAGTGGCTTGTCCCAGGTGAGATGGTGCCGGTGGCCTCCCCCGCTCCTTCTCCAGGGAAGGACGAGCATTGCACGTGGCAATAGGGCAAATCTTACTCTTTGCTGAATGACTTGGCCTCCAGCCAGGCTTTGACTTCTTCAGTGCTGGATTCAAAGGTGAGGGGCACAAAAACTTGCTGAGGCTTTTCCACTTTGAAATTCCTGTGGGGAGGCTGATTTTATTGTTTGTGATCTTCTCTAGCAGCTCGTCGTTCAGCTCATCCATTTGGTGAATAAGTTCTGTAGAAACAAGTAGGGAATGAAATCAAGTCTTCAGTCAAAAATGCCATTAAATGTTTGTGGGGAAACTGTAAGGCAAATGGGGATGTGGCTCAACATTCTTATTGAAATTCAGCCCAGAAAAGTGATTCCCATTTTCCTGTGCCCCTGTGTTGCCATTTATTTTGCTCCTATCACCCCTTGGCTGTTGCCTGATGTGGAAGCACAGTTCTGTGAGAATCTACAATTGGCGGTTTGGAATTGAGACCTTTTCAGTCCTCTCTGCTACTTCTAGTCACTAATTTGCTGATCGCAGAGCTCCAGGTTTTGCTCCGCAACAGAACGGAAGCGGCAGGAAGCACAAACTGGGAATGAGCAACACACTCATGATGGGATGAGCTTGAAGGTCCCTTCCAGGCCAGGGCATCCTGTGATTCTGTGAAAACTCCAGTGACTCTTCATCCAGTATCGCTTTCCCCATGAAACTCCTGAAGACTGTGGAGAATAACTCAGTGATATGAACAGATTTGTGTCCTTGTATTGTGGGGCTTCCTGTCGTCCCAGAAGGGCTCCTGCTTCCAGGAGTGGACAGGGTGGGATAAGGGGTGAGGTGAGCAGGGCCCCTGATCTCTCTCCTGCTCTGTGAGCCCCACAGCGTGTGCAGGGTGAGGGAGTGATGCGGATCTCCTGTTTGGCCGGGAATTCTGTGGAATCACATGAAGGAAGCGGCCAGGCGGGCACTGTGTGTGTGCCGGGAGATGAGCAAAAGGAAGTGAGAGAAAGGGATTGACCTGAGCTGTTCCTTAGACACACTTAAACATTTTGGAAGAGAAAGGAAACTCTCTCCTTGGGAGGAGGAGGAGGAAGTTAGAACTGGAGGAAGGAGGCATGGGGTGATCACTTATTGCCCTGCTCGGCCCAGCCCGCTCGAGAGCCCCGGAGGTGTCACAAGCCCCAGGGCTGCTCTCTTGGCTCTTGTCCTGCCTGGAATGGCCTCCAGACACAGTGCTGCTCCATTGCTGTGATCAGTAAAAGGTGCAGGGGAGCCCCTTGGGTAGGTCTGGTCCCCCGAGCGCCCAAACCCAGGGGAGCCCAGAGTGGGACACACACGTACGTTCTTTGGCGTCCTGTGCGGAGTAGCGCGACAACATCTCACTGCCCCACTTATCCCCGGCGTAGCTGGCAGGCAGCTTGTGGGTTGGGCTGGATGGGCCATAGCCCCTGGGGCTCAGGTCTCCTTTGTACCTCTGGTTAGAAAGGGAAAAAAAAAAGTAAGACTTTTTTTTGGTAGTTTTTAATTTTCTTAAGCTTTCTGCCTCACACCCACGGAGGGACAAACTGCCGTGTTCTCCTTGTGCTGATGTGGGGCTGGGGAGACCTCAGGTGGAGCTGCATGGAAGAAGTTAATTTCTGGGAATGAAGAACCCAAAGCAAAGTCTGAAGTTTGCGCAAGGGAATTCCTAGATGTGCCAAACATGTTCGATCTCATTGGAAGGCAGAGCCTCACTGCTCCGTAGCTGGGATGTGAAGCGAGACCACTGCCAAGGGCCTGGAGCGGACTGGAAAGTTTTTTGACGTTTTGATTAAACTAGCAGGGATTTATCCAGAAGCCTGCTGGGCCCCCTTAGGCTTTGCCCAAACGCTGCAATACCAAAATGGGGAAGCAATTCCATGCTTCCCTTGGGTGTTTAGAACACTCCAGCTCCACATTTCTGCA
This sequence comes from Corvus hawaiiensis, assembly GCF_020740725.1. Taxonomy (NCBI): domain Eukaryota; kingdom Metazoa; phylum Chordata; class Aves; order Passeriformes; family Corvidae; genus Corvus; species Corvus hawaiiensis. The sequence continues at coordinate 70,971 of NC_063216.1, forward strand.
GTGCAAGTTGCAGTATTCAGTTAATTCTCACTTAGATGGTGTTTCCATCTGCCTCCACTCCAGTAACGTGTTCCTGGTGCTGAACTGAACTGGCTGAGGGAAGTGTCCATCTTTAATTTAACCCCCAAGAAAAATCTTGACGTGGAAAAATATGGAAAGCAGGAGGCTGGTGCACAAATAGGAAGGATAGGCCTTATTTGGGAAGACGATCGTGGCAAAATGTGAATTTTATCATAGGAGACTCAGGAATCTCCTGGCTTTGTCTGCTTCTGAGGGTCTGTCCTGATTTGTGCATAGTATCCTAAGAAATCCAGGGAGGTCTAATGACAGCATTATTCCCAGAGGCAGATTGTGCCCTGCAGCTGATACCAGTCAGGTATTACCTGACGACAGACCTGTTCGAGCTCTTCCAGTTTCACCACATCCAGGATATTGTACGGCCTGCCCACTCCGGTTGAGCAACTTCCACCACTGCTTATTATCTTCCAACACCTGAGAGAGGGACAAAAATAAATCTGCTAGTGGGAAAATGGGATTTCAGGCATAAATAACCAGGATATAGCAGGGTTGGACCATCCAAAAGGTGAAGTTACTGGAAGGAAATCACTGAGGCCAGGAGCTCTAATTAGATCTGTTGCTCTCAGATGCAATCCAGGACTGAAACTTTTCCTGGAAAGCATCAGAATTTATCGTAAGGATGAACAGGAGAGCACCTCTGCGTGCTGAAGAGCTCATAGTTCCTACATAATGTCCCTGTTTCTCCAGACCTTTTTTTCCCAATGACTGAGTTTCTGATGTCTCTTTGCATTAAAATAAATAATTAAATAAATAAAAAGCTACATTTTGCAGAGAAACCTTTTCCTCAGGTCACAGATCAGTGTCAGCCCAAGTCACGTCCCACCTTGTCCAGCTGCCAACAGTGCTGCAGTAAGAGAAAGGTTATGAGAAAGGTGCTTTTCAGAGAAAACAAATCCTCGTGGAGGAGGAAGGGGTAATAAGGAGCCGACCCAGCGGGGGATGAGCAGGGCTCTAGAGCGAGTTGTTGTCCTCCCTCCTCACTGTGGTTAAAATGGGACCGATGTGTTTGAGCTGAGGAAATGACACAACACAGCACAGGCAGCCTGCTCCAGCTTTGGATTTGAGCAAAGCTTTGTGTCACTGCTGAGATACCACCAGGGAAAATGGAGTTGGTGCTTGTTGCTATCCCGAGCTCTCTCCTGCCCCTGGGGGACACACCTTTTCCAGGAGCGGTCACGTACCTCCAGGATTTCATCCTTCAGCACCGAGAGCTCATTGGCGTTTCGCGCGGTGAAATCGTAGCGGATCTTGGCAAATCTCTTGGGCACAGCCACCCCCTGGGCCTCGAAATTCCTGCAGAAGAGAAAAACTGGAGTTTTAGTGGAGGCCCATCCAACAACAAGGCCAAGAAAATCAGAATTGGAGAAGAGAAATGATCCTAATTCTTTCCCTGCTCCACATTGCATCTCTACCACCTGATGTTCCTACCAGAATCAGTGATGGGGTGAATGAGAAAAAGTTATTTTGCTGATATAATTTGATTTAAGGTACTTTCCTGTGGATTTGAACTCTTGTAGTAAAGCTTATAAATCCTTTAGATTAGAACAGAAAACCATGGAAAACCAGTCTGGCTTGAGGGTTTTTTCCCAGACTCGAACTGGCATCAGCAAAGTGGATGGTCAGCTGAAAACTTTGAGTCAAATCCCTGTAAAGTGATGTGTCGAATCACGGCAGAGGATTCGCGTGGAGTTTGGGAAGAGTTTGGTTGCGCTCCGAGATGTGACAGTTTCCAAGGTGTGAGCTCATGTAAACAAGGAAGCAGATGGGGCTTCTAAACTCTGAACTAAAAGTACTTTGGTGAAGGTTTTGTACCGCGGAGTAACCGGTGATGGGAAATGAGTGTCAGGGCTGTTAGAAGGTGGAAGAGCCATCTTTCCCTTGGGGAAAACCGAAGGCAAAGGGGTGGCCTTGTTTGTTCTGGCTTTGGAAGTGACCTTCCCAAGACTTCTGAAGAAAGGGGACGGGTTTTCCCCCATTTTCTAGAATTCTGTCTCATTAAGAAGAGTTGTCTGAACCCAGCGCCCTGTCGGTTCCCTGGGGGAGAGGTGGGCAGGACTGAAATACACTGTTCTATTCAGCCCCTAATCAGTGGGTTTGCCTTTGGTTTTGTTTAAAGCCAAGGGGGAGCTGCTCTCTCCAGTGAAACAAAGCTCCTTCCTCAGCTAAAATGTTTTCCAGCAGCGCTGGGAGGTCGGGCTGCTCTTCCCTGGCCCGGTGTTTCCAACAGGTGAGGTTTGTGTGTGCCCTTCCCTTAGGGCAGATTCCTCCTGTAGGCAGCTTCTGTCTGTGCAAGCTGGGGTGACTTTGGGATGGATGGAGAGATCCTCAAGGGAGTCCAGAGGAGGCCAGGAAGGGCCAGGAAGTGCTCCAAGAGCTAGAGCATTACACAGACGGGCTGGGAGGGCTGGGAATGTTCAGCCTGGAGAAGAGAAGGCTCTGGAGAGCCCTTAGAGCCCTTTCCAGTGCCTAAAGGTGCCCCAAGAGAGCTGGAGAGGGACTTGAAGAGCCTGGAGTGAAAGGACAAGGAGGAATGGCTTCCCGCTGCCAGAGGGTAGGTTTAGATGGGATATTGGGAAGAAATCCTTCCCTGTGAAGGTGCTGAGGCCCTGGCACAGGTTGCCCAGAGAAGCTGTGGCTGCCCCTGGATCCCTGGCAGTGTCCAAGGCCAGGCTGGACAGAGCTTGAAGCAACCTGGGATAGTGAAAGGTGTCTCTGGCCATGGCAGGGGGTTGGAACGGGATAACCTTTAAGGTCCCTTCCCACTCAATCCCTTTTGTGATTCCATGATTCCAGCGTCTCTACACACATGGAGAGCCAAAGCGCAGTGCAGCATCTTTGGCACCTGATCCTTAAGGTCACTTTGCTGGGCTGATGTTGGGAAACCAGACCTATGGATGGACTGATGAAGTCAGTCAATATTTTTGCCTCCTGCGGTGGAAAACACCTGCGATTCCTTTCCTTGCAGAGCTGCTGGGGGTTAAACAGCAGACAGTGCTTATGGGAATAACCCCTCAGCTGATCTTTGTCTTCCCTTGGTGGTCATTTACAGTGGCAGGGAGTTGTCTCCAGGATGCCCAAACGTCCCAGTGTCACTGTACGTGTCCGTGTGCATTCATGAGGTTCCGAGGTGGGAGCCAAAGCTCCGGGCGTGCGGATCCATTACCTATTTCCATGTGGAGTGATGTTCTGTTTGAAGGCATCCCCGACCTGCGTCTGCTCAGCCGTCTGGCCACGCTTGAGTGAGGAGAGCTGGAAAGGCAGACATGGAGTCAGTGTTACCAGGAAAGGGGAAAGCTGGTCGGAGAAAAGGAGAGGGATAGTGGTAGATGAGTCATGGTCTGGCAGATTTTGGTCAAGGTGTTCTCCAGGGAAGCCTGTGTCCCTGGAGCTCAGTTACGCTGTAGGGTGCTGTTGCCTTGGATTGGGAGAGGCTCATTATTGCTGCCCTTTTCCAGCCTCATTTGCTTTCTGTATTTAACTGGGGCAACCAGATCCAACTGAGTTTTGAGCCAACTACTTGTTGCACGCCACCACTACCCCTGCAGCTCCATTTCTCCGGAAAAGGGGGAGGGAGAGTGAAGAGACAGGGACACAGGACTAACCTCCTCTTGCAAGTGTCCAATGTCTATTTCCCAGGGAGCTCCACGGAAGATTTCTGTGGGCGTTTCCCAGCCGTTGTGGAATTTGGGGATGTAGGTGGGGATGTTCGTGTCTCGGGGCCACTCGGCTCTAGGACAGAAAGTGGGAATATGAGGTGACATTCACGAAGAATGTGTCTTTCAGGGCATCCCCTGAAAGAAGAAGCAGGAGCATCAGGGAATCCAAGCATCCCGTCTGCGTGGGGAGCCTGGGGAGATGGCAGCTCTGTCCTTACCTGGATCTGGTCCATGTCTCCCCCAGGGAATCCCAGAGGTTTATCTCTTTGGCTGTCAGGTGTCCTCTCAGGAAATCGGTGGCGTCTTTAGAAAGCAGCGGGCTGAGGACAGACCGGGCCAGCTCAGGGCCACCGCAGCTGTTGATGATCTGGGTCACACACAAACCACACAAACCACACAAAGAGGAGAGAACTTGCAGGAAACGGTCAAAATGTCCAACCAGGGACACACAGACGAGCAGGAATAGAAGACAAAGCTGATCCTTGGATCAGCTCAGTCACTGCAAGAAACATCAACCTAAGTCTTTGAAGGAGACTGGACAGTTCAAGGGAACATGAGATTTTTTTGGATTGGAGTCAAAGGAAGAGCTGATCTACAAATGAGCTGTTGTTACAGACAAGTGAAGTGTCAGAAGCTGACACTTCAGAAAATGGAAAGTATCTTGCTATTCCTTTGTGGCTCCTTTTCCAAGTTGGGATTTCTGCTTCCAAGCATTTTCAGTGCAAATACTGAGCCGTATTTGCCTGAAGGTGAGACCAGACAGATTCCCAGTGGGGACTCCAGCTGGCTGCCCCTTTTGTTCACAGTAATGCCTTATTGACCCGGTGGAAGGATTCATATTTGCTGGGGTTCCTGTATTTACTTCAAGCTTCAAACTGGATCAGAGGCCAGGAACAACCGGCATCGCTTCTGGAAGTTCCTGAGAAAGCTGTGGCCAGGTGTGAGCAGTTTTCCAACCCTGTTTCACAATCTATCTACTTGTAAGTGTGAACTAGAAATAAAAGGAGTTCCCAGTGAGACCTGGGAATAAGATTTACCAGTTCCAGCGGCCCGAAGAGGAAATGCACCAACTCCGAAGCACGGGGGTTTTGGATGTGCTTCCTTAGTTTGGCCTGAAAAGAGAACGTTAGCACAGTTTAACCCTAACCTGAGTGTGCCTTCTCTTTTCTGTCACATGGGGCGAGTGTTGTGGACTGATGAGAAGAGTAAGGGATGGAGGAGTAGGAATCATTCATTTTTATTTTGTGTCCATTTCTATTTCCCAATGAATTTCAGGAGGGGGGGAATACCCTCTCTGTTAAATCAGTGACTTTAAAGCTAATTTGAACAGACACAGAAGACCTTGGCTTAGTTTGAAAGTCCTAGTGAGGAAGGGCCAGGATTATTGGTGCTTCTGCCTCTTGCAGGGTTGAGAATCCCACTAGTTCCATGGATGAAAACAACAGGATAGGTGTTTTGAGGGTCCCCTGGCAAACTGCTGACAAGGGAAAGTCTCCACCAAGGTCTTGCCTGTGGCACCCGGAGCTGCCCTGGCCACTGAAAGGCTCCAAATCCAGTGGTATTTGAGGTGAGCTGTGGCAGAATGGAGGAGCAAACACTTGGGATTAATTTACTGCAAGAACTGGGTTTCAGTAACAGCAATCAGCTGAGCTGTGGTGAGAAACCTCTCCAGTTTGTGCTCCCATTCAGCTCCTTCTCCTGTCCTGGACTCCTGGCACTGTTGCCATGGGAGACAGGCTCCCTGCTCCTACCGAAATGCAAAGCATTTGAAATGCCGGAGATGAAACATTAATGTGGAGTGGGAAGTGGGAACCAACTGCTGGCAGCAGGGTGACCCAATGAACGGGCACTTCCCAGGGACTCGGCAGCCCCATGGTGAGGAACGTGGCGGGACCCCAGCACAGTGTCCCAGCTCTGCTCCGTGCTCCACCCTGGGCTCTTGCCAGGAGATCAGCTGCTCCCTCTGATCCTGAGCAGGCACAAATTAGCCATATTTGCTTCTCAAAGAAAAGGCTGGAGCTTGGTATCCTGCTTTAAGGTTGTTTACAGTCTCTTGGTTTTCCTTATTAATAACTGCCCAGGAAGGAGCTTGTAGGATGTGTTCGCTGGACAAGTTTGGTCACAACTGACAGAATTCCTGCTGCAGTGGTGAGGCAGGGACTCAGCCTGGTTCATTGTCCCCAGAGCTCGGGTAGTACAGGACAGTCAGGCCAGTAAAGCCCCTGCTCAGGGCTGGGAACGAGATCCTGGCCAGCTTTCCCTCTCTGCCCCTCTCTGCAGTCCTGCTGGGCTATGTCATGCCCTGGGGCCACTCTGCCGTTGCTCAAATGGCCAAAATCCACTCATCCAGGAGTGGGAAAGGGAGGGAGGGCACAGGAATTCATCTTAGGTGGTGAGGCCTGGAAATTTTCAAGGCAACGAATTGATCTTTGGATAATTCCAGCAGAGCAGAGAACACGGTGCCGTGGGCTCTGGCAGGGCTGTGCTCAGCTCTTTGTTCTCTCCCAGGTCCAAAAGTGTGACCACTTCCAGCAGCAGCAGCAGCAGTGACAGCTCAGCCAGCGACTCCTCCTCTGACAGCCAGGACTCCTCTACCTCCTCTGAGGACAGTGACAGTGAGGACAGCTCCTCCTCCTCCTCCCCCTCCTCCTCCCCCTCCCCCTCCTCCAGCAGCTCTTCCTCCTCCTCCGACTTCGACTCGGATCCGAGCTCCTCCAGCAGCAGCAGCAGCAGCAGCAGCTCTGAGGAAGGATGAGCCCCCAAAGAAGAAGAAGAAATAGCTGGGGAGCTGCAGGACTGGTGTGGAGTGGGGGACAAGCCCCTCCCAGGGGCTGGAGCACACGGCTGCCAAACATTCAATGGTCAACATTTCTACTGCTCACACTTTCCAAGTGTTTTGCCTAGTTGTTCCTAGGACATGGAAGGTATTAAATGGCTTCCTGAGACTTACTGAGAGAGTATTTTTGTGCTTTATCCTTTTATGGAAGATTTCACTTTTTTAGTTCCAAGAAAAATTTTTTAAAAATCTATCATCAGATTCGTTGATATGAGCTAAAGTCCAGTAACCTGGATGTTTACATGCCGGAAAGCAAAAGCTTTTTATTGCAGGTTATGCTGTGCATCATGTGCTGTTCCTCTGTTAATGACAGCTTCACTTCCATTGAGAAAATCCTCTCCAACAGTTAAAAGCAGAAGTTCTTCAGCGCTGCTGTGGAGCTGTGGCATTGTTGAAGCTGAATGCACAACGTGTCCCACACAGAGCCTCCCATCTCATCAGCTGGTGACAAATGGATTCTGTGCTGCTGAGCTTGTGTTCCAATGGCTTTTCTTGATGCTTCCAGGTCCAGTCTTAAGTGCACCATCCAGCTGAGCTGTGTTGGTTTGTTACTGATCAATGGAGTGCTTGTCCTGCCCGCAGGCTTTTCACTCCCCTGTGGCCTTGGCTCACGTGTAAAAAAAAGTTTAGTTTGTCTTGGCTTTTTCTTTTTTTCCTGCCCTTTCTGGTTTGTCTCTCCATATTCTTATTTTACAGAGGAACCCCTCCCCAGCCTGGCCGGAGCTGCAGCCTCCTTCATGTGCCGCTGCCTCACTCGCTGCTGTCGTGCTGGCTCAGGAATGTGCTCAAAGCCCAGCTAAGCAGGAATCGTTCCGGGCCTGCTCTGTTTAATCGCTGCTGCCGCGAGCAAAGCTGCCCCTGCTCCTTGAGGGGAGCGCTCGCTGCAGCCCGGCAGGAAAAGAGCCCAGGAAAAGCTGTGCCCTTTGCAGGAGAAGCGCTGGGAGCAGAGGGGAGAGCGGGAAAAGGGAGCGAGAGAGGTGTCCACATATAGTTGAGAAAGTCCTCTTTCTGTTCTGGAGATGAAATCGTATTTGTTTCGCTGAAATGGCACGGGAAACATGGTTCAGCATCGTGTGATTGTTGTGATAATCCTCTGAGTGGTGTTATCAGAGTGATTGATAGGGGGTGCATGCCGTGGTGACACGGTACCTGTTGAAATGTCCCTGCTGTGTGTCCACGGCTGTGGCTGCGGTGCAGACGGGGGCTGTGTGGACACAGAGCTGATAGGAGGTGTAGCTGCCGAAAGCTCGTACGATGGAGCTGCAGTAGCCGAAAGAATTGCACTGCTGGCTGGAGGTGCTGTGCTTATCGGTCGTATCGGCGTGGCAGCTGAAGCGTCCGTGTGTGGCTGGAGGTGCCGGGCGGGCGGCCGGGACCGTGGGCGGGACCGGGCTGGCCTGGGAAGCGCTGGTGCCGGGCAGCGGGGCCGGGGCTGGGCTGGAAGCGGGGGTGGGGCTGACGTCCGGGGCAGGGCCGGGGCCGGGCCAGGAGCGGCTCGAGCCGCGAGCGGCGTTGCCGGGGTAACCGCGGGGTCTGAGGAGGGGTGGCCGATGCCGCGCCGCGCAGGCGTGGAAGCGAGGGCTCCCGAACGCGGAAGTAAGGCCGGGATGGAAGCGGCGGGAGTGATGACGTCAGCAGCAGGCGCCGCCGTTCAAACGCGGAAGCGGCCGCGAATCCGGGCCGCATGGGGATAGCGGGAGGGCCAGATGGAAGCTCCGGGACCGCCCCTGGCCGCGCGCATGGCTCATCTGATGGGAGGACCCCAGGCTCGGGAGGTAGGGACCTGCCTCTGCCTTGCGCCGTAACAGATGGATCGGGCGAGATGGAGACCGAGAAATATTCTCGGCACTCTCGGCTCCTACACTCAGGTGTATTCCTAGTTCCTGACATTCCTTTAAAACTACCGAATTCTTCTCTCAGGTCCCTGGCAAATGGGGCTTTGCAGCCTGGGGGAGTTCTTGCAAAACGGGGTCTAGTGAAGCGCTCTGCAGGAGTGCTTGTGCACCTGAGCGGTCATTGAATTGTCCCCTCTAATGAGGGAAACGTGATTAAACTCCCGGTGCTGTGCTGCTGTTGTGTGTCGGCCTCGAGGTGTGAGACAGTCTCGGTATCACACTGGAGTTGTTTAGTGGCTGGACTGGGACTGGGACAGGTCTTGTTGGTCAGGAACAAAAGGGAAAATTTATCTTTTGGCTTGCTTAATATCTTGGCTTTATTAATGTATCAATGTCAATTTTTGTCATTTGCTGCCTCCTGCACAGTGTGTTTGCAGCTCTGTGTGAGAGCAGACTCTCCCCTGTTGGGGAGTGAGACAATCCTGGAATATCCTGAGCTGGAAGGGACCCACAGGGATCACCCAGTCCCACCCCCGTCCCTGCCCAGACCCCCCAACAACCCCAGCCTGGGCATCCCTGGCAGCGCTGTCCAAACGCTCCTGGAGCTCTGGCAGCCTCGGGGCCGTGCCCATTCCCTGGGGAGCCTGGGCAGTGCCCAGCAGCCTCTGGGGGAAGAGCCTTTCCCTGATCTCAGCCTGAGCCTGCCCTGGCCCAGCTCCAGCTGCTCCCTGGGTCCTGTCCGTGTCCCAGGGAGCGGAGATCAGAGCTGGAGGCCCCGATGTGTTCTGACCTCACACTTCTCTACCAGAACAAACCCAGTGCCCTCAGCAGCTCTTTCATGGTCCTTCCACACCCTTCCCCATCCCCATGTCCCTTCTTTGGATGCTGTCAGCTTTGTATCTTTTGTATATTGTGGCGCCCAAAAGTGCCCCCAGGACTCCAGTACAGTTTAACAGCAATGAAAGAAAACAGTGGATTTCAACTTTGATCCAAAAGCTGTCTCAGGCCCCTGATAGTGCCTCGAAATGTCTTTGCAGTTCTTGCTTTATGACTTGTGTCAAACACGGAGAGAGTGAGACTGAGCCCCTGGGCTCAGGTTCTGTGTGAGAAGCCACACAGCAAGCCAGAAATCTTTGCTCCAGATCACCAGAAATTTACACTGTTGAGGGTGGAAATACTGAGAGTTGAGTCTTGGGAGCTGAGCCAGGAAAGCAGCACCTCTGCCATGGGCAAATTTGGCACGTGGAGAGAGCTCGAGCTGCTTGCAAGAGGTCCCAGCAATGTGTGTGTGGAGCTGGGGGGAGCATGAGTTGCAGTGTCGTGTTTAGAGTCCCCCTGGGTGAGGATGTAGGAATAGACTGGAGGTTTTGGTGACTGAGGTTTCTTTTCTGTGGCAATAATTGTTCTTGGCCACATCATTTTGGTTTGTTACTCTCCTGTGGTTTGTTTTACAGGCCTGTTTCCTTTCTCTCCTGCTATGGTGTCTCAGTTATCTTCAGCAGAGGCTCAGCAATAACTAAACTTGAGCTTAGATACTTAAACTTCAGTTCAGAGTAGATACACGGAAGAAATCCTTCCCTGTGAGGGTGGGCAGGCCCTGGCACAGGGTGCCCAGAGCAGCTGTGGCTGCCCCTGGATCCCTGGCAGTGCCCAAGGCCAGGCTGGACACTGGGGCTTGGAGCAGCCTGGAACAGTGGAAGGTGTCCCTGCCCTTGGCAGGGGTGGCACTGGATGGGCTTTAAGGTCCCTTCCCACCAAGGCCTCGTCTTCCTTTGCCTTCAGTGTCTGCCTCAGAGTTTGTACCAAAACCAAAGTGAGGTTGGTGTCACCTTCTCTAAACTGGGAGAACAGATCACTCCAAGCTGTGGGGAGATGGAGAGGCTGTAGGATGGAGAGGGTGCAGCCCTGCAGACGCCGAGCTGTGGGGTTGCTGCTTTCAACAGCCTCGTTGTTCCTGCGGACACAGCTCAAGGTGGGTCTGAGAGAGACAAACTCTGCTTTTGGGGGTTTGTGTTGATGAGGAGGGGAGGGGAGGTCACTGCTCTGCTTATTGTAACTGCTGGGGCAGAGCCAGGAGCCCAAGGCAGGACAAAGGCGAAGCAAACCTCTCCGAGCTCTTGGGTTCTCTTCATTCCCAGATATTCTGATTCCTGCCCAAGTCCAAGTTCATTGTGCTGTGCAGGATGCGAGTTTAATCAGGTTTTAGTGCTGGTTTAGCTGAGTATTTCTAGGGCTTGAGGATGAAGCCAAATGCTCTGCATTGAAAAAGTGATGGATGTTCAGCACAAGATTCTCTTCAGGAACTGGCACGAAAAGTGGTTGCTGAAGCTGAGGGAGGAGCAATTCACAGCTTGGCTGGAAGAGCGAGAAGTGCTCACTGCTGGTCTGTCACTTCATCCTCATGAGTGAGTCTGGGAGCTCCCGAGATCAGCCAGGCTGCAATTTCAGATAGTTTAGATGGTCTGGCCTTGAAAAATTCATATTTTGGTGCCTGGAACAAAAGCTGAAGGTGGCAGGAAGTGGCAGCAGTGGCAGGGAACTGAAGTGACACCACCCTGAGCTCAGAACTAATTTTGGTTGTGACCTTGAGCAGTCCCTGGGCCACACCAGAGCTTTTTGTGTCACCTGCTTTGGGAGGTTCTTCCTTGCCCGTGGAGAAGTTGGGTCTCGCACAGGTCTGCTGCGGAGCACCTGTGCCACCACCTTTAAAGAGCCACACTGGAGGTGTCAGTGAGCCCCTCAGTGCCTGCCCAGCCTAGAGCAGGGCTGGGAGGGCAGGGGGCTCAGGGAGTGCTCATTGCTGGTGGTGTTGGAGCTCGGAGCCCAGCCCTGAGCTGGGTTTGTGGCTCTGAGGGCACAGGGAGTGTCCGGAGCAGGCCTGGCCTGGGCAGAGTAGGAACTCCTGGAGTAACTCCTGAGTAACCCACACCTTCCACGTGAGAGGGAGGCACTCCCAGAGTCAGGCGCTGTCTCCTCAGAGATGCTTTGGGGTTTAATTCTGTTCTCACAGTGACTCCTCTCACCTGGGAACCCCGTGGTTACCTATAGAGGGTCTGAGGCCTTAGGGATGTAAATATGGACAGGAGGGGTTGGAATCTGCCTATCAGGGGATCTTCCCCTTGCCCACAGAAGAGTGTGCAGAACTCTTCTGTGTGATGATAATGTTTTCATACTTTAGGTGTGAAAATAAAAAATGGGAGAAATCTCGTTTTTCTGGCAGCACACAAAGAACTTTCTTCTGTGTCAGCACTAAAACTCTGTGAGGGGATGAACACCTGGGAATCTGAAAGACACATAGCTGGAAAGCATCAATATGAATGGATTTTTCTGCTTCTTTTTGCACTTGAAAGAAAAGTGAAAGTTACAGGCTGAGTCAAGCTTTTACCCTTTATTTCAATCAATTCAGTTATTGCTAAATATGGCTACACACAGGTAGCCCAGGTGACAGAGCTGCCTCCAGCTGCTCCTTGGCCCCAGTGTCCCACGCGGGATGCTTGAGTTATCCACTGAGAGCCCCCTTGAGACTGGAGCACAGGTAAATCTGCCTGTCTGAAGGGCAGGATTGTGTCCTAAGTCCCTGCTCATTCCTTCCTTTCCTCAGGCCCCACCATTGTGGCTTGGGTGGCAGTGGCACGTTGGAAAGCCCTGGGGGTGCCAGCTGGGGGTGAGAGCTCGGGGTGCCAGCCCAGGCTCCACCAGCACTTGGCCCACACTGGGGCACAGATTGAGAGATGAACTCTTGGAAGCTTGTCCTGAGGAGGATGAATGGTACCTGCTGGCGAAATTCGGTGCTTTCACAGAGCTGTGATAAACCCCAAAGTCTTAGACTGCCAACCTACAGCCTCTGCACCGTCACGTTCCCCAGTTGCATTTTGTATTGGAATTTTACCTGCTCCCACCTGCGTCCTCCTGCTGGCAGTGCCAGCAGCCCAAGTGCTGCCTCTCCTGAGAGCAAGTTCCTGCCTGTTTCCTCTCCCAGCCCCAGCTCTTGCTTCCCTCTGGCAGAGGCAGCTTTAGGTGCAATATCCTGATGTTTCTGGGAGTGGGTTTTGGAATAAACCTACACACGGGATGTCCATGGGTTGCTGCTATGGATTCTGTGAAAGGTGATCAGGAAAAGCAAGTTCAGAGTTATTCAGGGGATCCTCTGATTCCTGCCCATCTCATGGAGCTGGTCAGGGTGAAACTACTACTCCCATGCTTTTTATTTTCCTCCTCTTAGTGCTGGTTTTTCCCCAGGTAAGTCAGTGCTGGAGCAGCCCTTGTGGGTTTATCTGTAATGAGCAGTGGTTGTGTCTGCACACGGAGATAGCAGATTCCAGCTGTAGTGTGCAAACGTCGGTGCTTTGTGCCTTAGTGCACACCCACATTTGTCAGCTGACAGGGCTGATGCGGTGAGAAAACCTCGCACTCTCCAATAACCTGAGCACAGGCACTTCCTGCGTTGTTACATTTAACCAAAGCTCTGATAAAAAATACTACATTAATTTTTCTAATGGAGACCAGATTCCGCATTATCATAATTTACGTTTTTGGATAGTCTTTGATTGACTCTGGTGGGAAGGGAGGTGAATCAGTATCTTGTACTTTAGGGAAAGATCTAGGGGAGAATTGAATTGTACTTCCTTGGAATTCACATCACCCCCCCCCCCCCCTTAGTTGGAGATGTTGATCTTGAGAACAACCAGCAGAGAACAGCCCAGGAAGGGCTGAACGTGAAAAAACAGTGCAGAGCATACAGAAATCCTCTTTGCTGTGTTCATCATTCTGTCTTCATCTTGGATTGTTTCCACCCTTCTCCTGCACCTGGAAGTCACAAGCATCCTGCAGTGGCAGGTACTCTGGGTTCTTCTGCCAGGAGTAGTCTAAGAACAGCTTTTGCTGGGAGCAGCTCTGACCTTGCTGAAATCACTGCTGAAATCTCCCCTGACTCTTGCAGTGCCAGAATTTCACGGTGGCAGTGGTGAGGCAGGGACTGAGCCTGGTTCATTGTCCCCAGAGCTCGGGTAGTACAGGACAGTCAGGCCAGTAAAGCCCCTGCTCAGGGCTGGGAACGAGATCCTGGCCAGCTTTCCCTCTCTGCCCCTCTCTGCAGTCCTGCTGGGCTATGTCATGCTACTGTGTTACAGCATTGTTCCATGTCTTTTTTTTTGTTTGTTTTTAAGGAAGTAATGTCAGATATTGGCAGTCAAGGGCGATGGAGCGAGGTGAGCTGTGACCGGTGGACAGAATGAGTTGTTACGGCCTCGGTCTCAATTTTTGGTGCAGCTCTAAGCATCCGTTGTTGTTTGTGTGTTTTAGGTGGTCCACTTGCAGGATGTCCTGGCCCTGGATGCTGGAGGGTGCAAGCCTAAGGTATAGGTGTGGTGTACTTCAGTCGGAGCAGGGAGGCTGTGGTTTCACAGTCTCTCAGCATGTTTCGTGTGGTTTTGCTTTGCTTCTCTGCAGGTGCTGCTGCCGCCCTGGGCGTGCCAAGGGACAGAGGCGAGCAGGTGAGTTGGCATTTAGGTGGGGTGGCTGATAGGCCAGCGGTCTATGGCAGCGTGCTGAGCGTGTCCCTTTTCATTGTGCAGGTTTGTCCTGGCCACCTCCAGAGTCAGATCAAGATTTGAGGTGAGCCGGGGCAGTGGTGTGGAGTAGCCCGGGGATGCTCTTCTTGAGGGCAACAGTGACGTTTTCTGTTTTGTTGTCTTAGGTACCGTGAGCAGGTGTGGAGCTGAAGCTTGGAGAGAGCAGGTAAGCGATGAGCCTCGGCAGTTTCGAGGGAGGGGGCCTTGCGGAAGGGGTCTCTTTTGGCGTGTGTTGTCAGAGGCTGAATTTTCTCGTTGTTCTCCGTCTTTCGCAGCTGCCAAAGCGGACCGTGGGGAACGTGTTGACATCTGAGGTGCTGATGCATTTTTTCTGTCAAGGATGGATTTTGTCTATTTGTCTTCAGAAAGCTAAGTGTTGGGAGCAGTGGTTGGGAGAAGGGAAAGGCCTTTGGAGTTCCAGGAGGCAATTGGAAGTTAGCTTAGAGGAGAGGGCTGTTGTGGGAGGGTCCCTTGGAAGTAAAGGGAGAGGGTTTCTCCTCAGCATCACCTGAGCCTTTGCTGGGCAGGGCAGTTCCCACCCATCTCTGTCATCGGCCTTTGAGTCTCGACATCATCGTGGATCTTTTTGCCCGAGGAGCTCGCCTTCGGATCTGGCACGATCGCCACGGTCTCCATTTTACCTACTCGCTGGCGTAGCCGCCTGCGGGCATCTTGGCCACTTGCTGGATGGTCAAAGGTAAGGGATCAAAGGTCGGGTTGTCAAGGAATGGGTCAAGGGGTCAAAGGTCAGGGAGTAAAAGGTCAAGGCTCGGGCTCAGGATTAGAGGTTCCAGCATGATTTTCCACGGTGGTTCCCAGTGTGGGGACACGGGGTGTGGGGTCAGTGGCGCCAGGGGCGGGCAGGAGCCCCGTGGGCAGTGGCCGGCAGCGGCGGGGACGCCTCCGTACGGGTCGCGCCCCTCCACTGCCAGCAGAAGCCCCCCTGCGCCGTGCGGTGCCCGGCCGCACTCCTTGCCCTCCCCGCCGCTGCCTTCCCGCACTCCCACCGCAACCCCTGCTCCCCTCCAGCCCAGGGAAATGCAGGAAAACACAAAATCATCGAGGTGGAACAGTCACCGGAGCTGCCCGAGCCATCCCCCCGCCTGAAGGCGGCAGCTGCCCAGAGCCAGGGGCACCCAGCAGGATGCAGCTCCTCTTTCCCAGGAGCTGGAGGCAGGGTTTCCCAGGCAGGGGGAGCAGGGAGAATTTCAGCTCCCAGCAGCTCTCTGTGAGTGCTGGATGGACTCTGGGCTGAGCCAGGTGGGAGGTGTGGGGGGTGTTCATGTCCCCAGGAGCTGCTCAAATCCACCTTAAACTCCTGGAATGGTCTGTGCTGGCAAGAACCTTACAGACCATCCTGTTCAGCCCCTTGCCATGGTCAGGGACACCTTCCTGGGGTGTCTGTGCCAGAGTGGTGGAACGGGCAGGACTTACTCCCTGAGCCCAGTCCCGGGCAAGATTGGGGTTCCCATGGGAAGAAGCCTGTGAGCTGCATTTCCGGAGCTGGGAGCCTCCATGCCTGGGAGTGTTTCCAGTACTGCTCTTTGGCTTTTTCCATAACTGGGCATGATGTTTCTCCCCAGAGCAAGGTGGTTTTCCCTGGATTGTTGGGGTTACACACTGGCTGTTTGACAGCTCTGTTGTCTCTTTCTCCTGAATGGAAGAGCGAGGAACGGGGGATGCTCCCGACTGTCTCAGGGATGTGGGAACAGCCCAGTTCCAGTGAGGAATGTGACGCCCAGCTCGTGGCGTGTGCCCTGAGATGGTCTTTGCTGTTGTTTTGTCCTTAGAGCCTGTTGGAGTGCTGGCCTGGATTTGGGAGGAGCCAAGTAGCCTGGAGCAGTGAGGTTTTTCCTGTCAGAAATCCATGCTGGGGATGTTTTCCCTGGCTGTCCCAAGGGGAAGGAACAGCTCTGGAGTTTTTGCAGCCACAGGCTGGGGATGCATCCCCTGAAAACCAGTTCAGGATCGGTCATCTGACTCTGTCCCTGACCTGTGGCTTCCAGGGAGCCTTCTGGTCTTCTGGATATTCCCAGGAGAGGATATTTCACCACCTGACTTTTAAGCCAGGAATTCCAAACCCAGTAAGTCGGTCACATTCTATGGGAGCTGCCCCAATGGTGGGATGGCAGAGGGCACACCCGACGCTGCTGTTTGGGACATTCCCGACTGGAACGGGAGCCAGCTGGGCATTTTGGAGCGCTGAGGCCACCAGGGCAGCCTTGAGTGGCATTCCCAGGCAATGCTGAGGCATCCCATGGCTGTGGCACGTGGCAACACATGCCTGATGTGGAGCAGAGAGAGGAAGGGAGAAATTCTGAGTTGATGGGAGGAATGGAATTGGGCTTTCCAGAATGGAATTGGTATAGGTGCTGATGGTATCATGGAATCATGGGGTGGCTTGGAAGGGACACAAAGACCCTCTGGGCTCTGTTATCCCATCCCGTGGCAAAGAACACATCCAAAACTGCCTCCTCACCCTCATGGAATGGCAGTGGGTGTTGGGAGCTCTGGCAGGAGCACCTGGAGACCAGGTAAGAATAGCAATGGCATTGTTTTGGCTGCTGCTGGATGTGGTTTTCTCTTTTCAAGATGTTCCTCTGATTGATGTTTTCACAGTAGCTTGCTAGGCCTCATTTGAGGATAATTCCAAGAATTTGGAAGTCGTTGGAAAAGAATGAGGAAAAAAGGTGAACCTGATCCATTCCTAGTAATTCTGAACTTCTCTTGCAGCACCGTTCCAGGGGAAAGCTGGTGAAAGGATAAAGATGCAGAGGAACAAGTGTTGTAAACCCCCCTGCCTCCCTGACAAAGCAAACCTTTCTGCAATCCCAGTAAATCTCTTGGAGAAGCTGTGGGATCATAAGGTTTCCTAGGAAAGGAAAACTAAGGACAGAGATGAGGAAAGAGGCTTCCAATTAACAATGATTTGATGGAGGTAGGAATGATTCTTGTATGTTTGATGCACCCCTTTTTATTCCTGGGATAATTTTAAATGATTTCTTTAAAAAATCATTTCAATTTGGGAATTCAGATTAGAGAGGAAACGATGCAAAATAAATGCAGGGAGAGATCACAGAATCATCCTGGAATGGCAGAATAGTTTGGGTGGGAAGGGATCTTAAGGATCACCTCATTCCATCCACAGGGTGCTCCAAGCTGCGGCCAGCCTGGCCTTGAACACTTCCAGGGATGGGGCAGCCACGATTTCCCTGGGTTTACGGGCACAAGAGGGAATTTCCAGCAGGAACTGAGGGGTTTCCCTTGCTCTGCCTGGCCCTAGCAGGGCTTTGGGAGGCAGAGGCTGTGGGAACAGGAGCTTTGTCCACTGCCTTGGGGGAGTCTCTGATGTCCCAAAACCCAGCAGAGCAAGTGGTTGTGGTTTAACATCCCGTTCAAAGGAGATGCCAGGCCAGGAACGGGAATGGGCTGCAGAGCAGGGATGGTGCCCAGCAGAGGGGTGACTGTCCAGGGGGTCCCAGCAGTCCATCCCTGCTGCCCAGGTTTGGGATGAGCAGGCTGGTGACTGTCCCTGTGCTTGCTCTGCAGGATGAGGAAGCCAGGCCTGCTGAGGAGGAAGATGAGGAAGTGTGTGAGGATGGAGACAGCGGCCACCAAAGGCTGGGGAAGGCACAGATCCAGGTAGGAGACGTTGCCTTGCGAGGAGAGAGACTTGTCTGTCCCGTTGGAATTTGGGGCGTGAGGCCAGTGGAACAAAGGGTTTGATTCCATTTTCTTGCTCAGATTTTCACGTGCCTTAAGAGAGCTTTGCGAAAATGTCGTTATCCCTGATTGAGTCTCTGAAAAACAGGGATTGAAGCTTTCAGAAGGGGCCCAACCCTGCCTGCATGTATCCAAGTGCAGCCCCCACTCCCTGTTTTTGTGTACAGCTGGGATGAGACCTCAGCTGCTGTTACTTGCCAGCTCACAAGTTGTGTAGCTCAGAGCCTCAGCCATGAAGGGCCAGGCTGTGTTTAAAACAGCCCAAGGTACCAGAGAGCTGGAGTAATTTCCTAGCAGGTAACTTGACTTGGAAGCTGCATTCTAAAATTTGTCCACATTTAATTTATGCCCCACATGGAGACACCTAAAGAAGCAGAGGTGGGGTGTTCCTAAGAAAAGAGCATCTAAATTCTTTGGTGGTAGAGGGCTTAAAATTAAAGTCTGAGTGGAGGTGCCTTTAGGACACTTCCATTCCAGTATCTGAATGGAATTTAAATGAAGTAGCCAAATCCTGACAAGCTTGTATGAACTCCAAAGCCTCTGCAAGGGTTTCACAGCCAGGGAAGGAGATAAGAGTCTGGAGTCTCTCCCCAAAACCTGGCTGCTGGTTTGTTTGGCCAGGCATAGGAATAATTGTGTATTCCCTGGGGCTGTCCTTATGGGGAGAGGTTTACTTATGTGCCCTGGGTTTATTCAGTGCATCTTCAAAGTGATGGAAATTGATTTCACTGAAAGGCCAGGGGTGCCAAATGTTTTCCCCAGCCAGAGCTCGGAGCCAGCCCAGTGGGAAGGGGTTTAGTGGCCATTTTCCTGCTCCCTTGGGCAGCAGCACTGGAGCACTCGCACCCAACCGTGCCCGAGGTGCCGAGTACTGGCAGGAGGCAAAGCCAGGGACTGGGCAGGAGGAGCTTGCAGTGCTCCTGGAAGCGCAGACCTGGAGCCGTGGGTTAGAACTCCCAGGAACTGCTGCCTCACTCAAACCTTGTTTAAAGCTCAGCATCCCTCCTGCTCCCTTGGAATGATTGTTGCTTCTGTTGTTGCTCTTTCCTGATCCATTATGATTATTATTGTAAATTGCCACTCCATTTCTTCCATAGCCCTTTGCTTCCCAGAGGTGGTGCTTTAGGAAAGCCCCTCCAGCCTGGGAAGGGGCTTTTGGCTCCGGGTTCATTCCCAGTCCCCATGAGCAGCTGGACCTGTGCTGTCCCCAGCAGGTGCCTTTCCTTCCTTCCCTGCTGCACTTTGGCTTTTCAAGGGCTCTCTGGGGGGCTGAGGGAGAAGTTCTTTGTCATTCCAGGGCAGCATAAGCCCTGATCCCACTCAAAGCAGGAGGAATTATTTCATCCTTGTTTTTGGATACACTTTTGGTGTTTTCTCTCTTTTGCTGACACTGTGTGGTGAAGCAGCAGCTCCCTGGAATAATTTTTATTTGTAAAACAATGAATTCCCTGCTGGAATCCCAGTCACAGCCCCCCAGATCAAGGTGCAGTTTAAGGCCTTACATCCTGACCAGGACAAGTTCCTGTCCTTAGACATGGAAACCAGGAGAAAACTCAGACTGGATTGGAGCCAGCATCCAGAATGGGGAAAGTGAGGCAGCGTGCTTGGCCCAGGCTGGGGCTGGTACAGGGGGTGTTCCCCATAGGATGACACCCATGTGGAGCAGATCCTTTTCTTCCTTTGTCCAAAGTCCACTGGCAAAGGAGCAAATAACCCACAAGTGGGGCCTGGAAGGAAAAACGGTTCTGTTAAAATTAGGCAAAGAATGCACTAAGAAAAAATGGACATCCTTTTTAGGTATGAAAGTAAGTAGGGGAGAAACGTTGAAAAAGAGCTCTTTTATTTGGTGCCACCTCTTATTTTTTTATGGATAAAACCCTCTAGTGAGCAATCAGAACAGGAGTGGGAAAGCCAGGAGCCTTTGACTTCCACAGTGGACTTAATTTCCATGCTTAATTTCAACAATTTCTTCTCTCTCTCAGGACAGGAAAACCCACTTAAGTTGTCCCATCTTTGCCAAAAGCTTTGGTATTTGAGCAGCCAAACCCAATGGGCTCTGGCCCCACCAGCCTGTACTGGAGGGCCCCTGGTCCTGCCTGTGGTGTGGGATGAATCCCCAATTGTCCCCAGAGGGGGCTGCCCTGGTCCCTGCAGTGCCCAGCACCTGAGACACAGAGAGAGCCCTGTCCACAGGGGCTCCTTGTCAGGAATGTGGCAGCAGCCCCAGGAGCAGGCTGGAGGTGAGAACTGGGGCTGTGTTTGAGACTGACCAGGTCAGCTCAGTGTTTACCTGTGGGGGGAGTTTGGCCCCCCACGCTGAGTTGAAGCGGGATCAGGGTGACAGATGCTGCATTTTGGGCACCCTGAGAGTTTCTCTCCCCCTTGGAGATTTCCTGCGGGGATGGGGCAGGGCAGGGAGCAGAATTAACCCTGCACCTCCCATGGGCACTGCTGGCCTTTGTCTCTCTGTTGTGCCATCAGCCTGTGGGAATTTGCTGCTGCCGCTGCCACCCCACCTGGGGGCTGCGTGCTCCTGGCAGCCCTTCCCAGCCCCACAGCCGAGCTCCAGCGCTGCCTCCAGGCTGTGTTGGGAGAGTTTGCTGGGAATGTGCCTCATCCCTGGGAGTATCCTTTCCTTCCAGAGTGGATGGATGGAGCTTCTGGGCTTGTCAGCTTCAGAGTTTGCTTGCAAAAGTCACTGCAGGGAAGAATGACAAGGAGGTTTGTCAGAGTGGTGCTGTCAGACCCCACCTGCCAGTCTGTGCTTTGGGTTGGAGGTTGTTGTGTATTGGCTCTGCAGGGAATGAATGTCCCCTTCCCACCTCAGCCCAGCAGATGCCAAGGGCTCTTCCTGGAGTACTTAACTCTTTGCTTCCCTTTGGGATAACTTAATCTGCACCCTTCCATGAGCAATTCCTTGGCTTCTCCTGGAGAAAACCCCACGGCAGAGGCAGTCTGCAAAGGAGCCCAGAGCTGTGCTTGGAGCAGAGAGTGCTGAGAGCTGCGTGTGCCTCTGCTGCCCCAGGCTGGCAATATCCCCATGGCACAGACTGGGCAAATGGGATTAGAGGGAGCACAATCCCTTCCTGGAAGAGGTTTTCTCCTGTGCAGATCAGGCACAGGGCAGGAAGGGAACTTTGGAGATCAGCTGCTTTCCCCCAGAAAGCATCACTCACACCAGCATGGATGACATGACCTGTGCCTACTGCTCACCATGCACCCGGCCAGAATCAAGAGCAAAGGTGGGTTTGGGTGTGAGCACTTGAAATAACTTTGAAAGAGAAGCAATCACCTTTTGCTGCTTCTTTCTTTCTTTCAGATGCTGGGATTGCCTCTGGGCACATGTGCTGAGCTCTCCCTGCAGGGAACTGTCAGGCCTTAACAGCTGTGAGGTTGTGTTCTTCTCAGTGGGGAACTGGAGATAATAATTAATTAATTAATTGATTGCAGTAATGTTTTCTGAACCTTTCCCCTTTCCTGGTAGATCTTCTCTCTCTGCCTCTGAATTTACAGCTGTTCCCTGGTGTCATTGGCCCTGCCTGAATTCCTTGCAGCTCCTCACTGGGAAAACCTGGGATAACTTCAAGGGGACAGAGGAGACATTTTTAGCTGAAAACCTGGGGTGACTGAGAGGGGACACAAGAATTGTTTGTGTAGGAAAATGGGAGGGGATGTCAAGCGGAGCAAGGTGGCATTTTTGAGGGAAAAGCTGAGGTGATGTTTAGGGGAGAGAATGCACATTTTTGGGGCAGAAAAGAGTTAATATTGTACAGGAAGGAAAAACTGGGGGGTAAAACCTGATGTAATCTGTAGGGGACAGAATGAATATTTTGGAGTAAAAATGAGGTACTCAGTAGTAGACAAAGAAGGAAAATTTTGGGAGGCCAAACTTGACAAAGTCTCAAGAGCAGAGAATGAACACTTGGAGGGAAAAATGAGGTGATGAGTACTGAGCATGTGGGGAAAATTTGGGGGCTAAATCTGAGCTAATCTCTAGGGGAGAGCATGAACACACTGAGGTAATATGAGGGAATCAGTTGTGGGCAGATAGGGAAACTTGTGTAAAAATAATATTAAATAAGCTGTAGAAAGAACATTTTGAGGTAAAAATGAGGTAAGCAGTAGTAGACAGATGGAAAACTTTGGGGGTAAATCTTGATAGAAGCTACATGGTAGAAAGGAAATAAATATTGAAGGAAGAATGAGGGAATCAGTAGTGGACAGGTAGGGGAATTTTGGGGGGTCAAACTTGAAATAATCTAAAGGTTGAGAATGAATCTTTTTTGGTAAAAATGAGGTAATAAATTGGGGACAGTTAAGGAAAATTTTGGGGGTTAAACTTGAGGTAATCTCTAGGGAGAGTGTGACCACTGACATAAACTGAGGCAATCACTGGGGCTAGGCAAGGAAATTTGGGGTGTAAAACTTGGGAAGATCTGTAGGGCAAAGAATGAACATACTGAGGAAGCAATGAGGTGATCAGTAGTCAAGATGAGGTAGAATGTGGGGGGCAAACCCTGAGGTAATTATGTAGGAACCATAAGTGGTTTTGAGAAAAAATCTGAGCTAATTTGTAGGGGACAGAATGAACATTTTGGGGGTAAGACAGACATAACCTGCCTGGTTTTGGTTTTAAAATCTTGTCAGTGTACAGGGGACAAAATAGACATTTTGGCAATAAAATCCGAGTTCATCTGTAGAAGAAAGAACTCATGTTTTGAGGTAAAAAGGAGGTGATCAGAACTGGGCAGGTAGGGAAAACTGAGGGGGTAAAATGTGAGGTCATCTCTAGGAGAGAGAGGAGCATCCTGAGGTAAACTGAGGGAATTGCTGTGGACAGGTGGGTAAATCTGGCGGGTAAAACTTGAGGGAATCTCCATGGTAGAAAATGAGTATTTGGAGGTAAAAATAAAGTACTCAGTGGTGGAGACGTACGGAAAATTTTGGGGGTAAAATCTGAGGTGATCTGTAGCAGAGAGAATGCACTTGATGGGGTAAACTGAGGTAATCACTTATGGACAGGTAGGGAAGTTCGGAGGGGTAAAAATTGAAAGCATCTGTAGGGCAAAGAATGAAAAGATTGAGGTGGAAATGAGGAAAGAGGTAGTGGACAGGTGGGGAAAGTTTTGGGGGCAAATCTTGTGGTAGTCTCCAGAGCAGAGAAAGAATGCTTCCTTGTAAAAAATGAGGAACTCAGAAGGAGACAGATGGGGACATTTTGGGGGTAAAATCTCAGGTCATCTCAAGGTGAGGGAAGGACTATTTGGAGGTCAACTCAGCACTCACTGTGTCCTCCTTCTTTGGCAGCAGCTGGCAGGGAAGGGAGAAGAGGCCTCGGGCTGGAGAGGGGCAGGAGAAAGGCACTGTGGGCAAAGGCACCTCCCTGGCATCCCCAGGGCACCTGTGGGGAACACAGTGGACACTTTGGGAGCAAAGGGAGGTGATTGCATTGTCCCTTTGGGGGATGCTGGCATTTAGATCATTCCATCCGTTTGCCTGCTGACATTGCCCAGCCCAGGGGCTTTGGCTGCCAGGGCAGCACAAAGATTGTTCCCTGGGTGGTGCGCAGATGAATTCTACCCCAAGCCCTGAATTCCCTGCTGCATTGCCACTGGAATAGCCTGCCAGCGCCTCCTGGAGCATGGATATTCCCATGCAGAGCTGCCTATTTAACACCAGGTGTGTCAGGAACCAGCAGAGCTTCCAGGGAAGCTCAGCAGGGTCAGGGCAAGGACAGCTTCATGTTCCATAGAATTTGCTGTTTGTAACCCTCATCCCCCAGCCCCCCCCCCCAATGTCCCTGGGGGCACCTGACAGAGTTCCCTGGAATTCAGCTGCCTGCACCCCCCGAGCCCGGGCTCCAGGTGATATTTTAAAGCAGGAGAAGGCGCTGGCCGGACGCGCTCCCAGCCCCTGCTGAGGCAGCCCCTGTGCCCACGGGAGGACTTGTCTCCCTGCAGGAGCTGATTTCATTCCAGAGCCTCAGGAGTGGCCTCTGCAAGTTCTTTTCCCTCAGGAAAGGGATGCACATCCCCGCCTTCAGGGCACCAGCAGTGGGAGCCACTTGGGAAAGCTTTCCATCAGTTGTGCAGTTCCAGCTGGCTCCCCAAAAACTCCCAACTCAATCCAAACAGATTTCTCTGACTCTGGCCTTTCATTTGAAGGCATCTCTGAGGGCATTGCTTGGCATTTCATTGCTGTGGGGGAAGCTTGCCTTGGCTTTAATGCTGCTGAGGGATGATGGCCTCAGGCTGGAAGGGAAGGCATTTTGGGTGGCTGGGACATAGCTGGCAGGAGTGTGGGAGGTCAGCACCGGGAATTGCTGTCTGAGCCCCTCTGCAAACAGCCCGTGCTGACATTCCCCAGTGCCAGCTGTTCCTTGGGGCATTTTTGGGGTGTCAGTGGGGTCTGTCGGGGCTGAAGCATCTGCGGGTGCCTGTTCAGAGCAGCCCCTGGCCGAGGGGCCGCGGGCAGCCCTTTATCCATGTCCATCCCAGCACTGCCCGGGCAGCCCAGTGCCCGTTCCCGGCATGTGTGTTTGGCACGCTGTGTGCCACAGGCAGGACACTGCAGGCACAGCTCCTCTCTGCAAATCCAAAGCACAAGAGCTGCTGCTTCCCTTCCTGGGCCTCCCAGCCTTCTCCCTCCCCCTGTTCCCTGCCAGCTGGGACACACGGAAGGAGCACCAAGGAACACTCCTGGCAGTGAGCAGGAGTCACTGAGAGGTCTGTGCAGCTCTGGGCTGGAAAAGCTGGCCCGGCCTCAGCAGCCCCTGGGATTTTGGGCTGTGAACACTCACCTGTGGGAAAGGTCCCTCTGCAGGCAGGAGCAGCCCTGACCCTCTCCAGAAGAGCTTTGGCCGTGGACCAAGTGAACCCTCAGGACTTGCCTTGCTGATTTCTCCCTGGAAAGGGCCATGGAACGAGCACCTTTACAGCTGTTGGGTAAATCCTGGAAAGGGCAGGAAATCAGGTTATGGGAAGAGTTCAGTGCTGTCACACAACTGCTCACCTGTGTTGTTGCATGATCAGGTGCTGGCCATGGAGCTCTGCCCTGGGGCCATTGCAGGGGCTGGTGTGGAAAGCAGCATTAGCATAAAAGAAGGAGCTGTATTTGCATAGGAATGACCTTGCTGGCACTTGGCATTCCTATCCCAGGCAGGACATTGCCAGGAGCTGAGATTGGCTTGGCTGGAGCAGGGTGCTGAGAGTGCCCAGGTGTGGGTTCAATCGCCAGAGGAGCCATTCACATAAGGGTGCGACTTGGTGGTCTTTGTGTATCCATACCCACTCAGGATGTCCTGTGCTCTGGAAATAAAGAAGAAACATTTTTTACTGGACTTTTAAAGCCAGTTTTTGCATTGGAGCATACAAGCCCCAGAGAAAGCGGGGGGGGGGGAGGAAGGAGAGCATCAGGTCTCACGCGGCAGTTGCGGGATGAGCGGCTCAAGCAGCAGCGAGCCCCGGCGAGGCCCCGGTCCCGCAGCGGGCACAGTGAGAGCAGGAGCGGCAGCAGCGGCCTCGGCGCCAGCGCCCGGCCCGGAGCGGCTCGTCCCGCTGCAGCCGCGCTCGTTGGGTGGGGCCGCGGCGGGCGGGAGGTCCCCGGGGGAGCGGCCCCGGGGCAGGGGGAGGCGGGCGCTGCTGTGCGCAGGGGGTGCGGCGGCCCCGGCAGTGCCGGGGCTGGGGGAGCTCCGCGTCCCCGCGGGGGCTGCGGGCGGGGCCGGGCCGGGAGCGCCGGCGCTCTGGTTGCGCCAGGGGGCGCCCCACAGGGCGGGCGGCGCTGAGGGAGCGGCGGCCTCGGGGGGTGCCGGGGCCAGCACGGGCGGTCCCCGCGGCCCGCCCGCTTCCAGGCGCGATCCAGCGCCTGCTGCGGGGAAGCGCCGCCCTCCCGGCGGGCCCGGCACCGGCACGGCCCCGGCTCCCCGCGGCCGCAGCGGGAGCGTAGCCGGAGCTCCGGCGGGAGCCCAGCCCCGCGCTGGCCGCAGCCGGAGCGGCAGCGCCGGGCTCGGCCCCAGCGCCAATCCCGGAGCGGCTCTTGCCAGCCGCGGCGATCCCGATCGCTAATGCCATCCCCCGTCCCACCTCAGTTCTCCGACCCCGGCAGCCGCACCCCGCCCGCCGAGAGACAAACGGCTCGGCCCGGGACCCCCAGCAGACACCGACAGGACCCAGCCCCGAATCCCCGGGCCCGGGTCCCGTTCCCACCTCAGCGCCTCGGGCTCGACGCAGCGCCGGGAGCAGCCCCCGGTGCCGGGCTCCGCACAGCGCCCCGAACGACGGTCCTGCCGCAGCCCGGGATGAGCAGGATGAGCGTTCACCGCACAAAGCGGAGCGGGCGCGGATCCGCCGGCATTTACGGGCGCGGGCGGAGCGGGGCGGGGCCGGCACAGGTGTGAAGGGCGGGGTCCGCACAGGTGCGCGGGGCCCCAGCGCGGCTGCGCGGGGCGGGGCCGAGGGGATTTAAGCCTCGGGAATCGGCGCCGCCGCCATTTGCTCCCTCGGCGCTCGGTGGGAGCGGTTGTGGCCGGACCGAGCTCTGTATTTCTATATTTCCATATCTCTATGTCTCTGTATTTCTTTTCCTTTATATTTGTGTTTGTTTTTCTTCTTCTAACCCTCTCCGTTCTCCCCCCTCTGCCTCCCCTCCCCCACCCCCCACACCCTCCCCCCCCCTACCCCCCCCCTCCCTCTCCCCCCTAGCCCTCCCCTCCCTCCCCCCCAGCCCGGTTCCCCCCATCCCCCCTCCCTGTCCCCCTACACACCCCAACCCTGCCCTACTCCTCCACCGTCTCTCCCCTTCTCCACCGTTCCTTCCCCCCCATCCCGGGTCCCCCCTGCCCCCTCACCCTGCTCCCCTTCCCCTCCCAATTCCCCCCACCTGCCCTCAATCCTCCCCCTCGGTCTCCCACCTTTCCTCGCCCCTCCACCTCCCCCTGTTCCTCTTCCCCCTCTGCACCTTGACCCCCCCCTCCTGTGCTCCGTCCTCGTCCTCCCCCCCCCTCCTTTCCTGTCCCCCCACCCCACCTCTCCCTGCACACCCCGAACCCCCCACCTGCGCTCCTTCTTTGACCCCCTCTGCTCCCTTATTCCCGTCCTCTGTCCCGTCTTTCCCCCGCAGCCGCGGGGCTCGGGGCGCCGGAGAATAAAGCCCAGAGGGCCGGAGCCCGGCGCCCCTGCCCTCGCTGGAGCCCCACACGGGCCGGGCCCGCTCGGCGGGTCCCCCGTGCAGTACAAAAACAGCGCCGGGGCTCCGGCTTTCCACACATCACACTGGGGATCCCCTCCTCAGGAGGGGTTCCCGAGGGGGGTGGGTGGGTTTCGGGGAGGGGGGGTGTGTTGGGGTAGGGTGGGCCCCCTCCTGAGGAGGGGGTCCCGGGGGGAGTGGGTGGGGTGGGTTTCGGGGAGGGTGGTGGGTTGGGGCGGGCCCCCTCCGGAGGAGGGGGTCCCGGGAGGGGGTCAGGGTGGGCCCCCTCCGGAGGAGGGGGTCCGGGGGAGGGGGTGGGGCGGAGGGGGGACTTTCCCCCCCTCCAGTCCCCGCCCCCTCTCCCGGACCCCCTCCTCCGGACGGGGCTCACCCCGGCCCCCTCCCCGGGACCCCCTCCTCTGGACCGGGGCCCCGGGGGGAGGGAGGGAGGTGGGGTGGGGCTGCTGGTTTGGCCTGTGATCTCTATGTCTGTTCATGCCGCAGAGTGACGTGACCCCCCCTCTGCTTCCCCCCCACCCCACCCGCCCCCCCTCCCTCCCCCCGGGGCCCCGGTCCGGAGGAGGGGGTCCCGGGGAGGGGGCCGGGGGGAGCCCCCTCCCGAGGAGGGGGTCCGGGGGAGGGGGCGGGGACTGGAGGGGGGGAAAGTCCCCCCCTCCGCCCCACCCCCTCCCCCGGACCCCCTCCTCCGGAGGGGGCCCACCCTGACCCCCTCCCGGGACCCCCTCCTCCGGAGGGGGCCCACCCCACCCCATCCCCCCGGGACCCCCTCCTGAGGAGGGGGCCCGCCCCAACCCACCACCCTCCCCGAAACCCACCCCACCCACTCCCCCCGGGACCCCCTCCTCAGGAGGGGGCCCACCCTACCCCAACACACCCCCCTCCCCGAAACCCACCCACCCCCCTCGGGAACCCCTCCTGAGGAGGGGATCCCCAGTGTGATGTGTGGAAAGCCGGAGCCCCGGCGCTGTTTTTGTACTGCACGGGGGACCCGCCGAGCGGGTCCCCCGTGCGAGGCTCCAGCGAGGGCAGGGGCGCCGGGCTCCGGCCCTCTGGGCTTTATTCTCCGGCACCCCGAGCCCCGCGGCTACGGGGGAAAGAGGGAAAGGGGAGGGATGAGATGGGGTAGGGAGAGGAGTCGGGGTGGGTTGGGGAGAACGAGGGGGGAAGGGAAAGGCCGGGTGAGGGATGATGGTTAGAGGAGGGGGAAGAGAGGGGAGTCGGGTTGGGGAGCGGGGTACGGAAAGGGGAGAAAGGAGGGGTGGGGGGGTCGGGGATGCACAGGGGAGCAGGGAGAGAGGGTGGGGGGCGCTGGGGAGAGGGCAGGCGGGGGGCTGGGAGAGACAGGGAGGGTGTGGGGGAGAGAGAAAGAAACTGGGGGGGTAGGAAAGAGGTGATAAGCGGGGGAAGAAGGAGGAGGATAAGGGCAAGAGAAACAGGGGGAAGAAAGAGGGGGAAGAAAGAGGGGGAGCCCGACCCGGCCGCAGCCTCCCCGAGCTCTGAGGGAGCAAATGGCGGCGGGGGCGATTTCGGGGGCTTAAATCACCTCGGCCCCGCCCTGCGCAGCCGCCCTGGGACCCCGCGCACCTGTGCGGACCCCGCCCCGCGCACCTGAGCCGGGCCCGGGGCCGCCCCTGAAGCCGCGCCCTCGGCCCCGCTCGGCCCCGCCCGGGACCGCCCCAGAGCCCCGGCCCCGCCCGGCCCCGGGGCCCGCCCTGCCCGGCACGGGGGCGGCTCCATCGCTCGGGGCCCCGCCCCTCTCTCCCGGGCCGGACCCGCCCCGCGCACCGGGGCCGCACCGGGGCCGCACCGGGGCCGCACCGGGGCCGCACCGGGGCCGCACCGGGGCCGCACCGGGGCCGCACCGGGGCCGCACCGGTCCCGGTCCTGCCGGCGGCCGCTGCGGGTCCCGGGCGGTGCCGCCTCTCCCCCGGCGGGATCGGGGCTGGGATCGGCACCGGCAGGAGCCGCTCCGGGACGGGCGCTGGGGCCGAGCCCGGCGCTGCCGCTCCTGCTCCGGCCGGCTCTCCGCGGGGAGCCGGGGCTCTGCCGGCGCCCGGGCAGCCCCGGGATCCCGAGCCGGGCCCGACGCGCCGGGCCGGGCTCCGCTCCCAGCCCTGAGCCCCTCCCGGAGCCCGCCTTGGGCCCCACGACGCGGCCCCGGGCTCTGCCGCCAGCCCCGGACGCGGCGCTGAGTCGCTGCTCCCGAGCTCTGCGTGGGGCCGGCGAGCCCGGCTTCGGGCTGTGCCTGAGGCAGGACTCGGAGCCCAGAGACACAGACTCGCCCTGGCCCGAAGAGCCCGCTTTGAGCATCAAAACACGGCACTTGGGCTTTAATTCAGGGCCAGCAAAACGCAGCACTTCCGTTTCTCTTTGTGAGCCCAATCACACAGGACTCGCTCTCTTCCTCAAGCCCTGAAAACAGGATTTAGTCACTGAGTCCCAACTCTGGCCATAGGAGCCTGCGCTCAGGACTCTGTAGATAGAGAAATGCTGCTAGCAAGGATTTTCTTGCTATTTTCTGAGACTTTTCTCTCTCACAGAAGAGGTAGCAGAATTATGTAAACAACCAAGCCACCTGCAACCTTGAAAAGTCTTCTTTATGGTGCAGTAGAAAAATATTTTGACAATGGATGTTTTAGGATTTTAGCCAATCACCCCCAAGGGGAGGCTGATCCTTTGTCCAATTAGACTGTGAAGAAAGAAGTCTATAAAAGAGTTTGTAAAATAATTAATCAATCTTGCTGCACAATTCCTGCCTGCTGGATCTTCTCTCCTCCTCCTCCTCCTCCCTACGGCTGCGGGACACAGTGATATACCCTAGGGCCTCGGCCTGCGGTAATAGGACTCCACAATGCAGGATTCAGTCTCTGCTTTTTAGCTCTGCGCCTGCTTTTGAGCCCCCGAAACGCAGCACTGGGTCTCTTTTTGTGAGCCCAAAACCGCTCCTGTCCCTCGGGTTCAGAGCCCCCAGAAGTGCCCGGGGCCACGGCTGGACCCCGTGGGATGGGGAAGAGACCAGAGACAAAATTCCAGCTCAGAACAGTTTAAGAATGGAAACCAAATACAATCATTTGAGATTAATGACAACACATAGTGAGAGCAACAAGAGCAGTGGTAACACTAATGAACAGGAGAGGGAGAAAAACTCCTCCACACCCGCCCTGTTACGATCCGGTTTAAACCCAGAAAAGCAAAGCAAGCTAAGTCTCTGTGCCTAAACCAGAAAGAACTTAGAAGATTCAAAATATCCCCAGAAACGAGATTAAAACCAAACGAGGCTAGATGTTGTTGCCAAAAAAATGGATGTATTTTATTTAATAGTAGAGAGGCAAAGAGAGGGGAAGAAAGAGAAAGAAATAGAAAACAGAAGGGTGCGTGGGGGAACAGGGAGAGGGGTTGGATGGAAGCCCATCACCCATCTGAGGGTGCCAACGACGTCTCGTTGCTCCCCTCCATCCGGTCTGCCGGTGGTGAGGGTCCCCCGTGGGCGCCGTGGCCACGCCGCCACATGCTGCCACAGCCGAAGGGTGCAGAATTCCGTGGGTTAGTGCACACTTTGGGCCAGGCGGGAACGCCCACGTGCCTCTCTTGCAGGGGCCGGCTTGACACTGTCCCTTGCAACACTGAGGGTCTGTTGCATCATCTCTGGTGCTCTGCTGCAGGGTCTGGGGGCCCCTGTGCTGGGCCATGTCACCCCTTCTGCTGTGGATGAGCTTCCTCCCCCCGGTGAGGACCCCGCAGCTGGGCTCTGCACAGTGGAGGATGGGCGGTCACTGCGTCTGTGACCACCGGCTTTTCCAAGGTACCCAAAGCCTCTCCTCCCTCCACCCCTTGGTGCGAGCCCGGGCAGCTGATAGCCCTGGGGCCGTGCTCCTCATCTTGGAGGTGTTAAGCCTGAGCTCCGGGAATATCCCCAGCCCTGAGTTGTTACTTTATCTTATCTTCATCAGCGAGCAGTGTCAGGCCTCAGGGCCCCATTCAGGGTGTGGGAGTCTTCTGCAGCTTTTGTAGTACAGTTTCAAAAGTCTTTTAAGAAAATGTTTAAGTCATAAAACATAGTATTTCAGTCTTTGAAACCCCTCCCTTTAACGTTATAAATCCAAAATCTAATCCAGAGCACCAGAATCTCCCACTGTGGGGGATTTCCATATTCCTGTTGCTTTCTCTGTGTTCTGTCCTGGGGATTTGTGGACTGAGGGAGGCACTGGCCGCTCCTCTGGCCAAGGGGAAGGCTCCTGTGCTATTCCCATGAAGAGAACACCTGGAATTACTGTCCTGGGAGCCCAGTCCGGTCTTTCCAGTGACTGGGGGGCACCCAGAGGGTCTTTCCATGAAATGAAAATGAGACCCCGGCCCAATGCATTGACAGCAGGATTGGACACTCCTGGCCAAGGTGATCAGTCCGTGGGAGTCGGACCGGTGACGATCCAGGGGGGATCTTAAGTTGGATACATGCAGATTTCATCGTGCAGAAGCTCCAATTCTTTTGGCACCTCTTGTTTAAATGTCTCCCCACTGGAAGAGGTCAATTAATCTTTGTAATGACCTGACTGCCAGAGGCAGGGAAAAACAATCAGCGTTCCCTGAACGCCTCCATCACTTCCATGTCCACCTGCAAGGAGTGGCCGATGGGCAGGAGCCTGCCCAGAACAGGCTCAGAGATGGGGCTTTCAACACAAACCATTCCACCATTCCATGATCTCTGCCTGTATTAATGTTGCACTGTTCCCTCTCAAATTTAAATTCCCAAATTTAGATGATTTATTCAAGGAATCATTTTAAAATTATTCAGGAATAAAAAGGGAAGCATCAAACATATAAGAATCATTCCTACACCCACCAAACCATTCTTAACTGGATGCTTATTCCCTCATCTCTGTCTTTGTTTTGCTTTCCTGGAAAACCTTGTGATCCCAGAGTCTCTCAGAGCAATGTACTGGCATTACTGGAAGGTTTGCTCTGTCAGAGAGCCTGGGGGGTTTACAGCACTTGTTCCTCTGCATCTTTATCCTTTCATCAGCTTTCCCCTGGAACAGTGCTGTGGGAGAAGCTTGGAATTACTAGAAATGGATCAGGTTCACATTTTTTCCCCACCAGTTTTCAACTGTTTTGAAATTCCTAGAATTACCCTCAAATGTGCCCAGGAACACTGCTGTGAAAGGATCAATGAGAAGAACAGCCTGAAAGCAGAAAACCACCTCCAGCAGCAGCCGGAATGATCCCATTTCTCTTCTTACCTGGTCCTGCCAGGGCTCCCAACAGCCATTCCCATTCCGAAACAAGAGCTATGGAAGACATTCCTGCTGTCCGTGAGGGTGAGGTGGCAGTTCTGGATGGTCTTTGCTGTGGAACCAGACAACAAACAGAGTGTAAATGATCTTGGTGTGGTCCCTTCCAAGCCAAACCACCCCGTGATTCCATGCGTGGATCAGCACCTGTCCCAGCTCCACTCCAGAAACCTCCTCCCATTAACCCAGAACTTTCCTTTTGCTGCTCAACATCAGGGATTTGCTGCCGAGTGCCCCGGGCAGGGGACGCCTCAGCCTTCCCTGGGACCGCAGCATTCCCTGCGCTGCCTCAGCACTCCCTGCGCTGCTGTTCCACGCCGATCCCGTGGTCCAGCGCCTGTGCGGGCTGCAGTGCCGGGCTCTCCCCACAAGGCGGCAGCACCGGGAGCGAGCAGCCCCGGCCGGTCCCGCTGGCTCGGGGCAGCTGCGCCTTGAACCCGCCCTGAGCCGGCGGGGCCGTGAACACAGCGGGCACAAACCCCACCGGTGCCCTTTATTTCACCCTCAGAGGCACAGGATCGCAGCATTTCCTGGGCTGCAAGGGACCCGCAGGGAGCATCGAGTCCAAATCCTGGCCCTGCACCCCAAGAATCCCACCCTGTGCCCGAGAGCCTTGTCCAGACCCAAACTCTTCCCCCAAGATCCTGAAAACACAGAGGGGCTGGGAGAAGGATGACCATGGAGGATTTTTTAGATAGATCTCCTTGTACGATCGTTATATAGTATCATTAGATAGTCCAGCAATCAATATCTTCCTTATGCCTCGCTATAGATAATCCAATAATCAATATGTTCCTTACACCTCGTTATAGATAATCCAGTAATCAATATGTTCCTCACACCTCGCTATAGATAATCCAGTAATCAATATGTTCCTTACACCTCGCTATACATTGTTACACGTCGCCTTCCCGGCGGCGGCTCCAGTGACCGACCAGGACCCCTCCTGACCCCCCCTGCCCATTCCCACAGTCAGACCAGGTTTCCTTCCCGGCTCCAGCCCAGGATTCCCGCGGCAGTCTCAGGTGTCTCTTTCTTTCCACAAAGCAAATTCTTCACAGCAACACAGAACCAGCCCAAGCTGGTCCCTCCGGCGAGCACCGATCAGCTCATTCTTACCCCAAATGGTTCATTCTCTCCCCTGCAGATTAACCCAGATTTTACCCCAAAATGTTCATTTTGTCCCCTACAGAATCCACCCCGGAGCGACGCCTTGGGCCCCGCACGGCCGAGGCAGCTCCGGTGCCCCGTGCCTGCAGCTCCCGCTGTGCCGGGACAGCAATCCCTTCTTTCCTTCCTGGAGAAAAACGCCGGCTCGTTATTTTCAAAACCTGCTGATCTCTATTCCCAGCTTCTTATATTGCTGTATATGTTAGGGTAGATAGAGAGGCTGTATTTGAAAATTAATCTATACATAAATTAGTAGGAGGCATCAATATACCTAAAAGTGAAAAACGAGGGTTTTAGTATTCTATACACTCCCCTCCCTGTGAATTTTCTGGCAGTTTTGGGTCCCTCTGGGGGAGGGCACCCAGCATGACCCCCCTCACTCCCATTCTCATCTCTTTCCTCAGCTGCACATGGATTTGTGCCTCCTCTGAGGATTTGGAAAGGAATTTGGGAACCCCCTTCTCTTTCTGTGGTTTCCAGCTTTTTCTCTGAGGCGGCCCAAAAGGCAAACAGGAGAAAAAAAATCCCCAGAAGTGCACAAAATCCCAGCCCCTCCCAAGATGCAGCTCCTCACACCAAACCTTGGGAGAATCCCTGGTGCTTCCAACACCGCTGCAATCCCACCTGGAGCTGAGCCTACAGGGTGCTCTGCCTAATCCACATGCAAGCCTGGATAGCCCAAAGCCTGCGAGAAAAGAGGAGGCAAAGTGAAGGGGAGAGGGGGGGAAAAACGGAATTTTGAGTTTTTCCCGTGTTTGCAAAAGGATTGAAGGGCAGGATGGAGAGGTTTTGTGGCAAAGAAGTACCAAAGGCTGCTTCATTGCCAGCAATTAGCGCTGCTCAGGTTGAATCCAAGAGGACAAATGCACCGGGATCAAACAGGAGCGGCCGACAGGATGGGTTATGACACAGATCTGTGAAGCTGGAGCCTTCTTTCTTCTCCAGGGCTCTCCCAGAAATTCTCCATGGCCGGACGTGCTCCCACTCTCCCCGCTGGGGAGGATGGACTTGGATAGCCCGGCTGACTGGTGAGCCTAAAACAAGAAAGTGATGCAGTGATCCAAGTGTTTTTCCTGAGGAAATTACATCTAATACTGGAATACCAAGTTACAAAATACAACAGCAAT
Organism: Corvus hawaiiensis; assembly: GCF_020740725.1. Taxonomy (NCBI): domain Eukaryota; kingdom Metazoa; phylum Chordata; class Aves; order Passeriformes; family Corvidae; genus Corvus; species Corvus hawaiiensis. Next base: position 105,458 of record NC_063216.1, read on the forward strand.
CCAGTTTTACAATACCAGAGTATCTAGTTTCAAAGTACCAGAGGACCAAGTTCCAAAATACCAAAAAAATTCAGTTTCAAAATACTAGAAAATCAAGTTGCAAAAAAATCAAAACAGCCCCGTTTCAGAATACCAAATTGCAAAATCCCAGTTTTCTGACGTCTTATGTGGGCAGAGATGCAATACTGTCAACATGGGATCTGTGCTACCAAAATGGGTATTTTCTCCTTAGGGGCAGCACCTAAGGAGGCAGGGCAGCACGTGGGGTCTCAGGGGGAAACGTTCAACTTTCCCCTTTCACCTCGTCAGTCCTAACCCAGTGCCCCCAGAAAAAAGGAGGTTTACCAGGAGAAAAGGGCTTTAAACAAAAGGACAATCGTCCTTCTTCATGACTGTGTTTAAATTGAGGGGGAATCCCCTTCCTCTGCAATTTTAAGGGTACTAATTGAAGAAAACCCTGCCTTTTCCATGCTCTTAGGGGTATTGCTTGACAGGGAATCCCTAGTTTCCATTATTTTCTAGTTTAAATGGAAGCAGATAACTTTGACAATGCTATGTTATGGGTTTGAATTGAGCAGAACTCCCCCATTTTCATCATCCTAAGGTTTAAAGGAAGGGTAAAGCCCTATTGGCCCTCCTTTCTGAGGGTTTAAATTGAGGGAAAAATCACATATTCTCTGACTCCTGCTGGGATGAAAACATTGAAAAATAGAAAAAAATATTTATCAGGCACTTCCATGGTGTGAGCTCAGGATTCCCCACTCTTGCAAAGGGGGAATGTTCACCAGGCAAAGGGTAAGAGGAAGAGCCTCAAATTGTCCAAAATCCCAGTAAAAATATTTTGTCCTATGGAAACTATGCCAGAGCTGGTCACATTTCAGGCCCTTTGTACCCACATTTCCTGATGTGCATCTCACAGGGGCTCTGTTCCCACTGCTCCAGGGACCCAACACAAACCTTACAGCACCACACAAACACAGCCCAAGAAGCTGCTGCCAGCCCTCCAAAGCTCAGTACCTGCAACAGGCACCTCTGTGCTGATCTGAGCCCGCTTGGCCCCAAAACAAGGTGGTCAGTTTATCCTTGAAAAGACTGAGAACAGCATTCTTGTCTCTCAAAAAGACCCACAATTTCACAACTACAATCTCCACACCTCCACACTGAGACTTTATTCCCTTAAGTGTCCAAGGACATAGGCAGCAGCAAGGAAGGTGATGAAGCGAGTCAAGTTTAACCCGAGAGAGCTCTCAGCTCCTTGTGAAAGCTCAGACAAGCAGTAGAGAAAGAATTAATGCTCCCATAACTGGCATCTAACAGCCACAGGGCAAGTGAAAAGTTGGTTTTAGAGAATGAAGGAAATACAGAAAAAGCACTAAGTAATAAAAGGTGAGAAAAATCCATCACTCCAACAGGTAAAGGAAGGTAAACCACTTGAAGAAGCAGAGGTAGATGGACGGAAAAAACCTCACAATTTAGAGTGTCCATGACACCCAGAGCTAAAACAAGCCCAGGGGATCTGGGAAGAGCTAAGCACATGTGCTCCAAAAACCAGCAGAAATGAAGGGAGATCTCTGAAGGGAACAAAAGAAAGAGGCAGGCTGAAGAAAACAAAAAAGTGCCTCCCCACTTTTCATTCCCTGCCCACAAAGTATTTGGGGATTTTTAATCTTGTCTCTTGTACTATGTGGTAGAAATCCAAAAATAAAGGTCAGGAGAAGCATGGTTTATTGGGAACTATCCTGCATAGCAGACAAGATGTATCCTCATGCAAATGATTCCATGCAGCACTCACATATTTAATCGCTTCTTTTCCTCTTGCTGGGGAAGCAGAGCTGCTTTATTTAGTCTAAGCAATATTTTCTCCCTTCTCCTTGGCAAAAAACAAGCTCCCATCTTGGCAATGCTCCCCAAAGTACCTAATGCTCATCACCCCCCATGCTAAGGAGAGTGGAGCAGGTTAATTTATCACTTATTATCATGATTAACTTGCCCAGCTGCCGGGTTCAAGAGCCCCAGAGCGCCTCAGGTTATACAGGATCACAGAAGGAAAAGCTCTGTTGAATGAAGCTGCTGCCACACTGGCCCTCTTTGCCTGTCAAACACATTCAGCTGCTCTTGCACTGCCCTGTGAAAATCCCCCATAAAATACAAGTGAAAAGCCCTCAGCACCTGTGATAAAGCACAGCTGGGTTCTGCTCAGGGCATTTCAAACTACCTGAGGTATTTGTGACCTCCCCTTGCCGAGGCAACACCTCAGGAAAACCAAAAGTTTCTTTTCATGGACTCACAGGATGTGTTGGGTTGGAAGGGACCTTAAAGCTCATCTTGTTCCAACTCTCACCACACTCAGGACATATTCCACTAGACCACTTTGCTCCAAGCCCCATCCAACCTGGCCTTGAACACTGCCAAGGCTGCGACAATCACAGCTTCTCTAGAACCTGTTTTGCTCCTCCCAGATCTAAAATCATACCAAACTTACCAGCCTGAGAGGTAGATTTCTATTAAATGTCTACATTTTTCTAGGAAAGGAATCCAGCAAACATTGTTTGCATCTGACTTTGCAAAATGAACATCAGCTGCCGCCCACTTTTCTTATTTTTCCCCATTTGGTGGAACATTTTCATTCTGTTGTTGTTTGGAGCAGTATTTTAATATACCTGGCTGAGGCTGCTTAAAATAGCACAGCAAGATACCGGGCTGTGAGGGGTGGAAAACTGAGCTCTTGCACATCTGGTGTTTCTATTGTTGGAAGTCTTAAATCCCACCTCTCTGGTGGGACAAAATAGGTGGCACTAATCCAATTTCTAAAGTATCATGCATCACGCTGATGCTATTTTAAGACTAAAAAACAAACAAACAAAAAGCCAATTTAAACAAACCTCTGCTCCTTTCCATTTTCTCTGTTCCACAATTTATGACACAAGATGGGAGAGAAAGATTGTTTTGGGAACAATGTTTTCAGGACTCTAAAAAGAATATAAAAACTGCTCTGCCACACTCTCAGCTGTTACAGCCCCAAAAAGCACTGGCTCTCTTTGCTCACAGAGCCACAACTGTGGTGGGATTTCTACCCCGGGTACCAACCTAGTGACCACACCGTGGGACAGTCATTTCTTGGTTTTCTCCTGGGAATAGCTACAGCACTTCTGTGTTGCAAGGCAAACTTGTGCCTCCTTTAATGAAACTGGACATGTGAAATGAGGTACACAAAGCCAAAGGCCAGCTGAACCTGTGATCTCTGAATGGGTCTTCACATTCTTCCCAGGAAGATGAATGGGAATCACTCTTTTGCCAGGGAAGCTGCATCAGCTGGGAATTTGCTTTAGAAAATGTGCTTTCTGCTCCTCTCAGAGCCAAAATTCCTACACATTTCTTCTAAGTCCTTCTTAGATAAGGACCATGTTTAACTAAGTGACAGTGAAGCAAAATGACAATCCAGGAATAAATTTCCCTGTACACATTATCCTTCATCCACGTGGGTGGTTTCTCTCTGGCACACAGGGGTGAGGAAGGAACCCAAATGCATCACTGTACATAAAGTCACACGTGCTGAGGGGTGAACAAATCTCAGAGATACTGGAAACCTCCTCTGAAGACCCAATTCAGGGAAAGCCTGAGCTGCTTTGTGTTTCTGGGGGTGAAGAAGTTCAGGATCTTCCACAGATGCTCCGAGGCAGTAGGATTGTGCCTGAATCTCGCTCTGGAAATGCCAGTGGCTCAGCTGAGAGCTGTGGCGATGATTTACATTGCATTGAGAAGGGCCACAGTCCTGCAAGGGTCTTTCATCAGGAGCAAAGAGCGGCCTGGAGTGTGGGGAATGCTGGATCTGTACCACGGAGTGCTCATCCTTCACCTTCATGTGGAGCTACCCCCAAAGCCGCCATGTATCCCTTTTTCTATTGCCCCTGGTGTGGATCTTTTGGAGCAGCTGTTCCATGTGGCTTTTTATGGTGATCCTGTGGGAAGCAGCCGTTCGCCTGCTGTGATATCCTCACAACTACTATGAACTCCTCATTCCTTTTGGTTTGATTTGGGGTTTTTTATCTGTTTGTTTGATTGGTTTGTGTGGGTTTGTTTGTTTGGGTTTTTGTCTTTTTTGGTTGGAGTTTTTTGTTTGCTTTTTTTCTAAATGTCTGGTGAAGCTGGCACAGCCAAACTCAAGAAAATGTAAACCAGGCTCGACTTTCCAGAAATTCCTTTGGACTGGGTTTAGCTGCATCCCCCAGGCTCAGGATTATCAAGATATTTGCAGGTTTTGCTCTGCGCCATCAGCCTGCTCAGATTCTGCTCGGTGTTTCACAAATGCAGAAGACAATGGATGCTGTGCCAAGCTTCCTTTCAAACAGCAAAACCTGGGTCAGCATGAGAGAAAAGAAGAAAAAAAGAAAACATTCATCAGTTAGAACAGAGCCAGTGTCCCACCATCTGCCCCTGCACTCTTACTAATTTTGTCTATTTCGAGACAAGCCTGGGTCTAAAGCTTCCCTCTCTCAGTTCCTGGTGCTATTTGCTACCTTGCAGCTTTGATTTCTGCTGATCTAAGTCACTGCTGTCCATGTGGGGTTGAGAATGTTCAGCCTGGAGAACAGAAGGCCCTGGAGAGGCTTTGCTGTGGCCATGCAGGACTCGAAGGGTCCCATAGGAAAGATGGGGACAGTGTTCAATAGGGCCAGTGGCAAGAGGAGAAGGGGGATGGCTTTTAACTGCAGGAGGTTGATTTAGGTTGGCTCTAAGGAAGCTGCTTTTTCACACTGAGAGTGCTGAGGCACTGGCCCAGGCTGTGCACAGAGGATGTGGATGCCCCATCGCTGCGAACATCCAAGGCCACGTGGGAACAGGACTCTGAGCAACATGCTCTGGTAGAAGATTGCTCAAGTTGCAACAAGATGATCTTTAGCGTCCCTTCCAAGCCAGACCACTCAGGGATTCCATCATTCTGTGATCCCCGTTGTCCACTCCACGGTGACCCTGGACTCCTGTGAATTGTGATGTCACGGTCTGCATTCACACCGGAGCTCCCAGCATCCAGCAAAGAGGACAACACAACCGTTCGCCCTTGTGCCTACACACCCGTCACCCTGCTTGGCCCCTGCTCCGCTACTCCCAAGAGTTCCCAAAGGTCTCTTGTGCCTGGATTTTGCCATTCATCCCTGCCAGATGCTCACATTCATCCCGAGGAAGGTAAGGTGCCATTCCGTGGAAATGGACACCACCTAAGTGCCTCTGTGGGGATGCTGTGGGACAGGGATCCCACTCTGAGGTTTTGCTACATCTGCAGGTTTCCAGAGACGAAGAGAAAGAGATGCAGGTGGATCTAAAGACTGATACAGAGGAGGAGATGGAAGTGGATGGAGGAGAGACTGGAGAGGAAGAGATGGAGGTGGACGTGAAGGAGGAGATGGAGGAAGAGATGGAGGTGGATGCGAAGGAGGAGATGGAGGAAGAGATGGAGGTGGAAATGGAAGTGTACAGTGAGGCCATGGATGTGGATGGAAAAGACGAGGAGGAGGACATGGTCCTGGGATGAAGAGGGACTCCAGCAGTAGGACAGGTATGTGCTCCCCACAGGCAGAGTGGGTGCCCTGCTGCCAGGCTGGGGCTGGGCTGGGTGCCCCGCTGAGGGACACGGTGCCCCGTGGGCTGGATTCTGACAGCACAAGCACCATCCCCAGCCTGTCCTGCACTTGCTTTGGCTCACACAAGCCCCGTGCCACTGCCTGGGGCCTGACCCCCAGCCCCAGCCAGGCTCAGCGCTGGCAGCAGAGTCCCGCTCTGCCAGTGTGTCCCAGCCTGGGGCACATGGAACAGCCCTCTGTGCCTGACTGCAATGACTGTGTCACTTGCTTTTCTTCCAGGACTGACGGAGATCCAGGGCAGAGATGGCACCCTTCTGTATATACGTTTTAGCGTTTCTTTTTGTCTTCTGTAAATACGTTTAAGATAGTATTGATAGATATGTTCTTGTAAATACGTTCTACAGATCGTTGTTGTTACAAAGGTTCTTACAATGTAAATATGTTCTGTAGCTCGTTTTTGTTGCTGCTCTTATATAAATAAAGGACCTTTGTTTTTCATACCTCAGTTCTCTTTGCATTTTCTTTGGGCACAGGCCTCCATGGACCAAGACTTCCTTTGGAAACCCCCTCTGTCACCAGACTCTGGTACAAGCATAACACGAATTGATCCTCGTAGTTAAAGGCGTGACATTAATTGGCACAAATTTGTCCCTTGGACTTTCTAGCACAGTAAATGTCAGTGCTCATAATGCCCAATTCCTAATGAAAGCTTTCAGTCTCCTCACCTGCCACGGCACCGCAGGGATCCAGGGCAGGAGCGGGATAACTCCGGGATAAGGGGAATCTGCTCCCACTCCAGGGCTGTGCCAGTGAAGGAGGGGAATTTTTTAGTGCCTTCATTGCACGCAAAAACCAAACCCAGCACCACCGAGCTGGACTTCCGTGAGCTGCAACACAAAGCGGCCCCTGGCCTTTGGGGGAACACAACCTCCCCGAGTCACGGAGCCAGGGGATGACACTTGGGAATGATCCTTGCTGCCTGCAGGCAAATCAGATGAGGGAGCCACAGCAGCTCTGGGGTTTCCTGCTCTTCCTGCAACACCATCAGTCCAGACCAGGAGACCTTTCCTGGAACAGATCTTCCCTGTAAAGGGAGCTGCACCAAAGCTCAAGCCCTCATTTAGAGACCCTTGGAAAAGCAAAGGTGAGAGGGGATTTCCTGGAGCCCCAGGGGACTGAGGTGAGGGCGATGAAGAAGCAGACAGCAAAGTGCTTCCACTGCTTCTCACTCCAGCGAGGGGAACATCCCTGGAATTTCATGTCCAGCGTCGCTCCCAAACCCCACAGGTGAAGCCACACGTACTCCAAGGCTGATCTCCTTCAAACTTCCAGCAGCACAGACCCACCGGGAGGAACTGCAATCCAAGGACACACATCAGCAACCGTCTTCCCGCTTGCCGCTCTCTCCACATTTTCCCTTTCCAGTGGGATGCAGGTGCCACCCCCCAGAGGCAGGAGAACTGCCTTGCAATCCAGTACAAAACCTGCCTGGAAAGCCCAGGATGCCCGGAGCCAGCAGCCGTTTCTCCTGGAGCGCCTGCTGACAGGCATTTGAAGCCTGCTGTGCCTCACAGCTGCTTTTCTGCCAAGGGCATTCCCATCTTTTCTTTTTTAGCCCAAATAAAGCTTTGCAAAGCTGAGTTTTGTGAGAAGTGCTTCATATTTGGATTATTCTTAACTTGGAGTTTCCCTCGGCACCAAAATCAGGGGCTAAACCCAACATGGCCTCAAAGGGCCATAAGATCCCAGATATGCAATCCCCAGTTCCCTCAGGATTGGTTCATTAAAGCTTTTCAGGGGTAATTTGGCAAACTTCAGGGTTTGGTGATTTCACCATCAAAGCCACATGAAACCTGTGCAAAAGGAACTTAACTAAAGCTGGCTAAAAGTGGTCCCTGCTGATGACTCATTAAAACACCCCCTTAAAAAGGAGCCAGGATTGATTCCACACTCACAAACCCCCCTTGCCACGATCGGCGCTCTCTGCCCGCCAAGGACACGGCACCGGGCAGGGACACTTCTCCCACTCCCCGGCAGAGACCTCCTCCTGCCACATCCAGGGAACCGCAGCCGTTCAGGGAACACCAACTTTGTCCTGGGCTGGGAACAGGACAGGGACAAGGAACACTTTGAAGTCATTCCCACCTCGGTGCTGTCCAGACCTGGCAGAAAGCGCTTCCCACACCTCTCCTGGAATTCTCTTCCCCGGCCCTTCCAGCTTCGGAAGGCTTCTGGGGGAGCCTCAACTTTCGGTGCAGCTCAGAAGCTGCACGTGCCTAAAGCATCCCCACGGGAACACGAAGCTTCCCTCAGGCATTTCGTTTCTTTATCCCAAATATTCTCCCCACTCAGCCACAATCTAGAAAGAACAAAAGGGAAAAGAAGGAAGACCAATTAATTCTGACGTAAGGAGTCTTGACTATCCCGACACACTGCCACGTGAAAAAACATCCCTGCCCCTCTAACAAATCCCTCTGATACTGGCTCCATTCAGGATCAATTATTTAAACGCTGTATTAAGGAGCGTAAGGACACAACGCTTGGAATTCTCAAAAACGGCTCAGCTCTCAGCTACTCCAAGCACTTTCCCACCCGGGGAGCGGAGCTGTCCCAGATTTAAACGCCACGTTTGATCCAAATCCGACAGAAATCTGCTCTTGTTTGGTTACTGAGCTTTCTCAAAAGCTGTGCAGTCAAGCCTGGAAATCCTCACTGAAGCTTTGCCATGTCACATCGGGATTTACCCTTGGGAAAACCCCACTCTGAGCACTTGGCTTTCAAGAGGTTGCACCCGATGTTACAGACGCAGAATTCCTGTGGGGTTTGGCATTTCCTGTACCTCCAAACACGTGAAAAGAATGAAGTGCAGAGTCCCAAGGCTCCATTATTGCCATTCTCCTCACATCCCTCTCCTCAGCTGCACGTGGCTTTGTGCCTCCTCTGAAGGGCTGGAAAGGAATTTGGGAACCCCCCCTCAGCTTCTTCGGTTTTCAGCCTTTTCTCTGAGGCAGCCCAAAAGGCAAACAGGAAAAAAAACCCCCAGAAGTGCACAAAATCCCAGCCCCTCCCAAGATGCAGCTCCTCACACCAAACCTTGGGAGAATCCCTGGTGCTTCCAACACCGCTGCAATCCCACCTGGAGCTGAGCCTACAGGGTGTCTAATCCACATGCAAGCCTGGATAGCCCAAAGCCTGCAAGAAAAGAGGAGGCAAAGTGAAGGGGAGAGGGGAAAAAACGGAGTTTTGGGTTTTCCCCGTGTTTGCAACAGGATTGAAGGGCAGGATGGAGAGGTTTTGTGGCAAAGAAGTACCAAAGGCTGCTTCATTCCCAGCAATTAGCGCTGCTCAGGTTGAATCCAAGAGGACAAATGCACCGGGATCAAACAGGAGCGGCCGACAGGATGGGTTATGACACAGATCTGTGAAGCTGGAGCCTTCTTTCTTCTCTCGGGCTCTCCCAGAAATTCTCCGTGGCCGGACATGCTCCCGCTCTCCCCGCTGGGGAGGATGGACTTGGATAGCCTGGGTGACTGATGAGCCTAAAACAAGAAAGTGATGCAGTGATCCAAGTGTTTTTCCAAGGAAATGACATATTCTCTGGACCTGGCATAACCCATATCCCATGGCCTTCTCCAGGAAGGGTCCCAGCTGGATATGGTCTCCCAGAAAGGATTCCATAGGGGCTCACCTTTTGCCTGGAGCTCGGCTGAAGTCCTCAGCAATGCCAGGGAATGTGGCCATTGGAGGCTTTGGGCAGATTTGGCTCATTTGCCTTTTTAGGCTTTGCTTCCTTCTCTCAGCCTTCCCACTGGATTGTGGCCTCCGAGGAATACGTAAAATCCCATTCCATTCCTATTCTTTCGGACAATTTTTTGTACCGTTCCTGTACAAAACGAGGCCCCCTGTTCGGATGCTTTTCCCCACCGTTCCCCGGCAGTTTTATCTGCCACTGCATTCCCTGCGTTGCTTGGGCTCTTCCCAGGTCTCTGAGCTCCTTCACAAGGCAGGAGATCGATTTGGCCCAGGAACTAAACCCTCCCGAGGAATTGTCTGATGCCATCTCCGCATTTGACAGCTGATCCTTGTGCTCAAAGGATCCCTCTTTCTTCCCTTCAGCCAATTCCAAGGCTCATGCCCCCAGCTGGGATCAGTCCCCAGTCTGATCCCTGCAGTCTTCCCTGCCGGGATCCTGCTCAGGAATCCATGGGCTACAAAGGTAAGAATTAATTCTTCCCACCCCTGCCCAGTTCCAAAGGATTTGGTGTCTGCCTTACCTGGCTGGAGCCTGCTTCCAACTCTGTTCTTGCTGCTTCTGCTGCTTTCCATTTCCCAGGAATTCCACCGACGGAGCGACAGCGATTTCCAGCTCCGCCAGGATTCCCTCTGTTGCGTTTGGGTGCTGGAAGGATATCAAAACCAGGGTCTCTGGGGCTTTACTATCAGGAAATTACATCCCCGGATTTGTTCATTTCCAAATATTATCTCTTCCCAACAAAGCACTGGGCATCCAAGGAATACAGAAAGTGATGGGCTGACCACTGCTTACTCCTCTGGAATGTCAGAGCTTGGAAAAAAAGGGCAGTTGAGGCTTCTCCTGGTGCTGCCCGTGAGGTGTATTTTACTTAAGAGCCCCTTCCCGTGTCTTTCCCTGTATCCACCAAAAAATCCACCCGTTCATTCCCCAGCTGCTTGCTTCCTCCCTCTTTTCCTGTATCCAACAGAATTTTAACAGGTGAATATTCCCCTCTGCAAGAGCACCTTTCATTCCAAACCTAAGAACAAATGAATCACTTCCCTTTGACCGTCCTCAGTAGGATTACACTGAGAGCAGTGGATGGAAAATGATCCTCTCCTGGTCCCTGCTGGATTCCCGGAGCAGGGATTCTTTCCCTCTTTCACCCCCCCACGGTGCCCTCCTCCCCCTCCCCCTCCCGCCCCACCCCGCACCCTTTTCAGGCTTTGTTCCACAGCTTTTGCCTCCAGACCTCAGATCCTTTCGTTCTACAGGAGCTCCCAGCAGCTCCACAGCCTTTCCTCTCCCATCCTGATCATTTCTCCAAGAATGGAGCTCCACATTTCAATTGCCTTCTCTTTTCTCTGACAATTCCCACCAATCCAGACCTAAAACTGACACAAGGAACACTCGGTGCCCACAAATCCAAACCCAGACCCGGCCATCCCTAAACCAGCAACTCCCGGACAATTTGCGTTCATTCCAACCTAACACTGAGGACTCACCCAATCCTTCAAAATTCCCAAGAAATATCCCGCTGCCTTCACAGCTCCCAGGGGATTCTGCTTTGTGCTCACACGGATTTGGGACTTCCCTGAAAAAAACCGTGCAGGGCACGCTGGAATCCCCGATCCCGTGAATCCGGGGAGCGTTAAAAGCTCGGTCCAGCCTGGGCCCCCGGAAATTTTTGCCAACTATCCCCCAAGTCCTCGGGATAACAGAACTCTCTGGTACTGCATTTTTGCCGTTGGAAAGCCTGGAATTACTCTATTCCTAGTGCTGGGCTCTGCATATGGCCGAGAAAATCCCGGCCTCCACACAGACCCAGATTCCAAACTTTTTGATACATTTCAGCAAACCGAGAAATTCACCTTCCCTGCTCCTTCTTAAGGGCATCCTTCTCTTCCCTTACCCGGCGGGCTCTCTCCCACTGGGGGTGGGTTTTTCCCTTCCCATGCTAATTAGTCCCTACTTCTAGGAGGTTGTTTGGCACCTTTCTTCCCTGCGAGGGATTTCTTAACACAGCTACCGAGGCTTTGGGAGTCTTCTTTATCTCCTACTTTCTGCAAAAACACCCTGTGATCCAGAAATGCCACAATCCAGACGCCCAACTTCAACAAGACATCCTTTTTACCTAAAAACACTCACTCTCAACTCTTAGATCTTTTAAAGTTTTACCCCCGCAAAATTCCCCTATCTTTCCACCACTGAATTCCTCAGTCCTGCTTCCAAGGATTTCTTGAATACCACGGGGCTTTTCTCAACATTTACCCCCACCACCTTCCCTACGTGCCCACTGCTCATCACCTCATTTTTCCCTCAATGTCTTCGTTCTCCACCCCAGAGACTTTGTCAAGTGTTGCCTCCAAAATGTTCCCCATCTGTCCACTACTGAGTTCCCCATTTTGCCTCCAAAATATTCCTTCTGTCCCCTCCAGATTGCATCCACTTTTACCCCCAACGTTTTACTTCCTCTACAATATTGATTAAACCTTTTCCACCCCAAAAATGTGCATTCTCTCCCTTAAACAGCACCTCAGCTTTTCCCTCAAAAACGCCCCAGAGGGAAACTCAGATTCAGCCCCCAAACTCCCATTTTCCTACACAAACAGTTCTTGTGGCCCTTCTCAATTCCCCCAGGCTTTCAGCTAAAGGAAGAACTGGAAGCCTAGGCCCTCATCTCCGCCCCTGTTTTGCTTTCCCGGAAAACCTTGCGATCCCACACTTTCTCCAAGAGATCTGCTGGGAGTACTGCAAGGTTTGCTCTGTCAAGAGCGCATGGGGGGTTTACAGCACTTGTTCCTCTGCATCTTTACCCTTTCATCAGCTTTCCCCTGGAACGGTGTTGTGGGAGAAGCTTGGAATTACCAGAAATGGATCAGGTGCACATTTCTGCCCCACCAGTTTTTATCTGGTTTGAAATTCCTGGAATTACCCTCAAATGTGCCCTAGAACACTGCTGTGAAAGGATCAATGAGAAGAACAGCCTGAAAGCAGAAAACCACCTCCAGCAGCAGCCAGAATGATCCCATTTCTCTTCTTACCTGGTCCTGCCAGAGCTCCCAACAGCCATTCCCATTCCAAAACAAGAGCTGTGGAAGACATTCCTGCTGTCCGTGAGGGTGAGGTGGCAGTTCTGGATGGTCTTTGCTGTGGAACCAGACAACAAACAGAGTGGAAATGATCTTGGTGGTCCCTTCCAAGCCAAACCAGCCCGTGATTCCATGCGTGGATCAGCACCTGTCCCAGCTCCATTCCAGAAACCTCCTCCCATTAACCCAGAACTTTCCTTTTGCTGCTCAACATCAGGGATTTGCTGCCGAGTGCCTCGGGCAGGGGACGCCTCAGCCTTCCCTGGGACCGCAGCATTCCCTGGGACCGCAGCATTCCCTGCGCTGCCTCAGCACTCCCTGCGCTGCTGTTCCACGCCGATCCCGTGGTCCAGCGCCTGTGCGGGCTGCAGTGCCGGGCTCTCCCCACAAGGCGGCAGCACCGGGAGCGAGCAGCCCCGGCCGGTCCCGCTGGCTCGGGGGGGCAGCTGCGCCTTGAACCCGCCCTGAGCGGGCGGGGCCGTGAACACAGCGGGCACAAACCCCACCGGTGCCCTTTATTTCACCCTCAGAGGCACAGGATCGCAGCATTTCCTGGGCTGCAAGGGACCCGCAGGGAGCATCGAGTCCAAATCCTGGCCCTGCACCCCAAGAATCCCACCCTGTGCCCGAGAGCCTTGTCCAGACCCAAACTCTTCCCCCAAGACCCTGAAAACACAGCGGGGCTGGAAGAAGGATGACCATGGAGGATTTCTTAGATAGATCTCCTTGTACGATCGTTATATAATATTATTAGATAGTCCAGGAACCCATCCCTGTGCCTGGACACCCATCCCTGGGCCGGGGCAGCCATCCCTGGGCCGGAATACCGATCCCCCGCGGCCCCCACCGTCCGCTCGGGGCTGTCCCCGTTCCCCGCTCACCTCCGAGCCCGGAGCACCCGGCCCGGTGCCCCCGGCCCGGCAGCGCTGCTCCCCGGGCTCCCCGCCATTGCCGCTCCCGGCGAAGAAGGGCGGAAGTCACCGGGACCGCACCAATGTGGCTATTCGACCTTCTCAAGATGGCGGCCGGAAGGACCCCGCTCCGTCTATTCGGCTGCCTGAATGCTCCCGCCTGCCCCAGGCGCCGCTGACCCCACAGTCGGTGTCCGCATAGCGGGAAACGCCTCAGAAATCTGCGTGCAAGCGCTGGGCTGGCGTCGGCGTCGGCGTCGCGTTCAGGCAGCCGAATAGACGCACCTTGGGGGGGGGGGGGGGGGGGGGGGGGGCTTCCCTGCCGCCATATTGAGAAGGTCAGAAAACAGCGTACACGGCCGCCATCTTTAGTGTGGCGGTGACGAAACTTCCGCCCTTCGCCGCCATCTTGGGTGCTGGCAGAAGCCACTTCCGGTCGAGCCGCCATCTTTAGTGTGGTACCCTTAAGGGGCCCCCCCCGCCCTTTACAGGGGCGTCTATTCGGCTGCCTGAATCCGGCCCGGACTCCGACGCCGGCCCCGCGCTTTCCGCGCGATTTTCCGCGGTGCTTCCCGGCGCGAGGACACGGCTGGTGGGGTCAGCGGCGCCGGAGGCGGGCGACTGCTCCGCGACCGGCGGCAGGCATCGGCAGGGACACCTCTCAAAGGGGCCTAGTGCGTCCGCCATCTTGAGTGTGGCGGAAGTGGCACCAGCTCTCGTCAAGGTCCTGGCAGGTGCTAAAAAAAGCGTCACTTACCGCCGTCCCGAGAGCGCCCAACTGCGCCTTCCTTTCCGAGCCGCCTCTTTGAGAGCGGCACGCGGGCGGCTCCATTCCGACCGTGCCCGCCCGGTGCTCCCCGCCCGGGTCGCGCTGCGACCGCGCCTCTGCTGCCCGGCAAAACCGGCCCCGCCCCCCGCGCTGTCATTCCTCGCGGTCGCCGCCCCGCACGGCGCCCACTCCTCTCCATAGCTGTGGCCCCGCTCACGCACGGCCCTGTCCCTCGGCGCTCCGAACCGCCCTTCGCCCCTCCCCTCCGCTGACAGACCCAGCCCCGCTCGCTCCCGCTCCTTGCCCTTGCCACGCTCGGCAGCCACCGAGGCCGCCGCCCTCTCGGCTCAGCCGGCACCGGGCGGCAGCAGCGCCGCCCAGCTCAGCCCGGGGGCAGGGACAGAGCAGAGGGAAAAGCCGCCTCTGGGCGCTCTGCAGCTCCTGCAGCCCGAGCGTCTCGGCTCCTGGGGCCAGGCACTTGCTTCTTTCCTTCCTACAGAAAAACGCCGGCTCGTTATTCTCAAAACTTGCTGATCTCTATTCCCAGCTTCTTATATTCCTGTATGCGACAGAGTAGAGAGAGAGGGCTGGCGCATTTCAAAATGAATTTACATCTAAATCAGTAGCATTTGCCTAGAGATGTAAAAATGAAGAACTTAACAGGTTTTGGTATTCTGCACACATCCCTCCCTGGGAGGAATGGTAAAAAGTTAAAAACAAATGAAATTTAAAAAGTAGGAAGTTAGAAACAAACAAAGAGGTAAAATACAAGAAACAAACAAATTTCTAAAGGTAGAAAGGTTGAAAGTTAAAAACAAAATTAGAAACAAAAAAAAAAAAAATTAGAAACAAAGTTAGAAAGGTAGAAATTTATAAACAAAGTCACAAAGGCAGAAGGTGTTGAGCCTTTGACAGGGTACCCCTCCTTCTCGGACCAGGGTGAAAGAGCAGAGGAGGCTGCTGTTCTGCTGAGTTCTTTATTTCACGGTCTCACAGCTGTCTTGAAGGCAGAGTTCGAATGGGGTCACATGATAAAGCCAAGCAGCAGCAGCAGGCAAAACCAGCTTCTTCTATATGCTCCATACACTGTATTTTTTCTTACAGAAGTGTGGATTCTATTTGTTAATTGACCAGTAAGATTAACACACCATTCTAGTTTTCTTTTTCTTAACCCAGCCTGGTCTAATTCTAACACTTGTAAGCCTCACACAAGTGTCACATCTGTATTACACAGATTTGCACATACAGTTTCGATCAGCTCTTATTGTTTATGTGAACACTCCATCTAAAACATGTGAACAGTCTAATTCGATCTAGATTTTGTCTAAAGAATTCTGTGAAAAGGTAACACTGCTGCAGCAAGAGCTGTGTTTAAGATCTCTGCTACAGCTTTTTCATGTTTAAGGCACTTAGCATCTATTTCTACTAAAAGTTAAAAATCTGTCCAAAGGTTTTAATTCAAACCTAGTGCTTTGGCTTCCCTCTGGGCCTGAGGCCAGAGGAGCCTTCACTCTAACAAGAAGGTTAGAATCAAAGTTAGAAAGGTAAAAGTTAGAAAGTAAAAAACAAATTTAGAAAGGCACAAAGTTAGAAATGTAGAGTGTTAGAAACAAAGTTAGAAAGGTAAAAATGGGGAGAAAAACAAAGGTATAAAGTTTCAAAGTTCCACACAAACAAAGGCAGAAAGGGACAAATCTAGAAAGGTAGAAACAAACAAAGAGAAAAAGTCAGATGTAGAAAGTTAGAAACTAACAAAGGTATAAATGAACAAAGGTAAAAAGAGAGAAAACTTAGGTGGTACAAAGTCATAGAAGTAGAAACAAAAAAGGTAGAAAGGCAGAAGGTCAGAAGGGTAGAAATGAACAAAGGTAGAAACGTAGAAAGTTAGAAATGAAGAAAGATGGAAAGATAGAAAGTTCGAATGGTAGAAACAAACAAACGTATCAAGTCAGAAACTGAGAAAGGTAGAAAGCAACAAAGGTAGAAAGCAAGAAAGGTAGAGAGTCAGAACCAAACAAAGGTAGAAAGTTAAAAAGGTAGAAATAAACAAAGGGAGGAAGTTGGGGAGGCAGAAAGTGCAGAGGCTGGCAGCAGCCATTCCAGCCTTACCGAGAGCCCTGAGTGGAAGAGCAACTTGTTCCACTGATCTTCACTTTGCTAAGGGCCTTCTGCTCTCTTGGGAAAGATGCAGAGCAGGCAAATGGCTACAGGTAGAAGCACCAGGTGTGACTGTTCTTCCTTCACCTCCCAGAAAGCTGGGGGGTTTCATGTCTGCGTCAGTGGCCTAGAAGGGGCAGAAAGTCTGCCCTGACAAGTGTGTGGGCATGGATCTGTTTTGTCTTTCCCTGTGCCCATTGCCAAAACTCTCTTAAAACTTTCCCAAAATAGAAACACAAAGCCTGGGGCAGATCGTGCCTGAAGAAAGAGTGGTCTCTTGGTTTTTTCCAAGCTGCTACAGAAACAACCTAAGGTAGAAAGGTAAAAATGAACAAAGGAGGGAAGGTGAGAAAGGTAGTTCAAAAGTCAAAGTCAGAGAGAAAGAAAGTCAGAGAGAAAGAAAGAAAGAGTCAGAGAGAAAGAGAAAGAAAAATAGAGAGAAAAAGGAATAGAGAAACAGAAGAATAGGGTTTGAGAGAAAAAGAAATTGAGTTTAAAAGAGAATTAGTGTTGAAGAGAAAAAGAGAAACTGAGAAATAGAGTGACAGAGACATCCAGAAACAGTTAAACAGTGAGAAAAAGATAAAGAGTTAGAAAAAGTCAAGTGAGGAATAGACTGAAAAGTAAAGCAAAGCAGAGCAGCAAAGCAAGAAATATGGTGAAAAAATTACTAAACCACACCAAAGGAAGAGAGCAACCACAAGGGGGGAGGGGGGGTATCTTTATTAGGGTTTATTCAGCTTGATTGAACGAGGGTTTTTTATTTACACTTCAGCAAAGCAAGTGGAAACAACAATGTACACAAGCACAAGTACAATCCATATGCACCCTGGTCAAAGTCCAACTGACATACAGAGCAATATGTGCAAGTGCAGCAGCAAACACGAACACAGAGCAACACAAGCCAACCCCCTATCAGTACAATGTAACAATTGTTCTATTTCTGGAAAATTTAGGACATTTTATTGTTCCAGGAAACCCAAAACAACAGCAGCACACGGAGAAGAAAACACTCATCCACCACACACCTCCTTCAGCTGACACACAAACCCACCCTCGCTCTCGTCTCGAGAGCACCCCATGGGAACGCGGTTCCCGGGAGCCCCAAAATCATCCCGCCTGACAAATCCCCGGCACGGTCGGCACCCAAACCCTGGCGATGAACGGCACCTCACAGACCGGCCGGGTCCCAGATAAAAAAACCCAGCCGGGAGGGAAAAAATCCCCAGCCAGCGCAGCTGGGTTGTTTTTACTCTAAGTTTAAAAAGTAGCTGAAAGGCAAAACTCCCACACACAAGGTCAGAACCATTCCACACCCGCACTCTTCTCGCAGGCAGACAGACACAGTCACACACACACACAGTCACACACCCTTCAGCTTACACCCTGACTGCAGCCCTTACTCAAAACATTCCAGCCAGGAAGATGCTCCGACACAGCCTCTGGATGCCGCTCCTCGACGTCGAACGGCGCGCGCCGGGAAAATCGGCAGCGTCGGTGACCGCGGAGATCCGAAGCCGCCTCGGGGACCTGCGAGACAACGGGAGGCGGTCAACGAGACGCCGAGGGCTGGGAGTTATTCCCACACCGGGCCCGTAAGTCTTCTGCCCAAAAACCCACAGAAAAGAGGTGAACCACTAAGTTTGATAACTCTTCTACTTAACCGTGACCCTACGTGCCGGGGCAGGGCAGCTCAAACCCAGAAAGCACACAGGGAAGTGTTTCACCATGTACAGCCCCGTGAAACAGAGTGGGCCGAGAGGCAAGAACTAAAACGCAGGGGAAAGCAGGGATTAGATACAATAAAATGTCGGTAGGGCCTTTTTTAAGCTGAACCTAAGTCGATCACTACATCAACTCAAGCTGAACTCCATGTTCACTTCCAAAGACATATGTCTCTTCAAATCCAGATTTGCAATTTTAGGAAAACAGGAGCTGCGCGCTCAACATACCTGGACTCCTGGCCAGTGGACGGGTGTGACAGAGCCCCAGGTCACAAAAAAGAAAAGCAAAACACGTGATCACATACCCTTGTACAAGAAACAATATCCAAGTGAGACCAACTTGGAGCAAGTCTGGATCATTCCCTAAGGGTTACCAGGAGGGTTTCTCTGGTCTTTCTCTGCAATGGGACTCCCCAGCTCAAGTACAGAGCAGGATGACAGTAACGTTTTAGGGTAACTGCTGTTGTATCCCTTCCTAATCCCTACTAGAATACATAATAATGATTTGATGCATTGCCTTTCGACCTTGATTGCTGTTACTGCTTCTTATCCATGTAGTTCATTCCTCTTACTTGCTTATCATCCATATAATAAATAAGCCTATCCCAAAAGAAGTCACTCTTTTGTTCTGATCACTTCACTAACAGCACTAACTGGCAAAAGAATACTTCCCTTCCTCTGGCAAAGAGCTCTCCTTCTCATCCAGGTGCCTGTGGCTGAAACTGGAATTCCACCTCCAAAATGCCCTATGTCCAAGGTTAATAATTGCCAAGGAAATTCCCCACCGATCATAAGCAATCACCTATAACTTCTCCTCTGGAATCGTTACTGCTTTGGCTTTCTGTGGAAGTGTTTCCAACATCCATTGAGGCTTCAGGGGCTTGCTCGGGTTGCTTATGGCTCACCCTGACAGGCCCAAGCCAACTCCAACTACCCAGAATTTCAGGGCAATATTGATGCAGTTTATAAATGCTCCCCTTCCCTGCAAGTCAGTCCTTCACTGCACAACCAGGGAGCCGATTTACTCCGTCCTTTGTACTCAAGAGCACCTCTCCAGCACAAATCCCACCTCTCGCAGACACAAACCAAACAGAGACCTACTGCAGGTGTTTGCATTGAAAGTACAATTCTTAGTACATCTGGCTACATGATTAAAACACATGCATGCATTGATGTCATAGAGGGAAAGCTTTTCAGCGGAGAAAACAGCCATTTTGGTAGCATCCTTGGATACACCTTCAGAAAAAGCAGAATTGGCACCAATTCCTAAGACTCCTGCTGAGGAATCCAGCCTTCCTTGGGACACCCAATGCAGCAGACACTGAAAAAGGAGGGAAAAAGCCAAGCTTGGAGTGGAAAAATAGAACATAAATACACCAGCCTTTCAAAAACCTTCACATTGCAATAGTGGGAAACAGTCACATTTACTCTTTCCTTGCTTTTTGCGATTACACAAATATGAAATAGAAACATGTTACACAGAATGCAGAGCTAGGATTTTACAGGTGTTTATTTTGGCAGTCTGAATGAAAAATGTCTCTTCCCAACACTAACACCCAGCCCCGTTTAAATCCATACTTAGCCCAGGGGCAGGGCATATCGCCCCTCTCCCTACCACAGGCGGCTGGTGCAGACAGGAGAGACAACCCAGGCGGGCAAGGCCCAGCAGGTATCATCTCCTGGCACCAAAAGGTCTGCCAGCTTAAGAGTTGTGGGAAGAGATAAAAAACCAGAGGTGACCAAAAGGCCTGGTTCCACACTGTAGAAGTAGTACAGGTTGTCAGGAGGCAGAAGTCTCTGACACGCTCCCTGGGAACGGGCAAGACAATTTCTCCCTGAAGCCCGGACGCAACTTCGTGGTCGTTTTTCCAGAAATTGAGGGAGAGGATTTCAATGCGTGCCCCTTCAACCATTTGGTGGTAAGGAACATTGGATCCTAAGTTCTGCTATTTCTTAGCTAGCTGAAAATTTAATGGTACATTTAACCCTGTGCATATAATACTAGTGGTCCCTTTTGTCTTACTCCTGTGTAGTAATAGTCTCTTTTAAGTCTCATGTCTGTTAGTTTTGTGTCCATTCACTAAATAATTCATTCTATAATAGACCAAATCGGCCATCATTAAAGAACTTACGAATGAGAGCGGCTCTTGGCGTGCTGGCCACCTCCGTAACGTGACTGCCCGCTACCAGAGGCCTGGGCTAAAGGCAGGGACTTCTTTAAACCCACATCATCCATTCATTACATTCTGGAGTAGTCAAGTGAATGTTATGAATGAATATTATGAAAAGAGGGGAACGTGTTGCCCCTGTGCAGTCAGCTAAAAATACCTCTGCTGCTGCTACACAAACCGGCTGCTTGCAAGCACAACACAGCCGTGCAGACGCAAGCATCCCAGCCTCTGCAGAGGCAGATCTTAAGGCGTTTAAGACCGCTGCCGAAAGAAACTCCAAATGTACTAAGAAATTGTTTAGGAGAGAAACAGGAAACAACTGCCTGGAGTTTCCAAGTGCCAAAACCTGCTTCCGAGTGGCAGGGGGGGGAAGCGGCAATTCAAACGCCTCACAAATAAAAACCAAATCAACCAACCCATCAACCTAACAACGCTCCTTTACAGCAAGCAAAGGCCACACATCCTAAGGGCTAGATGACCCATCAGCCAGCTTCCCCACATTCCTGCATTTCAACAGCTTCTGATTGCCCCTTGTACTCCCTACAAAAGCCAAAGACTAAACTCAAGTTTTAGAAAAATAAAATTAGAATTGGTGAAACTAACTCTAATAAAAAGTGTTATCTCTTACACGGCTAAAATCTGTTGGGATATCATTAAGAAGCAGTATATTTAGAATGCATTCTACTCACAACTCTTCTGCTTGACTAATCAAAGAGGCAAGCAGAAGCCAGCGTTTAAAAATTGATTCCCAAAACCGAATCCTAACACAAAACCCTGTCCCTACAACCGTCCCAAATGCATTCACACATAAATAAAGGGCAGTTTGTAGGAGTGGCTGCCTTCAGCAAAATACCAAATTCCCTCTCGAAGGTGAAACTCCTGAAAACTGATAACCAGTGAATCAAACTGTAATTACAAAAGCAGATGCTCTATCTACTCCCCACCAAAAGGAAATGTTCCTGGATTTTTCTGCGATAGCCACAGAGTTCGCTCAGATGCTTTAACTTCCATTTGAAAATTCTGTTCCTGTATGTGAATTACCTCTGTGTGTGGGTGTGGCAATCAAGAGAACCACTTCAGGAGATACACATTAGCACTGCTAAAGAAAGAGATAGACCGCAGAAACTCCTCCTGCCTGAGGGAGAGATTAAACCAGTTCCCTTTGTCTCTCAACCCCCCAAGCTCTGCCTGCTTGCAAAGACGAGATTTAAATACCAAAGGCCAAGCCAATCCTGGTGATATCGCACCCTACAGCAAAATTGGTTCTAATGAATACTCCTGCATTTCTAGAAATACAGGGCAATAGCTCAAAATGTTGAAACAAGAGCACAAGTGATAAAAAAAAGACTAGGACGTGTACCAGCCAAAGAATTACAAGCCATAGCACTGGTAGTAAAAAGAAAGACAAACACTGTATGACTAATTTTGTATGGTTATCTGGGCTGGTGCCACATGGTGATTGTACCGCTGAAAGTGTTAGAGTGGCAAGTGAATGAAAAAGAGAAGTTCCAGCAAGAAAAAGCTTCAATGGTTGTCTCAATTCTGAGCCATAGAAGTCCAGTTCTACCTGACCCAGACCTTACAAGCCTATCGTAACAACAAAATGGATTCGCTGACAAAAATCAGAAAGATAAAAAGTAATCCACAGCACTGACATCAATTTGGTAAATGGTCGCATTATAAGTTAAGCCATACTAGAAACCTTATTTTTGCAGCACAAAGAAAAGACTAACCATTGACCAAAAAGGTGTGTAAAATACTTCTATACAGCGCTCCCAGTGCCAGCTGAAACTTAGATCAAGCCATCCAAACCTAGCACCATCCTACACATCAAAAGATAACAAAACACGCTGGTCAGCACAGCAGATAAGCTGTCTTGAACCTCTGAACCATCTACCAGTTACAAGTGATTACCAGGAGACGCAGGCATGCTGATACAGATCCTGATAGTTCAAGACTTAGCCACTGGTTTTCCAGCCCCCCTGTCCTAAACTGTACAAAGCGACACCCTTGCCTCTGGGCGAGCTCAGCTTTGCACTGAAACAAAGCAAATTTCTCACTGAAGCCTCACAAAGCGCTCCTCCACTGCCCCCGCCTGACAGCAGCGAGCGCAGCGCTGAGTCTGCAGCCAGAGGGCAGAGATGGAACCGCTGCCGCAGCTCTCTGGGGGAAACGCGCCCGCTGTTGCTCAAGTTCCACAGCTGTGATTTCTCCAGTCACCTTGAATGCCCAAGCACACCCTCACCGGACAAAAGCCAGGCACCGGGCCGAGGGGGACCCGGCGGCGCCCGAGCCCCGCGCACGGAGCGCACGCAGCGGGCGGCACGGCCGGGGCCGGCTCGGCTCCGCACGGCTCGGACCGGCGCGGCTCCGTCGGGCCCTGTCGGCAGCCCAGCCCCCAAACTGCCGTTCCTCCTCAGAAATTCCCCGGGGGCCGGGAGTGCTCCCGCGCAAGACATTCGGTGCCGGGGCACGGCCAGAAGCGCCCTCAAATGCAGCGGCACGGCCCCACCTAAACCCTTCAAATGCTGGAAAAGCTGGAGTTTCCTTCAATTTAACCCCTGCAACTGAGGCAACGGGGGCCGTTTACCTCCATTTAAGCCAATACAATGGCAAATAAAGGGGTTCTCCCCTTCAATTTAATCCTCTGACATATCAGAAGGACAGGGGCTTTCCTCAAATCTCTCAAATGATGGGAAAAGGACGATTTTTACCTCAATTAAAACCCTTAAGAAGCAGGGACAACGGGGCTTCTTCCCTCAATTTAAACTCCTTCTGTCCTCGTAACCCCCATTTTTTGGGGGGGCACTTGGGGAAGGTGTGGCTCACCTGCTGCTGCCTGGCACAAAGGTTCGTCCCTCGGCACCTCCTTCAAGCAACGCTCCACATCCAAGCGCTCCCCCAGACCCTGGGAGATGCTCTCACCGTCCTTCCGTGAGAGACCCCCCAGGAGCCCACCACAAGCCCCTCTCCTCCAGCATCGCCATGCAAAAGGGAGCTGAGGAAAACCCTCCCAGAACAGCCCCCGGCAGGAGCCGCCCTCTCCTCACCGTCACAGCTCACACCTGGGTGTTGGGGTGATTCCGCCCACTGCAGGGCTGGGGCAGCGGTGCCAATCAATCCCAGCCCATCCCCCGGATCGAGTTCCCCGAAGAGTCAGACTCAGGGGGCGGCTCAGAAGCCTAAGCCGCACCCCCTGGGCGGTGCCCGGGTCCAAGCCACCTCCCCCGGCTCGGGAAAATTCTCGGTTACTCGGTCGTTCATTGGTTCTGTTACAACTCCCGCCTCTCGGTTTACCCCAGTGGTTCTTGTTAAATTGTATCCTCCCACTGGCTTGTAACTCATTGGCTGTTTCCCCCTTTCACCGGGGTTTTCAAATTCCCCTATAAAACTGAGGACAAGGGTCCGAGGAGCGATCCCATCCCATCCCATCCCTCCGACCGACCTCATCATCATCATCCCATCGCATTAAACCTGTTAGAAGCCAGACCTGAACAGCCTCTCTTTTCCTTTGTCTCCGAGCTAACGCGAGCCAACATCATCGGCTCCTGCCGTGTTTCCTCTGCCAAGAAGCTAGCTAGCTAACCCAGCAAGCAGCTCTTTTCCTGATCCCAAAGCCGCTTCTGCGGCGGGCAGAAGTAACGCAGCTGGACTGTCTCTGACCTGGGGCACGCCAGAGCTCGTCCCTCGAGCACCAAACGCTGCGTTACCTGGGGTTGTTGCCGGTCCCAGGGTGAGGGCAGGTGCAGAAAGGATTTGCTGCTCATTCCCTGGACAGCTCATCCTCTGCGCCTGACACACCGGGGCACGGGGCTTTCCTTCCTATGGATAACAGATATTTGATGCCAATTGCAGGTAAACTGTCAGGGGTGGTTTTTGAAGTATCTTTTTAACTATAAAGTTACAATTATGCATAATTATTATATCATCAGCATTCCATAATTATGTGTATGATTTTTGACATTTGATAGACAAGACTAAATCTCTTGCTTGTTTTAGAGTATTGCATTGAAAGTCTGTGTGCTTTCTCTTCTTTCCCTGTTCCAGGAGAGTTCTTAGGAAACTTCTGTTATCTGTGAGAAGGGTGTAATAACATCAGAACTACTACAACCTATTTGCTCATAAAGCAATGCACAGCAGCACATTTTCAGGCCGCTGGGGCCTGTGCTCTGCGAGCTACCCAGCAGTGCAAATGATTAGGACATTCTCCTGCTACACTATCAACATCCCTGTCATTAGGTCTCCCCTTAACAGCATTCCTATTCAAACAAGGGGAACAGCAACTGTGCTGTGAGGAAGAACGTCCCCTCGCTAGTCCTTCAGGCAGTTCTAGTAAAAATAAAAAAATCCATTACCTTCTCCACACAGCAAGGATGGATCCAGCAGCTCCGTCATGTATTTGATTTCAGTCTCCAGCTCATCACGCTGGGCTAGCACATGTATCAACACAGGCAGGAAGTCATCAGCTCCATACGGCCTCCCTGGGTTGAAGGGAACGCAGGCAGTGAGAGACAAACCCTACTTTTTCACCAGTTCCCATGTTTGAAAGGAAAGCACTCTTTTGTGCCTTCTCGAGCCTGCATGTCTGTATTACTCCAGAACCCCCTGGAGTCACCAACGTGCAGCAAAGAGAACGTCGCCTGACACTCACTGCACGGAAGACCGGCTCAATCCTGTCCTTCCAACAAGCACGAATCTTACGATGCACGCCTTGAGGCATGCAAGGGAAATTTAGAGAGTGGGCTCACCTTGGCACCAGCTCAACCGGTGAACTGGTGGAAAGGCTGCCATGCCAGACACCTGCACCGCTCTCATTGCCTGAGAGATGATGGATAGGCGTTTTCTTTATACATCCAGGGATAACATCCACCTTCTGGAAGCGTCCAGACACAAATACCACTCTCTGAGTATGAATCCCACAGCAGAGAAGCCCAAGTATAAAAGCCTATTAGATTTAACAAGGAAATTCAACTCATTTCCTTGACAGAAAATAGTCAAAACCACCAGTGAGCAATGGCTCCTGTACCTGAAGGGAGCCTACAAGAAAGATGAGGAGGGACTGTAAGGGCCTGGATTGACAGTGACCTGCAAAGACTGTGCTGTACGAGGCCCATCCATGGTCCTGGCACTTCTCCTGCATTTTGATTTTCTGTTCAGAAGTCACTATGTGGCCAAATCTCTGGGTCTGGCTAAACGGTGTTTAGTGCAGAACTGATGCGATGGTCACTCCAAATTGCCCAGAGCAGGAGCCAACTTGCGACTCTGGTGAAACTCAAGTGACACCAGCTGAGGCACACGCTCCAGATAACACGCTGTGGGGGGGGGGGGGGCTGTGGGTGTGCCAGGGTCGGGAGCAAATGGTCAGGGCTTACCAGGGATGGCTCGGATGGCTCCGGTGCCTGCTCTTCCTCGATGCTTTTGTGTTTCCCTGCAGCTCCCCGGGCCGGAGGGAGCGGGGGGCGGCGGGAGCCCCTCCCCTCCGCTGACAGACGCCGCCCCGCTCGCTCCCGCTCCTTGCCCTTGCCACGCTCGGCAGCCACCGAGGCCGCCGCCCTCTCGGCTCAGCCGGCACCGGGCGGCAGCAGCGCCGCCCAGCTCAGCCCGGGGGCAGGGACAGAGCAGAGGGAAAAGCCGCCTCTGGGCGCTCTGCAGCTCCTGCAGCTCGAGCGTCTCGGCTCCTGGGGCCAGGCACTTGCTTCTTTGCTTCCTGGAGAAAAACGCCGGCTCGTTATTTTCAAAACCTGCTGATCTCTATTCCCCGCTTCTTATACTCCTATATGCAACAGAGTAGAGTGCTGGCTTATTTCAAAATGAATTTACATGTAAATTAGCAGCATTTGTCTATAGCTGTAAAAATGAAGAACTTTTAGTATTTTACACTGTCATACACACATCCCTCCCAGTGGATTTTCTGGCAGTTTTGGGCCCCTGTGGGGGAGGTCACCCAGCATTGGCCCCCCCTCGTTCCCCACTCACCTGCTCCTCCACTGCATCGTGGCTCTCCCTGCGACATTGGGGGGCCCCAAGTGACATTCAGAGCCCCCGAGTCTCCACCCCCTCCCCCAGCCTTTTTTCCTCACCCCCAAAGAACGCACAAAACGAGACAAACTGCCCTGGACGGCAGCACGGCACATTAATAAAGCCATTTCCATGCAAACATCTCCCAGAAAGGGGCTCGGCAGGCACAGCCAAGGGGGGCAGCCCCCAGAAGGCTCGGAGCCCCTCCCCAGCTCCGCTGTCCCGGGCTGGCACGGGGGCAGCGCGCCCCACGACGCTGCCGCGGCTCCCGCTCAGGCTCCGCTCCGCTCCTGCGCTCGGGGCAGGGGCAGGAGCTGTCCCATCCCTTCCCTACCGCGCCGCTGCTGCCCCCGCGAGGCCGCGGCTCCGGGATCCCAACCTGCGCTCACGGACACATCGAGCGCTGCGGTGGGAGCACGGGGGGAGAGACCAGGAGAGGCAGAAAGAGGGAGCGGGAGCAGAGGGGACACAGGAGGAAAAGGAAGAGCAGGCTGCAGGACGAAACTGAAAAAAACCACCACCTGCGATGGGCAGCACGACAGAGAGGGATTAAAAAAGAACAGGGCCAGGGGACGGGACAGAAGGATCCCGTGAGAAACAACGGCACAGGGAGCACGACGGATCCACCGAGAATAAAAAGGAACAGCACTGAGGCATGGAGAAGGACAGAGAAAGACGGAGCGGTAAATACACAGCAAAGACAGAGGGATAATACAGAGACAGAGAGGGAAACAAGGACGGAGGGAGGAAATGAGCGCGGCACGGGGGCGTGCGGGGAAGACGGGCAAGGCGCAGCAGAGGGATGGGGAAAGAGAGGGATGGGCAGCAGGACAGGGGCTCCCAAGAGAAGGGTACCGTGAGGGAGAGGGACCGAGCAGCCGATGCAGACAGGGACAGGCAAAAGGACAGCGAGAGGGACAAAGAAATACAGTCAGACTGCAGCACAAAGGAAAAAGGAGAGCAAGAAAGAAGGAAAGAGAAAGATGCGGGCGGCGAGGGAGACAGAGAGAGACAAAACAGGGAGAGGGATTGAGCAGAATTTATTAAATAAAGATCAGTAAGTATTTCTTAAAAGAACACGAGGACATCCCTATTACAGAACTTTGCTGTCTGCTTCAACTTCACAGCTGTCAGGGAATATTTCTCTCCCCTCTCCTCTCTGCGGTGTTTATTAAATAAAGATTGAGTATTTATTTCTTAAAAGAAAAACAAGAGAGAGTGAAGCAGTGAAAGGGAATGGCATGGGGAGCACACAGGACAAGAAGGCAACACAAAAGACACACTGGACAGAGAGAAGAAAAGAGGTGGAAAGTTGGATGTAAGGCTGAAAGAAAAACAGGAACAAACCCCAGGAGCAAATCATGAGGGGCTCAACAGAGATGGCTGGAGCCATACAGCAGCGTGTCCCTGTTTTGTAGTCATTTGTTTTAATGCATGCCGTTGTCGTATCCTAGGTTGTTTGCTCCAAGATATGAGAACTTTGGAAAGGTTAAGCTTTCCCTGTGTCCCTTAGTGACTTTAACACATAATTTTTTTGTAGAGGTATAGGATGCAAACCTGATACAAATGGAGGAGGCCAGAGGAGTATGGCAATGAGGCAGGCTGGCCCATGATGTCCCAGCAATGGCCTGACTTTCTTCTCTACGTTTACCTCATTGTTTGGCTTATTTCATTTTGAAGATGCGAAGCATTCAGCATGGCCAGGTGTTGGCACTGGGGGTACTGTGAGCCAGAGGAGTATCAGTGACAGAGATGAGTATTGATT
Organism: Corvus hawaiiensis; assembly: GCF_020740725.1. NCBI lineage: Eukaryota > Metazoa > Chordata > Aves > Passeriformes > Corvidae > Corvus > Corvus hawaiiensis. The sequence continues at coordinate 133,377 of NC_063216.1, forward strand.
CCAGCACAGAACTGGATGCTACCTGAGTTGTTGTATTAGTGATAAAACTATAAGCAGCCTTTGTTTTTTTGTGTTTTACAGGTTGTCTGCAGCATTCAAACCGCTGGTCCAGTATGAAATGTGATATTCTTTGGAGAATTCAGCAGGCTCATATGGGTACAGAAAGATGTAAATGGTAAGCATAAGCTTCATAAGAACTCACAGATAAGGAAAATTGTGAAAATGAGCTACTTCTTCAAAATACCAACCGAGAAAAGAATAGAACTCATGCTGACAGATCAGGACACATTACAGCCATAGCTTGAAGTGTATATATATTTATACTTTGCTTTTCTGCCAGAAGCTCCATTGCAGTGTTGGATCATTGTTTGCCTTTCCCTGTGGTTATGCTATGGGGAATCCAGCATTAGAGCCCATACTAATGCCCACCATTTTTGCATTTGCCAGGCACAGAGCCACAGAAGGAGGCTGAGTAATGAGCTGAGCTTCAAAGAACAGAATTTCCAGCCATTTTCAAGGGCTGCCTGAGAAATTCCACAGTGCAACATCTACTCCCACATATCCTGTATTGAAAGGTCTACTGAAAAATGGAATTAAGATTGCTTAGCTTTTTTGTTTGAAAAAAGCTTCCAGATCTAAAAATAATTTTTCTGCTGAGCTACAACACAGTCAGTCTCCCTTTATTTTAAGTGGTGGTTGAGAAGCCAGCTTACTTATACAGAACTCATCTGGGTGCTTATAAACAGAGCTGAAGATATGCAAGAGTCATACTATTTCATGGGGAACAAGGATACCATAGTGCAAGGAGACAGCCTGCATGCACAAATAAGACTTTGTGGTCTCACAGAGCTCTGCCTGCCAGGGAGATTGCTTCTTTCTCCTTCAGAGTGCAAATGCCTGAAGGATAGGCTTTGGGAAGAAAAGAAGAATATGGAGATGAAGCCTGGAGAGGTAGCATCTGAAAAGACTCTTTTCTGAAATCAAGCAGAGATCAGCAGGAGCTCCTGAAAGACATTTTGCATGCTGTTAGAGCAGCTAATGCTATTTTGTTTTTCATAAGAACCATAGGAGGAAAAAAAGAAAAAAGACAGAGTTGTAATATATGCTATTGTGAAGAAGAACAGAGAACAGGCCTAAGAGGATCAGACTGGAGACAAACTGGGGCAGAGAGACCTGTTCTGAAACCTTTACTTGCCTACTGTGTTAGAAAACGGTATTAACTTTCTTTACCGTATACCTAACTTAAAATCTGCCTCCCATAGAACACAAAAACTACTGAATTGGCATTTTGAACCTTTACGGTTGGATGTCTTTAGTCTGGTTATTTTCTGTTTACTTCAGGATTTTTTTGTTTGGGTTTTTTTGTTTGTTTTTTAAAGCTGTGGTTCAAATGTTTAAAGAGCAGCTAAAAGTAACTTGGCAAGTGTTTGCAACCTGTATGTTTCCATTTGTGTTAATGTCACTAAAGCCTGTCTAGCCACAGCTGGGTGCTCTGTACAAGCACTGTCTCACCAGAGCTCCTGCCCTACAAGGAGGAGGACAACAGCTCCCAAGTGCCTGGGTGTGTGACTGACTATAAACCTCATTTAAATTTAGCCTGACTTTGCTGTCTCATCTTTGGCTGTGACTGAACGGTGGGGTTTTTTATAGCGCCTATTTTCATGTACCAGTGGATCATCTCATGCAGAGGTGGTGTTCAGGAAAGAAAGGGTGGATGTTTCTGGATGCTGGGGTAGAAAAAATTTGATGGGGATTCTAATTGTCAGAAAATTTAATGCCAAGTGTGTATTGAACCTGCTGAGACTTCAGTCTCTTATTTCACATTGGAGAACCTCTACAAATCAAAGAAACTATGTTTATTTCACAGATATGAATACTCCAAAAGAAGGAATTTTTTTTCCTTCTTCCTTGTTGCCCTCTGTGGATACAGAAATGCTGCTAGCAAGGATTTTCTTGCTATTTTCTAAGTCCGTGAGAGACTTTTCTCTCTCACAGAAGAGGTAGCAGAATTATGTAAACAACCAAACCACCACCTGCAGCCTTGAAAAGTCTTGTTTACGGTACAGTAGAAAAATATTTTGACAATGGATGTTTTAGGATTTTAGCCAGTCACCCCCAAGGGGTGGCTGATCCTTGTCCAATTAGACTATGAAGAAAAAGTCTATAAAAGAGTTTGTAAAATAATGAAATAAATCAATCTTGCTGCACAATTCCTGCCTGCTGGAGCTTCTCTCCTCTTCCTCCCTACGGCTGCAGGACATGGTGGGGCCTAGGCCTGTGATAATAGCCCTCTTGTACTTAATACTCTTCTACACCACCTTTAGAAGCCTTAGAGCATGCACCTGTGTGTGCCATATTCCTTCTACAAACATCTTGCTGACTGCTTGCAACAGGCAACATGATTGACTAGGAGGACCTTGGAGTTTGAGACCTGGCCTCACATGTTTTCATTCTTATCCTAAAATGAAAGAAGACAAAAATTAATTTGCAGTAAAATGAAAGAAGACAAAGATAATTTTGCAGGCTACAGTTACATGTGAATTTAAATCACAGGTCTCGGAATTTACTGCTTTCGTGCCAACAGGCTGCCTTTCAGCACCATGTTCTCCCACCTGTATGATTTCAGAGTCATGCATGTAGGTACCATGTCTAGGAGGAGCTGCTGCCTAGCTGGATGCAGGTAATACCTACATAATCAGGGATCCGTGGTCACTGAGCAGCAGAATATGAATGTCACATAGAGAAGTCAGAGATTTGCTTTCCTATTGCTCTGGAATATAATGAGTCTCCTCAGCAACACAAATGGAAGTTAGGAAAAACAAGCTTGGTTATTTCAAGATTATGGAAAAATATCCCGAACTTTCTCCCAGTTCTCAAAGCATTGCTCTGGGAACAGAGTAAGGTCTTTGGGAGACATTTTATTCTGTATTTCAGAATGTTTTTAATACTTTGTTTTCTTTAAAAGTTTCCTGCAAATAAACCAGTTTCTTTTTGCTTGTTTCACGTAACCCTTGGTTTTCTGTAAATCCCTCAGGTAACATACCTGAAAATGCAAAGTCAGCTCTTGTTTGTTTTGAAAGGCTGTGCCTAATGGGGAATAGGGAAACAACTAATTCAGGTCTCCAGTCAGCTGTAGCCAACTTTACCCACAAAACTGTTCATTTCAGAGGGAGCTGGAGTAACTGACTCAACTTTAGTCAGCTTTGAAAAACTTAAATAGTTATTTTTTAATATTGGGAAAAAAAGGGGAAAAAAAGAAAGGAAAATTAAAGTGGACTCAATGAATTGGGAATTGTTGATTCTGGCTTCATCTTTGAGTTTTCAGAGTTATTTCAGGTATTCCTTTTTAGCTCCTTTTTAGGCTTTTTGCCTCTAAATTAACAAGGAAGATTTTTTTAAAGGACTGAATCCTTAACTGAACAAATATGGTCCTAAGATGTATGAGACTTAGATCACAACCATCACTGAACCTAGATTAACTCTGAGGTTGAAAAGAAAATGAGGGTGAGGACTTGTATTGCAAGACTGTGAAATGCAGTCTGATGAGACTGATCTTGATATTTTTGTACAATCGCAAAGAAGCAAAGCAAGGCTTGTTACCCTTTTTCATTGATTCCAGTTTCCTTTTAATTTAAATTGAAATGTCTAATGTTTCCTGGTTTTTTTTCACTGCTATGTAGTGTAATACAGTTGCTGTTTCTATTAACCTTCAGGCAGACAGAAAATCAGTGAAGGTTGATGTGTGATACGCTTTCATCTGGAACTAATAATGCTTGCCCTCAGTTACAGAAAAAATATGGTAAGACTTGATTTGTGTTAAAGATAGTGGGATTGAGAGGTAATGTGGCTCAGAAAAGCCATGTTCTATTGTCTAATGGCAAACTCTGCTTCTGTTGGCCACAGGTGTCTCACAGAGCAAAGAAAGCAGTTACAGAAAACAGAGATTATTAAGCCCCTACAAAAACTTAATGTTTGATAAATGGCATGTGGAAAAAGCACAACGGTAGCTGGTCTTGAATCTCTAGTGAAGAAAATCTTTGCCAGGTGCAACAAGCTGTTACCTATGCATGGTAGCAGGAGAAAACTGATAAAGGTATCTTGAAACCTGCTATGTTGGGCTGCACCCTGCTGGGAGCTGTGGTTACTATCTCCCAAGATCAGGAGACTTCTGCAGCAGCTGGTGAACGGAGAAGTCAGTTGCACCTGAAAAATGATAAATTTTTTCCTAAGCTGCAAATGGGGAGGGCTTCGTGAACCTTTTTTCCACCATTCTCCTCAAAAGACAATCAAAAACATTTCAGTCATTGCAACATAGCTCAGCCCCTTACTTACTGCTATATCTCATTCAAAGGGAACAGCCGTTCCTGCATTCTCATGTGGAAAAAGTACCTGGCTGAGCACAAGCAGTGCTTGCAGGATGTACGACAATAGGTAAACTTTGTCTGGGATGGATGGATCTTATCCTGTGGCATAAGCTATACATATGTATGTACAGCGTATGGGATGTATTATGCTGCGCCTGAACAGAGAAACTGCCATGGTGACCGGAGTCTCAGAAAGCCTTTAGAAGCAGTAGCGGAGTGAAGCCTCCAGTCACCTGAAGGAAAGTGGCCCCACGGAAGAAAACACCATCCTGTCACCCAGTTTGTGACAGAAAGCAGCTCGAGGCTTCAGCAGTGATGCTTCCCTCCCTGCCAGGGCCTGCAGGCTCGGTAAAACCCAGACAGCGCAGGGAATCGGCGGCAAGGACCGCTGGAAGCCCCGCTGGGTGGTTCCCTGGGACTTGTGTCTAGCCGTTGACTGCCGCGTGTCTGTGCAGGTATGAGCTACGACCCGGGAGCCGACGATGCTCCCGCTTCTGGAGAGCCCCGGTACCCAACAGGACGCGAACCCGTGCGCGGCCGCCTCCCGGCCACGACCACCGCGGACGGCGGTGCTGGATGGCAGCGACCCGACCCTCCGGGGGCGGATCCCCGCTGCCCCTCGGCCGAGCGGGCCCCTCCCTCCCGGGGGCGGCCCCGCGCAGCGCATGGGGAGGCAGCGCCGCAGCCGCGCCCCCTCCCCATCGGCGGCGGTAGCGCTGGGGCCGCGCCCGGCGCACGATCGGGTGAACGCGGCCGAGCCGGAGCAGCGGAGCGCACCGCCCTCGCCCTCGGCCCGCCGCCGCCCCTCGCCCCCGCCGCAGCTCCGGCCGCCGCGCACATGGCCCCGCTCCCGGTGAGTGTGCGGGAGACCCGCGGATCCTCCGTAACAAAAGCTGGGCGGCGCCGGGCGAGCTAATGGGCTGGGAACGCCGCCACAGTGCGGGGGGAGCGGGGAAAGGAGCGGGGTGGAACGGGGCGGGCGCTCCGCGGGGCCTCGGTGGGGTCCGGCCGCCGGGCAGGTGGGGGGACCGGCCCCAGGCGGGGCCGTGCGGGAGCGGCTTTTCCGGCCCGCAGCCCCCGCAGGCCCGGCGGGAGGATGGTCCAGGAACGCGGCACGGGGCCGCCGCTTCGTGCAGGGCCTGGCCGGAGCCATCCGAGCGGGATATCTCCAGCGATCGGCTCGCGGCTGCCAAATCTGGCACCCAAACGCGCGGGCTGCCAGCCAAGCCCGGAGGGTGGGGAAGGCGGGCAAAGGCTGCTGCCAGAAGTACCCCCGCTGCTGGAGCTGGGGAAGCTGTCATTGTCCAGACAGCTGGATGGGGGCACAAGCCGTGGTGCCTCAGGCAGGGATCTGGCAGCTTTGGGCGCCTTCCAGGGAGAAAAGAATGAGCTGGTGTGCCGGAGTAAGGCCGGGGCAGCGTGTGCTCTGTTACGGATCCCACCTGCTAGGGACTGTTCCAGGGCTTGCACGTTTCCCATGTGTGACCTGCCTTTGGCCTTGGGAAAGATTACACTTCCCAGGACAATGGAGGACCTGTGATTTTGAGATCTTCTTTCTAAGGACTTCCTTCAGTGGATAGACACAGAGCCTATATTTCACTCAGCTGTGTTTGTGTCACTTAGCAGTATAAAGGGAACCAGCATCCCAGACCCTCTCCACAGGGATGTTGCTTGGTGTGGTGCATCATCAAGAGAGCTGCCTTTGACCCCTTTCTCCTCATAGCCCTTGGTGGAACAGATAACAAGAAAGCCTGTAGAAGGAAAGGTGAATAGGGCATTCTCACTTCAGTGGTGGTCTTCTTGGAAAGCCAAAACCACTGGAGCTTAGACTGAGTTTGAGGTAGCAACATCTTCTGAGTGGAGATTCAGAGAACCAGAGCTGCTTCTTGGAGAGTTCCCACTCTGGTTTTAGCAGCAAGTGCAGACTCCAGATGGCTTCACACTGTTTTACTTACAGGCATGTTCAGTGTTTAGAAAAGAAACAGCACTTTAGTCAAAGTTCCTTATAAATCAGACTCTCAGATTTTTTGCGAGAGACAAGAGGAAGCTCTTAATATGAATATTTATCCTGTGTGTTTCATAACAATATTTCAGAAGTAGATGTCAACCGTGTGCAAACCCCAGTACAAGGAGAATGCTGGACCAGCAGTTCTCTTGCAGGATAAGGCCTTCCTGTACTTGTAGAGCACCCCTTGTATATCTGTGTATGTATATTCACACACATATTTCCAAAGAAGGTTCTTCTCTTAGTGCTTTTGAGCAGGAGCACCTACATTTATTAAAGAAAAGCCAATATTCTCCCATGACATCCCTTGAATGACACAACAAACACCATCAACGGTGAGCAAACAGTTTTTACAGGAGAGAATGGTATCTTTTCAATACATTTACTTCCAAGAGGATACCATCTTTTTTCTTTGAATCCTGAGCAGTAGCATTTCCCATGGCTCTGTTTCCCCATGCACTTGGAAGCGATGGCTTTTCCCCTGTGTTTACCACACTGTTGAACTGTATCAGTTGGCTGGTGACCAAGACACGTTTGCGTTGTTCAGGGCCACCAGCAGGCTCGTGGCAGCTTTCCGCAACTCTTCCTCCTTCACAATCTTCCCAACGGACATCAGCAACTTCATTGTCTGCAGTGAAGTCTGCACCTGGCTGTCTAGTATCCTCAGGAGGAGATCCTCGATGTCACTGTTGGGCAGCTGTCCTTGCTGCTGGCCACTGGCTGTCACCTCTGTGGCTTGTGGGCCAGAAGGATTTGGTTGTGTGCTTGTGGGTAAGGAGGTGGGGATCACAGCCGTGCCTGTGCCAGGTCTGGAGCCAAATGTGGGAGACGTGGTGGGGACTGGCTGGGGACCAAAGCTGCTGGATGACATGGCATCACTGCTTGTGGTGGTGGTGCTGGTGCCTGCTTTGCTGCGCTGCCTGGCTCTGCTGTGTCCTGGGCACATGGTCCTCTGTGAAGGAGAAAACATTCCTCTGGAGAGGCTTAGGAGCAGGCACCTGTGCACAGCCCTGTTCTGTGTGTTTAGCTCTCACTGCACAGTCTCATTTTTCCCAATTCCTACTAAGATGAGCCCAGGAAAGAAAAATAAACCTTCATATCCTTTCCTTGTCAAGTCTCCTCATAAATCTCTCTTGGGACTCACAGCCCTCTATACTCTCCTCTTCTAGCCTACATGAATCCCCCTTTCTCCTGGAGAAACCTAGATTGTCTCAACTTGGTTCGGAATGAGAGCTGGAGAAGAGGGCTGAGGTGGTCCTCAAAGGTTCATTTTTTTGAAGAATACCTTCTGCAAAGTCTCATTTTTGGCAAGTGGCTGCAGGTGGCATCTGTGTAAGCTAATCAGCTTGGTGTGAGTGCCCCTGGAAGGCGGGCTGCCGATGGCTCTCTTCTATCTTCCCTGTCTTTTAGCCCTTTGTTTTCCCACTTACGCATTTTCAGGGCTCTCCCTTTTGCTTGTTATTTGCTCAGAGCACACCGTAGTCTTCAGGAAATAGCTAAACAACTCACCTTAAGGAAATAGTTTTTCGTAATACAGCGATAAAGAGAAAAGGTGCAGAAGTTGCGGAAGAAAGGATTTCCTGGCAGTTCGGAGCATATGGGCCCTAGAAAGAGGCAAATAAAGACACAGACCCTGTGTTAGATTCCAGTGCTGACATCCCCCTTAACAATAACCTCCCTGCTGAGTGATGTCCCTCCATGAAAGCCCCTGTGTAATTTGGGAACCTTGTGAGAAACTCCAATGCTTCTTGGTCATCACAACTCATGGGGTTAGAGGAGGCTGGTCCTAGGGACATGTGTGGATGCAATCAAATGTGAGAGAGGATGCCCGTGAGCAGATGCCTTCTCCTCACTGCAGGATTGCTACCCACCTCTCTCCCCTGCCCCAGCTCCTGAGTGTTTCCTGTCCCAGTGATCTGGGCCATGCAGGACCCCTGTCCAACTGCCTGCCCTTGGGAGTCATGGTTGGCTTTACCTGGAGGGATGACTCCGTGGTTTTCATACTCGTCCAGTCTCTGGACCAGTGAGTTCTTGCAGCCGTACAGCTCACGAAGGTGGCAGGCAGCGCTGGCTTGAATGGTGATCCGCAGGAACTTGAAGAACTGGTGGTATTCCTGGTCAGAGAGTGGTGTTCCCAGCTGCTGTGCCTTTGTGCCCCGAGGGCCGGCTATGCAGCCCCAGCCCAAGAACACTGGTGGAAAATAGAGTGCAGGGAGTCAGAGGGAGAAGGAAATGCTAACCACAGCATGTTCGGAAGAGCTGGAGGGCTGAATCCAGATCTCTGTTGCCTTTTCTGGGTGCAGGATCCAGCACATGGGAAATGCATTAACAAGCTAGAGATGGAAGGTCCAGACCTGTGGGAAACCTGTTTCGCCCATGTTGAAAGGAGTGTACTATTTTGGTGACAGTACATGACTGAGGGACCAAAGCTCTGGAGATTCAAATCTTGAACTGGGAGAAGTGTCTTGGAAGTCATGGCTGAAACTGAGAATATTGCTCTGTTTTCAGGGCTGGAGCAAGTAGACAGTTTCCTTTCAAGATTTTTAGCCTCTGCAAACTCTTCCTCTGGCTACATAGGTCTTTAACCAAGGTCCTCTCTCAGACCTCTTTCTCCTGCTTCCCCTATTGCTTTACTGGGCGAACTCTTCCCTCTTAGCTTTGTGGGTTAACTCCAGACCTGTGCCTTAGTGTCTGGTTTAATGCACCCAGCTGTCCCTATCATGGCATCTCCAGTCTCCACTTCTGCTCCACCCTGTACCCACTGCATCCAGCTCTGACTCCTGCCTGGCTCTTCGGTCACTCTGTGGCCCTCCTCGATGAATAAAATACCAACTCCAGTGGTGAAAACTGCCAAAATTAGAAGCCCTGGGATCTTTGCATCTGAGGCATTGGAGGGTGCTCCATCTCTTCCTTTGGCCTCCAAACTGCCCAAGCTGAGGAGTGATGGGGAGGGTGCTGAGCAGCTGGGTCCACTGCCCTTCCTTACAGCTGGGTTTGGAGGAGAGACATTTCTTACTCACCAGACAAGGCCAGATAAGCCCACAAGACCATCATGGCACTGGGAGTGGTGCCTGTGACAGTTGGGGCCCACTTGCACTGCTGGAAGTGTCACCTCTGCTGCTTTGCTGCTGATGTCACAGACACCTGCGTTCCAAACATTCCATCCTCCGCTGCTCTTGCCCCCCATCCTGCTGCCTCCCATGCTGCTGCCCCCCATCCTGCTGCCCCCCCCCAGCAGTGTTCCTGCATAAACAGGTGTGTGTGACCTCCTTTCTGCTCACTGCCAGCCCAGATGGTAAAATCCATCTGGAAGGAGGCAGTCAAACAGCCATTTTTCTGGAGCACAGGACAGGAAATTCTGCCTTTGGGCTGCTGCTGTTGATAATGTGTGAACAGATCAAAATCTTACCTCTTGCCCAGATCTGTGCATGCTTGGCTGATCCATCGAGACTGGATCCACAAGGCACTAAACAGGGCTCCAAACCATGGCAGAAAACACTGGGAAGAAAGGTGATGGAGAGAAAATGGTTTGAGGAATTGATATTTTTCTTACACAAAGAAAAATTTGGCATTTTTGGTCTGGAACTGCAGCAGGAGGAACATCCAGATACCTGTGAGAAGGCAGAAAGCTGTCAGGCAGCTCTCTGGACATGTGGTTGACCTCTCTGTGCTACCTAGGCTGGCCCTGGTTACTGGACCTGAACAGTGGTGTCACAGTGTGTATGGCAGAACTGACAGTGACCCTGACTCATGCTTCTGGGCATCATTTTCCTATGGTCTAGGTTACTTTCAGCTCCTAAATACTTATCCTCCTGTAATCTCACCCTACAGCACTGCTACTATGACAGGTATTTATTATGTCTGTTTTCCTTCCTCTGATCCGGACATGCAGTCCTCAGCTTGGCCTTAACCTTTTGGATAAGGTGAAGAGAAGCAGCTTTTTGACCGAAGCAGCTAAACACTGAGCCGGTAGAGAGACTGCTTACAAGGTGAGAAATTAAATTGCATGGAGTGTGTCTGGGAAGGGAAGAGCTGAATGCTGAAAATCTGGGGCGTACCGTGCTGCACACTCCACACCCACCCTGCCTCTTCTGCTTCCTCAGTAAATAGATTCTACGTCCAGGAAGATCTCTAGGCAGAGTATGGCAAAGATGAAACACAGTCCTGGGGTACCTAGTACCCTTTCAAAAAGACCCTGTCCAAAATGAAATCAATCTTGTGTATTTTTCAGCAAAGAATATACTCATAATGTTAAAAGACATAAACCAAAGTGTGGCTTTTTCTTCTTTTCGTGCTGACAATATTTGACAATATCTGGGTCAGTTTGCTGCTTTGAGGTGCTTTTGAGTAACTTTGTTTATACTGCAAATGTTTTTCAGCCCTGAGTGTTGTAAACAAAACTTTGGGGACTGGTATGACCAGTGTAGTGGTGTCTTCCAAAACCTGCAGATCAGCTGAAACAGAACCTGAGGGGTTTAATCTGCTGCACCACCTCCTATTCCATGTGAGGGGATGATGTTTAGCCTGTACGCAATGCTGGTCCAGCTCATCTGCTTACCTCACACTCCAGCATGAATTTCTAAGGTGTGTCTCCAAATGACTATAACCAATGAAAAACCAGCAGCTTCCAAATGTTTCAGTCTAAAGGTTCATTTCCGTGCTTGGTTAATAAAACAGTTTATCATTCCACTCAGTTGTCTATCTGTTCTGTAGACAAAGAAAATCTAGATACAATTTGCTGCAGAGCTTTCTTTTTAAGGAAAAGGGCTATGACTGGAAAGAAGAAAGGAAATTGTTTGCTGGGCAGTGGTGGATGTTTCTGGGGTGTTGCTGCTTTCTTCCATGATCAAGCATGGGAATATTGGCTGAAGAGCAGTGATTCAGAGGCAGCAGGAAAAGCAGCTGCAGTGGGAATTATTAAGGAAAGCAGTCATGATGTTCCTCTAACCTTGCTAGACATGGGAACTTTGAGGGCAAGCGATGGGTCTTTCCCTTTAGGGCTGTAACTTTGACAGAGGATCCCCTTTGGAATCTGTGCTGCAGTGGCCTCCTATCCTTGAGTGACATTCCCTTCCCACTCACCTTGGGCTCCATGCCCTCACTGTGCCCTGAGAAGATACCAAGGGGCTGTCTCCTGTGCTGTCAGCTCATGGTGGCCGATGTGCAGCAGGTCTTGGTGGTTTTTCTTCTGGACTTCTCCCTCAGAGAAGCAGGGGGTTATTCATTGCTAGTTCCTCTGTTCACTCCAGCAGGTGACAGGACCATGGGTGACATGCAGAAGGGCAGCCTTCATCAGGAACTTCATCAGGAAAGTTCAATGAGACCTGAACTCCATCTGTTCCCTTCCAGGAAGCTCACAGGAGATTCCCTCCAGGACGCTGATCAAAGACAGGACCACAAGCTGGAAATAGAAAGTGAGATAGAGACGTGTTTTCCAAAGAGACAAGGAATGGTACCTCCTTATGGGATGGAAGTCTGGGAGTGCAAGGACAGTGGTAAAGCCCACATCAGCAAGGTTATCCTTGCTGGGGACAAGCTGGACCTGCCCATGTGTGGGAACAGTGCCATTTGGATTCAGCAGGCGGGGGGGAAAACCTACAAGTGTCCCGAGTGTGGGAAGAGCTTCAGCCGGAGTTCGTACCTGAGCCAGCACCAGAGGATCCACCTGTCAGAGAAACCCTTTGGCTGCTCCGAATGTGGGAAGAGCTTCACCCGCAATTCAGACCTGATCAAACACCAGCGGATCCACACAGGGGAGAAGCCCTACCAATGCAGCGAGTGCAAGAAGACCTTCAGCCAGAGGTCCAACGTGATCAGGCACCAGCGCACCCACACGGGAGAGAGGCACTACCTGTGCAATGAATGTGGGAAGAGCTTCAGCCAGAACTCGCATCTCATCGTCCACCAGCGAAGCCACAAGGGTGAGAAACCCTTTAATTGCCCCCGGTGTGAGAAAAGCTTCAGCGACCGCTCCTCCCTGATCATACATCGGAGGGTCCACACCGGAGAGAAGCCCCACAAGTGCCAGGAGTGTGGGAAGCATTTCCGGGACAGCTCAGCCATCATTCGGCATCAGAGGATTCACACAGGAGAGAAACCCTACGAGTGCACAGAGTGTGGGAAGACCTTCCGGCAGAGCTCCTCACTGGTGACCCACATGCGAACACACACGGGTGAGAGGCCCTACAAGTGCCCTGTGTGCGGAAAAGGCTTCAGCCAGAGCTCGGCGCTCACCACTCACCACCGGATCCATGGGAGAAAAGCCTTGCCCATGTGCCACGACGGCCTCCTGTCCAGCCCCTTCCAGTGTACTGAGTGCGGCCGGAGGTGCAGTAACCACTCCACTCTGGCCAAGCACCAGAGCCTGCACACTGAGGAGCAGCCCTACATCTGCGTGGAGTGCGGGGACAGCTTCCGCCGGAGCTCGGCTCTCAACGTGCACCTGAGGATCCACCGCGGTGAGAGACCCTACAAGTGTGAAGAGTGTGGGAAAACGTTCCGGCACAGCTCAGCCCTCGGTGCCCACCTGAGGATCCACACGGGAGCCAAGCCCTATGAGTGTGTCGAGTGTGGGAAAACCTTCCGGAAAAGCTCAACACTTAAAGTGCATTTGAAAATCCACACGGCTAAGAAACCTTATAAATGTCTGGTGGGTAAAAGAATGCTCACCTCCTGCTCACTTCTGCCATAAGCCTGGAGCGGTTGTTCAGTGCGGGAAAATGAAGTCGTTTTTGGGGTACCTGAATGCATGGTGAGAACCACAGTGGAAAGAGACTGGCTGGAGACATGGTGTATGTGGTGTTAGGGCTGGGTTCTTAACCCCAGAGGCACAAAAAACTTCAGGAGATCTGGAAACAGGGAGTTAGTCCCAAGATCTGTGTACTGGTGGTTCAGGAAGAGTGCCAAGAGCCTGAGGAATGAGCACCAGCTTCAGGGTAAGTGGGGACTGTGAATATGTGCCAGAATAATAACTGGGAGAGTTTGGCTTGTAAAATACAGCTGAAGTGAAGATCACAAGAAAATGTTCCAGGTTGGTTCTGACTCAAAACTTTGGCTAGTTAGACACTGTAGTAGTCTTAGGAACTCTTCTATTTATTACCTTCCCTCATTTTTCATGAACGTCGTATGTTTACACAGTGTTTGACAAGGCATTTCCAAATCTTTTGAGAGTGACTTTGGAACTGAACTTCAATCTTTTTGTTTTTTCTTTCTATTCTCCAAATCTTACATGGGACAAAGAATTCCTACCTTATGATAGCTAGGTAACACAAAACTCTAATGGCTGTTCCCAGAAAACATGAATGCAGAAGCATTTCCATTTGAAAGGCAGTCTATTGCTAGTCCGTGGCAGCTTCTCCCAAATTTGTTGTTGCTGATTTGAAACTCTGTCCAACTTGGGACATCAACAAAACGTGGACAAAAATGTGGCCTTACATTATTTAACCCAAAAAGAAAGGATTTGCCCTCAGGTGTCCTAGTCTGAAATGCTACACGGCAAGTTCTCACTGTTGGTCCAGAGAGTGACTGCAATTCTGTTGTTACTTTTATGCCACTCTTCTTTAGGTCATTATTGTTTTCAAACTATTACTATATAAAGTTCAGCATTTAATGGCTGCATATTACATACACTTCTTATATATTGCAGTGTTTTATAACAAGCTATGCGTTCCCATCCTAAATAAAACCTTTTTCTTTTTTTTTTCTCTCTAATCCAATTTTCTGACTGTGCTTGTGATGGGAGGGAACTGGGGAAGAGGGGTGAGCGCCGACCGGGTTTGGGAGCTCAGGAAAGGGTGGGGGGGTGTCTGTGCGGAGAGGGCAGCGCGGGGCGGCCCTTCCGCCGCGTCACGGGAAGGGGCGGGGGCGGTCCCGGCGCCCGGTTCGAAGCGGGGCGGGATGGCGAGTGGCGGGATGGCGAGCAGCGGGGCGGCGGCGGGCCGGTTCCCGTTCCCCTACACTCCGTACCGCATCCAGGAGCAGTTCATGGAGGCGCTGTACGCCGCGCTGGAGGCCGGCCGGGTCGGCATCTTCGAGAGCCCCACGGGCACGGTGAGTGGCAGGGCCGGGCCGCGGCTGTGGCCGAGCGGGGCCGCGGCGGTGGCGGCGGTGCTCCTCACCTTGTTGGCTCTCCGTGACAGGGAAAATCGCTGAGTCTCATCTGCGGGGCCCTGTCCTGGCTCCGGGACTGGGAGGAGAAGCGGCGGCAGGAGGAGGCGCGGCTGCTGGCGCTGGGGGCCAGCGGGAAGGACGGGCTGACCCCGCAGCAGGCACGGCCGGGCAGCGCGGACGCGGCCGGGGAGCCGGACTGGGTCACGGCCTTCGTGCAGAAGAAGGAGGAGCGGGACATGGTAGACAGGCTGAAGGTGGGGAAGCGCTCGTGTGTAGAGGACGGGTGAAATAACGAGGAGAGAGGATCGGGAGGGCTGATATCACATAGTCACAGAATGGCCGGGGCTGGAACGGACCACTGGAGGTCACCTAGAACAGCCTCCCTGCTCGAGCGGAGTCCCTAGAGCGAGGTACCCAGTGTCCAGGCGGCTTTTCAATATCTCCAGGGAAGGGAACTCCACCACTTCTCTGGGCAAACTGTTCCTGTATCCTGGATGATGAGGGGAAAACACGTGAGGCAAATTTGGTGGTGGTGGTCTTTGCCTGCAGGTTGCCCGAGACAGGAAGCTGTATTGCTTTGAGGAGAGTAACACTCAGTAGGCGAGCACTCCGGGAGAACTGACCGTGTACTGGCAATTTTGTTTCATTTACTCTTTTTTCTATGCCCAGAGCGTAAGTAGTGATACCAAGAGTTGAGGACTAAATCCACTTCATCCTACCTTCACTCTCCCTTTATTGTAGGAAGAGCAGATCAGAAGGAAAAAGCGAGAAGATCATCTTGAGAAAATTCGGCATAACGTGCAGTTAAAGTACGCAGCAAAGAGGAAGGTGAGTTACTCCACAGAGATCAGAGCTTTCTGTTTTAGTTACCTTCAGTGTTGTTCATACTTGCTTATGTGTGACTTCACACTGACTTTTCCAGCCCGCCTGTTTGAGGAGATTTTTGTATGAGATTTCTGAAATCGGTCATCCAAAACTATTTGTTGGATTTTCTTTTAAAAGCAGAGATGTGAAAAACAATTTGTGCATCGATAATTTCCTGTGAAAATGTTTGTGTGTGGGCAGAAATTATGTGTATTCTGATTGCCTTCTGGCTCTCTGCTGTACTTTTAAAAGCTTTAATACTTGGAGGCTTTTTTTGGCAAGATCTCTGTTTTATGAGCATGTGTGAACACTCTACTTCTGGAATAAAAATGGTATTGAAGTTCACAGATACATTTTCCTGTCATTTAGATGCATGAACTGGCCTCAGTGCTCTTGTTGCTTTTTGATTATATGAGTCAAACTTCCCAGAAATACTCAGTTTAGGTCCTCAAATAGACAGATTTATTAGGCTGCCAGGTTATTAATTTGTATTGTGCTCCATCTCAAATACTGTGTAATGTTTTGGTCAACACCTGTCAAAAGGATATGACAGAAATAGTAAAGAATGGCAAAAAACCAAATGGAAAAAAACCTTCTGTCTTAAAAGGGGATGAAGAGCATGTGAAATGGGAAGCATGATGAAAAGCAAGAAAGCAAATAAGAGAAATATTATGGAGATTTGGAAAAGCGACTGATTCCTCTTTTCTGTAGTGCTTACTAACTGCATTTTCTGGATAATGCCATGGTAACAAAATGCTCATTGATGTTGGAAGATACTGTTTTCAGATGGAAAAAATGAACTTTTCTTTATCGTGACACAGAAGTTAATCAGAAGTTCTTCAACAGTTTAATTGAATTTTTGTGGAGAGGTAAACCTGTGTTAGAGTAACAGTCACACAACTGGAGAAAAAAACAGCAAGAGAAATCTTGTTCTAAACCAGATGCTGAGCTGCTTCTAACTTTGAGTTAAATGTGCACAGAGTGTATGATTATGTCCTCACATCTTTGTTTGTTCAGGTTTATTTACACACTATTTTCTCTCAGGCAGACATCTTTTATGGGCCACTTTAAGCAACTAATACTGGATTACATGAACATTTAATTGAGGGTCTGTTAGTTCAGTAGGCCTGTGCAGAGAAGGTCCTTTATGTTTCCCCCTCATAACTGTCTGTGTGGGTAAGTCTTTGGTTGTTGGTAACGGCTGCATTCTGTGGGGCTGAACAGCTTCAGCCTTCTGTGAGGGACTGTGCTGTCTTCTGACCTGTCCATGCCATAAGGCAACCCCTGTGCTACTCTTTTTATCTGGAAAATACTGTGCTCTTGTGTTCCTTCCAGAGATGCGAGGAGGATGAGGCAAAGCGCCTTCTTCAGCTCAGCAAGGAGGCTCTTCCACAGGGAGCTGGAGAGGGTGTTCTAGACCAGCTGGATCACAATGAGGAGGAGTTGATTCTTGCTGAATATGAGAGTGATGACGAAAAGAAAGTGGTATCTGGGTAAGGACAGGGACTGAGGGGGGATTCCATGCTAAGGAAACTTATTTCTAATTTTTGTCTTGCCCTGATTAAAGAGGTTGTGCATATTTTATTAAAAAAGTGTTTCTCACCTTTTCAAACAGTACAAAGTGGTGGCTGTTCTGGGTTTTTATTTAATTGGTTGTTTAGGTGGATTTTATTTTAGTTTGTTTTTTTTTAAACTTTTGTTAGACTGATCTGAGCGACTTGAAGTGCTTTCTGAGAAAGTGCATCTTAAAGTGTGTGGCAGTGTCCTGCCTTTATCCACACTCAGTTTCCCAGAGAGTGCCTCTGGATGCTGAGTGAATGACTCAAGATCAAGTTCCTTGCATTAGAAAAGCAGAATGGAACTCAGGACACCAGAGGAAGCTGTCAGTTCTGCAGATTAGCACTGACATCTTTTGTTACTCTAAAAGCAGAGATGTTCACGTTTCTGAGACAGAGCTTTGGCATGAAAACCCCATGCACACTTTTCTCCCTCATGCATTTGCTTTATGCAGAAAGCCAGAAGCCATACTTCAACACAAAAAGTCAAATGCATTTAAAATACAAATTTACTAATTAGTGTCTAGACAGAGTCTTCTGCCTTAAAAATTGAAGAACACTTAACTACTTTTTTTATATGTAGTTAGTTTATCAAACATTAAACTGCTGTTGCCTTTGAGGAGCTCTATGGCAGCTGAACGCTTTCTTGAAGCCTTTCTTTATGCAATAGCTGGAGGGTGGTAAATTGCTTCTAAAGGGAAAGCTTTACAAAAATAAATAATCTCACCAAAGAATAGTATAGCACTGATTAGCTTATGCCTGAGGACTAGAAGCCCCTGAATCAAAAGAAAAAAAAAAATCTTGAACTTGCAAAAGGCATGACCTAGAAGAGATTTTTCTTCTAAAGAGAAAGGCTTGAGTTGAATATGCACACTTACACTATTCTTTAAAAGTTGATTTTTCTTCTACCACCTGAGTTGAGATTGGAGGCTTTTCTTGAGATGACTTAATCTCTCTTGAGACCTCATTCTTGTAGTGGAGCATCGTTTGATTTTTACTGTCAGTGGTCTGCTGAAAGGAGACTGTTTGAGCTTTTTCTTTCTTAGGCTGGAAGAAGACGATGATGATTTGGAAGAGGAGCATGTGACTAAGGTGAGATGAGGAAAGTAAATAGTGCCACTTCATAGAATAGTGTAGGAGTGAGCAGAATTATGGCTTCCTTGCACCTTTCCAACAGTCAGGCAGTACAGAAGGATTTAGGAGCTAGCATCCAAAACCTGCCAGGTTTCTTGATAAAGACAACTAGTTCTGCTGTGTTCATCTCCTTCTGGACTACACTGCCTGCCTAAGCAGCTTGCTGTGCTAGCACTTACTAATTTTTGCTGTGGCTTGCTGTAAAAGCACACTGCAATAAATAATTTTTAATTACTTTGCCATGGTGAGTCCCTGTTTTATAGAGACCTTGGAAAATTAAATGGAAACAATGGCAAATGCAGAAGGAAAAACAAAGGTGGAGCTTTTGGCCTCAACAGTTCTAAGGTGGCACTCAAACATGTGCCTTCCCTTGTGTTTTTGAAGGCTTGAGCAAGGTGAACCTTGTTGAAGTGCTTGGCTGCTTCCTTGTAGGATTGATCATAGGTTGGCTTCCATGTTCTTCTTGTCTTCCCTTTGTTCTTCCTCATTGCAGATCTACTACTGCAGCCGCACTCACTCCCAGCTGTCCCAGTTTGTGCGCGAGGTGCAGAAAAGTCCTTTTGGCAAAGACACGCGTCTGGTCTCCTTGGGATCCAGGCAGGTACGTGGTGGTGTTCTCAAGAGATCCAGAACACATTGCCAGGAGCTGTGTGGGTCTGGTGCCACCAGAAGTCACCTTGGGGATTGACTGAGTCTCCTACTGAAAAACTAAAGCAGGCATGAATCGGAACACAGATCTGTGTGCTGTACATTTTTCCGTGAACTCTGTTTTGGTCATTAACCTTTTGATGTAAATGCAAGAATCTGTTTTACCTTTTCTGATATGGTGTATTACAGATGTCCGAGTCACTGAGAAGGTGGTCGTCTTAGTAGAGTAGTACTTCTGGCAGCAATTTTCAGAAGCTGTTGCGTAGCAGTGAGCCCTCTTTTTCTCGTTTTTTTTCTCCTAAGTTTCTGTGGGTTTCGAGCATGTTTGTAGCAGTTAGTATGCACAGTGTCTGACTGGTAGACTTTTCCTTTTTGGAATCTGGCCTGAGATTGCTTTCAAGAAAATCTTTCATTTTACAGCAGAGGGTGCACAGGAGGCACTCAGTTCTGAATTGACTCCCTTCCTCTTCCTCTCTTTGCACATGCCAGAACCTGTGTGTGAATGAGGAGGTGCGACGCCTGGGCGCTCTCCAGCTCATCAATGACCGCTGCATGGAGATGCAAAAGAACAAACATGGTAGGAACGCTCCCAGCCTAGGGAAGCAATTCCTGATAAAGCTGTCATGAGAGTGTGGAGACAGTGGGCACTGCCAGTCCGTTCTAGCTAGAGTGGTAGGAGCTTGGAAACGACAGGTTGGAGGAAAAGGACTCTTTGGTGCTTTTACTTTTCTTGGTCTCCAGGCTGTGCTGAGATCAGGATAAATTTTCTGAGTGTCTTAAGTTGGTCAGGATTTCTGCACTGGAAAGATACTTGCGTTTGTTAACTCAGTACCAAAAATGTTGGAAGATGTCATATGCTAAATCTAACTGGCAAGAGTAGTGTCCACTGTGGAGAAGGAAATGTTACTGCTGAATAATTTTTAAATAGGTGATAGGTCAGGAATACACATGACAAAGCTTGCTTTGAAATCCATGAGGTTCTGCACAGTGGTTGTTCTAGGCTGCTGTGTGTGTTGCTCATAGCTTTCTTTTGATTTCTGCTGTTAGAAAAGAAGAGTGATGAGGTGAATGAGGGGAAGAAGAGACGGGTGAGTCGCACGGTGTGCCCATTTTATTCCTACGAGCAAATGCAGTTTCTCCGTGATGAAGTTCTAGTGGAAGTGAAGGACATTGAGCAGTTGGTGTCCTTGGGAAGGGAGACCAAAGCCTGCCCATATTATGGGAGTCGATTCGCCATCCCTGCTGCTCAGGTAAGGTGTAACAGTTTTACTGACATTAAAGCCAGGCACTCTAAGAAGGAACTGATGGCCTGCTCCCTCTATTACTGTTACTTAGATTGGGGGAGTCTGTAGGAAACAGGCTGTGTTTCTGTCAAGCTACAGTTTTGCTCAGAAAGCAAAGGAAAATGAGAATTCCCATCAGAAGTTCATAGGGATGCTGTATGTCTCAGCATTTTGAAATACTTGAAAGGTTCAGCAAGTGTGAGGCAATACTGACACATGGGTGTACTCTTAGCTCTTACACCACTCTTCTTCCTTGCTGGGTTCTCTCTGAAGACATGCTTTCAGTGCTCTAGAGGAGATTTGGAAGGTAACCTGAGCCCATATGCAATTGTAGCATAATCATTTCTCTTCAGCTTATATCCCGATGCCCCCCTCAAGCATGTGCTCCTGGCTTTTTTCCTACCTTTCCCATAATAATAGTGAGTCACTTGGCTGAATTCTGCAAGGCCTTCTGATACGGGCTGTTAATGAGTGGTTGTAGAATGCCTTAAGTTTGTAAGGATGAGAGCTGGAATCAGGGAAGTGCATGCTTCTCCTGTAGCTGGTGGTGCTGCCCTATCAGATGCTTTTGCATGAGCCTACCAGGAATGCTGCCGGGATCAAGCTGAAGGACCAGGTTGTGATCATTGACGAGGCCCACAACCTCATAGACACCATCACCTGTATCCATAGTGCTGAGGTCAGCGGCTCTCAGGTGAGTCACAGCCTGTGAAAGGAGAGGGAGCTCTTCTTCCAGCAGTGCCCTTTCTTGTCTCCTTTATAACAACAGCTTCTGCTTTCTGTTTGTGTAGCTGTGCTGTGCCCACTCCCAGCTGTCACAGTACATGGAGAGATACAGGTGAGAATCTCAGCGGAAAACAGCACAGCAGAGGCAAAGTCTGTGGATGCCTTGGATTGCCTCACGGCTGCAGGGTCTTTCTTGCTTTTCCCCAGTGGAAAGTTACTGCATTAAGAGTTCTGCAGATGAAAAGACACTTGCTTCATTATCCCTGTCTAGAATCCATCTAAGTCAGACTCCTGGGGCTAGTATTAAGCAGTGAGAAGGGGACACCCTGAGGATTCTGGCTTTCCCTTATACACTCAGTTCCTTTCCCAGTATCTCCCTCTAATCACTTGTACTTTGTGATGCAGACTTTCAAAAGATTCAGTCTTTCATGCCTCTCAGGGACCTTAGTCTTTCATGTGCTGACTGGCATTATGGTAGAGGCAGGAAGCTCTGAGGAGGAGGAAGCTGTATGTGGGTTCTGGCTCTGCATCTTGCCATCCCTGCAGTGGCTGATTGTTGTGCTCAATAACTCTGAAGTTGTGGAGCATTATTGCAATAGGGTCTTGAGGCATCACTGCCATCGTAATAAACAAACTATAATTAATACGCAAGGAGAAGTGCAGTAGTAAGAACAGTGGGGGGAGCATGGGTAAGTGCTTTGGGACAACCTTGGGCAGGATATCCAGAAGACTGTGCCCTGTCACAAACAGGGGGAGTGAACCTGCAAAAAATCCTAGTTCCCATCTCAGCAAAATGAAGAAGAGTTCATGTACTTGTTTCAAGCTCAGCTGCTTGTGTTCATCCCTGAAGATGATTTGGGGCCTAAATGTGTCTCATTTTTCATAGGAAACATTTGAAGGCAAAGAACTTGATGTACATTAAGCAGATCCTGTATTTACTGGAGCGGTTTGTGGCCATGCTGGGAGGTAAGCAGACCTCTCGTGTCTCCAGGGTTACTGACAGACTCTGAGCTAGTTAGTGCTTCCTCAGGACACTGTGCCCCTTCCCCCTCTGCAGAAACTTCAGGAAAGTGTTGCTGTCATGTATAAGTTCAGATGCCAGTAATTTTATTTCTCAGGCTGGTTTGTATGTGGGGAAGTTGACTGGTGTCTAGTTGAACCCTTCTCTTTGTTTTAGTAGCTGAAGAGCAGCAGATGACATTGTAAGTTGGTAGTTTCCTTCTCTTTCTGTGTGGTTTTCAGATCCAGTTGGAATGGGGATGATATAAGATGCTAAGTGAGGAATACAGCAGATGTATAACAGATGCATAACAGTGTCGTACAAGAACTGCATGAAATTAATATCTCAGTTATCTGGTAGCAAGGCCTCTATTTGTGTCAGCATGCATCTGCAGAATGAATCTTTCTTGAGTGGTGCCTTTCCTTTGTGAGAAAATACTGTTTTGCTTTGATTTTAGATCCACAGGAATTTGCAGGACTCCTTTTTTCAAATGATCTGTTTGCTAGACCTTAGTGTGTCTTGAGGAGAGCATGTCCTAAGTTCATAAAGGAACTTCCTCCATGCCCTGGGGAAATGCAGCCCTTTGGGACAGGGGTTGCAAAAGTGAGATGTGAGGTGGGTGTTAAACACTAGGACATAAAATGCAGTGCGTGGCAGCAATTAATCCTGTTCTGGCTGCTGGGCTCTGGGCATGTAGGTGTCCTTAGGTTTTTCCCCTCCTCCCAGTTACCTGCCAGCCTCTGTGCTTCCCAGCTCCCTGCTGCTGCATTGAGGAGGGGTGAAGGATGCATTGCAGTCCCTGTCCACTGGTCTTTGCAGCATGACTATGTAGTGTGCGAGCATTTCTGATCACCCACCCTACCTGCTGCTTCCTGCCACAGAAGAAATGTAGGTGGTCCTTAGGATGCAGCAGCACACGTGTCCTACAATGTAGGGCTACTCTACAGGGCAAATGAAAACTGAGTGGGAGCTGATGTTTTGTCTGTATAGCTACGTGTTGCAGAGCCGTAGTTACTTCTTGGGTTTTTTGTGCACTGTTCCTATCAAGTTCAGTCTTTAGTTTCTTGCTTAATTTTGAGACAGATTCAAGCCTTCCCTGAATTGGTTTCATGCTTTACAGGTAATGTGAACCAGAATCCTGGATGTCAGGCAGTTTCCCAAACAGGTAAGACTGGAGTGAACTCCTGAGGTATGCAGCTCTCAGTCAGGGACATGGGTATGGGGCAGTAAGGGGTGCAGGCCCAGCAGTAGGTAATAATTTCTTTTCCCCTTTTCCCTCTTTTCTTTCAGGGACAGTGCTAAAATCCATCAATGACTTTCTATTTCAGAGCCAGATTGACAATATCAACCTCTTCAAGGTAATGCAAACATTGTCTGTTAGGGCACAGGTGGTGGTGACTTGTTCGAGATTATTTGGAGCGTGTGTGAGAGCTGGAAGTAGAGCCAAAGCCCACACGGCAGAATCTGCTTTCTAGCTGTCTGTAGGCAAAGCTACTCTGTAAGGGCTGTGGATGCAGAAATTCTACTACTCCAGTAACCTAACTGCCGCCTTGAACCTCCAAACACAGCACCTTAACACTGTGTCTTTTCACTCTGGAATGTCATTGTAAAACTCTTGTCTGGCAGGCAGTGACCACAAAGAGCTGTGCACCTCTCCCCAAAAGCATGGCAAGTGACAGCCCTGCTCGACAGGGATCAAGGACAGCAGGATGGCAGAAGGGGTGGTGAATGCCAGTTCATTTCCTGTCTTCTCTCCAACAGGTTCAGCGTTACTGTGAGAAGAGCCTCATCAGCAGGAAGGTACTTCCCCTGTGGATTCATAGTCAGCAGTGTTCCCATACTGTTTCACACCTGGAGTTTGAGATGGAAGATGCAGCAGCTGGGGTGGGAGCTTGTCTTCACCCTGCTCTGCAAACAAAATGGTTCCTGTAAAAAGCACTATATGGGCAGATTAACTTTTGCTTACTCGGAAAAGAAACATAAACGTGGTTTACCACGGTATTCCAGGGGGTGCCAATTCTATGCTGCTTGGCCTCAAATCTGCCCGCCAAGTAGGCTGCGTTGCCCTGGAAGAACAGATATCAGAGACTTGTTTTGCTTTTGATTGAGTGGGTGGAGGAAGGTAATGGGAGCTAATACATTCTGATTAGGCTTCTACTGAACACCTACTAAGTAACTTTATCTGTGGCAGGCCAGCAAACCTGCCTTTATCTTGTCTGATTCCTGCTGTTGGTAGTCTTGGTCTTTCTGGCTTTTGCTTGGCAGCTTTTTGGGTTTGTGGAGCGATATGGGCATCCCGCCTCAGCTGTGAAGACCAACAAGGAGAACCAGAAGCTGGCTGGTTTGCAGAACTTTCTTCTGACCCTTCAGCAGGGATCTGATAAAGAGGGTGAGTTCAGGCATCGTCTGCTTCTGCACCTGTGGGCAGAGTGAGGATGTGGAACCTGCATCTCTCTGCATGAGGAAAGCAGGGAGGCAGATTTGCAGAATGAGACTGAAGAAGGTGTCCTGTGTGGGTGTTTTTTAACAGGTCTGACTAGCTGACCTAGGCAACTGTACATTGGATTAGAGAAGTCCCTTTTGAGCTGAATGATGTAATTCCATGTTCACTCCACATGCATTCAAGCATTGCACTTCTGTGACTTGCTGGCTCTGGGACCTGAGCTACTGTGTGTAGTAGCTCTGCTTAGTGGCTCTGCCATCCACAGAAACCAGAGCTTTATTTTCTTTTTTTTTTTCTTTTAGCAATGAGACAGAATTTGAGTTTTCACCTTTAATGGGTCTTTGTTCTCTGCCTGCATATGTAGGCCAGGTATTGTGTTCCTGTAGAGCATGTTTTGTGCTTAGCCCGTGTCTTTAGAAGTGTGGCCTAAGTTGCCTGCCTCTCCTTTCCTTTTTGGGCCAGCAGGTACCCCCCAGAGCCCTCTCCTGGAGGCTGAGCACGACCATCTCCGAACTGCCTCTCCACTGATGCAGATTGAAGGATTTCTCTCGGCCCTTACAAATGCAAACCAAGATGGCAGAGTCATTCTCAGCAGGCAAGGTACTGGAGAGGGTGAGGTGGGGAAAGGTGGCATGAGTCAGTCACAAGCAGGGTGCTTCACTGGCACTGAGGGAAGACATACAGAACCTGTGGGGAACCTGCAGCAACATTTGTTCCATCTGTGATGTAGGCTGGCAGTCTTTGTCTGAGGATGCTTATGACTCCAAGGGAATTCTCAGCCAAGGGCATTGGGGCCAGGGTTTGCAGAGGTCTGCTCTCACTCTGAATGTCAATTTTTGTTCTGCAATTTACTGCGCCTGTGGTACAGCTCCAGGGAGATTAGGAAGCAGAGGGTAACTTCCAAGTTGGCGTTACCTGCTGCTGCCTGTCAGTGCTGAATAACAAGTCCTTACTTTGAGAGGTGGGGTCCTGCCAGAGTGCCCAGGGCAGGAGGGAGAATCTCTCATATCCCTGTGTGTCACAGCTAGCTCCTGAATGCTTTTCTCTCCTTTTCCCAGGCACAGTTGGTCAGAGCAGCCTCAAATTCCTCTTGCTGAATCCAGCTGTCCACTTTGCCAAGGTTGTGGCAGAATGCCGTGCTGTCATCATTGCTGGAGGCACTATGCAGCCGGTGAGGGAATAAGGATGCTGTGCTGGGGTCTCAGGAGGTCAGTGGTGCTATCTGCAAGCCGGGGTGGAAAGAGAGCAGCCAGGCTGAGCTCGTGGTAGGTTGGAACTGGCACGGTGAGCAGTCGGATGACCTCATGATGCCATCCGTCATTTCTGCAGGGCCAGGGATCCCACAGGAACCATGCCACGGGGGTGTTCAAGGAAAATCAGTGCTGCTGTGTGTGGGCAGAGGGCGCTGCCGCTCCTCTGTTGGGCCAGGCAGAGGCTCTGGCTGGGCTGGGGCTGCCCTTGACCAGCAGTGCTGGTGCTGCCGGTGTAGAGTTTTTTGGGACACTGGTATTTTACTTGCCTTTGTTTTGTGGATCTTAGGTGGCTGATTTCCGAGAGCAGCTGCTGTGCTGTGCTGGCGTGGACCCTGCCCGTGTCGTGGAGTTCTCCTGTGGTGAGTGTGCCGGGCTGGCAGAGAGGGCTCAGCAGCTGCAAGGGCTGCAGCTTGCCTTTAACACTGTTCTGTCAGCACTCTAAGCAACTGGCATCTTTCCTAAAATTCAGGGCAGTAAAGGGGTGTGAGTTCCCTCCCACTCTGAGCTTCCCCTGTGGTCTTGACTGGTATTGGCAGGCAGTGTGCCATGGGTTCTTCCCAGGGACTCAGGGGATGGAAGTTGGAGCAGCTGAGTGACTTAGGCACTTTGGCTTAGCCAGGCGAACATTTGCCTCTGTCACTTGAATGCAATTAAAGTTCTTCAGCTTATGGGGTTTGTGCCAACAGCAGTGATGTTGACTCTCACTGCTTGTTTTTGTCTCCAGGACATGT
Source organism: Corvus hawaiiensis (assembly GCF_020740725.1). NCBI lineage: Eukaryota > Metazoa > Chordata > Aves > Passeriformes > Corvidae > Corvus > Corvus hawaiiensis. The sequence goes on from NC_063216.1 coordinate 159,493, forward strand.
GATTCCTCCAGAAAATATTTTACCCATCATCCTCTGCAGTGGTCCTTCCAACCAGCAGCTGGAGTTCACTTACCAGACCAGAGACCTGCCCCAGATGGTCAGTTTGTCTTTTGTTCCCTTCCTTGGGATCTTTTATTTGGCTTCACTTGCTTATGTTTCATAGAAGGGTACACTCTCTGTTTGAGAGGTGAGCTGAGCAAAAGCCATGGCAAGGAAAATCCCAAACCACAGGGGGCAGCTGCAGGTGTTTTGGCACTTCTTCCTTCTTTCTGTGGCAGGCCAGTAAGCACCCAAGGCCAGACACTAAGTCTGCTCTGCCCCTGCTGAATCTCAACCAGATGTGCTAACCAGCTGTCAACATCTGTTCTAGCAGGACAGCTTCATCCACTGAGGCAAACTGTCCTTTCCTGAATGAGCACGGCTCCACAGCTGTAACAGAAACCCTGGGCTAGGGAAGAAGGCCGAGCAGTGAAGAGCTTTTTAGTGATGCCCAGCTTCCCTAGAGAGTTCTCTTAGACCTGGCATATTTCCCACATTTTTTCCTCCCGGAAGGCATGTCATAAGGAAGGTGTGATCCTGGGATTGAGCAGAGAAGTGGAGTGGCTTTAGCTGGGGCTCCTGTCAGCTGCAATATGCTCTAATCTCTCTTGCAGATGGATGAGACAGGTCGAATCCTTTGCAACCTGTGCAACGTGATCCCAGGAGGTGTGGTGTGCTTCTTCCCCTCCTACGAATATGAGAAGCAGGTGTACGGACACTGGGAGAAGACGGGGCTGCTCTCCCGCCTGGCAGCCAAGAAGAAGGTGATTGTGCAGCCAGGGCAGTTGGTACTTTCCATGGAGGTGTCAAAAACCAAACAATTCCATATGCATTGCAGGCCTCTCTCTGAGTTATTCTCATAGTCTGCAGCGCAGAGCGGATGTTTAGCCAGCTAATCTCTCCAGTAACGAATAAATGATACTTCCCAGATGGCTGAGCACTGAGCTGGGATCTAAAGGAGATTGATTGCAGCTATACATTCTTGAGTGCACAGTCTGCGTAGTGGCTATGGGGCAGACAGTCCTTGCTTTCCATAGCCAGCAGACTTGTTCTCTTGTGGCTGGGGGGGCTGTTCAGGTTGAGCTCCTACGGGGAATTAGTTTTTCCCTGGCTCATCCGTGTGTCCCTTGACCAGCCCAGCCAAGGGCTAGGCAGAGTGAGACAACACTGCAGTTCATAAGACAAATGGTGTTTCGCTTTCTGCTAGAAGTAGAGATGAGAACTGGAAGGCTAACAGTGGTGACTCCTGTTGAAGGAGCAATGAGACAGTGCATAGGGAGATCACTGCAAATATAACATCTTTGCAATGACTCTCACAGGTATTTGAAAGCTGGGTATTGAAAGTCAGGCAGTTCAGGTTGTGGTGCAGGGATCTTGGGTCATGTGCCAGGGGCAAAAGAATTATGTACACCCTGGCTGTGACTTCTGTTTACCAAAAGCTAAACAATTTACCACAGTCCCAGACATTTCACAGCCGTGGTGCTGGCATTCTGGCACATGGGGCGGCCTGTAGGTTTCTGGGTGGAAGCACTGTGCTTCATTTTCTCAGTGTGTTTGTAAAGTTACCACTCTTCGTGCCTTTCAGGTATGTCCTGTCAGGGTCCCAAGGCTCTGCCTGGTTCCTCCAAGGCTTTGGGCAACAATCACACAATCTGTCCCAGCTTTCAACTCTGATTTGTTCTTGTTTGGCCTTTGCAGTCTCCAGCAAATTGGATATGTGTTAGCAAGGCAACTGGGTATAAGTGCAGCAAGCGTGACTTTCAACTGCCCACACGGAAGATCAGATCTTAGCAAGGGAAGGTTCAAGGCTTTCCTGAGGTTACTGTGGTGAGATCACACTGAGATTATAACTTATACAGAGAAAGTTAATTTAAATCAGAGGCTTAAATAGCTACTTTTCAATAAGTTAATTTTGGCTTATATTTGTAATTGACAGTTATTTTTCTACTGAAAGACTGATTTTGACTGGTAAAATTTGATACTACTTCTTGCTAACCAAAGGAAAACACATCCTGTAGGTTCTTTACTGTCACAGAGAAGATAGATGTTGGACCTCTTGTTTACTAGGAAAACTACTTGTGTTTTAGGCCAAGGTGCAGCATCTATACAAATGCAGCTAAATTAACTACAGAGGTTTTTAGTTACTAATTAGGTGTGCTAGAATAACATAAAGAAATATTACTTTATTTATGCTTTGCATGAAAAGGTAATTTATTCAGTGGGCAAGAGGAACCATTACTTGGAATTAATTGATGATTCAAATTGATTAGTCCTGTCCCTGTCCTCCAAGATCTCATCCCAGAGGATCTCGATTCATAAGTGCAAGAGGTGCACCTTGCTTTTCTGCCTCTCAGCTCTTGGATGACTTGTAATTTCTTGCGGGATTGAACAAGTCTGCCAAAGCTGAAAGGGAATGTTGGAGGCACAGGAGCAGCTGCTGCTCCCTTCAGAGCCCAGCTGAAAGGCTGTAGTGTGTTTTCAGTGTGGAGGGAAGGTAGTGGTTTAGTTGGTTTTTCAGGCACTTCTCCATTCTGTGACCTTAGTTCCATATGCTGTTAAATGGCATGGGAGTAAAATGATTTACATTCTTTAAACTGTTTGCTTCCTGTTGCTGTAACTGATGAACTGTGCCTGACAGATCTTTCAGGAGCCTAAGAAAGCCAACCAGGTGGAGCAGGTGCTGGTGGAATATGCCAAGTGCATAAAGGTAAGCTGAGCAGGCAGGCTGGTGGGAGTGTGGCAGCCCAACTGGTATGGGAATGCTGCTAAGGAGGGCACTGCATCTTTTAACAAGAAAAGAGGGCTCTAGCCTAGGTGTGGGAGTGTTTCTGTAGCACTGAAATCTTCCCTGCTCTGGTTTAAGTTGCTGGTCCCTCTCCTGCAGCGCTGCAGCCAGACAGGAGGACAGATGACAGGGGCCCTGCTGCTTTCGGTAGTTGGAGGCAAAATGAGTGAAGGGATCAATTTCTCCGATGACCTGGGAAGGTAAGGTGACTGCTCCTTGGAAAGCCAGGTCTGGCTTGTGGTGCAGTGACTCCAAGTAGGATGGGCACATCAGTACTTGCATAGACAGAAAATCCTGGGGAAGGTGTGACTTAGCTGATACTTAAAGCAGCAGGAGGGTCTGTTGGGTGGTGTAAAACCTGCCTGTCCAGGCCACTTTTCCTGTGAATAATGCAGTTAGGCTTGCTGTGCTAGATAATCTCTTGTTCTGGCACCCTGAATCCCTCTGCAGCTCTGTTCAGTATGTGCTTGTCAGACTGCTGTGCTTTATTGCTGCCTCTGGTTTGCAGGGCTGGCTGTCTTTCAGGGGTGCAGTGACCTCTAGTTTATCAGTCTGTTGGCAAAATGCTCTAGGATAAGACATGAAGAATAATGCAGTCCTCCCTTGCAGGTGTGTGATTATGGTGGGAATGCCTTACCCCAACATTAAATCTCCAGAGCTCCAGGAAAAAATGACTTGGCTTGACAAAAGAATGGTAAGAGCCACTTACGCCTCTGTCTCTTTCACTTCTCCTTTTTAGTACTAACTTCCCAGCACATGAGTCCCAGAGCTGCCTTCGGAGGTTTTATTTTCTTTGAGCTTGCCCTCATTTCCCAGACTGTGTGGTACTGAGAGCCCAGCCTTCTCCAGGCTGCTCCTGAGCAGGTGGCCCTAAACACAGGGAGGAAGCTCGGTGGAGGGAAATGCCACCAGGGCTTACTGGGACCTCTGAGTTCCAAGGGGAGCAAGGACCCTTCAACCCAGAGAGGGTGGCAGGGTGGTAGAAGCTGCTTGCCAGGGTCATTTGTCCTTTCTCATTGCTCACTGGAGGTGCTGTTCCTGGGGACAAGATCTCTGCCTTCAAGGGGGCCTTGGTTCTTTGTGAATGCTCAACACAGTTTTCTGACTGCCGCCTTTCTTCTGTTCCTCCTTACTCTCAGCTTGGGGTCTGCCTGGCCACCCTCTCACTCTGTAGGGGTAAAAGTATTTACCTCACTTTGTCAGTAAGACTTCCCAATTTGATTTACATCTGCCTTGTGCCTCGTGTTCAAACTTGTCCATTTCTCCTTTCCAGCCCAGAGCTGCTGGCCAGGCACCGAGCAGAGTGCTGACTGAAAACCTGTGCATGAAGGCAGTGAACCAGTCAATAGGTAATTCATCCTTCCTTGGACAGGCTGGGGGATACAGAATACATTGAAGGAGGACGGTAGGAAAAAGAATGCATTACCCATCAGTCTACAGATGATGGGAACATGAGCTTCCTTGGCTGAGAACAAACACTTGCCTGGGCCATTCTTTGTTTTATCCTCTGTACAGGCAGAGCCATTCGCCATCAGAAGGACTTTGCAAGCATCCTGCTCCTGGACCACAGGTACGCACGCCCTGCCATCTTTAACAAACTGCCCCAATGGATCAGGGAGAGGACCCAGGTGAAACCTGCCTTTGGATCAGCGTTTGCTGAGTTAAGAAAGGTCAGAACTCTTGTATCTTATGTGCTGCTACCAAAACTGTTCCCCACTGTGCTCATCTGGACCTTTCTCAAGCCTTTCCTTGAGAGTAAGGCCAAGGACAAACTGCCTGGTTTTGTGTGTTCGCAGTTCTATCGAGGCAAGTTGGATGCTTTGTGATGTGGACCAGAGAACAGATGGTATTCAGCTCTGTGAGTTGCACCTCTGAAAAATGGGTAAAGTAACACAAGTTGCTGCTTTTCTGTACCATGGACTTTGTAAAATCTCTGCCTTCTGCCTCCTTTGTGGATGTTTGCTGTTCAGTATCTGAGCACAATGATGGTGAGACAGCCTTCTGCACCACAGCCAGGAGGGAAACTGGTTGTAGGTCTGAGGCAGGTGAATGGAGTAGCAGCAGGCACCTACTTGTTTACAGCTGTTAAGGTTTTATTTAAATTGATTAAATACTTTGAATGAAAACACTCAAGTATGGCGAGTATTATTTAAGTACACTTAATTAAGGGGAGTAATTATTTTGACTGAACACATCTGATTTTTTCCCATCAACCACCAAGTGCAGGAGGCCTGACTGACCAATGCCATCACTGAGCTTTTCACAGGAATTGTAAACTAGCAGGCCACTAATTTATGTCATGCTGAAATAACACAGAGTGGTAATGGAGTGGCTATGGGTAACATTTCCTATCCCCTTCTTTCTACCTTGCTTCAAGCAGCCAATAGATTGAAGCAGTTCATTCTTTCAAGGGGAGTAAAGCTATGGCCACAATACAGCACTTCTCCTTTGATCATGCTTAAGCACAGGATTGCTCTGCTCTTCTTACCCTCTAAGTTTCTGAATTCAAAGTTACTTTTTTAGTTTAACTTTCCTGGGGTCCTTTCCAGGGTTATGGGTCAGTGCTGGAAGGCAGCAATAACACCAGGAACAGCCACATAATCCCACAGCTGTTCCCAGCTACCTCTGAGCAAGTCTCGTCCACGGAGCTTTGTTTGCTTCTTTTCCAGTTTCAGCAGCTGGATGCTACCTCTCCAGGCTCCCCACAAGGAAGAAAGTACTTAGGGCACAGAGCTGTTACCCACTTCCTGTATGTTAATTAGCCCCACAGGGAAAGAAACAGCTGCCTCTGAGAAACTTCCATTGTGAGTCTCCCGCCCCTTGAGTGGGTCCAAACTCCATGGTCTGCACAAGCTCTGCCTTCAGGGAGGGGCGCACCTGCTTCTAGCAGCTGCTGCCCTCCAGCCTGTGGCATGTGGTGCTGTAAGGCTAGACAGCTGGGCTTTCCCTTTACACACTCTTAATTGATGGCACTTCCTGCTTTTACCGAAGTGAAGGCAGCAAGGACCTGCTTCCTTCAGCTTTATTGAAAATTTTAAGACAGCAACAGTTTCACACTAATACTCAATGGACCCCATCTATGACTCCCAGTCATCCTCATCATCCTCACCTACGGGCTGCTGCGGGGGTGGGAGGGGTGGTATTGAGTCTGACATACGAGCAAAGGCACCAGCAGGACTGCCAGGAGCATCGGTGTTCCCAGAGGCTCCTGGTCCTTTTCCTGAAATACCTGTGAGGGAAGGAAAGTCACCAGTGAGTGACACCTGGGGACTAGAGACCAAAGATGCTCAGCAAAGGGGAGGGGGAAAGTTATGCTCCCACCACCCAGGTAACCAGAACAAGCCAGCATGTTTGATGTTGCCACAGACCTGTGCCAAGGTCTCATTTAACTACAGCTCCCCCTGAGCAAGTCCCTGCTGTCCTCTGCCCAGCACTGAGGTGTGACCGTGGCTCTAAATGCCCCAGGAACCTGCCACAGCCTCAGGGCATCTCAAGTGCCCAGATGGGCCTAAGCTGCCCAAGCACTGGATTCAAAAAGACACTGCTGTCCCTTCTTCACAGGTAGCTTTCAGAGTCCATCCTCTGAAACACACAAACCCCCCCAGTGCTTCCAGCTGGATTTGAGGTGGAGATTCCTCTGCTCATTCTCTATGAAGACACTCCCAGCCACACTGGGGTACACTGCCCTGGAAGCTCTCTGTTCCTATTTCCAAGGCTGTGACTGACACAACTGGGGTGCCAGGAAGTGCTCTCCCTCTTTCCTAGGGGGAAGGAGCAGCCCTTTCTACAGGACAGTACCTTTGCGCCTCAGCACCAGCTTGTTGAAGAGGTCTGACATCAAATCTCCACCTTGTCCCGTAGCTCTCACTGAAACAGAGCAGAACAAGTCAGTGAAAAAGGATTAGTCTGAGCCAAACATCATGGGAAAAGCATTCCCCTGCAATACTGCCTTGAGATTAAAGAAAAAACTCCAAACCTCGAATTTTGTATGACACCCCAAAACTATAGTCCAGTTTCAGGTCAGGAAAACACTAGGCACAGCAGGATTAATGGCATCTTCTGGGGAAATCCAAGAGTGGAATTCATTGAGGGGCTGTGCATTTGCAGTCTCGTTCTGCCAAAGCAGCTCAACAAGCCACTCCCCAGCTTCCTCAACCAAGGTGCTTAAATTGGTTCAGCTCTGTTCCACTTGGCCCCCAGGGTTTCATTTGTGTGCCTGGTCCTGTGCATCACATGTGAAACTTCTCCACAAGCCCTGAGACAGATGCCCTTCTGGCCAGTGGGGTTTAGCAAGTTCACAGAGCTCTGGCTGAGTGGTGAACACCTGAGACCTACATCAGCCTGTGAGCAGAAATGCTTTGTGAGTTCACTGTGCTCCTGACTAGCCCACCTGCCCCCAGACCCACACCTCTGCAGCCTGAGCATGGAAAAGCAGTTCTGCCAAAGAGCCTCAGCACCTTGTTCTTGTTCCTTCTGCTTCTTTTTCTCCAGCTTCCTCTCCTTGACACTGCGAAGGTTGGCCTTCCCAATGCCCCCAGCTTGGCGGATGGACTCCAGGAGACTAGCACGCCCAGTAGAGGGGTTCACCACCTCCTTCGGGGCTCCTTGGACCAGAGCTGCAGGGACAGGAAGGACAGGCAGCAGACATGGGTCAGTGCATCAGCTACAGGCCCAGCCAGATTCCCACGGGAAGGGCTACTCCAATACCTTGACAGCATCTCTTCCCACTGCAGCTTCCCCCCTCCGTTGGAAGGCTGGGAAGGCACAGGGGGTTCCCCAAGGACACAGGCTGAAGGCAAGGAGGCTGGTGCAGCTGTGGAGGAGCCCAGCCCTTACCTGTAGGCATTGTGTTGCTGCTCTCCTCGCTCGCTGTCTGGGCCGGTTCCGAGGGTGCTGTGGGCTGGGGCAGGGGCGGCGGAGGAGGCACCGGAGTTGGCATAACAGGAGGTGGTGGGGGAGGCGGAGGGGGAGGAGGTGGCAACAGCTCAGCATCTTGAAGATCTGAAAGATGAAAGAAGTTGCGTCTGAAGAGTCCCATCGAGAGCTTCAGCTCAGACATTCGAAAACCTCAGCAGCAACAGATCAGAGTCCTCAGCACCTGCAGTGGAGCACTCCCACCCCACGCACCATCTCTTAACAGCAGGCAGGGCCAAGGCAGAGTCTGAGATTCCCCTACTCTCCCTCCCCAGCTGCACCCCACTCGCACAAGGGCATCCTACTGGGCTGACAGGAGCCCAGTCCTTGCACACTGTTCTCCCTCCTCCATGCAGAGAGGGGGAGAGAGGTAAAGGGACTGTAGTCAGGCCAGAACTTGAGCAGGGTGCAGCTTTCACTCAGGCCTAAGCCAGAAGTGCAACATCTGTCATCCATCTAACATCCATCTTAAAATTTCTACCAAGGGACTTTCTGCCTCATCTCCACTTTCTAGCAATCCCTGCCTTCCTCCTTCATAGGGTCCTGGGATCAGGGATTGAAAATACCTGGTTGCAAAGGCTCCACCGACTCTGTGTTGAAAGTAGGCAGCTCTGGAATAGCACTGCTGGGGGCAGAGGGTGCAATGCCGGGGCCCAGGTCAGCGCTGTACATGAGATCTGCAGCAATGCCAGGCAGGTCTGGCAGGTAGGAGGGCACATCAATCTCAGGGACCTGGCCCAGATCTGGCACATAGAAGTAATTTTCAGCAACCTAAAGAAACCCAAACCAACAAGATAAGGCAGTGACTATGTGCTTGCTGCAAACAGGGGAATTGCAGGGAACAGTCTGGGCAGCAGTCAGAGCTGGGCTAGTGTACCTGGGTACATCAGCTACTCCTACATCTCTATGTTCAGAGGCTACGTCCTGCACACCAGGCTTGGGAAAGGCAGACTGCAGGAGGAGGAATCTTCTTAGTAGCAAGTGAACTCTGAAGGGTTCATGCACTAACTGCTGCACGCCACATAAACCAGTCCCTTCTCCAGAAGAGGATAGTGTCTGAACCATTTCTGAGATTAAAATGCAGGAGAAGCATAACCTAGTAGTTACAGGCACTTGCTTTTGTGTTTAACACGCAGGCAACGCAGTAGCGATGGCACACTGTGAATAAAGGCTTCGTTCACTATATACATTATATTCTTCAGTCCAACATGATGAGCAAATGATTCCCAGGCTCCTTTCCCCAGTCCCAAATGACACTCCAGCAAAGCTGGTACATCCCAGGTACAGCCTCTAGAAGGTGATCAGTCACATGTTGGGGCAACTGGGTTGGGGCACTGCCTGCCCCATGTGTGCACCAAGCACAGCCCTTTGCTCAGTCTGGCTAGTCCTTCTGTTTGCACCAGCAGGCACCCCTTCCCAGCAGGAATGATGGGGATCACACTTCACCCCAGGGACCTTCTGGCAGTGGCACCTCACACTCAGACTCCTCATGAGGCTCAGGAGTTGGCACAACAGAGCTGATCAAGTGATGGATCCTCCAAACTCCCCTACAGCCCTAAGGTCAAGCAGCAAGGTGAGTAAATATCCCATTACTCTCCTTTCACCACTCAACAAAGGCTTGAGCAGAGAGAAACACCTGCCAAGTTTGAGGCTTTTGTCTCACCCATCAAGCTCACACCAGGACCTCAAGCACAAAACCAGGCACGATCCTTTTGATAATTGAGGTACTCTGCAGCCCCGTAAGGGGCTATTCTCCTACCTGCTCACCGTCCTATTGAAGCCCTCTCTTTTCAGAGAGCTGAGCACAACCCTCTGAAGTGTAAGCAGCTGCATCTCACCTGTCGGTCCAGCTGTCCCCTTTTGGTGATGGAGAGAGGTGCATCAAAGAGCTTCTCTTCTGTCTCTGTTTCCAGAGCCACATGGGTCTTGGTCACTGCTCCAGCCAGAGGATCCAGGAACACATACTTCTTGTACCTAAAGGCAGAGAACAAGTATTTTAGTGATGCTGCCTTGAGATCCAAGGCCAGAAGAAACAGTGTACACAAGAAGGCCTTGGAGGCAGAGACCTGACTTATAAAGATCAACATGTTGGGCCTTCCAGGTTCCTTCTTTTAGGTCCATTTTACCACCTTTCCCCTCTGCAACCAGGAGGTAACCAGCTCCCCACCCTGCCAGTGCAGCCTCCAGACTCATTCTAAAGCAAAGCCCCACTGCAGTGGAACCATGACCAAGCTCTCCTCTTTCCACCACCAGGCCTGAAACCATCCTACAGCCCACAGCAGGACACGGGTGACTTGACACTCAAGATCCAGGATGACAGACAAAAAGGAGAAATGATCCATGGCTCAGGAGCAGAAAGAGACGGTCCAGCAGCTGAAAGCTCAAGGGCTTAAAGTAACTCTTCAATAAGAGCAGAATGAAGAACCATGAGGCAAAGCCCAGTGGGAAAGGAAACTGCAATGAGGGAGGTGGTGGAGACATTAAAGCAGCAAAACCAGTAAAGTAATGCTGTGAGGAATTGTCAGGAGAAGAAGCAGTACCTAGGTTGGCACAGAGGCCAAAGAACGGCAGGAGTGACACCACATCTCAAGGCTGCAGAGAAATTACAGAGGAACAATAGGAAGAGCTAAGCAAAAGGAAGTGCAAAACTGGGTTGAATGCAGGTGAGTAGAGGATCAGGTGTGGACAAAATAACTGCTTCCACCCAAGGGAAAGAGCAGGGAAAGCAAGGTTCCCAGCTGGAAGGCAGCGGAGAGGTACCAAACCCTGTCCCATCAGGAGCCTGATAAGTAACATCCCCAGGAAAGCGAGCAGTTACTGCTACCCCTGGGGAAGGGAAAGCTCTGCTGAGGACAAGCAGGGGCAGGTGAGCAGCGCAGCACTGCTCCAGCTCTCACAGGTTCTCGGTGGTATTGAAGAGTAGCAGGGAGCTGAGGGAGCTGATGTTCCTGGGAAGGCTGCCAAGGCCTTCTTCTGCTTCATCCTCCTGGTGAATTTTGGTGCTCACGCACACAGGGAAATACTTGAGCTTTTCCTGCAAGAAGACAGATAAAAGGTGGTAAGACACTAGAACTACAGTTGCTGAGGCAGCTCTCCCCAGCAACCACAACCCACACTGCTGGATGCACTGTATGGTCTGGGAACCCTACTGCTCCCTCTCTACTTCTCCTTGAGCTAGGAAGCATGTGGAGAACATTGCAACCCCACACTCGTGAGAAATCTCAGCAGTTCAGACTCCTGGCAAGTGCTTTTGGTGCCGTGGATGGGTCATGTTGAACAGGGGTTACTGTGGCAAGGATCCACCAGAATAAAACCACCACTCCAGCTCTGAAGTCAGAGGCAGGGATCAAGCACCACAGCCTAAAAGGTTTTTGTTACAGTGTCTCCAATTACAACACATTTTCATGCAGGCGGAGTTCCCCACACATCTCTATTACCTCCCCTCCATTGCCTTCACTTGATGTTTTAAGAGCTGTGATCCCAGTGGTGGGGTATGCAGGGAAGGCAAAGGAGAAAGAGGTTAGGAAAGAACAGAGTGCCTGCACTAGGCAAGAGATCAGGCAGAAAGGAGTGCGCAGGGTGGAGCGTGTGCCAGATGGTTTTGCAAAGCCTGAGGGATTTGCAGGAGTTTTCAACTCTAATGAACTGAAATCTTCTCTCTCTCGGTTCTAGAACTTCATGTGTAATATACAGAGCTCCCTTTCAAAAAGGACTTATTACATCTGAACTGCCTGACTTTTACAGAGCACAGGAATTGCCATCCCTCATCAGACCAGTGTTTCAGCTGGCGTGACAGTGCCCACTGCCACATGCTCTGGGATATGAAGCTCAATGCCCACAGCACTCTGCTCTAGAAGGATGAAAGGCATTAGTTCCTGAACAGAGACAGTTTGGGATGAACAAACCTCTGCCTCAGGCCCCTCTGTAGACCCCTCCTCAGCCCCTTCACAACTCTTTACTATTCTTTCTTCACAACTAGGGCAAGTAGCAGCTACAAGGCAGGAAGTGTTCATACCAGGAGAAACCCAGAGCATTTTGTCAGGTTAAATAAGTGGCCACACCTGTGGTTTTCTTCTGCCACCAGAAAATGACCATTCCAAATACTGTCCACAGCTTCCCACTGCCTCACTACTTCCAGCATCCCTGCACCACCCCATTCTCTGAGTCCCTCTTCCCTCCTTGTATTTGTATGGGGGAAATGGAGACCACTGGTGGTTCAGTTTTAAGACCACATCTCAGTGACACAAGCAGTTCCTGTTGATTGAAATTTCAGTCTTGAATCTGGTAGCCAGAAATCCAAGGAAATGGCTTAGTCACAGCTCAGTTAATCCACTAAGAGTTTATATAATGCTCTGAGACTAAAAAATGCTATAAGAAAGGACCTGGAAGGTTTTGATTTAATTCAGGTTCCAACTTGTGAAAAATACACTGAAATTAACACCTTCTATTTTTTTATAGAAGCAAATAGGCAAAAAGATATAAATTGTTATTTAGAGATTGTAGAAGCAGAGACTCAAAAATAAAAGTTCTTTTGATCATTAATATTCATTTCCCAATGTTTAATTTTTTTAGGCAGGAGGGAGTATTGGCTTTTTTTGCTAGAACTGTTCAGACACACTTAGCCCTCAAGTCATATATATATATTTTTAATTGTCTCTTTGTAGATTTCAGTTAGCACTGGAAGATTGTGCATCACTTTAAGGGTGTAGTGAGAAAGCAACCATTACCTACACTTACTTACAAGCCTCATCTAAGGCAGTTATAAAAGCACTAAGCATGAGTATTCTGAAACATGAAATATAATCCTTTAAATTTAAATGCCATCAAAGTGCTAATCTTATTTGAATATCTAGATCTGTTCTGAAATTTGGAACAACTACATGCTGTCAAAAATACCCTGCAACTGTGAATTCCAGAAGTTAAGGTGCCGTTTAAAAATTAGTTTTCGTATAGGAACATTAGGTTCTTATGCCAAAGTTTGGCAACCTTGACATACTGAAGTCATGGGGGGGGGGGGTGTGCTTGAATGCTCAAACACCCCAGCCTGGGGTCTGGCACCTGGCAGGATCACACCCCCAAGGACACTGCATTTTCAGGTGGTTTTCTTCCTAAGAACCTACAGTTAAAAATATATAAAGTCATTCTGGTTCTTCAGTTTAATTAAACACACACTATTACAAAGGGAATTGGTGTGATGCACCAGAAATCCCACTCCCCCCACACCAAAGGAGTGCTGAGGCCAGCTGGGAAAGCACTTCAAGATGAGCAAGTGACAAAAACCTGCTTTAGCCTCCACATGCCTATGGTGGGCTCTGGGAGAGGCAGAATTCACAAGGACATGCCAAGCCTAGCAAGGTTACTCCAGCAGTGGATGGTGTCTTTTGCTTGGACTTCTTCCAAAGCCCGGGCAGACCATGTCTCCCACCCTGTTTTCCAGTCTCCTGAGTGGCATGTGCAGCACCCAGACACAGCTCCCACTACAAAAGCAGTACCCAGCGCCTGGGAAGCCCCACAGGGCTGCAGCCAGCTCCCTGCTGAGCCCTGCCTTGCTGCCACCACTGCAGTGTGCAAAGCAACTGGCTTTCCAGTCTTACCACAAGCACTATGTTTCTTACCCTTACCAACCTAAACAGCATCCTCTAAACAGCTGAGTTTTCACTTGCTTGGGGTGGAGGGGGCAAGAAGAAATTCCAAGGGGAAAGCATTTTAAAATAAACTGCAGAACAACAGACATTTCCAACTCAGCTGCTTATCCCCCAGAGCAAAAACCCTAAAGGCTGAGCACGGGCTGCCACCACTTCCCCTCAAACTGACCTGAGCAGAGTTTGCTCTCCTGATGAGGTGGTGTGTGCACGTGTGCAAGTGCAGTTTAGTAAAGGCCATTGCAACTGCTCCCAGCAAAGAGGCTCTCGTTAGAAGTGAAAACAGGCAGTGAGTCTCTGATGAAAGCCCTGAATAATTGAGGAGGGCATAAATGCAAACATTAGACTTCTCCCTGTCACGTTTCATTACTGCAAGGCACATCAGGCTCTGGCTCAGCTATGGCCGAGAAGGGCCTGTCCCCCTGGAAAGTGGTTGGAGCTTGGCCACACTGAGCCCCACTCAGCACATCAGTCCCTCCATCCTTCACCAGCTGACAGCAGCATCCCCCCACCCCTCAGAGGAGCTGCAGGAGCTCATGTGTGTGATCTTGGCAAGAGTGACAACTGCTGCATGAGGCAGACTCAGCAAAGCCAGAGAAAGACCAACAGTCCCAAAGGAGGATCAAAAGATGGGTTGCAAGAGGGGAGCAAACATCCCCCAGGGCCTGAAACAAAGTCCCTGTGATGATGGCAGCTTTAGTCACAAAGGGCAGAACATGGCAGTGGTAGAGAGACTGACTGGGACTGGAAGAGGTGGCATCCCAGGCAGACGGCTGTGGGGAATGGCATGCGGTGCTTACTGGAGCCAGCAGGCCAGTTGAACAGGCACACCATTTGTTCTTTGTGGGACACTCCTTTTTAACAGCTGATGTTCTTCTCAATCCCTTCCCTGTGCAAGGGGCTGTACTTAGGCACCAGCCCTTCAGGGGGGAACCCATCTCCCTGTTCACTCCCTGCCTGCCTGTGCTCCCCCCACACTCCAGTGCAATGGGGCCACCAGCCAGACAGCAGCACTTGCTGGCCTCCCTGCCAGACACCAGCAGGTCCCATGAAGCTCTGCCTGTGCTATTGGCAGGACTGGAAGGAAGCAGGAACCCTGCTCAAGTTTGCCAGCTGTCCATTGGGCCAGCAATCCTGCTTCCTTGGCCTGGTTGAAATATTCATAACTACCTCGCTGTGTGAGGTCTCAACTCCATTAACACTCAGGAAAATTTAGCATGATAAATTATTCAGTGGCAGCTTTATTTTTGGCCAAGTCACACAAGGATGAAGAAGGAAGTCTCTTTAGGAGAAAGGAAAGCAGGGAAGTTGTCAAGTTGATCCTTAACCTGCTAGGAACAGCACATCTGCTACTCCTGACACGCACATACACTGCAACTTTTAAACTTCAAGCATGGCAACTCTTCCTCCTCTCCTTCCAACCCAGGGACAATGCCTAAGTGCAATGATTTCCTGAGGCAGAAAAATGCTCTAATGAAAGACTCCTTTTTCTCCTGACACACTCACAAGGCTTCTTACCTTTCCCCTCTCACCAGAACTTACATCAGAGCCTTCAGAAACTATTTCTGAAACAACTATGAGCCTGATCCCAGCTGCCTCACTATGCACAGCCAAGCCTTAAGATCAGGCAGCATCACCCACCAACACTGCTGCAGGAAACAGAAGCATTTCAGGAAATGGAACTGCTCCAGAGACCTGGCAGTTGACAGCCACCTAGACAAGCTCTTGTACTGACATGGCCCTCTCCAACTGGCATCTCCACAAGCTCCCCAGCCTGACCTCACACCCTCCCCACTGACAGACCAAAGGAAAATATATTCTACTCCCAGCCTATGTCCCAAAGCCCTGGCCCACTTTGTCAAAGAGATTACCAGCCTCTTTGCTTGTCCTTCCCAAGGTCTGTTCTCCGCCTTACCTGCAAAGCTCTTTCATCCAGCATTCGGTGTTTGCTCTGAATCTTGTGTCTTGGCCATTTCTGTTTAGCTGGGTCTTCTGCACCAGCAAAAATTGAACTGTACTCCTGCAGCCGTTCAGGGGCTGGGTACTTGGCACTGGAAAATACCTATGGAGAAACAAGGAGGGACTGAAAAATCCCAACAACTAGGCAATCCTACAATACAGAAACACATGGAGTGGAGTAAACATGCAATCTGTGCTGCCAGTGGGAATGGACAGCCTTGGAGTCAACAGGCTCCTAAGGGCTATGTGCACAGACCCAAACACGCATGGGCTGCCACTTCTGAATCTGGAACTGCCAGAGCTTTTCTTTCTCTCTCTCCAAAAGTACTAGGAGATGACTGGCAAAAAGGCTTCCACTGGCAGGAAAGGAGTTGGAAAGGCTATAAAATGGAGCAAGAATGGGGAAAGAAGGATTTTCACCAGTTTTACACGGCTCTATGGGATTAAGATACACTAAGGGGAGTCTCTCTAACAGCAGCTTTCATTCAAATAATCAAAGTGTCTATGAGCCTGAAGTGTGAGACCGTTAGGCTTAGCTCAGCACAGGCCTTCTCTCTTTCTCAGGAAGCAGCTGGGACAGAAGCCTATAAAGGCTACATAAAGCCTGGAGCTGTGTGGCTCATGGGTCTAAAATTCATCAGTTAGCCAAGTTAGGAACGGGATTCTCATCACAATCCTGCCCAGCAGCAAGTCATGGAGAGGTGAGTGGGCAGCAGCTGCAGCAGCTGAGCACATTTTCTTCTCCAGAGCTTACATCAGGAGTAAAGAAAGAAGAAAGAAAAGAGGCCATGCAGCCTTCATTGAAGTCACTACCTTAATAGCCTTCTTGCTGCCCTTTATCTTCTCAATCTTCACCTGGGCGAGTGTGACTCTCTCCCCAATTGCCTGGAGCTGTGCCCGGCTGGCCTCCACCCGCTGAGAGATTCTAGGAGGCAAGAACATTTCTTAAGCTGAAGAATCCAGAACAAGTTGGGGGTTTTTTGCAACAGCCAATGCCCAGCCCCTCAGAGAAGGATGTGGATCTCAGGGGATTGGGTTGTTTCACAGAGCAAAACAGTGCTGGCTGAGACATGCTTGTATCCATCCTATTGAGAGCTTTAGGTACTCCAGCATAAAGTAGGATTAGTCCATGACTCACAGCATGATGTTCCTGTGGCTGTTTGAGGCACAGAAAGATAGAGAACTGGCAACAGAAACAGTGTTGATAACACAGGGATGTTTTGGTTATTGCTGAGCAGAGCTTAGACAGAGTCAAGGCCTTTTCTGCCTCTCACCCCACCACAAGGAGTTGGGAGGGGACACAGCCAGGACACCTGATCCCAACTGACCCAAGGGATATTCCAGACCATATGACATCATGCTTAGCATACAAACTAGGGAGAGTGTTGGCTGGGGTCCACTGCTCGGGGACTGGAGAGGCTTCATCTGGTTGGTGGTGAGCAATTGTTTTTACTTGCATCACTTGTCTTTCTTGCGTTTTATTTCTCTTTTCTGTTATTTTCATTTACATTACATGATTGTTTTATTTTATTTCAATTATTTAACCGTTCTTATCTCAATCCATGAATTTTCTCACTTTTACCCTTCCAGTTCTCCTCCCCCCCACCCTGCAGGGAGTAGGGTGAGCAAGGGGCTGTGTGGTGCTTGGTTGCCAGCTGGGGATAAACTATGCCAAGAGATCAGATTCAGAATGCTTTGGGACTGAGGTGAAAAGCACTCCGTGGCAGCAGGGGAGAGCAGTCAGTGGTTAAGTAGCTCTGCATTCACACTGTCGACATATTCCTTTCCCACCTGGCAGCCAGGGACACAACTGAAACTGCCTCCATGCTGTGCACAGGGGCTGCCGTGCTGCTGGAACTGTCTCACAGGTCCAACCAGAGCTTAGGAGGGATGCTGGGAGCAGGCATCAGCTACAGGTAACGACGGGGTCACCTTCTCAGGAGAGCCCTCCTTCCCCATGCATAACCGGCAGGTTCTCCCCAGCTTCAAGGTCAAAAGCTGAAAAGTCTTCTGAATTTTCACCCCTCCAGTGAAGCCAGGGAAGAATATTTTTATAGCTACATAACCCATTAGGAGAGAGAGCACCCCACTTCAGCACTGTTTTGTAGCAATGAGTTCCATCAGACCATTCTGTGCCTGTAAAAATCAATCTCAAGTACTGTCTTTAAGTTTCACCAGGAGTCTCTCTTTGCTTTTGAGGAGAGAGCTCTCATGCTCTTTTTCTGCTCTGTCTGTCTAATTCCCTTCAGTAACAAATTTGAGATCAGCAGTGATCCATGATTCCCAATTTCAAACTGTACCAAATCCATCTTTTCCTGTATTTTCACTTTGGGCAGCACAATCCCTATTATGGTATAGAAATATAAAGCCCCCCCTCAATGTAGGTAGTGAAAAACAGTAAGTACAAGCAGCCTATTCTCCTTGTACCATTCTGAAAAAAACCACCCCACTTTCTCTAAACAGCGTCAAGTATTTCTGTTTGTTTACAGCCATGCTCTCCTCTTCCTCGAGGCATGAAAAATCCTTCCTGATGCATATGCCATGATAGCACACAGCCTGTTTCTACCTTATTCTGTTTGGAGTGGGAGATGAGCAAAATTGAACCTCATGAGATTCTCCCTCTCAGAATTATTCTCCATTTCCCCATCCTTTTATTTTAAACACAGTCTAACAGCTTGTATTTTGTACCAACACTGAGTACAAATCTGTTCATGATTTCCTTCCCACACCCTCCTTCTGCCTCAGTGGAGTAAGTCCACATCACTTACACACTTGATAAGTTCTCAGAGTAGTTTCTGTTGTTCCTTTCAGTGCGCATTCCCTGGCACCTGTCTGCAGCAAATTCCATGTGTCATAGGGCTGTCCCATTGCCTTGTTTTGTTCAAGTGTGAGATGCCTCTGAAGGACCTAAATCTTCCCTAACTGCTCTCACCAGCAAATTTTCCCACCTCACAGTTCACCTCTTTTCTAGAAGTTTCATAATTGTATTGATTGACACTATTTCCAGTACTGCTCCTAGGGGCATCTGACTATTTTTATTTCCCTTCAAAGCTGAAAAAACCTAGCTATTTATTTCTGCTTTGCTGCTCTCCCTCAAATCAATGATGCAATTTTCTTTCTCACCTGTGAGTAGACCTCTCTCCTAGAAGAACTTCACAAAGCTTTCCTGAAGCTCCAAATAAAAGCAAGGTATCAACTGCCTTTTAGCCAGTACCCTGCTGACTTCCAGACACAGTTTTCAGGATCTGACAAGGCACATATTTCTCTCCCAGAAGGAAGTGCTAAGCAAATAGTTATGCAAGCTCAGGCCTAGAAACCAGTAAGTGTTCTCCTCCCTTTCACTCCATGAATGTGAGTGGGTCCAGTGAGGCAGTCAAACACTTCCCTCATTCCCCTTCCTGCCCCACATTACGCCCAGTGCTTCACCAGGTACCAATCTCTTCCTCTCTCTTCCCTCACTCAAAGAAAAAGAAAAAAAAAAGGCAGAAGACATCCATCCCCACTGCCCACCAAATATAATCAGTAACAGGAGACAGTACCAGGCAGACAGCCCACTCCCAGCACAAGCTGGGGAAGCTGTCCAGTGCCAGCTCAGGTGTTTCAAACCATGACAGATCTTCTCTGAGGCACTATACTTTCTCCTGTGATCTCGTGCTCTAGGATTTGACAGCCCAAATCCCATTGACCTTAGGAGATCTGCCAAAAACCTTCACCTGAGGTGGTACAGTGGAGGCCCACAACACAGAAGGAATACATATCAGTCTATAGAATTAATTTATTTGTTGCTGAACAAGATAACTTTGAGGAAAAAAAAAAAAAGAAACCGCCTCAATCCAATTAATCCAAATTCTATCACATGTACAAGCTCCCAGAAGTGCATGACTGTTATGCACGAACAGTTCAAGATACAGCTGTATGTGTTAGTTAGAAGAGACAAATACCATATTCTTACTGGAAAAATACACGGAGAAAACCCTCTCACATTTGATCAACTATTTCTACTGCTGTGGAAACTGAACTTACTCAGAGGACACAACCAGTTTTTGTAAAGAAAGGAAACAGGAAGGAAGGGATGGAGGGATGTGGCCAAGGATTGCAGGGGCAGTGCTGGCAAGGTGGCACTCAGACCTTAACCTCCACTTAAGGGAGAACAAGGACAATCAGGACAAGAGAGGTAAGTGTTAACAAAATGGCCCAATACTGCCTCTCAGAACCCATTGCACAAGCAGCCAAAACCATCATGAGCATCTGAACCTACCCCATGCCTACTTTCTTAGTCATTACTGTGTTATTTTGCTCTCAGTGCTCTTTTCTGCCTGATACACGCCTTTAGTTAAATTCAATGTGACTTTGGAGTTGCAAAGGAGCAGGAGGCTACATCGACAGCCCCTCCCTTTCAGCAGTAATGTGCTTCATCCAGGACAAGTGAAAGGGGGGTCCGTAGAAAAAGGAGAATACATCACCTACCTTCAAATGCTGGGCACTGAGCCAAATCAACCTTCCCCTCCCAGTGCTTTTCTTTGAGGAAGCAATACACGTGGCAGATTAAATCTATCTAGTGGATTATCTCTTAATCCATACAGACTTTCATTTTTTGATCTAAGCAGATATTAAAGCCAATCTTTCAGCTGCTTTGATTCAAGCTTTCACTTTCTCTTGTCCCTCTGAAATATTTTTGCCCTCAACCCCTCTGCACTTCACCCCCAACTTAGATCTTGTTTCTCCTTTGTTCTAAAGCCCTCATCCTGCTGCCTTAAGCTACTCTCCATTTTACAGGCAATTTTCTCCAACACCCACAGCAAGTTCCAGGAATACTTCCTCCCAGTTCTTGGGAGCCCTTCAGGGCCTCTCTTGCTGGCCCCCTATCCTCTGCCCCATCTGCAACCACAGAGCAGATCACTGCCTCTGATTCCCTTATAACTCCTCTGATAAATCTCACATTCAGGTGTCTACTGAAAGACCTCTACTGTATCTGTGTCTATTCATGGTGGGAAAATCACTGTTTCCTTACTCCCACAGGAAAAAGATTTGAGGCATTAGGAATCTGGCATCCAGGACACTAGATACTGCCTGACAGTACTGTCAGAAGTGGCAATAATGCTACATTTGCATGTGAGTCTCCAAGCACTCCACAGTGCCAACCAAAAAAATTCTGATTTTTATCATCTGTACTTGCTAGGGATCAGACAGCATTGGAAAAAAAGTTTAAAATCAGGGAAGGTTTAAAGACAGGCTGGCAGATTCTCAGAAAGGTGGATGAGAAAGACAGAATTCAGCTGTAAGGAAGCATCACAGCAGCAGGAGACTCTTTGCTCCCTGTGTTGAACGTCCACGTCACCCGAAAGTGACAGGGATGACAAAACTTCTGAAGTAGGAGAGAGGATAGGCAAGCTGCACACTGAGGTGAACAAGAAAGGGTAGGCACAGAGGCTGGAGCAAACCTCTCTAGAATACCAAAGAATTTCAATTTTATGTCTGAAGTACAAAAGTAAGCAATCAACCAAGGAGAAAGAACATTACAGAGCAGAATGAGAAATGAAGTTGCACAGGAGGATAAGGCAGACGAAGTATTAAATTACTTTTTCCATAAATGAGGACTGAACACATCACAGCAAATCAGGCTTCTGGTCACCTCCCAGCCCAAGCTACAAGCCAGAAAGATAGCAGGGAGATGCTTGGCATTGCTGTTCTAAACTTCAGGGTACACATAGTAAATTTATTTTATAAAACCTTGGCTTCTTGCCTAAAAGTCAAGCTGCCTTTTTTTTCTGTGCTAAATGAAGTGTGCTTTTATTAAATTCCTCCCTTACTGCAGGAGGCATGAATAAGAAGTGATGGAGTTTATGGTTCTTGTATTTTATTTTATTCCCAGACTCTCCAAGCAGCTGATGCTGGAGCAGGGTAACAAGGGAACAAAACAGTGTCAAAAATGAACACTGCGAGAAGCCCACTCTCCACTCCCACACAGTGCTTCTGCCCCAGCAGCTGGCAACATCTCAGGATTAAGATGGGGAGAGCAAAGGAAAGTCTGCTAAGACATTTATGGTTTACAGTGATCCAGGGAAGCATTCAAAACTGGCTCACAAAGCCAATTCGCCTCAAAAGTTTGAAAGGCAAAAAGGAAAAATACATACTCTTATGAAGAGCCAAACATGTTCAACCACTCATAGAAAGATCAACTTGTTTGCTTTCTGCTCTTCTCTCTCCATATTTAAGCAGTTTTAGAAGTCTTACTTCTTGTCTGAGTAAGTGTAATCAGAAACTGTCATCATACACCATCTCTGACAGAAAGAAATCCCAAGTGAGGCTGTGTAATCAACGTTCCTTCCTCCATTAAGGGTTTGGATATTATACTAATTAATGTTTATCTCACTTTGATTGCTCCTCGAGCCTGATTTGCAGGTGTTTCAGTATGCGCATATTGCCGTGCTCCTGTGATGCCGAATGGCTTTGCAGATTGGAGAGTGATCCATGTTGCCAGGTTATCCTCAGCAGGATCTGGCATATATCACTTTCCACAGGTCATGTTCTGACACAAAACCATTTCATTTTGATTTTTAACCTCTCATTTCACAAGGCCCTCCTGCTACTGTGAATTAAGTTTATGTAAAACTGGAAACTTAGAATGTTGACCTATCATCACAGCACCCTCCTCCCCTTTCCTCTGCAGCTTGTTCTCCTCTCCAGAAAAGCAGCTTCTCTTTTTCTCTTAGTAGAAAAAGGTCACAAACAAGTTCCTCTTCCACCTTCCAAGCTCTTTACTTGCCTCCCACCACCAACTGATCTAAAAGCAGATGTGCTTTTGGTTATTTTAGAAGAAATATATACTAAGCAGAAAGTCTGTGTTTGCAAATAAAATACACCATTAGATCTTTAAACTGTACACGCTACTTTTGGTCAAACTACTTCTCCATTGACAGAGTTATTATACATATACAACACAGGTTCTACCATCACAGTGACAACTTTTGGGAAAGACGACTTTAAGAACTCCATTACTTCTTAAAGAACAAATGGATAAAATGGTTCTTTACCAGTACTGCTGGAGTTTCACAAGTGACCTTTTGAGTTCCTCCATTGGCAGTGGAATTGCTACCCAAAGCAGTAGCCACAGGAAGAGTCTTGAGATACTAGGCAGCTGATGACAGTCAGTATAGAATCACAGAATAGTGTGGGTTGGAAGGGACCCTTAAAGCCATCTAGTCCAATCCCCTGCAGTGAGCAGGCACATCTTCAGATGATCCAAGTTGGTCAGAGCCTTAGCCAACCTGACCCTGAATACTCAGAGCAATCTGTTCTGGTGTTTTACCAGCCTCATCACAGAACATGTCTACATTATATTTAGTCTGAATCTACCCTCTTAATTTAAAGCCAGTACTCCTTGTCCTATCACAACAGGCCCTGCTAAGAAGTTTGTCTTCATCTTTCTTATAAGCCTCTTTTAGGTACTGAAAGGCTGCAATGAAGTCTCCTCGGAGTCTTCTCCAGGCTAAACAACCCCAACTCTCTCAGCCTTTCCTCATAGGAGCGGTGGTGTAGTAACTGATACTAGTACTGTAACTAGTTGTAGTGGTTTGGTTCAAAATATCCATTACTTACTTATTTTCCTTCTGTGAGATAAGAATTAGGAGAAAGCAAAGCAGGCACAAACCTTAAAAGAATATAAAGAAGTTTATTAACACACCTAAAAGAAAGAAAAAAAAGTCCGACTAAACCTTCAGAACACTTCTCTTCCCCCCACCTTTCTCCCTTCTCCCACTGACAACGTAAAAAGACAACCCTTGAGATTTTTTTAGTCAGTTTACCACCTCTATAATAATCTCTTTTTTCAGTTCACTTAGGGAGAGGAGTCTCTCTTGCTCATGCTATGGAGACATCTCCACAAGAAACAGCTCTCTCATGGCTTCAATGTCACAGCAAGACAACCACCCGGGATGGTTCTCTGCTCACATGTGAAAATCCCTTCCCTCGACTTACAGCTTTCCCCACAACTGCTTTCAAGGGTCCAATCTTTAGCTAATGGGGTAGCATTTTAAGGATGAGCTGTTCAGAAGCAAAGGTTCTCTTCACCCATCTCTGGGAGCATCTTCATCTCTAGGAAGAGAGGTCTTCTTTTTCCCTGGGAGCAAGGGTCTTCATCACTGTCATCTCTCTCTGTTCAAGTTTCTCATCAAATCACAGCTACTTCAACATTTGCTCATTTCAGCACAAGTACTTTTGCTCACAATTGCAGTTTGAACGCTCCACCCCCCCATGCTTTCATGAAATTACAATGGGTACTCTGATGTATCATAGTCCATCACCATAGCCTTACAAAGGAATTTCAGCTTCTAGGTTTGAAGCATCTCCTCTTTCTCCTCCCTCAGGGCTTCAGCTCTTCCTTCTTCACTGACTTTGGTGTCTTTACGGTATTCTCTTCACATGCCTTCACCCTTCCTTTTTTTTTGACTTGGGAGAGGATTGATGTCTGCAGGCTTCATCTGTTCTGGAGAAATCTTACAGTACTAAAAGGGTTAATCTCACCCGGGCCTTGCAGCTGGAATTCGCTTATCGCTGTTGGTCACATGATCTTTGCCGGGCAGGGCAGCCTCAGATGAATTTTTGGCCGCACAAGGCGAGGGCCTGCACGGAGCAGGGCCGCGGGCTCCGGGGCGGCTGTCTCCCGGCCCGCACTGAGGGGGCTGCGCCGCGCGTCCAGCGAGCAGAAGCGGCTGAGATCTTCAGCCAAGCCGCGCCGCGGGCCCCCAGTTACCTGTCCGAAAGCAAGAGAGAGCTTTCCCGGGGTTTGTTCGTTCTTAAATGTGGATCACAGAGGCGTGTCAAGCTTCTTAAGTGGCTTTAAAAAGTTGCCAGTATTCACACTAGCCAGTTGATTGGTTCTGTTGGGTCTAGAGGAAACTGTAAGCAGGTCTTTGCAAAGAATCACTTCAGCGGCTGATGGAGCCCCTCCTTAACTAAAAACCCAAACTATGCTAAACCATGACACAGAAAAGTATTTTTACTAGAAAAGTTACTAATAAAGTATAGTAACTGGATTGTTATCTTTAGAGTCTCCACTCATCCTCGCAAAAATCTCGTAAGTATTTACCCACTGAAGATCAATCTTTTGTAGCAATAGCCTTAAGTGTTTTCAGTTTTGTTTATCTTCTTTTTTTTTAATCACTTGTTAAAGGAAGGCTAATCCTGTTTGGACAGAATTTTACAAGACTGTCAAAAGTAAGGTTTTTTTCCATGTTGTTTGAAGTAATAGATCTTATTTGGCAGATAGCTTGAGAAGGTGTTTTGGCGCCTTGTAACCTTAAATTAATCAACTGTGTGTACACAAACACTAGTTTCTCCTTCTCACATCAAAGCTCCATTCTCGGACTAGCCAAAGATCCTCCTGCCCGTCCCCATTGAAAAGAAAATGTGTATCACTACAGAGTCACAGGAAACACAAGCAGTGGAGAAACATCCAGGTGACCCTGTGGTGAACTGTATCAGGCGGCAGGGAGAGCTAACACCTTTAAAAGGTCTGAGATTCCTCTGGATCACTGAGGGTACTGTGTCTGATTCTACATAGACATTATTTCTGTTACACAGCTCACTCTTAATTGACATTACGCTCCAGTTTCCTACTAGCAGTAGTCACAGGAGACAGATCAGCCTCAACTGAAATGTCTGATCTGTGCCCTCTCCCAGGTGGGACTGCAAGAGAAATTCATAAGCCACCAGCCAGAAATGCTGTTTCTCCTGACCTTCACCTGAAGGTAGCAACAGCAGGAAACGAGTACTGACAAGTGGCCCTCCCAGCCCTTTTAGCCTGTGCCTCACTTGACCAAAAATACACCCCCATGATCATGTGGGAGGAGTGACCATTTGCAGAGCCTTCCTCTCCCCCAGCCAGGCAGTTAGGAAGTTACTCTTTATTCCTAGCTTTCCCCCATACCTTCCAAATGCTTTTAAATCAGTTTTCTTGACCAAGGTAAGGAGTACTCAGTCACACAAGTGTAGCAAAAAACAATTAAGTGATCATCCCTGCAGGTCCTGCCCTGATGTAAGGCTGAACATATCCGGAAAGCTGAGCTCCCACTCCTTTATTGGGATGGAGGTTTTTTACACCATGACAACACACAGCACAAACACTGCTCCTAGTCTGTTGATCTCACCAAAACAAGCCATTGTCATCAAGAATAAGAATACTGAGCAAAACATGCCTGCCTCCAGAGCAGAAAATGATTCCTGGTGATAGGAGTTCACACTCTCATCGTGCTCCAAGAAAAGTACTGCTTTTCTTTGCATTTAATCAAATATCCTTAGAACTTCATAGCTTTTCACCCAAAGATCTCAAAGCAATTTCCAAGTGTTAATTAAATCTCGGTTGCTTGTGAAACCAAGAGTGGAATAATTTGTCCCCTGGAACAAAGAAAACCTAGGGAAATTCACAGTATAGTCTCAGCAGATCCGATTTTCAGTCCATAATTCATTAACCTGAACAACTGTGCATTAATTCACAGGAATTAGCACATACCTTTCAGTAGTTGCCTAATTTTCCATTTTGCTGAGTTTAAGGCCACCTGTGCAAGTTCATCTGCCTTTTTCAGTGCCTTCCCATCACCAAATCCATCCCACTGCTGCTCTGCAGAAAAAACTACAGCCAGCAAGGACTGACACAAAACATTGACCATTCTCTCACCACCACCACTTCTTTCTTGGAATCCAAAATGTAGCCTTTACCCACACTTAGAACACATGTCTACAAGTAAAGGTTTTTGCATTGACTTGAAATTTTCTCCACTTCCAAGCAGCTGATGGCAATCACATGAAATTTTACTAGCAGATCACAAGTTGAACCCTACTTTTTAATAACACATATCTAAAAGCTATCATTTACAAGCTAGTGCTTACTCTATAAAAACTGCTGTCCTGCAAAATTGGACTTGAATATTCAGGAGAAGGAAAGCCTAACCAAGAAAAAGGACTTGCTACCATAAAATGTCTGTTTCAAAGACAACTACACTTCATCTCTTCTCAAAACGCTTACTTCCTTTCTGACTTGCATCACATAATAAGGATCTGCCTCTGTGGTCTTCCCTCACTGTGCTGACCTGCTGAAGTTGTAATCAGATACTTGGTAAATGACCAAACCAGCCTTTGAAGCATGACTTGGGGTGTCCAGGTCACTTTGTTTTGCACTCAGTACTATGTTTCTGGTTATCATGTTTGTTGCAGTGATCCCTGTACTTTTCAACAGCTTACATCTCAGTGAAATTTCTTCTATTTCCTTGCACTCACTTCTTTTGCTCAGCGATGATCCTGTTCAGCATCCTGTGAGGAGCAGCGTGGATTCCCAAGACTCATTCAAAATTTTGCTACAATTAAACAAGTCCAACCACTTAAGATACACTTTCTCAAAAACACTTACCAGCCCTTTGGCAGTTACAAACCCTCCTCACTAGCAGCTTTTTTTCCCTTTCTCACCCTTGCTTTCAGAGAGAACTTCTCTTAATGGATCCTCTGTTTCAAAACACGCCTTCTTCTCTTAAAGGAAAGATATCTTCACATATTTTTTGCAAATGGAGTTTTTTATTTCATAATACTTACTCTTCAGAAACAGAGGTTGTTTAGTGCTACTTCTTCATTTTCCTACAATCAATTGCAGTCGCTCAAATCTCAGAAGGCACCTCCTATGATATGCCCATCAACAAGCTAATTTGAGTGTGCTTCTTCAACAAATTAGAACAACTCTTTATGATACCTTATTCATCTAACACCTTTCCTGAGTGATTACAGCACTTTCTTACTTTCTTGAGGAATTTCTAGTTACTTTTCCCCTGAAAACTTTGGGCCACGAGCAGAGATGTTCCTAACAGCATCAAAAAGCAGATACCTCTCTGCTTGCACGGACAGCTGCTCTGTCATTTCAATGAAACAGTGTAAGGCATGTCAGTGATCAGACACCTTTAGAACTGGTCTAGACACATGATTTCATTTTTCCCATTGTCATTTTAGAAATTACCTTTCCCATGCACTAACTCACAAATAGTCATTGTTGGAAAGACTATCTTTACAGTAACACCAGAACAAATTCGTACAGTGTACCTTCTAAACTTCCTTCCCCACCCCAAAACTGCCAGACCTGTAAATTCATACACTTTAACAGCTTAACCACTTTCCCTGTGACATACACAGGAAAAGTTCTCATGATCAATGCTTTAACAGCAGCTAAACCCCTCATCCCAGATAAAAGTAAGCATGAAGTGTAATGAAGGGCATGATTTTGGCTGTGTGGTTGGTTGTTCCCCATCCCCTAAATTGCCCATGTGCTAGAAAAAAGAAAGAAAACCCTGCCAGGTGCTCAGTTGTGAGTTTCTCACCCTCCCTTCCTCAAAAGGAAAGAAAACCACATGGAGTCTGAGTTCATTCTGCAATTAACAAAATCCAGGATGTCACTTTCAAAAGTTTTGTTGAAGCAAAATCAAACTACCCAGTTACTGGGACAAAGCAACAGAGAGAACTGCACTGTGGAGACCATGAACTTCCTTGCTTCTTGGTACTGAGCTATTGGAATGTTATATATGTGTGTGTGTGTGTATACATATACATATATATATATATATATATATAGGACTGTTATATATATGTCATAGATAATCAGAAAAGCTATTCCTACTGCACTACCACAGAGCAGAAGTGCAACAGCTTTACCTCCTCTTCTAAAAGGAATTTCTTGTTATGCCTCTTAGGCATCAAGCATGTTTTCAGATTCAGCTTTGCTGGTTGATCTAAAACAAGAGTCCTAGAAGTATATTAAAATGCAAATACTTGGTTTTATAATGCACATTAATCCAGAATAAGGATCATATTCTTAGATAAATTAAGAAAGGAATCCAATTCCCCATGCTGTGCCAGGGAAAGGAGGGGATAAAATTATTAATGGCACAGCATGGTGAATTCCTTCAATAAAATGTATGTCTGGAGGATTTAGAGAAGGGGATGAAAGTTTCTGGAGCCTGGGATAAAAAATTTGGATGGCAGAGTGTGTTAAAGAGAAGCCCCAGGTGGGTAATTTAGGTTTTGGAGGATTTAGATGGAATAAAACCAGAAACTCCTTCCTTAGCATCTACAAATGAGTCTACTGTCTCCAAAAGCACTGCTCTGACTCAACTGTCAGTTGCATTTATATCTAAACCCTTATAACCTTCCCCATTTGCAAAACCCAGCAACAGCACCACAGCAAGTCAGAAAGAAGCACCATGGAAAGGGAATTTAATCCACCAGTCAAGTGTGAAGAACAGACCTTTGGCGCTGGTGCTCCTCCCCCAACTCTCCCCTCGGTGTGCACACTTCCCACTTCCATAGGAGACAGCCTGTAATACACATTTCAAGCCACTCAGTGTTATTTTCTAGACAGTTTTCTCCATGCTGAATCCCTAATGGAAGTCACGCCTGTAAAACAAAATGATTTGTTTGAATCTCTCCCTCCAGGGCTGACTGAGTACACAAAAGTCATCCACGGGAACAGAAAATTACTCCAACACGTGTGAGTCTCCAGTGTCTGAAGCTGGTTGGGAAGGTAGAGCTATCACTTAGTGTAATAAAAGAATAACATGGCAGTTGTGTCACAAATAGTGGGAGAATCTGACAATATTGCCAAAACTGTGGGCTAAGAAATAAGGGAACACTTCTGCTGTGAGGCACACACTGATCTGTTGTTATGATCTGCCTCTCCTTGCCTATTTCCAGAGAGCCACAGCCACCTGTGCTCAGGGACCACGGGGCAAAGGAACAACTCTCTGGATGGGGAAGTTCATAAGATCTTTGCCAAAACCCTTTTAAT
Organism: Corvus hawaiiensis; assembly: GCF_020740725.1. NCBI lineage: Eukaryota > Metazoa > Chordata > Aves > Passeriformes > Corvidae > Corvus > Corvus hawaiiensis. The sequence continues at coordinate 188,651 of NC_063216.1, forward strand.
TAACAGAGACTTATTGCTGGACAAAATTAACTCACAGGAACCTGAAGGCTGCTATTCAATATTGAATTTTCTCCAACAAGGAACAGAGCACAAACAAGAGACTTCCCCCTCAGGGTTAAAAAAAAGCACAAGCTAAAATAAATCAACAGTTAATATGCACTGAAATTACCTTAGTTTCTCCTTACTGTTTGCCTTTCCTACTACACATGCCGTCTGTTTTGATCAAACTGTTTCATATTTCCACAAGATATTCCACTACCACTGTAAGAGTAGAAAGAACCTTCTCAAGAGCTCCTTAAAGTCTGAAATTGTTGTGTGCCTCCTTTTACTTAGCAGCTTTGAGACCAACTCCAGGAGTAGGAGAATACATCTCCTGCAATTTTGCACAGATCAGATCAGGTCCCAGAAGATCTTAAGCCTAAGGATTTTGGCAGCATCCAGAAAGAGCTGCAACCTAGTCTCTTGCAGAACAGTCACTCCCCCTTTGCCTCTTCTTAAGGGTGTAGGATGCCTGTTAGTGCCAGCTGCCCCCAGCCTTCCAAGCATGCTGATCACAACCTCGAGTCACCTCCTGAAGTCTTCTTCCTACAGTCTGGGAACCTCTGAAGCTTGTCTTGGTTTGAAAGACAGGTGTCTCTTAAGGAAGGCAGGAGCCTCCCTTGGAATGGAAAATGTAATCCCCTTCCCTCCGAATTATTATAATTTTGAAATTAAGGGGCTTTCAGGCAATTTTATGAGAAACAGGAATAACAGTTCTTTACTAGTGTGTATAACAAGGCAATACTATGGAAACACTGGCCTAACCTGACAGAGTCAGGATATGACCCGACACCCTGCCGGGCAGGGTGGTGGTAGCAGTCTGATTAAGTGGTGGCTGCACTCCTCTTGAGGTGAGAGACACGGTTCTGCTGAAGCAGTGATCCTGTAGAAGGGTCTGGTCTCCTCTGAAGGTCCAGTGGTGGCTATGTAGCCCTTGTCCTCTGGGAATCCAGTAGGTAAGGGCTGACTGCGGTGTTCCAAACCTCAGATTATATCCAGGTTGGTTCCTCCCCTTGGGTGGAGCATCTCACAAAGGGATGATGTAATTTTATGAGGCCCATTAATAGGAGACATCTCCCAGAGGGAGTTATCAGGGATGTGCCACAGAAGAGATAAAGAACCCTGCCCCACCTGCTTTTAACAGATGGTGATAGAATACATACTTTTGGTTACATCTTACATTGTAACCTAAGACAAAGCTACATCTTTACAAGCTGTCAAAGTTAGCTTCCAGAGGATTAGGGCACATGAATGGTGCCTTCCAAAGGGTGCGCTACACTTAAAAGGAAAATAAATCCACATTACTTGGACATACATCTACAAGAATAACAACTATCCGCAGGCAAAATGTCTTCCCCGTACTCCATTTCCTCATGTCTGCAGGACACTCCACTCACTCTTTACCTCACTGCTTCTGCTTAATCTTCCTGGCAGCAAATGACTGCTCCCACAGCCTCTCATGAGAGGTATCTGAAACTAAACTAGACCTAGCATCCTCTTTCAGATGACCCCTGGGATAACTTCAAAGTGCCACGAGGCACTTTGTTGTTAAACAAGAGTCATAACACTCTCAAATTAACTGGAGAAAAATTGGTTCCCTGTGCTACAGTGCGTCTCTTGGTGTAAACTCACCTGCATGGTGAGCCATCACAGTGGACAGCTCTCCTCCTAGAAAGATCCAACCCTTGCAGCCAGCAGAGGAACCAACACCATGCAGTGTCCAAGCTCCAAGCTGCATTCCAGAGCCCCACTGCACAACAAACAGCACAGTACGGCTTGCAGCAAGACCCTTCTTGGCAAGTTTCCATTCCACAGGCCTCCTAAATACAATACATTTACACTGATGTATTCAGTCCCCCACTTCCATTACCGATCATCATGACTAATCACAGTAATAAGTTTAAAACAAGGAGGGCTATAAAACACCCAAATGCACCTCATGATTATGATTTTGTTCCTATTTTCAATTTCAGAACGACTCACATCTCAGCTCTGCTCCTGTCCTAAACATCCCTTAAGGCTCTGCTGCCCAGCCAGCTACTCCTTACCTTCCTTATCACAGCCTCACCAGATTTCTTCATCACCCCTAACAGCATTTCCACAGTGCTTTTGTTTTCCAGCTACGGTTCTCAGTTAAACTTTTGCTTAATATTAAAGACCTTTTCAAATATGTAATATGAAATCAGTTTGAATCCAACTGGGGAGGAAACAGGATACACTGGTTTAGCAAAATATTATTCCAGACAAGCAAAAGACACTGAATAAAGATCTTCAAAAATAACAACCAGAAATTCTTCTATAAACTGAAAAAAAGAAGTACAAGGATGAGAAATTTTGTACACTGGACAATTTGGGGTTGGATCACAAGCAAAGGAAACCAGGACCTTGATAACAACATTCCAATCCCAAGTATTTGATTTCTTTCTACTGCTGTAACACTCCATGAGATAACTTGCAAAAGCAATTTTCCACACATCTATTACTAAAAAGTGAACGCTTCGAATAGCAAACTGACAACATTAGAGATTATTAACATTTCCTGCCAACACAAACTCCTCAGAAACTGAGAAATCCCAAAGGACAAGCCTACCTAACTAGGGGGGCATATCAGGAAACCTAAACCCATCACCTATTTCAAGTACTTATCACAACAACATTCTTGTAAAATATTCCAAAGCACATGATTCCAACACAAGCTCCCACCCAGAAAATACCGGTAATGAGAAAACAAATAGATGAAAAACTACTGTTAACTGAGTGTTTAAACTGGTCATCCCACCTCCTGTGATCTGTATTAAAAACCCTCCTTAAAAGTCCAGGAGTTAAATTCAAATAGGTATTATGTCAGATTGGCTATGTTAAGTAATGGTATGTATTAATATCTCAGTAACTACAGGCAGGGAATCTGATCTTTACTGCAGCTTCCACAACAGATTAATTACTTGGATTCAGTTAACACAAGCTTAAAACTTCCATTACTTCAAAGCATAAATTTGAGAAGGACATGAAGCCTCTTGATCTCCTCACAGCACTGATATCAGCACCAAGAGGAGAGGACTTCCTCAGAGGAAGGCACTGCTGGACAGCACTGGCCTAAGACATCAACCTGTATTGCCCAGCAGCCAAGAGCTGGGAAAAGTCAGGAAAAAGTCAGGTGGGTCTCTGCCCCTGAGGGTTAGGAATATTATGGAGAGGGATGCTGAGCTGATGTATCCTGCTCGAAGTGATTCCTGATTGCAGTCCAGGCCTGCTCTCCAAGGCTGGGCCAAGTGGGGATGCTCTGGGTCTCAGTTGTAGCTTAACCTGTGGTTTTGCACCTGCACATCCCTTGATTGTCTATGAACTAATGAACTCTCCAGTGTCTCATTCACCAAGTATCTTGCCACAGTTAATAACAAGTAAGCTTCTTTGAGAATGATTGGAAAGAAGAGAGGCTGGCAGAGACTTGTCACATGGATTATTTCCCAAATTGCCCAAAAAGGGGGGAAGAGGAGGAAAGCTCCTTGTATTTTTTTCTAACTCCCTAAATGGAAAGGTATCTTTCTTGTGTCATCTTGACACATTCATTTTAAGAATTCATACTCAATTGTCATGTCAGCAACAACTCTGAGCAGAAACTTTGATTAGCTAAAATGGAAACAATGGAAATATTCCTTTTTTCATAGAAAGTAAGAGACACTTTCACTCCACCTTCAACAAAGCAGATTGGCTTGCCACTCTCAAAAGCACTGTACCAATCCAACTGTTCCCACAAAACAACCTCAGAACATCTGCATCTTTGTAGTACTGAAGTAATGAGTTTGACACACTCAGCCAAGTCTCCCACAGTGAACAAGTTTCCTCTCCATCAACACTGCAAGCTGCTATTTTGCAGATCAGAACAGTCAGCTTCCCCAGATAAGGCAGCTCCTTCCTGGAAATGGAAGACAGAGCTGCCTTATCTCAGGCAAGGGAAGATAAAAGGTCACTCTTCACTAAGTGCCAAAGTTCTCACCTTGAGAGCTTTGCCCCTTGATTGACATGGAACAACCAAGGTCATGGAACTTCTCATCAGATGCCTGCATAATTACTAAATTGCTATTAATTATATCAGAGAGCCAAGACCTCAGCGGAATGGCAAAGCAAACAAAGAAGCCAATGAAGCCTCCTCTGTTGTTGGAGAAAATTGGTAATTAAAAGTCATGAGTGCACCGAAGAGTGAGGGAACAGCATCACAGTCACTGTTCAGTACTCGGGAGTGACTTGCATACAAAGCAGCAGGCTTGTCTCCCTAGGGAAATTACAGGGTACTGTGTTAGACAGCAGTGAGGAGAGGAAAAATAGGGAAAAATAGAGACAGAGAAAGAGCAACTCCTGTATTACCAAGAGTTTTATTTGCCCCACAGAGAGAGACAGGCCAACCTGCCAACCAGGCCCAAGTTTGAGAGGTGCTTTCCACATGTTTACGGCAGCTCTAGAAAGCCTTCTCCCAGCCTTAGATCATGACGTGTTCCCCTACTTTGAAGAGCACAAATGAAGGAGACCTTGTCTTCAACCTAATCCAGCCCACACACAGCTCTTGCCCAAACAAAGAACTATTCCAGTGGAAAGCCTTTATTTCCCTCAATAACCTGAGCTCAGCCTTGGTGACTGCTTTTCACCCAAAGGCTGCCCTTCAAAGTAGCACTATCAGAAACCAAAGAACTTCAATCTACCCTTAAAAAAACCCTCCAAAACTCAAAAAAAGACAGAATGTCATGACCCTGCTCACACCATAATAAATTAAACTGGATAGTCATGGGACCTCCTGAAACCAAAGCATTTGCTTTTACTAATTAGGCTATGAGAAGATAAATGCTGATCTGTTTCCTTCCCAATGATACTACACACCATCTCAGAGCACTGAGATGTCAAAGATGGCACTGGATGGAAAAAGGCATCACGTTAGCTACCATCATTTGCAAGCAAACACAAGAATCTCTCTGATCTGCTACATAGGCAGTCTTATGGATCCAATCCTAAACATGATCATATGCAACAGATGCCAAGTCTGGACCAAAACCTTGAAGAGACGGGCTTAGATGGATTATGATACTGTGGCAAGAAACCCAGTCTCATGCACTCAGCCCTTCCAACCAAAAGGGAAGTGCAAAACACCAGAAGCCCAAAAAGAACAGTTTGTATGTTGCAGAGATCAGAACAAAGAGACATTTTCTACTTTGCTGCTTCAAGCACAATGACTCAAAAAGACGTATCTTCAAGATACTCTAAATAACAAAGCCTCCCCTCTAATACATGAGCAAGAAGGAATAAAGGATAAGTGCAGCAGAAGCAGTAATGCAATTTGTGGAAGTCTGCCACTGAATAAAAAATTAATAACCAACAATCTCTGGCTAACTGCAGCCATTTCATTATGCTTAACTTTGACAGACTCGAATCTAATAAACTTACATTGAAGTGCATCTGGTCCTTTTTCATCCCTTCTCTGAACTTCCATTGCTTACCAACACAATGCCCTTTCACTGCTGCAACCTAATCACAGCACTCTGTTTTGTAATGCTGAATGCTGAGCACCCAACCCCTCAGGAGAGCACTTTACCTGTTGAAGATATCACCCGACACCTTTTGCAGATACTGAAGTGCATCTGCCACCTGCTGCACAGCCTCCTCCCTGCGTAGGTCCGGCTGGATCAGGGGCACTGAATATGTCTGCCCTTCCAAAAAGTGCTTCTGGGCTACTGCGGCCATTGTACCTAAAGGAAAGAACAAATAGGTCATTACAATAACAGACTGCCATTTTATCACAGCAGTTATTCAGGGACTTCTACTTTCTGCTCCACTAATTACTTTAGGAAAGCATTTGCAACAGAATTGGTGAGCTGAGGAGAAAGGCACAAGTAGTAAGGTTGACATATTGGATTTTTAATAAATTCAAGGCAGCTACAGTGAGGTGGGAATCTCTTGCTTATCTGAATGTTTTTGGAAACCTTCGTTTCATTTTAGCATGCTACTTAACAAATCTCTGCTCAGTACCGTGCTGAAAACAAAGACCAGAGTTAGAAGCAAGGTCAATTCAGAGTGGCAACAAGACTCATCAGAAATCACCCTGTCCCTTCCTCCCTTTCCTCACGTTCCATGTGTGCAGATATATTTCAGGTCATCCAACCCTATTAGCAAAAGGCAGCATTTCATCTTACACTTCTGGTCCAAGAAACACACCATCAGTCCCTTCTAAGAACAGAAGCCATGAAATTACAAGGCATGCATGTGCACATGCCCCCTTGCTCCAAGTAGGTTAATGAGAGTTCTTCCATTCTGAGACTCCCAGGAGCTGTTTGTTGCTTCTGGTGACTGGATTGTTCCTTAGTAACTATCTTGAAAGAAGCCTCCTTATTTTAGAATCCTTTCACATCTCAAGCCTAACCAGTCACTGAAATGTTTCAGTTGTGTGCAACACACACATGAGAGCAGTATGCACACTTTTGGATACAGCTGGGCCAGTACCACTGCTCTATAGCTCAGCCAGGAGACAATCACCCATCACTCATGTTTCCATCCTGAGCCTTGCTCACCTCTCCCTCAGCAATTCCCAAAAAGTCTGCCTCTCATGTCTTTACTTACAAAAATAACAAAAAAGTTCCTGGGACATGGAAGAATACAAAGACAAAAAAAATCCATTTCTCTGAGCACATTAGAAATTGCAAACTCACAAATACACTACTGTTAGGACATTCTGAAGAACGAACAGAGTAGAGTATCCATAAAGTTTTCTAACCCAAACTCTACTGCTAGGTCTACATAACTCCCTTCAAAGTTGTTTCCTCTGTGTCTCTTCCCATTCAGGCTGTAAAAAACACAGAGTTTACAGGTGCTCATATCACACAGAGCTCTGTACCTCTGTATAAGAAAATATTCAGTAAGTTCAGGAGAAGCAAAACAAAGGAGGATCAAAAAACAAGGTATCAGAAACAGACAGGGATATCTCAGGATGCACCACATTCCCTCTGTGGTACTTGGAAGTCTGCAGGAGCTAGTCCAGAGAGCACTGCTGCGTGCAACCTGCATTCCTGGCTCTATGGCAGCACAGGCTGAGAATAACATAGAAACACAGCCCACACTGGAGAAATTCACAAGACAGGAGCCTAAAGAGATAGTCACAACATAAACCAACAGTTTAATATGTGAAAATTAGAGGGGTCTTCACATATTCTTTCAATTCCCTATCTTGCTTCATAAAATGAAGAGATAACAGATTAGACTTGCCCACAGCCATTTCTGTACATTTAAGAAACACCATCCATCCTCTCCAAATTTGTCCTTCAAGATGAAGGGTAGAAAAAGTACAGTAGGGTAGAAAAAGCTTTCTGTAAATGTGATGTGGCTGTTATTTAAGGGTATTCTTTTTGGGATGGGGGGTTTACTGGGTTGTTTTGGGGGTTTTTTTTGGTGGGTGTGTTTAGAAATATATCATATGCGATGTAGAAGCCTTTCCACAGCTAAAAAATTTGCAAGATCAAGCCCAGCCATTAGAGAGCTGGCTCTGCTGCCTGTCTAGGAAGCCTAGACCTATTTCATTTCATGCATCACTGGCAGCCAGACTCCGCATCTGAACTCTTTAGCGGCAATGTTTGCACACTGATTAGTCTTCTTGACTGGGCCTACTCAGCAGACAGGAAATTATTATTTAGAGCTGTAAAACATACAAGTTAATCTGAGAGGAGTACAGCTAATTTTGAGACAGCAGTTTTTGATCTGCTGACCACAATCAAGCTTCAATCCTTTTCCTTTCAAATCTACTATGTGACTGTCACCACGGAATAAAGCGAGCAGATAACACAGCAAGGACACGGCTGTGAGTTACTCTGGCCCCAGCAGCAAAAAGAATTTATGATCCTCCCTGCCACTGGCCACAACTCTGCTGTTGCATCAGTGCTGCTGATGTTTGAGATGCCTATTTTTAACTCAAATCAGTTCAATGACCCAATTTACTGCAGCCAGATAAACAGCTGTAATTGTCCAGTCATGAAGCATAGTAGGAAGCAGGGGCAAGAAGGAAACTTCTGAAACTTGCCTCACTATCAAAACCTGTGTAAAGGTAATCCTGAGAAAGCCAAGCTTTTCACCTCTTGAGACCAAACGAGACTATACAGCCCCAATATGATCTCTCAGATCTCTCACCAATTCTAATTCTCCTAGTGACCTTTCTAAAACCAAGCTCAGTTCAGCTGCTGACTGACAGATTTTCCCACTCGGGAGCAGCACTCCTCTAGCTTCCCCCAAACCATTTCTTTCCCTGCAGTCAGAAGCTACAGACTGTTCTTCAGGTCCCACTGCTGCCCTGCAAAGAGAGGAGCACCCAGGACTGGGCAAAGCAGGAAAATCCCTGGATGCTCCTGCTCACACTGTCACAGTTTGTCTGTCAGTAAACTTCACCTTCAGAGGTTCTCAATGAAGATGCTCAAACGAGCTTCAGATTCTCACCTTTCCTAAGAAAACCACAGTGGAGAAATACGGCAGACTCTGGAAACTGCTGCCAGACACAGACACAAGAGATAATTCCTTCTGTGCAAGAGAACAAGTTCGAGATCTACAGCAAGGAGGAGGGAAAACAGCAACAACTAAATGACTAGACTTGGGCAAAATTCTATGCTACAGCTGCTATTTGTTACCTCTTAGGACCAAAGTAATTGGAGAAATAAGCCAGTTTTACAATCAATTTGAGTAAGGGCCTCACCACATGCTTAGAATAAAAGGAGAATTGCTTCACATAACAGAGAGGGACTGTAGGAACAACGAATATTTTAACAGAGAAAATTCAAAATATTCCCAGCAGAAGCCAGGAAGGAAAGCAAAGACTGAATGTCACTTAGTAAGACTGACTCTTCCTTTATCTCAAACTCCAGTGCATTGAGAAGGAAGCAGCACATTTTCTTGCCATGCTCCACTATCAGAATTAGTACATTAAAAAAAAAAGTGAGTGCTGCATGTGAAAATATGTCAACTCTTCTACCCTATCCAATGGGTGCCAAGCCTTCATGTAACATAAACAGCAAAGGTGCAAATAAACTGCTTATACCTTACACATGGAAGGGACTTTTAGCAAAGCAACAAACTGGTTCCAGCATCACTCCAGAATCTTACAAAGGGAGCTGGTGTGTTTCAGCAGGAAGTACAGCATGCTGGAATTATGACAGCTGATATGAAATACTCTGATGCTACAGTGAGAAATGGACACACATGCCCAAAGCAAGTATGAGTCATAAAAACAGATGTCAGATCACCCAAGAGATGTAATCATGAGTGGTGTGACCACCAATGGGTCGCACAAAGCAGAAGAAACAGCAATATAGAGCTTTTATTTTTTTGTAATCAAAGAGGCTCTGGAAAAGAGCTGCAGCATCTGGGGGCTCCAGCCATTCTTTATTCAATTATTTTTTCTATGTCAACTTTCATGATCAAGACAAATAAGCTCTGATGTTATATAATAACCTCATTTACCTTATTAAAGTGAAAACAAAGAGAAAAAGGTTGTTTTCTCACTGCACCACCTGCTTCCAAGTGCTATGTCCTGATTTGGAAGTTCTGACTAAAGCTACTGACTGCTCAGATTTGCACTTCTGCCTTAAGCTGTCTGTGCCTTTCACCTCCGGCAAGCTGCTCCAAAGCTCCTCAGGGCTGGTGGCTGTCCCTCTGCACTCAAAGCTGTTCTCTCCCTCTCAGTTCCAACACTCATACTGGCAAAAGCTGAGAGAAACAGCAAGAGTGGGAAACAGAATCAGTCTCCACCAGACTGTCTTGCCTTTCCAAAAGACTTAAACCAGGCCAAATACAGGCTGAGCACTCCAGGGTTTTCAGGCATTTGGAACCAAGAACTGGGCTTACTGTTCACTCACCACAGCCAAGTCTAATACTCAGGGATATGTGAAGCTCTGCACCTGGAAAAGGAAGTATACAATTCACTGCTCTGGATAGGCAGAGAAATACTCCACCTGCTTTGCTCACCTCTCTCCATAAGAATAAAACTTCTTACGTTAAGGCAAGCTCAAAAGAACTTGTTACAGAGCAAACAGAGTTTGTAAAAGAAGCAACCTTTCCTAAGTTCCTTAGAAAATACTGCTCTATGGAGGACTGACCACTGGGATAATTATCTAAAAGAAAACAACCCCACAACCTTAAAATATCTTAGTTTTTCAAAGGAACATAAACAAAGGCAATATTAAGAAAATAGCCTGGCTGCCCTCAACACAGGCAGAATGTAAAGCTATATACAAGCACTTACCAGATGTGTACTTTGCTGTGAAAATAAAGGGAGAATAAGGCAAGCCATCAACAATACCTGCTTCCTTAACATGTTTCAAGAAACTAAAAAGAGCAGGCTCAGGGGAGAAGAGGGATTAAATACTTTGAAAAAAATCAGTGTGTATACTTCAAAGCTACAAGGGCTGCTTTAGCAATTACTGTGCTGCTGCTTCTGTCACTGCACTGGAAAGGCAGCAAGAACTAGAGGCCTTTAATTCCCACAGGCAGTAACATCTCCAAAAAGAAGTGGCAGGCTGTCTCTAACCCTATGTCTCTCTTTTGTAGGATCCTAATAAAAGATCAATGCCTTGTAGCCACCTGTGAAGACATAGAGATCAGCAATACGCAATAAAACACAGGTCTGCACATCCCTCACCACATACCACTACCCAACTACCACCAGTATGGTTCCACAGTGGGAACAGACCAAGCCACAAATGAACTACAGGTTAAGATTAAACACACTGAAAAGATGGACTAGACAGGCTCTGGGCATAGCTTATCAGGAAGTGCTGTTTCCTCTGACAGAGGAAAGTCACATCAATAACTTGGTTAACGGTGAGAAGTCATCCCAAATTCTTCACCGAGAGTAATTTCTTACATGTAATACTTTCTACCATGTTTACCCGGACAAACATTTTCCCACGGTCAAATCTGCTGGCATATTCAAGTCATGCCTTGATTGTTCTGGAGGCTTGCCTAGAGGCTATCCCAACGAATACCAGAATTAAATCCTCCAAGGAAAAAATATGAACAATAAAAAAAGATAATTACATCACCTTGTCCTCCAAAGATAAAGCACATTCATAGGAGTTTACCAGCTGCAAAACCAGACAACTGTATTTAAAAAAGAGACTTGAAAAGCTAGAAAAGCAAAACATGTCATTGCACATGCTCCTCCTGTTCAGGGGCAGGATAAGGCAGTGTGTGCACATACACAGATGTAGACACTGAAACAAAAGCTAGTAATCGCTCAAATGCAGCATAAGAGCCTACATACAAGTCCTATTATTTTGCAGGAAAAAATCATTCTGCCCTGTGTTGACATTTGCAGGAGGGGATGAAATTTAGTCCTCCAGCAGAGCACACAAGAGATAACTATCCTGGATAGGAGAGAAGGATACATTTCCAGAAGTGAGATAAGAGGTTCACCACAGTCCCTGTGCTAATCCAACTTTACGTTTTTTTTGGGGAAGCAAAGTGGGGGCAGAAGAGAAGCACTTCAGTAAGTTAAGAGGATGAAAAGTCTATTTATATTTTTTAATTAACCATCTTCTACAGTGTTATTAAGCAGCAATCAAAGATGCAGATGCTACTGATTTGATTGGCAAGAAGTACACTGTGCTGAATATTAAGGAACTCTGCCCCTATAAATAGATCTAATCACCATCTGAAGGCTGGAAGGCAGTGATGAAAGAAAGCATTAATAAGACCCTAATTAGGCCCTGTAGCAGGCTGTACTCCACCAGGGTGCTCATGTTACTAGATGTCTCTTATAGTAGTGCCCTCAAACTCCATTGTAGATGTTACTGCTTTGGTCTCAAGACCTCTAGTAGCTATTTTAGACAAGATTGGGGTTTCTTCATCTTTGGAGCACTTGGCATTGGCGAGGATTTTGCCTCCGAGTGCTACTCCAGGAACCAAAAGGCTCTCCATTCCAGCTGTCCCACCCCGCCCACTCTCAAGGAGTGAATTAAACTGAGGAGCTGGAGTTCCCCAGACACAAAAACTGGCAACAGGCGCTGGAAAGTGAAAAGCTTGAGAAGCCATCATTCTCCCTCCCTCTCAGCAGCAGGAGCACACCTCTGCCACATCTACGTCACAAAGTTACTTTAGCCACAGCTGTAAAAGCCATTTCTGCTCCTCTCCTCCAGCTTTAGAGGGTACTTACTCAACCTCAGTCTTTCAGCCTGTCCTTACAGTATAGCATCACCTCAGAAGAACACCACCAACAAAAAGTCCACTTAGAAAACGAATCCTACACGGCATCTCCTGCTCCCACAAGTGCTAGTGATACGGGACTACCTGAACAGCCAAAACCTTTTCAAAAGGAGGCAGTGTCCCAGCACACCATGGCCCTGCAGGAGCAGTAGAGCACTGAGGAGTCTGACAGTCAGCAGGACTACCTAAAGAAAAGCACTGGCCTGTCAAAAATCTGCTTCTGAAAATGTGAGCCCAGCATTTAAGGCAGCCCCTTCTCAAGAAGCCAGGGCCTTTGTGTCTTTGGCTTAGACACTTTGCTTTGAAAGAAACAGTACCTGTGGCAGCTACTATAGGTGAAATCTGGAGACTCTCCCTTTCCCTAAAAACTACTTAGAGCCACTTAGATTTGTTGGTTTGTCACATACTGCCGTATTCCACTTAGGCTTAAGAGAAAGAATCAAAATTTGAGATCTCAGAGCCCGGCTTTACAATAGCATACGGCAACTCCTTGGCAAATTGCAAAATACCTGACATTTAAAGATGGATCACGTACAAACAAATTATATTGACTCTCCAAAAGGGAGAATGCTATTACATTACTTTTTTTTTAAAGAGAATCTGAAAAGTAGAGACTTGAAAGAATTTAGAGGTGCACTTCAATCCTGCCAGCTCCATAAGCTAAGACTCCCTCTAAGCCACTACTGTCTTCAGGACAATCTTTCCCCTCAACACAGAGCTCTGTTTTGTGAAGCACAGGCAGCCTCCCTCACCGCATCACCTTGCTGAGAAGGCCCTGTCCTCTAAGCACAGGCTGAAATTGATTTCCTCCAGCTGGATACATAAAGCTCATTTTGACAGACAGATGTTGATGTTCAAAGTTAATCAGATAATCCCCTCTGCGACTGCCACCTTTGGCTCTCACCAGTAATGGAGACAATCAGACGCTCTAATGAACAATTGATGGATTCTAGGGCAGCATATACAACTGACCACAAACACTCTGCTAATTGCCTGCGTTCCCTTCCTATCACCACTTATTACAAAAGAAGCCTAAATAAGTAGCTTAGCTACACCTACTATACAGACATCATAAGTAAAGCTGAGGGTCCCATCCCAAACATCCAGACACAGCTCTTTCTTCGATTTCCTAAACGGGGCCACTTCGGTTTTGTATGCCTGAAGTGCACAGAAGCCACTGGCTATGCAAAGTCCTCTAGAGAGCCACTTCTCTGCAATAAGTTCTCTTAAACAATGGAATTGCAAAACTGGGCTAACTGGAATGCTGCCGTAGACTCCCTGCAGAATGTTTGGAGCTTCTCATTCTCACTATCAGACCACAGGAATACTTACTTCCAGAAACACAGCACTTAAGAAAAAAAAAAAACCAAACCAAGACTAAAAAACCCAGCTAGTTTTTCCCTCTAGTTTCCTGATACAAAATCAGCTTCACCCTCCTGCAGAGGGACCTTAGCTGCAGATCTAACCACTGACACATCTCACTGCTACAAACCCTAACTCACAATGTCCCGTTTTTCACCTCCACATTCAGTACCCTCTGCTCCAAAGTTCTGGAGTTTTACAAACCCCAGGCTCCACATGCACCATTACAACAAATCCTTAGACATTTAGTTAAGGAAACAACCAAATCAAACTTGCAATCACATCAGTTCCTGCCTGTTTTATACATTCAAAAGCAAAGGCAAAGGTTCCATTTCTAGAAGATGACAGGAGGGGAACTCACCAAATAAGGAATGTCTTCAAATCTGTTCACATTTGCTAGAAGGAATATCCCTACAGAGTGGCCTGATTGACAGGAGCTGGCAAAAAGCTGGGTCAAAAAAATGACACCTGGATGGACTATTTTCTTGGAAAGGTTATCTTGTGAAGGGGTCTAAGCAGAGCTGATTAGCTACAGAAACTGCTTTTCTGAGTGATAAAAATGTTTCCCTTCAATCTCTTACACCACAGCCATGGGAAACATAACAATTTCACACATAATCCTCTTCTTCCTCTGCACATTACCTTCAAACTAAAAAAATGTTATGAAAAAAATCTGCCTTGCTTTCAGGATTACCTCAGTACTATTTTTCCCCAGCCCTCAATTTCTACCCTTCCCTTTCACTCCCAAGCTCAGTTTAAAGTGACTACAGTTACCTGGTATTACTCAGAAGCCAGATTGCAGAGTAGTTCCCAGGAATTACCTACTTTCAGTTTTCTGGCCCATGAACTCCTGAGCTGAGAGAAGAGAACAGCACTTTTTATCTGAAGGAATGAAGATTTAAAACTCAGTTTAAATATCCAGAGTGATAGAAGAAGGACAGATGCTAAGAATAGCAGCCTGTGCTGCTCTGGGAGTGCCTCAGGCACTCTTCTCCCTCAGGGCTCTGGAGGTGTGGCTGTCTCCCCCCCATTCAACACATCCCAGGAATACAGATATAGATAAATCAGGCAGCCTCTACATCCCAGCTTTACTACTCGGACAAGACAAACATAATGAAATATCAGAATTTATCAGATAACCTTCCTAAAATAAAGTCTAAGCAAGGGACAGTTGACTGGAGCACCTCTGATTCCCAGAAAACTGTCACGCAGAAAAGCTTCTACAAGGACACGCCAAAGCCACTTTGCTTCCAGGCCTTGCCTCTGGCAAGGGCAGTACTCTCCGCTCCGCTTCCTTTCACTGCTCCAGGAAGGCTCCGTGTTTCAGGGAATTGGCAAGGAATGGGAGCAGTTTTAGCTTCTACCTCATCTGCTCCAGGATAGGTCAGCCCAGACTGCAAATCACTGCCAGCAACACCCACCATGAAACCTCCAAGAAATAAAGAGGTCATTCCAGGCAAACTCCCAATTGACATTTGCCTCAATCACGTGAAACGCCACAACCACAGTCAGCACTACCCCACGCTCCTTATTGGAAGCTGCACTGTGACTTGCACAGAGTCAAGAATTAGCCTCTTCTTTGGAAAGAGGCCTTTGGGAAAATCCAGGTGGTATTCACCCATTCAATATCTGAACAACATTTAATACCTAAAAAAAAAAAAGAAAAAGAAACCCACAAAAACCCCACAAACAAATAAAAGAACAAAAAGGAGTGGGGAAAGCTTATCACAGGAATTCCTGTTGATTACTAAAATAAATACTATCAACGACCATCACTGCTGGATGTGGAATCACAGTGCTCTCTACATCCATCAGCATCCTTTCTTCATGTGCACAGTTAGGTCTAGTAGCCCTGTGGTCTTCTTACTGCTGGCCATTTCATTCTTTATTTTGAACAAAATTTTTATTTCATTCTTTAATTTGAACATAGGAAAAGATTATTCCAATAACTGCAATTTTCACATCAGCGTTTGGGTTCACTTGCAAACACTGACAATATGTGTTTATTTCACAAATCATTACAACAGCACAACTACTGGCCTGGGAGTGTACTTGGAATAGTACAAAACACCCAAACCCCATCACAAGCCATTAGCTGACTTTCTGAGGAAAAATCACATAACTCACAACACAGTCTCATGTCTCTCTCAGACACCTCCTTCTCTTTTTTTTGTTCCTCCCTTCAGGCTGCAGCATCTCCTGTCTGTCCCTGCGGGGTACCTGATCTACACTGAAAAGAGGCACTGTCTTTGTCATTCCCTGGAGCACTGTGTGGAGCTCAGGAGTCCTGTATGTCACTGCCAACTTGAGGTTTTCATGCTCCATGCCTGCCTGCCAGATTTCCCAATCCATGTCATAGCTCAGCACCGAATGGGTCAGGTTAGAAGGGACCTCGGTGGGTTATGTGGTCCAACCCCCTGCTCAAGGAGGGCCATCCCAGAGCACATGGCACAGGATTGCACCCAAACAGTCCTTGAATATAAACGAGGGAGACTCCACAACCTGTCTGGAAAACCTTTTCTCGAGGCTGAACAGGCCCAGCTCCCTCAGCCTGTCCTCATAAGAGAGATGCTCCAGTCCGTAAATCAACTTTCTCGCTCTCTGATGGAGCTCCATGTGTCACATGCCCTGGGGAGCCCAGAACTGGACACACACTCCAGGTGTGGCCTCACCAACACTGGGCAGAGGGGCAGGATCACCTCCCTTGACCTGCAGGCAACGCTCTTACTAATGCACCCAGGATAAGAAGTGCAACGAACCACTTTCCGACGCTGCTATCCTTTCTAAACAGCCGCTGCTAAGGTCTCCTGCCCGACAGCTGGCGGCGCTCCCGACGGGCGGTGCCTGCGGCCCTCAGACGTGACGGGCCGCAGTCCCGGCACAGCCGCCCGCGGGGCCCCGCTCGGGCCCGGGGGAGGGCACCCACCGGAGCCGCGGCTGCTTTCCGGAGCAGTTCCCGGAGCTGTTCCCGGAGCTGTTCCCCTGCCCTGCTCGGGCCCTCCCGGCGCTCTGGGGAGCCGGGGCTGGGGCTCGGCCCCGCCCCCCGCGCGCGCTCCCCGCCGCGCCGCGCGCCCCTCACCTGCCGCCCGCCGCCACGCCCCCGCACCGCGCCACTTCCGCCCCCACTGCGCGTCACTTCCGCCCGGCCAGGGCGCCCCCGCGGGGCCGCGGTCCGAGAGGAAGCGACGGAAGCGTGGGGTGTCCTGGGCTGGGAGGGAGCGCGGGGATCACCGAGTGCAGCTCCTGGCCCTGCGCAGGACAGCCCAACAATCCCGCGGTGTGCCCGAGAGCGTTGTCCAAACGCTTCCCGAGCTCCGTCAGGCTGGTGCTGTGCCCAGTGCCCTGGGGAGCCTGGTCCAGTGCCCAGCCACCCTCGGGGGGAAAAACCTTCTCTGAGACCCAACCTGAACCTCCCCTGGCGCAGCTTCGGGCCATTCCCTCGGGTCCTGTCCCTGGTCACTGCAGAGAGGAGACCAGTGCCTGCCCCTCCTCTTCCCCTCTCAGGGAAGCTGTAGCTGCAATGAGGTCTCCCCTCAGTTTTCTCCGGGCTGAACAGACCAAGTGCCCTCGGTCGCTCCTCGTAGGCTTCCGCTCCAGACCCTTCACCGTGCTCCTTGCCCTCCTTTGGACACTCCCTAATAGTTCCAGCCCGACTTCTGCACCTGGATGCTGTTTTGCTTCCACGTTATCTGGCACAAAGCATGGCAAGCAAAAGGGGGAATCTCTGACTCACACTCCAGTGCTCATGTTTAGAGTTGGGCAATTTAAAAGCTGATTTACCGAATGCGGAATTTTAAAGAATGTTGCACTACTTTGCTATCGTGTTGCTTTCACGCTTCCCTTTGTGCACACATTGAAGCAACCAAGGTCTCCCAGCACAAACGCTCATGAAAAATGAATTGCGAGAGTACATCTGTAAACATTAAACCCACACTTTAGAGGGCTATGTGCTGCACATGACAGAGGTATTTGAATGCTTTCCCACTTAAGGATCAGAAACAATTTCTCAAAACTTATGTAAACAGTTACAACTTCACACTATTTGAATAGCAAATACCAGCTTTTGGATGCACCAGGGAACACTTGTGATTGATATGTAGCATTAAAAGCGGTGCACAGGGGAAAAAAACGAGGCAAGCCTCTTCAAACAGGGAATGCACTTGAAGACATCAGCACCCACTCATGCATATTCAGCTCAGGGGAAAAGGGTACATTCATTACATAAATTACCTGTTGCAGATTGTTTGCTCAGTTCCACTCCTTTACAGTGGGAAGTGCAGACTGAAGTGGGGGAGTGATGTTGGACCCAGTGGAGTTGCAAAGGAGATCAGGAGCCAGCAGCAGCAGCAGCTTCCCTGTTTCAGAGCGTGCAGGAGGTGCAGTTCTTGCCCTTGTGATGTTTTGATGACGGGCCTGGTAAGACCTGTAAGTATGGAAAGCATAAGGGCACGAGGCCTGAGCACTAAGGACCAGGGTAGGAGCTATTGAAACTCTCTATGAGGAATGGAAAATCCTGCCAAAAACTCAAAGCAGACAAAAAAATCAGATCTAGTGTGTGTGGGTGCCAGGACCTGTCAAAAACAAAATGGGGAAGCGGATGTAAGAAGCAACAATCCAATCTATTCTGATCCATTTTTATTTATATACTGCTGACGGAAAGCCCTCCAAGTGCTTTTTGCTGCTTGGTGAAATCCAGTTCAAACCATTTACAAAATACAAGAGAAAGCAAGAGATGATGGCAGGCTGATGCAGTCCCTTCCCATGTCCCCCTCCCAACCTGAGGAAGAGGAGCCAGTTTGCAAAATCCATCATTAAAGGACAAAAAGAGAGCTAACACAGAGAGAGAAAAGGAACACTAGATCATGGGCTGGGTGGGCAGAGCAGCAGGGACCCAGCAAGTCCTAGGTGAGAAGCAATAGCAAGGTAGCACTGGACTGGATAAAGCACTAGGAGGACTCTGGTAGTGGGTGAGAGGCTGTAAATGATTGTGAACTCCTGGGTAACGTTGTCATGTATCAAACTTCTTTCCTGTGCAGACAAAACCTGTCTAACCAGGCACAAGTAAGTGTGGACAACAGCACAGAAAGAATCCGGAGGCAAATCAGGAGAGCAGGTGCTTCACACAGTGTTTAATTCAACTGCAAAGGCACCAGTCTACATCTGGCTGCGTGGCTTGGCTCGTGGAACTGGCTGGTGGAGATGGAGGAACATGATTCCCAGCCAGTGGAATACAGGACACAATTTTTTCTGTCTCCAGAACAATGTTTACTGGGTACATTTCATAACCTTTCACTGGCTATTTTTTGTCGTCCTGAGGACAGGACCCTTTTATTTCAGCAAGGGCTGCTCTCAGGGAGTCAACTGGCACCTGTCACCACCAAGCTCACCCCACCTTGCATTGGCAAGTTCCAGCCAACAAAAAGTCACACACAGTATCCTTCTCCTCCAACAAAAGGAGCACTACTGTTTAGAGACTTCTTCTGTCTGTTAGCTTTTCCATCACTACAGTATTCAAGTGCTTCCACCCTGTCCAGAACTCTTGCATAAAAGCATTTTTTTCCTGTAGGCTAGACCCGTTGCGAATATCTATACACAAATTGATCGCTCATCTATTGTTGTGTCACAGCCACAAATTCGTGTGCAGCAGCCAATCCTTTTAGATTCACATTGTATCTGAGCTCATTTTCATATTTCTGAAACTGCATTTTCCCACCAGAGTGCTTTTTCTAAAGTAAAAAAAGATGCTTTTTCTGAAGTCAAAAAAAAAAAAGGCAAAACACTCAACCTTCAAAACAGTCAATTAACTTTCTCTTTCTTTTGTTATCTTTTACTGAGCAAACTCACCTTGGGCAAGTAATTAGTGCCTCAACTTTTCTCACTAGAAAAAGGGAAACAATAATATTTTTCCATCTTTGATATTTTTAGGATGGAAAATGTTTCTGCTTAATATTTATTATAATGTTTTATACCAAAATTTAATAACATAAAACTCAGAACCTGAAGGAAAAAAATAAAAAGGGAAGGTGAGGAGAATACAGAGTGCTGCTGTGGTTGTATTTTGAAGGTGCTGGAAATTCCTGTAGTCTGTTGAACAGCGTTTGTCAAACATTCAGGCAGAACTGTCTGAGTTGCTTTTGCACAAGGCCGGAACACAGATCAGCTGTTACTCCAGACATCCCTCTTGTTTTGGGGGTTTTCAGATTTGAGGGATGTTTTGCTATTGCAGTTGGATGTAGGATTGAGCTCACCTAACCTTTAGAAGTGTTTGGAGCTCAGGTTTTGCTTCAGGTCTGACTCTAATGCTTTGCTTGTAGCATTGCCTTAGAAGAACAAGCAGGAAGGAACATCTGTCTCTTGTTCTGTGTCTGGTGATAATTAGCACCTCGTCTGAGTGCACACTAATGATCAGTATATGCTCACAAGATGTTGAAACAAGACAAAACTAAACTGTGTATTGTCATTTGGGAGTGAAAAGTAAAAGGCAAAGTACCTTTATTTCCCCATGACGTATAGATGCTCTAACTATAACATTAATATCTGCATTACCTCTGAGGTATTCTTACTGCAGGGAGTTAAAATAAGGGCCAAGTGTAGCCCCCTTTCTTTCTGCACAAGTTCCCTTCTGACTCAGATATCTGGAGACACTTTTTCCACACACTTCCTCACAAACATGTAGCTTTCCTCTTCCCCTGGAAGTGGGGCTTTGGGGTACAACGCAGTGGAGAGGAACAAACTAGAGCGTGAAGTTGATAGAAGTACCATACCTGTACCCCCTCTTGACCACTCTTGTTCCTTCTCCTCCTCAACCCCTTCTGCTTCTACACTTTCTCCCTATCATCCAAGCCTACTGCTCAGCCCTGGAGTCACAGCTTTAAACATCACTCACCAGCATCACATTACTTATTCCTCATGAGTGCCAGAGCGCTTCTGATGCCCTGTGCCTGCACTGCCCATCAGACTGTAAGTTCTCCAGGGCACAACGTGCCACAGTGTTTCACGTAGGGCTCAGGCTGAAGCACTCAGGCAATGCTGGGAAAAAAACCCCATGATAAACAATGAAAATGCAACTTCTTCAGTGCAAACTTGAGTATAAAATGACTCCTGTATTACTGCCATGGGTTAAAATGGTACCTCTCTGTACGACTGCACTGAACTAGTGTCTCTGATGCACCTTGAACTGGTTGGTAAGGAAAAGCTGGATTGCAAAGTTCTCTGGCTTAAGTGTCGCTGGGAAGACTCTTAGCTGTGAACTCCAAAATGCCGTTCCTCACATTGCATCCACACAGTTTTGCACGCTCACAGGCATAGCCTTTGTTGACTTAAAAAACCCCCCATGTTTCGGACATAAAGGTATATCAGTGAAACAAAGGTAACAAAAACAGACCACAAAGAGTAGAAAGTCCCTGGAGAGGAGCATGGATGAGGACAGTGTTCCATGCACATTCTTTTATTCTGTATCTCCTTTCCACACTGCCAGAGCACCCCCAGCCCTGAGAGTCCTGAGTGGGGCTGATCTCGCTGCCCACGTGAGATCTGTGGGAGCACAGCACAGCAGTGTGGCTGCAGGCTAATGCTTTTATTTCTGTAATGTGTAATCCTAAGAGCATGGTAACAGGAGGTAGGGATCAAATCCATGTTTCTTGCATAACTGAACAGAGCATTCCCGCTAGGCTACCTGGCAAGAGATCAAATCTCCCATACCAGGCCTTTATAAAAAAATAAATGAAAGAGAGAAATATTAAGAACAGCCATGGCTAAGAGAAAAGCAACAGGTATTCTAAGGTCATCCATTTAGCCATGCTCTCAACAGGCCCAAATGACTTGTTTGACTTTAAAGTCAACACATACAAGACTCACAGAATCTGCAACATTCTGTTACACCCTCACATTCTCTAACAACCATGTACACAATTCTATACTCACAGTCTGTAATACCCAGCTATTTGCCATGCAGACCCAGCTACCATTTCATATTCAAGCCAGAAGTCAGCTATCCAAAGCTCCTCCCCTTTGTTGCAGCCACGGACCCCATTGCTGGCTGTCCTTCTGTTGCCATAACAAAGTCAGGAGTTGTCATGAATTCACTAACTGCCCTCTGACACATGAAGAGGGCATGACCCCAAGGAAGAAGGAGCCAGTTACAGCTCCCAGCTAACATGTTAGTGAGTCATCATGAAGATCATTCTTCTTTTGATTCTGACATCCATTAAGTTCATTTAGAACAGTGTGAGTGTTAAATATTAGAGGTTGCTTCCAAAAAAATTGAAGATTGATACTTTTTTTCCATCCTGAAAGGCTCAAATAAAATTCAGCATTCTGATGAAAATTCACTGCACTCCCTACCCAGCTTTGGACATCACTTTTTAAAAAAATTCTTCTGGACTTTTAATTCCTAAAAGGAGAAGAAAAAGGATGGAATTCTCAATAACATTTCTTCCTTTTTATAAAAATAGCTCTTTTAAAAATTAATATTTTTCAAATCACGTATATTTCAAGTAGGAACTTTAATAGTATTTTATCAGTTTCCAACATTAGCTTCAACGTTTTTAAATGCACATTTTAATGCTTCAAGACATAAGTTATTGCTGGATACAAACTAGGGGATTTCTGAATATATTTGGAAAGTTAATAAAAAGAGAAGCATGAAAAGAGATGCAAGACCCTACATTACAGATTAGAACTAAAAGGAACTGGAGAGAAAGATGTTCTATTAAAAGTCTACTGAAAATATTAGTGTGTACTAAGACATTCTGACAAATGCTTGTCTGAATAGTGACAGCAGGACACACAAATCATTTTAGGAGAGTCTGTTTCCAAACAGAATAATGAGAGGTAAAAGCATGGGGGGAAAAAGAAAAAGCTTTCATTAAACAATTTATTTTCATTATTGTCACCATCAGTTAGGATTCAGTCCTGCACCATTTAATTGTACTTTTGACATTGCCTCCTAAAAACATATTTCAGAAAATTAAGTAATATGTGGTTAAGAAAAATTTGCACTTAAATGGAATTTGCACTTTAATAAAAGCTTGTTCCTCCAGAGTTAGTTTCAAACTGGAAACAATTTTCCATTTTTTCAAACATAAAAGCTAAATAACAGAAATCAATATTCCCTGGGAATGAGACTCACACCTGTGAGAAGTTCATCCAAATTCCTTGTTGTCAATAGCAGGCTCCTGTTTTAGGATTTAAGAGGATGTTCAAATGGTTGGTTTGTGCAAATAATTGATTATTTGATTTAGTTGTTGAACCAAAAAATTAAACTCTGCTTTTTTTCCAAAGACATGCCCAAAACATTGTTTTCAGTGTATTTGGTAAATAATAAAACCTCCATAGTTTCAGGGTGAGTTATTTGCTATTTGTTTGGTCAGAACCAACATTAGTTCTGTAACCTTTTTTTTCCAGGTATGTGCAATAAGAGCAAAGGACTAGATTCATAGAAGAACCTAGGCATTACATTCAGAGATTTTTTTCCCAGTTCCTACTCAAATGGAATTTTAGTGAAAACTCGAAATTCCTACCTGAAATAGTTTCTTTCTGAATGAGCAGTGAAATACATGTTAAACATTTCCAATGAAGCCATTAGTTTTGCATTTCAATCTTGCAGATGCTTTGTATTGCTCTTCAGTATTCACATGAAGCTATTTCACTTCAAAGCTTATTGTGTGAGTCTATTATAATTCCTCTGTGCTGCAGGCCAGATTTCCTGGTGGTCCTTAAGATTATGCCATATTAACTGCCTTGTAATAGCTGTATGCCAAGGTGCCATGTTAATTCCACAGGATTTTTCTCTAGAAACATGAATATTTTTTTGCATTTGTGTTGTAACATCAGGTCCCTACTTAATTCTAAGACCTACAGATGTAATCTTTCTTTTCATTTGCAAAGCAGTAGGATATATATCTCCCACTTCAGCCTTTAATTCCCCTTCCATTTTAGAGTGATGTGAAGAGGCCAAAATAATAGTGTGCAACACAACATCTATTTTAACAGCATTTTGGTCATTGTTTCATAATAAAACCAGTGTATTTGTTTAGTAAATACTTCTATCAGTATTTCTACATGCTAGCTACACTGCATAGCTCATTAAAAAAAAAAAAAAAGTAAAGCTAAGCATCTATAGATTACTCCAGGCTTTAATTTTTTCCTGTTCCTGGGAGAAGACAAAGGGCTTAGAAAAAAACTAACCCGAAATGTTGTCCTCATTGTTTTAAATCTCAAAAATATTCAGTGAGTGCATTTCAAATTCACAAATAATTTTTCATTTTTCATTTTGACAAATGAACAATTTATGACTACATCCATTTTATCATGGCCTTCAGTTGTAGGTGAGCACATCCACTAAAATGAGCCAGGAACCAAGGATTTTCATTAGGAAGACACGACCACAGCCAAGCTCCCAACCTCCCAGCTCAGGCTGAGCTTCAATCAACAACAAAAGACATGTTCTCAGAGCTACACAGAACATGAATATGAACAGAACTGAGTCCAGAGCATCAGGGTTGAGCCCAGAAATCCTGCAAGTTTGTTTGAGGAGGCCTCTTTGTCTATTTTTATCCAAGTATTTTGCTGCCAGGCAGAGGTGCTGAGTTGGATTGCTGAAGACAGGCTGCATCCTGCCCTGAATGGTGAGACAGGACCCGTGTCCTCTGCCTGCAAGGCCTTGGGGCACTCCTGCCTTTAAAGTGGGCGGTTGTGGATGTGTCTGTGTGTGGAGCAGGGACTTGACCTTTCTGGCATGCAAGGAAGTAGGTAGGCACAGAAATGGCCAGGACAGGCCAGTCCAACAGCATTAGGAGCAAGAAACTGGCTTGTAAGGAAGAGTCAAAAGGCTCGGGACCTTCACAGAACAACTGCTGCAGGGGAGAAAGAATATCTGAAAGGATCCAGTCACATAAACATAAGGAAGAGAAGGATTTTTGGGTGTACCTCAAAATGAGTATGTAGGACTTTTCAGAAGCAAATAAAAATATAAACCAGCTAAATTGGTCTAGCAGTGGTGGCACTATATCCAGAGGACAATTGGGGCAGCTCCTACCTCTTATTATGCTGACTGGGATTTACAGTTGAGAGCTCCTGACTTTATTTTGGGCTTAATTCACAGAATCACAGAATGGTTTGGGTTGATAGGACCTCTGGAGATCATCTGGCCCAACTTCCCTGCTAAAGCAGGATGCACAGGATCACATCCATTTGGGTTTTGAATATCTCCAGAGGAGACTCCACAGCCTATCTGGGCATCCTGTGCTCATTCCAGTGCTCTGTCAAAGTAAATAAGTTTTCCCTCAGATTCAGATAGAACTTCCTGTGTTTCTGTTTGTGCCCTGTGCGTCTTATCCTGTTGCTGGGCACCTTTGAATAGAGTCTGGCCCCATCCTCTTGACTGTATTCCTGACAGTCATGCAAATGGTGGCACAACTCCATTCCTCCTTTGAATACAGGCAGCAGGAGCTTGGCCTTGAGAACGGACCATTACCTTCACAAAAGGGAAGGAAATACAAAAAAACTAACGCCAAGCCCAATATTGTTTCAGTCACATTTGGTACCTTATAGACCTGTTTTGTTCAGTTTGGTATAATACTTTTTATGTCCTGAGATCTATGGGCTGAAACACAGGAACGTATGTTATGGAAGAATCCCCTCTGCTGCAGAATCTCAGCCACTCCATTTCCAGGAGCTCAGGACAACATGACAAACTAGTGCCAGGTGTGCATTAAGAACAACTGGTTTTATTTAGGTCCTCCTGAAAATTACTTTTGGTCTTTTTAAACTGACTGGCTTCATTCCACAACCACCGGAGTTAAAGAATAAATACTCTATCACATTTTTTTCATTACATCCAAACTCATGCCATATCAATAAAATGTTATCTGCATCTGAAAGACTGGCAGAAAGAGGTAAGTGGAAGCTGCAAGCTGATGCTCTGGCTAGACAGACTTTTGTGCTTGGCTTGAACTCACTGATTTCAAAATGAGGCCTCATGCACCTGCTTGCCTGGAGCAGCTTATAGGATTGGGGTCAGAACTGCAGCTACCAGGGAAGCCTCTCCCTCAACCCTGCCTCCAGTATTTTCTTATCATCATCATGCTTATATCATCTTTAGTAGCACTAATGCAGCCTGATCTCTCAAAACTATGTCGTACTAGTGGAAGAAAAAAACCAATGCTTGTCTGCCCTCTACTTCTCTGTACTCTCCTTCTTTTTATTTATTATCATTGTGTTTTTTTTAAATGATGACTCTGTGAGAATGCCAGATTTATTTTGGCAGATATGGCTGCTAATTCATATCTACTATCACTGAGAGACATGATCTGAATTTGGGATGTCTCTCTATTTATAACCTGTTTGTTATCTCAATAAATATTTGTGATTTGTTTATCTGACACAGATGACATTTTTGTTATTACAAATATGCTTCTTGGTCATGATTCACATTGGTCTCTATTATTTTGGACTGTTTTCATTTATCTGTAGGCAGCTCATTCTGTTTTATATATTCTGTCACAGTTGGTTGTGTTTTGCCTTTTTGTGCTGATCTCTGTCGAAAAAGCCCAAAACATCACATAAAAAATTAAAAACCAATGAGAATGTGTCCAAAACCACCACTTTACCACATCCGTCCAGCAGTAATTTCAATGTGAAACAGAATAGAAACCTGAACAGATGGGAAGCTTTTAAACAAATCATAACTTATCAGCAAGTAGCTCTGGCTCCTTTAGGATCCAGACCTATACGCTCTTCAAGTCTTACAAAGTGGACTTCAACCCACTTTTCAAGTTTTGCGTCTTCCTTTTGACTGTACTCAGCATGTCTTTATAACAAATATTCAGCCATTCTCTTCAGTTTACTGGGAGCACTTTAGGAACCTTTCTGTCTCTTTTTGCACACTCACTTCTCTTCCACAACTTCCACACCAGTCTTGCCTGCAGACCAAACATCAGCCTTCCCCTTGCCTCAGTTCTGCCCAGCACAGTGACTGACCTGCATCCTGTGCGTCCTCAGTCCCTGCCCTCTGCCACTTCCACCAGTCTCCCTGTGTGTCATGCTACCCAATTCACATCAATTTTTGTTCCCCACCAGCCAGCCACTGTTGTTGCTTGTGGCTCCTTAGCCCTCCCTCCTTCCAGGGACAAGACCTTTTGTCCTTTGCCATTTCTCTGCTTCCCAAGGTGAGCACTGCAGAGAATGCTGCAGAGGGAACGAGTAACTGAACTGTTATCTCTGCAAGGGATGGAACGACAAAGCAGTGCTGCTGTGAGCTGTGGGGATTTTTTTCTTTTTTCCCTCTTTTAAAAACGGGTGTAGTGGTGTTTCAGAAGATATCCTGCTCACTATCTGAAAAGATCTGCTAGGCTGCTCTTACTTGAGAGGCGTGCAAATAAGGTAGAAAATCAGTGGGGAATTTCTCTCTGGCTAAGGTCAATATTGTAAGTTTTCAGCTGCTTGCCTTGTCACCAGATTGGCATCAACCATAGCCAAAATCCCATCAGTTGTGAAGAAATTCACAAGACTGAATGGCTCACACTCAGAGCTTTACCTTACGTGAAGCTAGCTCATGCAACAGGAAAACTAGACCTGTGGTCTGCCACCGTTTGACCTATATCCTGCTCTTTACATCTGGGGCTCCCAAAACAGAGGGGTCTTTTGTGTGCTTTGCATGAGGCAGAGGTTCTACCCCGTGGTGTCAGTTGCAGTAATGTGGATGGTGGTAGATGTCTGAAACAATTCTGTTGTGTTCCTCAAAGAGAAGTCTGGAGGAACTTTTGAGTTTTGAGTTTTGTCTCTTCACATACTCCTTGAAATTCTTTCAGACACCAAAACAGAACACAGAAATATTTGTCACAAGTCAGCATGTCTGAGCAGAAGGGATCCTGTCTGAAAGCAGATTTGAAGGCAAAGGTTGACCTGAACAAAAGCTTGACCTCATAAATAATGGGCAACAAGACATAGGAGCACATCTCAGCAGCGACCTCTTCAGCAAACATTTGGGCTGCCACTAGTTAGACCATGCTGCATATCAGGAAGGCTGAAAGATTACCTCAAAAACCAAAAAACCCCAAAGACTCAAGGTTTTAGAAAATTACATCATTTAAAGAGATTAGTTCATTTATCTTGCTAAAAATAATATCATCAGGTGATTTGATCAGTCACCTTCAAGGGGAGAAAAACTTGAGGACTAAGGAGCTCTTTACCTTCGTGGAGAATGGTATAATTACTCATGTCTGGAAAATAAAAAGGATAAATTCATATAAGAAAAATATTCCAACTTGTCAACGACGACAGAGATTAGCCACAGTGACAAAATATCAAGGAATGAAACAAATTCTCTAACTTTTCCTATCTTCCCAGTGGTACAAGAAGCATTTCTGGAGATACATTTTTCTTAAACTCATGTTCCAAGCTGCATGAGATTATACAGTATGAAGCACATCAGGCCAGATGCTTTATTGGTTTGTCCTGGCCTTAATTTCCCTGAGAAGTCAGCATCTGCTTATGAAACCTGAGCACAGACCAAACAAGCCACACTGTCAAGGTGAAACAGGACTGCACTGAGGGTCTATAAACAGAAAAGGCTCTCTTTGCTTCAGATGAAGATTGAGTAAAGGCAGGAAGAGTCCTCTGGTATCTTCATCTTTAGTCCAGCAGCTAAAAGCCAGGTGTTATGGTCTGCACTCTTACGTTCTTTAAGCTGAATTCTGCAACAAGGTGAACTCTCTTGTGTTGGGGCTGTTGAATTGTTAGTTCATACTGATAGCATAAAATTAGAAGCAAAGGGAAAATATCTTCTGTATACCAAACATAAAGAGTTGAAATGTGGTAAGGACAAATGCTTCTTCTTCTTCTGTCAATTTTTTTTCTCTTCAGTGGAACACAGCTAAGCTGACATAAATATTTTAAATAGCTGCTCATCAGAAAAATGCTGTACTGTAGCCTGAGCTGAAATGCATCCTGTTCATGAATGTTTTTTGTTTTCTTGACAGTATTTGATTTCTGTCATTGCATAAAAAACTTTTAGTTGTAGTATGAGTTTAGAGCTAACATTATTCCATTTCTTTTTATTTTTTCTCTTTTTTTCTGTGTATCTCACGCAAGGTCAGATCACACAAACTTGTCCCACTTGAAAATCGCCATATAATTTGAAGGAGCCAGTCGGATAATACTGGGAGAATCAAGCTCATATTCAGGTTTTTTTTTCATTTTACTGCAGTATTTACAAAAGACTGAACAACTGTCAGCTCAAACAAAAACCTGATTGCCTCTGAAGAAAATGTCTCTGTGTAGCTTTTGCTCTCTAGAATTAATCAATTAAGTGGTCAAAGCTTAATTTAATGAAAAAGGCAGGAGATAATGTAACATTTAGCAACATGAAAAGGGGAAGTGCAACCTGAAGAGAGACCTTGATTCCTTTTAATTTGCAGTAAATAACAGAAGGCTGCAACAGCACAGTTCAAATACAGACAAGATTTTAAAATGTGTCAAAACCACACATCTCAACTAAGGCTACAATCCAGAATTTGTAGCTTCTCCTGATGAGCAGCTGTTTTAAATATTTATATGGCAGTTTAGCTGTACTCGACCTAAGAGGAAAAAAGCCCCAACCAAAATGGAAAGAAACTGAAGTGTTTGTCCTTACCACATCTCAGATCTTTGTATTTGATTTATAAATTGAGATGTTCCCCACTGCTTCTGGTTTTATGGTATCAATATGAATTAACAATTCAACAGCCACAACACAAGAGAGACAGAGAGATTTCACCTTGTTGCAGATGTCAGGACTGCAGACCACAACACTTGGCTTTAGGTGCTGGACTAGAGGGTGCCAGAGAACTACTCCCACCTTTACTCAGTGCTCACCTGAAGCAGAGGAAACACTGCTGTTGATTCCAGTGTTTTTTAATTACAGGCACTGAGTGGTGTCCTGTGTGATTGTGGGCAACACGCTTCTCTTGTGTTCGCTTCATTTTATCCATCTGTTTAGCAGGTGTAAGCAAATAGTGACTTGGCTTGGACTGAGGATGGTGAAACATCTCTCATTGAGCTGAATAGTTTTGGATGCAGCCTCAAGTGAAAGGAGCCTGAGTGAAAGAAGCATTCAGGAGGTGAACCTTTTTTTTTTTCTCTGGCCATGAATTATGCATGAGAACATTATGATTGTCTTGATTCTATCCTCTATTTTGAAATTATTCATCTAATTCCTGCAGATTTTTTTTGGTCTGCAGGCTGTTTGCAAGCAGTTCTGAGAATTCCTACTTGAGCAGCTGCTGACTTCCAGGTGAGGCTGAAAGTGCCCCTGTCTTCCCCCCGAAATCAGAATGGAAGATGGCAACACAGGACCATGATTCTTGCATCTCTTACCTTCCATCTTTCACTCTAATTCTGTGGGGTTTTATGTGGTTTGTGCTATGCTTCCTTTTGTGTACTCCTTAAGAACTTAGATCTGGTGGGAAATATCAGCTGTGGGGATTTCACTTGCGTTTCTGACAGGACGAAGGGGAGAAAATGTTAGGTAAATTAAGGTAGTTGGCCAACATTAAATGTGCCTTTCCTTAAGTACCAAGGACTTGACCTTAAATGCCAATAATCTTTGTTGTATTCTGTGTCCTTGTACACACTTTCCTAAATTCTCTTTCTCCTCAAAGAAAGACAATAGAAATGCAGGTCTTATAGAAGTATAAAAAACCCTATCATAAGCTTATGATAATAAGTCCACAGAATCATAGCTGGGAGCCTAAGCTATATGCCCTGCTTCTCCAACTGGAAGCACTTTGGATACTGAATTACCACGAGTAAGTTGTTACCTTGCAAGGCTGAGGCATGGAAGATGGAGGAAATTGGGATCAAATGCAAGTAATGAGGAAAAGACTGCCTGGGTTTGCTGTGATGACCTCCTGTTCAAGAGGAGATAGTGTAACTGAGAGGAAGGGAATGCCTCAAACAGAATTTCAAATGGAAAAACATGGTAAGTCTCTCCCTGTCAAAAGGCTGGAGTGATTTGTTTGCATCAAGTTTCAGTGAGGTGTTGAAAATTGAAGTGAGATTAGGACCTCTCAGAAAATGTTGCAAGAATACCCTGCAGTGAAAGTTTTTCTGCAGTTGAAACACTTAAACCTGTTACTATCTTCCCTATCATGTATGCTTATTTGTAAACCTTTATTTATGGATTCATTTTACTCAGAGTAAATAGCTAAAGAAATAAAAAATTAAATCATGTAGTATTAGGCCTTTCCATTAAATCCTGGGGCTTGACTCATTTGCATTTTGTTGTGGCTTTATAATGCATGCTTATTTTAATTACTACTGCTGCACTTTATTTGTAATTGTGTGTGCAATGCCCAAGCACCTTGCTAAGTGGATAAGAAAAACACTTTATTCCGTAAGAACATAATTAATCCATTATTATTCATTATTATTTTTCTGGAATGGACTGGAAACAATCAGTACTTTGAAAAATACAATACCAATAAATTATCTATGGCAAAAATAATTTTAACAGAATTCAGGCTTTCCTTATCTTTGCCATTGCTTCCTTCCAGGTAATATCTCTCCTAAAGAGAGAAGCAGCAGCATTTAATGACCTGAAGTTTGGGCTAAATGCCAAAGGTATTTGAAGTCAGAGATCTGTTGTGGTTTTTGTGTGTGGTGTCATCATGTGTTTCCCCCCCACCCCCTTCCCTCCTGCTGCATCCTCCGTCCCCAGCTTCCTGCGTGGCCTTGGACAAATCATTTAACCACTCTGTGTCTGCATTTCCCTTTTTCTGATGGCTACAATCCTACCATTCACCTTCTACAGAACGGTACTTCACCAGTGTGCAGATCTTTGCAAATGATGTATGCTAGGTATTGTGGCAGCATAATCAAAGGGCCACAATGATGGCTGGACAAAAAAGGAGACGTTTTCCAGCTATGTAGGATTCTTGCTCACATAGAGAAAGAAGACATTTGGTTTCTGGTGATGTCCTTGCAGATTCCTCCTGGATGAAAACCCCATCTTTACTGAATTTTCCTATTACAGATGATGATGCAACTCTATTAACTCTTGAAGTTTTGTATGGAGAGCCCTGCATAGTCCCTCACATTAGGCACAAAAGCATTCTGCTGCATTTTCTTTTGGCACATGCTCTCTATAGATACCTGGAAGGTCAGGGCATTTTTGTCCACCAGTCACCACACCTGCACAGAAAACAGGTTTGTTTCTGATTCTCCTACTAATCTGCTTGGTTTTAGCTTACCAATACATGGCTGTAGGTCTCTGTTTAATTTATGACAAAGATTTGTTAGTACAAATCAGGCTAATGAGGCTGGTCAAGCAAATTAAAGGCGCAGAAACAGCGAGTGACTACATCAGGTTCACTCTGTACAGTTGAAGTCACATCTTCTGATAGGCATTGAAGCACCGTGACACAAGATTTCCAAGCTGTTTTGCCCCAGCTCCAACCATCCAAAGCAGGAATATTTTTTCTTTTTGGTTAGTATTTCCTTAAGAATACATGCCACGAGCTGGCTGACTTTACCTGGATAGGCCAGTATGATGTCTATGACCCTTATTTCTTCATCTCTTTTATCCAGCTGTGCTGCAAAGAACATGATGTCCACTGCAAAACCAGAATTCTGCAAAGGGCTTGCCTTAAGATTTTAAACAGCCTCCTCTCTTCTGCCAAATAAACAATCTGTGCCTGAAGTCTCTCCTAGCAATGCTCTGTGTGTGCGTGTGTTTGTGTGTACGTACATGTATGAGTGTGCACAAAGCCACCCCTGTTGGTATCTCAGAATCTACTAATGCCTAAAGCATATTATTTCCACTGCTGTCCCTGGACTCTGTTCCTGTGAGGCAAGACTGAAATACTGGTGTTCAGTAGTGCCTTTGAAAGCAGACAGCATGCCAGCACAACTTCTCAAATGATCACTTCCACTCTTCCCCAAATATAGCTTAGGTGTTTTTACCTCCTGTCTTCCTCCGTGTGCCTTTTTTCACATTCCCCTATAACCATCTCTCCCCTTGCTAAATAATGCCAGTTTCTGCTCAATCTCCTGTCATAAAACATTAATGACACACTAGGCAATGAGATGGAGGAAAGTTTCCCCTACAATTTTCCAATAAAATCATAAATGTGTTGGATTTGAATGCTCATGCTCTTTAGAGTTCACTCTGGGGTCTTCCCCCAACACACAGAGGACATGTGGCAATGTTTCATGATCTCCCAAAGCCACCTCTAAGTGCTTACAAGAGAACTGTGAATAGCAGTTCTGATTTAGGAGGAGTCTGTGAACAGTTTCTAATCCTGGTGATTCTGTTTGCATCAGTTTACGTTCCTAAGGCTATCTATGAACAGAAGAGACTGGAAATACACCTTTCAGCTCATCTGAAACAGAGATTCTCTTTCACATTTCTTCTTTCCTCACTTCAAGAAATCCTTGCTACAGTGCAGGTTTTGCTGATCTGAAAAGGCAAAATGAGAGCAGCTCTAGACTCAAAATCACTTAAAACCAGTTGGTTTTCATTATGTGGCCTTGAACTTTTTGTACAATCAGTCAAATCTACTGACATGCTTGTCTAACACCTGACTGCTTGTTATGCCTCCTGGATTTTCAGCACCCACAGTGATGGGATAGTATTTTAGCCATTACAGAAATACCTTCATGGATCGACACAGAAGTTCCTGAAGTTATTTTACTCCCCTTAGGCAGGTTATTTACTGATGAATGTGCTGTAAAGCACACAGTCTCTCAGACTCAAGGCTGTAAGTTTGCAAACACTGATGGCTGTGGATAAAGAAGGGCAAGAGAAGGTATTTATTGAGAAATGAAGAAAACCTGCATGGAGTCTTACAGCAAAGGCCCTGCCTGTCAGCTCTCACATCTACAGCAAAACTCCACAATAAGCCCTAGCTTATTTTCCAAAGAACCTAAAGGACACCAAAAATTCCAAGGAAGAAGCAAGTTCATTTAACATCCATTTTCCTCAGAAATTCCTTCCGAGAGATTTAACCCTGCATTCAGGTTACACAAAGGACATTGAGGTGCTGGAGGAAGTCCAGAGAAGGGCAAGGAAGCTGGTGAAGGGTCTGGAGCTTAAGTCATGTGAGGAGTGGCTGAGGAAGCTGGGGGTGTTTAGCCTGGAGAGGAGGAGGCTCAGCGGAGACCTGATCACTCTCTACAACTTCCCGGAAGGAGGGTGTAGTGGGCTGGGGATCAGGCTCTTTTCCCAGGCAGCCAGCGACAGGGCAAGGGGAAAAGACCTCAAGCTGCGCCAGGGGAGGCTTAAGTTGGGTATTATGAAAAATTTCTTCACTGCAAGAGTAGTTAAGCATTAGCACAGGCTGCCCAGGGAAGTGTGGAAGTCCCAGATACAAGCAGACATGGCTCTTAGTGCTATGCTTTAGTGGGCATGGTGCTGTTCAGTCAAAGGTTGGACTTGCTGATCTTGGAGGACGTTTCCAACCTTAATGATTCTATGTTTCTAACCAGGTAAAAACAGAGACGTTATCAACACGGCAGCCAAAACTAGACACAATTATTCAAGTCACTCAGGAAAAAAAACCCAAAGAAATCACCGAGCTACCCTGAGTAACGAAACCACAGCAACACTCAGAAACGCCGGTCAGGGAGGAGGAGAAGACCGGGCGTTGGAGGGGCTGCAAAGGGCCCCGCAGAGGGCTCGCCCCGGCGCCGGCCGCTCCGCTCGGCAGCGCAGCGAGGCGCCAGCGGCACGGGGGCGCGGCCGGGCGGACAGGGGCCGGCGGCGGGCAGCGCTCCCGAGAGAGCACCGGGACGGGACCGCAGGACGGACGGGACCCCCGGGCCAGATGGGACACACGGGACACCCCCACCCGCCGCCCCGGTGCCCCCCGCGCGTGCGCGGTGCGGCCGGGGCCGGACCCGCGCGGGGGCCCCTCCCCCCCGCTCCCGTCCCTGCCCCCCCGCGGGAGCGCGCGGCCGCTGGCGGCGCGGATGCGCGTGCCCGTGCGCGCGGGGCGGCGAGGCGCGTGCCCGCATCCCGCGCCGCTCTCGCCGGAGCGCCGGCGGGCGGGCGGGCGGCGGGGCCCGCGCCGGCGGCCGGGGCATGGAGAGCCTGCTGGAGAACCCGGTGCGCGCCGTGCTCTACCTGAAGGAGCTCACCGCCATCGTGCAGAACCAGCAGAGCCTCATCCACACCCAGCGCCAGCGCATCGACGAGCTGGAGCGGCGGCTGGACGAGCTGAGCACCGAGAACCGCAGCCTCCGCGGGCAGCAGCAACAGCAGCAGCAGCAGCCGGCCCCCGCCGAGCCGCCGGCGGCCCCCGCCGAGCCGCCCCAGGGCCCCCCGCCCGAGCAGCCCCCGCCGCCGCCGGGCCAGCCCGAGCCGCTTCAGCACCACCAACAGCTCCCGGCTCAGCCGCCGCCGCCCGCGGGCAAAGCGGCACCGGCGGGGCCCGGCGGCGGCGGGCGGGCTGCCGGCCACCAGCACCCCCCGCCGCAGCCCCACCAGCACCCCGCCGAGAAGGACGGCAGGGACAAGGGCTGCTGCGCCGCGCTGCTCCAGCACAAGACCCCCCAGGCCATCGGCAAAGGCGTCCTGAGCCGGAGAGCGGAGTAAGTGCGAAGGGGGAGAGGGGGCGGGCAGGGGTGGCGACGGGGAGCGGGAGCGTAGCGGGCTCTCTCCGGGCCCGCATCCAGCAGGGAACTGGGTTATACCCCCCTGCAGCCTCGCACGGAGGGAGAGGCAGTGTGTGGGTGGGTGGGGAATCCCTCCCTCGATGCGTTCTCGGGGAGAGCAGGCAGAGTGCAAAGAGGAGCCAGGATGCTGCTTCCAAGACGCATCAGCCTCCCGGTTCACCGCGCTCATTCCTGTAGACAAGTGTCTGTAGCCCGTTTGGAGCCCCTCGGGCAGCTCACCCGCGGTGCTCACACACGGCATCGTGCCCTCATTGTCTGTCAGAAATAAATAGATCCGTGATCTACGATGAGTGCGGTTTAGCCCAGACACGGGAAGCCTCGCAAAGCACAGCAGCGTTGTGGTCGCTTCTGTTTGCCTTAAGTTGCTGGTATCTATCAAAAAACCCCCCATCATCCCTGGAGTGAGCTGGGGTTTTCCTGCCCTCACTGATGTAAGGGGTACATTATATTGCATGTGATGTATATATGTTCATAGAGATATAGATGCTGTACTTAGGTTTGACATTTAGGGTGCTTATCGCACTCGTGTGTGGGTTGTCTTTTTTTCCTGTCTTTTTTTTTTTTTTTGTTGTGTGTGTGGGGTTTTTTTGTTTTTGTTTTTCTTTTTTTGTTTGTTTGTTTGGGGTTTTTTTTGTTTGTTTGTTTTTGGTGAGTGGCACCTGACATTGATCCAGCTCTCCAAAAGGACAAGGTATTTTTTGCTGGTCTCTCATCTTCAGTGAAGAAAGCTTGACTACTAGTACTGGATACTGAAATGTATTGTGTGCGCATGAATGTATAGTAAACAAAGACGAGCATTCCAGCACTATAGGTGGTGGAAAGGGCTACTACTGAAGAACAAAATTCTCTTGGATTATGTATTCAGTATATGCCATCAGTTCACCAGCTGGTAATTACAGCTGCAGTCAGTACTGTAATTTCCTTTGTTTAGGCACTTCGAAAGAGGGGGTTGTTTTCTGGTTGAAAGCCAGAGTTCGTGAAGTTAGAAGGAGAAGGAGCATAGTTTCTGTTGTGGCATCTTTCAGATAAGAAAGAAACTAATATAAGTAGTAAAACTAGATTGAAATATCTTTCCTAGAATTGTTTCTATTGTCTTGGTTATAGTAATGTCAAAACAAGTGAAGTGCACAACACACAAGTACACAAATGAAGTACACAAGCCCAAAACATCTTCCTTGTCTCTTTTGACAATTTAAATAAAGGGACCCTTCTCTCTCATGTTTGTTTTGAATACACAAGCAGAGCTACAACATGGAGCTGGATTTTCCACTGGTGTAAGTAGAGTTACACCACTTCATAATAGCTAAGCATCTATCATGTGGTTCTATGAAAATCAGAGAAGATATTGCTATTGAAAGGAATGCTATTAAAGGAATAGGTACAGTCAAGGCATGCTTGAATCCCAAAAAGCATATGTTTGCTTCTAAAATACTGCACTGTAAGTCTCAATTTTGCAATCACAACTTAGAGGAAGTGAGTGGGCTCCTCAGAGTATTAATGCAGGTAGTAAGCCTTTGCAGGATCTGGCTCTTATTCATTATGAAATAGCTGGAGTTTAAAAAAAGAAGTGGGGCCAGATCCTGAACTCATGCCGATTAGTGTAAATCCAGAATAGCATGGTTTGAATCCCTCAAGTCAAACCAGTAAGAAACCCAAATAAAAATGCATAATCAACCTCATTGTTTTTTCAGGAGTGACTCCCTGCAGTGAAGGCTGTGTAAGAAACATCATCTTGGCAAGGGCTTTCCTTGCTTCTGCACAGAGTTTCTAACATACGTCATTACATGAACTGAAGAATCAATTTCTATGCATAAGCCTAAATACTTCCTCCTTATCTGAGCTCTTTTCACAGCGGGGTTTGACTGGTGGAAGAATTGTAGGGTTTTTTCCTTCATGCCAAAATGCACAAAGAGAAGTGCATTAAGAACACAGCTGATTGCTGGTGTATCATATGATGATCTTTCTATTTCAGATAGATAGAAGGCTGGATGGAGCCTTTTTTGTGGAAAGTCAGGGCTGCTGCTGGGGATAACAGAGCAATCCCTGCAGCGTTCTTTGCTCAGGAAGATTAAAATAGACTGCTTCTGTTTCCTTCTATAGCTTAGGCAAACCAAAATCTTTGTATAGAAAAAGGAAATAGGAGAGGTGCCAAACAGTCTACATTTCTCACTCCTGCAGGTTTTTTTTTTCCCCCCACTGATTGTATATACTGGGTTTCATCCTCTCTTGTCTGTGACTGTTAGAGGGAAATCAAAGAGACTGCAAAATTTAACTTAAAGGCAACTTGGATGAAGGGTGACAAGTCTTTCACCACCTACTGACAGGATGCCCAATACACCTTATGATTCAGCTCACCAACCTGCGAGTTGTATTTTTGCTTTTTTGTGACAGCAGGGGACAGATGCGTTAATATCTGCACAGACCAGGTATCTGGTCTCTCTTCCTTCCTTCCCCCCATGTCCAAAAATATTTTTCTCTCTATTATAAACCCTAAAATTCAATGTTATCTATTTTTTTTCTTAGCTAAGTGTAGAGGACTGACTGCTCGCTACAGAAAATGGCCACTCTAAACAGAACAAAAAGGATATTTTAGCTTGCTGGGATGCGGTGGCTGAAAGCAGGGGTTAAAGCAACACCCAGGCAGTGCCCCCCCATCACTGCCCAGTAATGGAATTTCCTCTGCCTTCCCAAAACAGGAGGTTCTGACAGTGTGTTTAAGTGTGGACTTGTGCTGGTCCTTCTCACCTCAGACATGGCCCAGGGATTTTGCTCATTTTGAGTCAGGTTTGAGGGTTTTTTGCAGCCCAGCTTACCTCAGGCTCTGGATAGAAGTGAAGACCCAAGCTTTTGGACACATGTGACTATTCATGTCAGCTGGGCCAGTCTTCCATAAGGGATGTCTTCTGCAACCGAAACATCTCTCTTATTTTAAGGAAAACTTCAGTCTTATTTTTGCTGTTAGTTTTTGTAAAAACTGACAACTTTTCTTTCTTTAAAGCCTTTAAAAAAAAAACCCAACCAAAACCTACATTTTAAAAGGGAACAAAAGCAAGCCTATCTCTGGAAATGGAAGAATTCCTGAGTTATGCAGAGGCCCCTAGTTCTTGCTGTATGTCTTTGTGTGGGAAAGGTGGCACTGAGCTTACCTATGAAAGGAGAGGAGGAAAAGGAGAAAGGTTTTTGCAGAGATTTTCAGCAAGAATTAGGTTGATTATTATTCCACAGCATCTGTCTCTTCCTACCTTAGGAGGCTATTGCATAAGCACCTCACAGCTTTAAAAACAAAAAAATAAGGTCATTCGTCATGGAATGTTTTGCTTCAAAAACACAGGTTGCCAAATTAGCATAGCAAAGATCACCCCTACTAGGAAGCCTCTTGTCTTAAGGGACCATCCTAAAGTGTCGGCAAATGCTGCGAGTATAAATTTTCCATCCCTTCTTTATCAGAATGCAACCTTCTTTGCCAGTCCCCAGTACCCTTCATTGAGTATCAGGGAAATGCCACAGGGTTGAATTTAGCAGATTAAGTCTAAATGACCCAAATCCTCCTGGTTTTTATCAGAGGAACTCTCAGTAGGAGCTGTCTGTGGAAAGACTTCAGATTCTGAGCCCAGGCATTACTGGGAAAACTCACTCCGATAAATACAATTAGAATAATAGCTAATAATCTGTTATAGTTCCTTCCATCAAAAGACATGGCTGCAATTCACAAACATTTTGTATTAAAGTGGCATTAAAGTCTTCTTTTAACCATGTCATCAACAGTGAAAAGAAGACATAGAAACAGTATTTGTCTGGCGTGACATAATGGATCTAAGTATTGTCTTTAAATTAGTAGCCTTGTTTGCTCTACAAGATAACTCCTCATGCAAAACAAACTCTTAGAACTCTTAGAAGAATTTTTTCTAAAATCACATTTTCCCAGACGTCTTAAAGCTAATTTTGGACTTGCATTGGATTGAAATCTATATTATTTTATTTTGTACTGGTTTAGGATAGAATTTTTTATCTTAGTAAAGAGGCAAATTTTAAAAGATGATGTTAAAGTCACTTAGTTGCTTTTGTGTTCTGAGACTGTTTGCTGTTTTTTTGTTAATTTCAAAAGCTCAATTATGTAACTTTAAAATGAAGATATTGCATATGCAGAGGTGCTGTTTTCCATAATTTTTCTTTTTAACTATGCGTTGATGTTCTATTCTATGGATTATCTCCAGGGTAAAGGCATTAGAAAAACTTCTACAGATTTCAATGGGAGCTAACAATAACTGTAAATATTATGGTTTACCATTAACATATTTTGCTATATTTGCGCATTGCACCAGCACAGAAAAACCTCCAGCAATTAAAAAAAAAGATCAGAACAATTCCAAATGGCTCGTGTACCCCAGATATCCATTCCTTTCACTTTGGGCACACAAGGAATGCTACTTTTGCCCTCTTCTTTCAGTCTCTTGGTTTTCCTCCAGCATATTTCAGGGTTTAACTCCCTTGAGCTTTCACACACCAGAAATAGTTGCATTGGTGCTGCCCTGGGTTCTGCAAATCCCTGCTAGCAATGTACTGTCTCAGCATCAGAAGTTATTTGGAGTCGAGTGCTGTAAGCAGGTTTCAAATGACAGGGGTCTGCATTGGCACAGCTTCACAGATGCTGAAGTCCTGCTTAGATTATTTTGGAATAAAGAGCATACCCAAGAGGAAAACAGAGAGAAGGCTCTCCGACTACTTCCCATTTAAAGATATATCCATGCTGCTTCCATTGCAGTCAGCTAAGATATACCTTATGACACGAACACACCTGCATTGTACCTACAGCAGGGCCTGTAAAATCCAGGCAGAGAAATATGGAGTTAATGATTCACAACAATATTTAAGAAATAACAGACGAAGTGAGAGATGGAAAAGGACTTGGCTTAGGAAGGGTTCAGGATGAAGTTCTAGGTATAGAATTGCTGAGTAAGGACAGCACAAGGACTTCCACCCATAGGGATAACACTACTGCAGGAAGCTGTATAAAGTCCCAGCCAGAGCAATACAGTGTCAAGGCTGAAATTTCTATTGTGAGAAATCTCCTTGGTGGGATGGGAGCATCAGGAAGAAATAACAAGAAAGGAATCTTTGAGAAACAATGTCTAGCAGTGCTTTGGACAAACACGTCCTCTCTATCTTGTGTCCTGAGCCCAGTTAGAGCAGTACCCGGAGTAGCAAAGACTTGTACTAATCATTTAGCAAGAGAAGCTAGGGGCTGAAAACAACAGCAAGAAGCTGAAATTTAAAATGCTTAAATAAGAAGGGATGCAAATGCATTATTTTGGGTTTGTTTTATAAGATGGTGATACTTTTATGTCACTCAGCTGTGTGCTCTGTTGCAACCAGGCTGCTCTTCTGTGGTGGCAAGGGTACCTTTCTTCCATATGCTTTGTATTGACCCATTTGCTGTCACTTCCGAGGCAGATCCAAGGTAAGGCTCTGTGAGAAGGCTTTAGGACCAGTGGACTCCCATGGCAACACTTTTAGCATTCAAAATAATACACACACGGCTGTTTGGAAAAGAATTAAGGGAAAAGTGTCCCAGCTGAGTGGGTGATAACAATGCCCTTGAGAATTCCTGCCAGGGCCTCAGTGCCAGGTGGCTCTTGGGCTGGCTGTCCCACTCTTTGCAGCAACTGGCACTTCCACATCCTTCATTAAATGATGTGCACAGGAATATCCAGTTTAGGCATGCTTCAGACAGTTTATGCACGCAGCAGGTGGCTACTTATATGAGGTAGACTGTACACGTTCCCACCTACTCTGTATTTGAAATTATTTACACTTTTAGTCAGAATAAATCAGAGAAATCTCACCTCAGGATGCTCATGTAGTCCTTAGATAGAGTCAGACCAGAGCTTGTCAGCGGGAAGCTGGGTTTGCTATTAATGATGGTGTCTACTTGTTAAAAAATAAAGTTCACGTGATAAAATGATACGCACTTCTGCAAGAAAAATACCTCTACACAAATCTATATATTAGATTGCAGAAGTGTCTCCGTTTTATTTTTTTTCCTTCTGCCTTGGAATGCAGGTTGAAACAGGAAAAAAGAGCTACAGCCTGTCTACCATAATCTTTCTGTACATAGGGTTTATTCATCTTCTGCTTTTCTGTTATTTTCCCTATAAATGCCATTTTAGGTTGCTTGTTTTCTTCTTTCTTTCCTAGTTCAGCAGTAGTTTATTTCTCTTTTCTAGTCTCAGTTATGAAACCTTTTGTTTTTCTCCCTTAGGACAATGTTATAGGAAGCCAGAAATAATTCTCTGTTTAAGAGATGGAAAATATTTTATTTGCTTTAAAATTACCTGTCGCCTGTGCTTGTTACTTGGTCCACATTCCATGGAACCAGATAAAAGCAAATAAGAAAAAAATAAAAGAGTAATTTATAAAGACAGGGTCTGAAATGTGACCATTTTCTCTTTTTTTCCTAATTTAAAAAAAAAAAAAGTATATATATGTATATGTTTTTTTCCTCTCGAAGAGATGTGCCTTGAAACAAACTAGTATTGTTCTTGTATTCATCTATTC
Source organism: Corvus hawaiiensis (assembly GCF_020740725.1). Lineage (NCBI taxonomy): Eukaryota > Metazoa > Chordata > Aves > Passeriformes > Corvidae > Corvus > Corvus hawaiiensis. The sequence goes on from NC_063216.1 coordinate 230,480, forward strand.
TGGAATATGTAATTTCATACAATTAAGCCCTAGGTGAGAAAATGAGAGTCTTGATTGTTGGATTTGTTCTGCCCAATGGCTCTGTTTAAGATCTCAGTTTGAGCATTGGACTAGCAGTCCTAAGATCAAACTTTAATGCCTCCTAAATTTATTTTTAACCGACGTGCGGTGCTGGACTGACCCTTTCATCTCTGTGTATTTTAAGATCTGTAACAAAGCAGTTGGAGATCTATTGTTATAGACAGGAGTGGGCACGTAGCTCAGGAACAATCCTTTTTCTGAATTCCAGCATAGGAAGCAGTCTAAAGCTCCTGTCCTTGCTTGCAATGTGTACTGCAAGGCAATATGTATATTTGCACATAAAAAAAAGAATGTATTTGCATGAGCATTTGTCTACAGAAATGTCTCAGAGCCAAGTTGAAACAGCACCTAGTTTCTGTGCTTTTTACATACAGAAAAGCAAATCATCTGCTGGAGGAAACCAGTGCATCCTTACTGACGTCAGTACAGCCGTGACAATTTACATCACCTGAGGATCTGTACCAGATTTTGGGTATCTGTCTTCTCACGCAAATACACATCCCTCCACTGGTGTAAATGAGTGCTGATAATAGCAATGGATAGCAATGCATAGAGATAACAGTGAACAATGAGAAAACCATTAAGCAGCATTCTCATTCCTTCTGTAACAGGTTTGTGATGTTCTCTCACGGTATTTTAATATAAGGTGGTAGGAGTTTTGCTGCTTCAGGGTTATAAAGATATATTTGCTCTTTTGATAATTTTTTTTTCTCTGTGCTGTGTATGCACAGTCTGCTTCTCACACAGGTATTATTGTATTATTTTTATTGTTTTTGCTAAGATTATGCTCATTGCTCAGTTCTTATTTTCATGTAGTCTGAAGTTGCACTTTCTGAGAGAGCTAGAAGTGGATCAATATTTTCCATGATTAGTCACATCTAAGAGAGAACATTTTGATGAAATTGAAGTGATTTTGAAAACAAAATTAAAAATGGAAAGTCTCATCCTTCCTGCCCTCCTCTAGCTGAAAACAAGGCGATCTGTGATCTGCAGAACTAATGAAGCTTGGCTTCCAGAAGCTTTGTGTCACAGTTATATTTTCTGATGCCTAACAAGATGTGAGTTCAGATCTAAGCTTCTCCTGGTGTTGAGGCTTTTATAACGTCTCGCTCCAACATGGAGACTTCTCTGTGGAGAAATGGCCTCAGTTCAGTCAGCAGCCTTTTCCTCATAGGAGAACCTACAAAGTTCTCTCTGTTACACCTGCCAGCTACTTTATGGAACTTGCTAGAAGTTAGTATCTCTGAAATCACTGTAACTGACTCAAACTTGGTTGAAACTCTCTGTGGGATTTGCAGTTACAAAGCAGAAACCCACATAGACACATACACACAGAGAGAAACACATAGGAGGAAAAAAGGAAAATATTATATGATCACAGAAATCATGTTTTTCTTAGGAACTCAAGGAGTAAAGATCAAGTCCTAAGATGTATTTTTGAATCCATGTACCAATACATCAGAATGGCTGAACAGTCCACTCCAAATCTGTGACCCTCTCTTGGAATTGGTGTTCTGTTTGTAAAAGCCACTTAAAAGTCTTGGAATAGTAAAGTTATGATGGATTGGGAAATTACTGTAGGAATTCAGGGGACACACCAGTAGAGGTTTACCACTGGCAAATGGAGTCTGTTGTTCCTCCTGTCTTTGCATATGAAGTTGGTGGATCATCTTGTTCTACCTGCCAACATTTGCATGGGCATGGGCTGCTGCTGAGGCTGCTACTGCTAGAGAGTTTATATTTGCTGAAGCTCATTAAAGCATCTCTGTCATTCTCAAGAGAAGTAGAAAATTGACACTGGAATTATTATAGCTCTTAAGAAGGCTTAGGATTTTCTTCAGGCTTTGCTGTACTTTGGATGTTTCTTCAAATTCTGACCTTTCTATTAAAATTTAGGACATTGCTGTCAATCTGTTTGTCTCTGTCATGTTGCTTTCTAGGCACTCCTCTGAAGTGGTTCACATTATCCTGCTCCAGTGTGAGAATTGCTCTGGCACTGTTTCTTCTTCTTCAGCCTCAGCATCCAGCATCTTGGTATGGCAGTGCCTGGGTGGATCCTGCCTCCATGGAGCATCTTTGGATCTGCCTCCTGGAGCAGTGTGGTTTTGACCCTAAGGTTCTTCATAAACTTTTTAAGTGACAGCATTTTCAAAAAGAGAGGGTATTTCTCCATATTTACAGAGATTATTGCCTTTCTTTTTACCTCAGTGATGGAACCGAGCTCAGCCCTATCTTTTCTTGATTTTTTTTCCCCCCTGTGAGGAATTCTGATTCTGCCTCTTTTGGGCAGTTCAGCTCTGCAGTCAGTTCAGAATTCTCACAGATGTCCTTGTCTTTAATTTGCTGGGTTTTAATTTGCAAATCTATTCCCTGTAGGACACCAGTAAATTGCCTGTGTCTGCCTAGGTACTCACATGGCCCCCTTCACCATAGTAACTGAGTATCTGGATTTGTCCTGATGTCCATGGACACTGGACCACTAACCTTCACCTGAACTAGCAGGGAATCTGAGGAATCTCCTACCTTTGCTCTGAGCATTCACTGATTCCCATGCCAAAGAACTCTCTTCAAGTAATTTTCTTCTATAATGTTTTGTGCTAATAAAGCTGTATCCAGTCAAACTGTTGAAGTAGATACACTGCATGGCTCAGTAATTTGTGCTCTTTTACAATCTAGGTAGGTCTAAGAGCCAGATTCTGTCACCACTTAAATGTAAATCTCCGTGGCTGAATTCACTTTACAAGGTGGCTTCAAATTTGAAGAGACATGAGATACCATCATACACATCTTCTGATGTTACAGATCTTCTTGAACTGACTTCCATCCCACAACTGGAGCTAGTTAGAGTTAGCTATTAGCCTGTCAGATTCTCTGCATACTTGCCATGACATTCATTTGGGATGGCACAGCCAACTGCTGTAATGCTTCCCCCAAGAATTCTTAATTACTCATTTGGGAACTGTGATCCCCATGTTAGCTCCAGGAACATCCATTGCTGGTCCCTTGTTTCTGCTGAGAAAGGGGTGAGTTTCTCCTTTTTGTTAAACTGAATACAGAAGTATTTTCTTCACTAGACATGCTCTGACTGGAACTATTATACCACCTTTATCACCTCATTTACCATGGCTCCTACACAGCCATGTGTACAAGCTGATAGGGAATACCAGAGTGTATCCTTGATGGATAAAAAGTGTTGGCAAAGAGCTTGAGTCTCAGACATTTAAAGGTATTTAGCCTCCCCCAAATGGAAGAAAGAATCTACTAGTTTTTAAGGCAGGGATCAGACTTCTGCCAAACTCCATTTGCTTTCACCAAGTTATTTTACAAGCAAGCAGAAGAAAGGAAGTACGGTGACAGGGGAAGAGGGGAAGAAGAGGATGAGAGGCATCTACAGTGTATCTCTACTCTCTGCTAAGGGCAACCCTCAGGCTGGTTTTAAGTCTATGTTAGCCCAGTCTTCAAATCCCAAGCCCAGAAGCACGGCTGGAGCGTTGCCTCAGGAGTACATCCTGGCGGTGTGCACATCTGCATGCTCCCTGAAGGTTCTGCAGCACTCAGAGATAGGACATGCCATAATTTGGGCTTCAGCAGAGGTTATCTGTGGAGGAGGCTACGAGGTGGTAGAAGAGTGAACAGCAGTGGAAAGGAGTTAAAAGGGGAAAGGGAGAGGACCCAGTGGAAACTTTAGAATGCAGGAGAGCTAGGAGCCCAGCAGAGGCTCCTGTGAAGCTTTTGAATGCATGGTTCATTTACATGTGTGACTGTAATGATGCTTTGGTGTAGCTGGGGGAGGGATGGAATGACAGAGGTTTATGTTCTATTTTTATGAAGCCTCTCACTCAGGAGACATTAATAATAAACAGCAAACACTGAACATTATCCTTAACAGATACTGACTGGTTGAAGCCCAGTAGGCAACTCCTGGGCATAAGGAAGGAGCCCACTACTGTATGCCCAGAGTTTATGTGATTAGTTCTCATCACTGTGGGGTGAGAGGTTTATCAGATCTCATAAAGCAATGCAGTTTAACCTGGTTGGGCAGTGCTTGGGAGATCTCCAAGAAATACCCAGAGTGCTAGGAGAGGACAGTGGAGTATGTCTGCAGATAGCACGATTTTTGGGTTGTCTCTGCCTGCCATTAATAGCTCTGTTTATCAGATTAAATGTTGGGGGTTGACCACCTGTGTCTCCTCACAGGATACACACACACAGAGCAAAGGCGTTATGCCTGTTCACATGCCAGAGTAAAATCGTCCTCACACACCTCTCACTGTTTTGTCTCATTGACAACAGGCCTCCTTTCCTGTCTTCAACTTGTGAAGTTATTTTCTTTTGTGTGACGTAGGTTTGAGATGCTGACAAATCCTCACTAAGCACTTTACATCCTGCTACCTTAAGCACAAATAGTAATATAAAATAAAAGGAATCAAAGCAATTTTTCTGCTGCAGTTTTTTACAAGGCTTCATTGCAGTCTGCTAGGGCCAACTCTCAGATCTAACGCCAGAAACACTTGCATTTAAGAAATAAGCACAAATACACATTAATGTTATATTTAAAAGTGCTTCAGGAAGTAAAGCACTTATTCACAGGAGGAGTATTGCTAGTAAATGTTCTTACCAATATCTAAAAGTGCAGCAAATAGCAAATATGTAAGCTTTTCCTCCAGTATACCTCTAACCATGGCAAGATCTTGTGGCAGAATGAATAATAGAAATACCATGCAAATGTAAGTAATAATAATAACAACAACAACAATAATAATGTCTTGTCTGCATTACTGTCTAGCAGTAGATCCTTCAGTTCTTACAAAGGTAGTTCTCATTTGACAGGAGGGAATGAAGACATGGAAAAGTTTTGCTTGAGTTCACCCAACCAGTCAAAGCTGGGAGTAAAACCTGTGTCCCAGGGCTCTGATTTGTCAAGTAGGTGCAGTGCCTTGGAAGAGAGACGAATGGGACAAGAAGCGTTAAACGTTATGAGGTTATGTCTATGGCAAAAATAATATTGCTCTAAATCCTGAAATCTGATTTACTCCCTGGACAGTTTGATATCAAAGAATTTTGGCCAATTAAAGATCTATAATTTGGCTGAAAATCCTTAACAGCCATTCATGATTGGTGTCAGTTATGTACACTAGAAAGAATGAGCATTGGAGGCTGGACACAAAACTGAACATTGAATTTGAGTAGGAACTGAGACACGTGGTTTCACGTTGGCAGGGCTGTGAATGTGTATTACGTGCAAGTCCAGCGAGGTTTACAAAAGAAGCTAGTCCAGCAAGAAAATGTGTTGGAGTAAAAAAGTACAAGAAACCACACACACATACTGGAGGTGTTTTGTTTCTTGCAGCAATGAACCAGATATGAGTTACACAGAATGATGAGGGGTAGAGAAAGAAGGTAGGTTAAGAAGCTATAGTCTGCTGTTTCAGTCTGCTTTAATGGCAGAAAGCTCAGCAAGCACCTGGAAGACACCAGAAATATTCCTCTCATGGCAGCCAAAGGAAAAGCCTCTTACAGAGGCAGGCACTGCATGCAGCCTGGGGAAGCAAAAAGTAATTATCACATACAGAAGTGCATATTAGTAAGTTGACAGAGTACCTTCTTCAAAAAACACTGCCTACCAAGACACAGTTTCTCCTTCCCACAGCTCTATTTCCCCTCCCCCCTGTCCTCCTATTACGTACAGAGCCATAGAGGGGTCTGCGGCCTTGTCCCCTTGTCCCCTGGCACAATCACAGCAGTACATGCAATCACCAAGTCATGCAGACAAAGTCTTGTGCTGTCAGATCTTTCCTGCCTCACCCAAGGAGAGCTCTTGCATGATGGATGTGTCTGGCTTAATTGGATTCTGGGCTGAATTTTAATGTCCAGTAATATGAAGAGCATTTGTGTTTGCCCATCCCTCCTGGCTGTGGTACAGGGTTTGATGGTAACAAGTTTCATTAGCTTACTCTGGTTAGCTTTTACCCAGGGACATCACTTTGAAATGGATCGTCCATCCTACCTGGTTTCCCATTCTGTACTGGGGCAGACCCCAGTGGTTCACAGACCCAAGTGCTCTGTGGCATACGCTGGTGCATGGATGATAGCGGGAACACCCTGGGAATTCTTACGCAACTTGTACCACAGTCAATAGGTGAATTCAGTGAAGACCTAGGCTGCATTTGTTAACAGCAGAGTTGGCAAGGGAGGTCTAGAACAAGGGCTAGAATGCCTTCAGGATGTGAATGTGCCTTGGATGTTTTTGGAATTTCTTTCTCTTACCAGCAAGGAGTTATCTGTGTTGGTTACTTTCTCCTCTCAGCTTGTACTGTAGGAGGATACTGATTTCCTCAATTTGAAAGGACTTAGGATCTTGGAGTATCACAATCTCACTCTCTCTTCATTATCTTCTAGCTCTGTTTTTTTATTTCTCCATTCTGGTGTTATTTGCTGCTGCTTTGAATTCCCTGAGGTGAACGCTAACCAGAGGCACAATTAGTAACTGTTCCCTGGGGACCCAGTGTGGCACTAGTTGAAGATATTTCACAAAAAATAGTTTAAATATGACCAATTTAATGACATTGCTCTATTACTAATCCTTTTTTTAAAGTCACAAAGGAAAGTTAGGACCTGAGTGGCTCCTGATAATACAGTGGCATTTGCAAAGATAGCAAGAATGACACTGGCCTTCAGGAAAAGACCTTAGAGCCCCTCTCCAAACTTCACTGACTCCTTCCAGACAGCATGTCCTGTTTATTCTTACTTAGGTCACCCTTGTTCCTCTTTCTCACTTGCAATTTTAACCTCTCTTTGCCGCAAACCTCTGTTCTACAGCTCTGCTTTGAGAGCAGAGTGTGCAAGCTACACTGTAGGGGCTGTGTTTGAATATAGCAGTGCTGAGAACAAGGCTATGAGGAAGGTTTCTGCTGCTCGATTCCCAGAGAGCTCTTGGGAGGACAAGAAGCATGGCATGACAGCAGGTACTGAACAGTAGGATAGGTAGGATGAAGTGGCATGGGGATGATACACCTGTATCCTTATTAGAATATGTCTTCCTTTCCCTCTAGATATACATATCTGGCAGGCAAGTGAAGTCTGAAGGAATGAGGGGTTCAAAAGTACATAAACATATATAGTCACTCACCATTGTCTATGAACTGTCATGTGCTTTATGTCACCTCTACTCAGTTTTTACAGCTGGTGACTTACATGGGTTTCAGAAACCCACTGAATTAACAAAATTATCAATAAGGAAAGATGGAAGGGAATATTTGCCCAATTTTTTTTTAAAAAGAACTTCACATTTAATTGTTTTGTTTAGTGGTGCAGTGATGACTACAGAAAAAAGTCAGCTCTTTTGACCTGTGTTTTCTGCTTCAAAGAGTAAGTGAGCACATTCTGAACCTGAGACTAAGAATGCCCCAGAGACAGCTTAGGAGAAACTCTGAGTAAGCAAAAAAGAAGTCATGCTACAAAAATGAAAAACTAAGGAGAGCCTTCTAAGCAAGAGGAGTCAAGCTTGGGAAACTTCTGACAGGGCACAAGAAAACACAGGTGGGAGCTCTCAGTAGGCAAGCAAAATGCAGACTGAAGCAAGCCAAATGCTGCCTACCTGTCACCCAGTTCCTGTCCTACACTGGCACAAAGAGCCACAGTTACATGTGCTACTCAAATCAAGCGTAGCCTTCTTCAGTATCAACATTCAGACCACAGCCTGTGGAGCTAAAAGACTCCTCTTTTAGGAGGAGTCTCTCTCTCACTCTTTTAGGCAACCTCTTTTGCCTCTCCATTCCTGAGCTGTTGTAGCAGATAGCGCGGCAGGTGCTGTAGGATCAGCAGCAGCCATGGCTTTACTCTGGCACAAACTTCAGCGATGTATTTATGCTGCAGCAGAGGATGCTCCTGTTTAAACTGAAATAGTAGCTGTTGTGTACTACCACTACCCTCTGCTAGCTGGGGAGGTCTCTGGTGACAGTCTGACCATAGAGTGGCTACCATCTCAGTAGGCTACCATGTGTTTGAATTAAGATAAACTAAAGTGAGCTTAGTGGTGTTTCTGTGGGTAACAAATCCAAGTTTGCTCATCAGAGATGTTGTGAAAGTCCAGAACTGCGTTTGTGAGGTTGGAGTTGCTGGGCAGAATGTATACAAGAGGTCTGCATTTTAAGAAAGAGACATGTGTAACTGGAGGAAGTGATGCTGCAGGACTCAGATGAAGACAGTGTTGTGCAAAGGACTAGCACATGCTGCATGTGGCAAGATGGGTGAAGGAGAAAGACTGGAGTAGCACGAGAAAGAGTAAGACAGAATTCTAATGCATCTAATCCACCCTGGAAGAACAAGCAGTATATAAATTATATACTTATATATATAAGTATATATACAGATATGCATCTTCCTGCATCAGCAGCAGAGCTATGTGGATGAGCAGGTCTGGGCTAACAGGGTTTGGGGGTACTGGCAGCGATATGGGTGCTCAGGACTAAGCTAAAGCAGGTGCTGCAGGTGAGAAGAAGCTGCAAAGCTGCCCAAAGGAAACCTGCCTGCACTCTGCTTGCCACAGACAATTGCTATTAATCTTTTGCTTCCCCAAGCACTGATATTCATATAAATTATGAAGGAAAAAGAGAAGTTCCTCAAATGAAGCAGGAAAGGTTCTGTAGCTTCATATTTATGAACTTAGATAAAAGAGAACTTGATAGGGATCTGGAAAAGTGACATCTCAATTTTATCCTGCCCGTCATGGTGATGAATGCAAGCGCTGGCTGATTACTTGCTACTGACCCCTCCCTTTCCCTTGTCCGCTTTAAAGTTCCATTTCTCAGGGCCTCCTTTTCACTGAACAGTTCAGGCTGTTCTTTGTCCTTACAGCCTTGTGATCTCTACTAGCACCAAGCCAGAAATCACCTCATTTGCTGATAGGTATTCTAGTTAATAACAGCAAGTCCATCCACTGAGGATATTTCTGGCCTGCTTTGCAAGATGGGAATGCTGTTTCAATGACACAATGCTGGCATACCTGTGGGGATGCTTGCACCCATTTGTGTACCTGCATGTTGCACACAGTCTATGCACCCCTGGGAACCTGGGATGACCCATGCCACTCACCAAGCCGTAATTATAATGGTGGAGAGAGCATAACAATTCCACAGATGGCTGAAAATCTCCTGGGTAGAAAGCCTTGCTGAATTTCCATGCACAGGATTTCTCTGTGTGTGTGACTGGGGATTTGACTATGAAGAATCTAAACCAATTTTCTGAATCAGTCTTTTGATGTTGTCATTTTAATTATTAATTACATAAGAATAGGTTTACATGAAAAGAGAGCTCAAGCTATCTCCCAAACAGCATTCAAACCAGTCTCCAAAATAAAGATTTTCCACAGAATAAACTCTGGATCTAAAAAGAAAATGACTCATATATTTTGTCTGTTTCCAGTGTCTTCCAGATGCTTAGTGTGGCATTCCTGTTCTGTTACTTTGCCACAAATGGAGAGTAACCATGGAAGGCAATGAAGCCAATCCAGCTGAAGTCCACAGCCATGAACAGGCAGAAGTGAGGAGAGAGGAGGGGCCCCCTTGGTGTTCTAGTGGACCTGCAGGCAACAGATTCAGATTTAATTAAACTTTGAGTAGCTGGATTGAGCAGTTAATAGAGAAAGTTATTTCAGCCTTATAGAAGTACAAGCTGCATTGCTGACAGAAAAAAAGATCCTGAATAAGCAAACAAGAAGGGTAGTACACTGTATCAGTAGAGGCTGTTGCCTGTTGTGAGAACAATTGGCTGTAGTAATGGACGTGGCATGGCTCCCAGTGCCGCTGCAGATTTCTGCGCACTGCTGCATATCTCAAGGTTCATGCCCATCCTGGTTCTACCACAAGTGAGACAAAGATGCATGGGTAAATATTTTTTTCTTTTTACTTGTGTTTTAACTTTTAGCCCCAACAGATTTTGGATTTACTAAACGCCCTAGGTACAAAGTCTTTGTTAGTGTCTCCTCCTTTTTGTTTAATTCAGTCAAGGATATTGGAGAATCACAAATAAGAATGTCAACACACTTCTTTCCTTCCACACTCCAGTATTTAAATAAAAAAAAACCTCAAAGAAACTCATCATCATCAAGACCCTCACAAAATGGAATGTAAGTTACCCTGCCTGTATCCCTCTTTCCCTACTTCTTCCCTGACACACACTGCTGAGAACGAGAGCCTCAGGTTCCTTTTGGCAAGGATCTGACACAAAAGAAGAAGGAGGTAAGTTTGAATAAAAACTGTGAGAGGAAAGGAGATATGAAATTAAAAATACAGTGCCATATGAAGGCATCCTTTACAAATGATAAAGAAACAAAAAGCAAAACACTTTATTATACCTTGCATTTCCCTGCAAAGTATTTAGAGGGACACAGGAGAGCAACAGTCTGTTGTAATACATGCATAGTTAAGCAGTTGCCTCTGTTTTGCCTCCTCCTTTAACAGACTGAGGGTCTTGAGACAGACTGCAAGCCTTCCCAGGGAGAGATAATAAAGAGAACATTGATACAAGGACATGTTAAGAAAAATGAGTTTCATGAGAGTGATTTATGTAAAGGATCTTGTAATCACCCCAGTCCCAAATGCTGCCTGGCAACTGTGTTTTTTATGAAGGAAGTTAAACATGAGAATGACTGCTGCATGGCCCTCTCCTTCAGAAGGCTGGGTTAATTAAACAAAGCAAAGCAAAACAAGAAACAGCTGGAAGGAGGAGATGAGGTAGTAGCTAATGTTAGCAACTGCTACATTTCAGAGGCACACGCCGTCCGGGAGCCACAAAGCTGCAGCACATTGTGCAACATGGCACTCAGTCATCCAAAGTTTCTGCTCCTGCATCAGATGGCCTTGCTACTTTGCATGTTGAGTAGTCCATTCTCAGATCCAGCATTGTGGTTTTGAGCAGAGCTAGAGGTGAGGTGGAAAGTTTCCCATTCTCAAATGTGCTAGTATTGCTTGATCCCAGAGGTTCACAATTACCTCACAGCTTATGGAATTTCATATGGAGCACATTAGTGCAGGAGCCTCTGGATTTGTGTGTTGGTGTGGAGGACCAGCCTCCAGATGAATTTGAATTTCAGTTTGTTATGGTTATACAATTTAATTTTTTTCTTTCTTCTTGACTGTATTCTCCATTTCCTTCCATTATTACTAATACTTCTTCTTACCTTTCATTGGAGTACTCCTTGGATTGATGTAAAAGCCCTAACTTAATTAGTTGCCAAAGCAGAATTAGGATGCCCAAACCCCGTTGTAACACTCCCCATCTACCTCTTGTACTTCCATCACACTGTTCCTTTCCTCTTTTTGTTTTGCTCCCTGAAGGTTTTTCTTCCCATCAATCTCCCATTGGTCAAAAACGTCACATACTTAGAAAGACAGGGGATTTTTGTTTCATCTGAGGTCAAACAGTAAATGTAAGTGCCATTCCCTTGATCTTTTTGAGAAGCAGAGGCTGCCACAGTCTTTCTGAGCCATTAGAAGCAAGAGAAAGGCTGAGAAAGGTGAACAAAATGCTGGCATCTCCTAATTTCATCCTGACACTTGGAGCTCTCAGTACCAGCTGTAACAAAGTCACTGGTTCTAGTTCCTTGCAGACAAAAGCAGCCATGCTGTAGATGTCTAGTGACAAAAATCCACAGCACTTTTATTCTGTGTGCACTGTAGGCAGCAAAACACTTTCCAACAAACTTGGAGCCTCTAGCAAAAGATCAAAAGAACAGAAGCCAGAACTAGAAAATGTCACAGAAAGAGAGCAAAGGAATGCAAGACTATTACACAAGTCTTAATTACTGTAGAAATAAAGTGTGATAACTTAAACTCAATGATCCTGGCAAGCAAGCCAAGGTGTCCGTGTGAGAGAGTGAGGATTAGAAAACACAGATAGGCTGAGGAACAGCAAAAAAGAATGCAACAAATGCTTTGGGTTTAGAATCTCCCAGAAAACAAATGGAAGAAAGGCACAGACTTACATATGCACAATCAAACTCCTCCCTCCCCAACCATAACACCTCAGCAGCCCACAATGAAGGAACCTGTCTATTCCTAGGCATTCACAGAATCTTTTTTTAGGGCAGTTAGCACATGAAAAGATCAACCTGTTGAGTTGGACTTAGATGGCCTGCATATTTCATATCTACATAGAGACTATGAAATTTTGGGTACTATATAAAAGAGAAAAAAACCCAACCCCATAGAGATTCAAAACACCATAACTCCTTCTCTGCTTGCTAACATCTCATTGGCACCTCCTGGCCTCAGCTGTGGTTTAGCTTCTAAAAGTTGAGTCAGACTAGTTGCAGACATACCTTCAGAGGTTTATGAGTTCAGCTCTGGATTATGGAGAAGAGGGTGATAGGAAATGTCACAAATAATTGTCTTTCCCAATTTAAGGATCATGACAGAAAATTTCAGGCTATGACACTGAACTGTTGAGTGAAGAACATCAAAGAATAGCCTTCCAACCTCTAATATCTTATCCATTCCAGCTCACCACTGTTAGATTTCAAGAATCAGTGTAATATGGAGCTGTACACAGATGTGAAAGTTCAATTCACCCTTAGTCTCTTTGCTATTTGATATTCCTAAGGAAAATCAGGCATGCATTTCCTTTCTGCACATGGCCCTCAGCAGTGCCCAGCCCCACAGGCCATCCCCAGAGCATCCCTTTGACACAACCAGGCAACACCACCTACTCCAAGCATGCTCTCAAGGTGCCCATGACCATTCCAATGGATTCTACTTCTCTTCCTCTATGATCCCAGTTCTATGGTCTGCTAGAGGCTTTGGTTTGCACTTCACAGGGGCTCTTACACAGCAATGCAATTAAATTTCCATGAGTTTCCAATAGTTGTGTGAACTTTATCAGGGCAATTCTTGGCATTTCTACCTTGCACTGAAGCAGTAGCTGAAGCAGTTAAGAAATTCTCTCCCTCTTATACCCTGCCTTAACAAGGGTTTTCAAAAGCTTTTCCGCTTAGAAAAAAAAGAGTTTGTGAATTAAGGAATTCAGAGCATATGTAATTGGAAACAGTTCCATCAAATAATGGCTGTAGACTGGAATTCCCCTCTTGCCCTGAGGGGCATAGTACTTTTTTTTTCCAACCCAGAAGAATATGAATTTCCATTTACAGGATCTCTTTTCTTTCTGAGCACTCAGACTGACCATTATTTGCCACTGAGACACAGCTGCCTCTGGGACAGAAAGCAGCAGTTCTCTGTAATCAGAATCGCCATTTATTCCACAAAATCTGTTGTACAGGTGTTGGGCTGGCAAACTGAGACCAGGCTGTTACTGGTGCCCTGGTGATTTTTGTTAACCAAATGGAGTTTGACAGAAGACTCCAAGTTTAGACACACAAGCATGGAACAGCCATAACAACAAAAAAAATCCTTTTAGTCTTACCAGGAGTTCGAGTGGCTTCAGCATTCCATCGTGCTGAGGACACTGAGCCTTACAGCAGCATGCCACAGCTCAGGTGCAGTGGTGCCTCAGAAGGAAGGGTATCACTTACTGCAGCATCCCCTTTGGTTTCTGTTGGAAGTCTGTAATCCAGGTGCATGCCCAGAGTGACTCACATATAACAGCCAAGGAAGCTTCTTCACCTGTGGGCCCACTGCATGTTTCTAAACAGACCTTTCCAACTTGGTGAAAGAGGTCTAACAACTGTAGTCAAAACTTGTCACAGTCTGTCTGCTTTGGAGTCACCCTGAATATGACCTTGCTGTGAATTTTGTCATTCTAAACAGAAGGATCTTACTCCAGTCCTTTTCAAAGGAGAGATGCATGCCTTTGAATGTGGCAAGGATACAACACAAGTAATGCCCAGTCTTATTCCTAAAACATTTCTAAGTGCCAGTCTTGAACTAGCTGAGCCTCAATCTGTGCCTGTTTCCATATTTTTTCTTATATAAAGGCTCCTCATGCTGCAGTTTCCACTGGTGAAAGGAAACAAAGCTATCAAACACAAATGAAAGGGTAATTTCCCTTTTTCTAATCCAGTCAGCTGCAACAACACAGTCGGAAGTACAGAAAGGCTAGTGCAAAGTGATGAAGAATCACACGGAAGCTTATGGAGGTCTAAAAGCAGTAGAATGGCATACTCTTGTGGGAGCTCACAAAATCCAGCCTGTATACTTGCTTTAGGACAGCACAATAATTGTAAGGAAACCAGACATCTTTCAAGGAATGTTGGTTTCTGAGGACATGCTGCAGTCATGTGCAGTATCTTTAGCTTACCTGCAATCTACAGTCGAGCAGGGCAGCTCTTAGTGCCTATCCAAAGTGACTTACTGATCTGAGCATTTATTTGCAAAGAGAGTTCTATTCAAAGGCAAAGAAACTCAGGGGCTCACAGTGGAGCAGCACATCTCAGATTTGGAATCTGAACAGCAGTGTTCCCATCTGCTCTGAATGACTTTAAAAGGCTCAGTCTTCCAAAGTCACCAGGACATTTCAGGTGCTCAGTTTTCATTAACACTCATGGAAAAAGAGCAGTTAGCTCTTCCCAGAATTACTTAAATCCTTAAATAATCTTCCAGTATATTTTGCAAGGGAAAGTGTTTAGATATCCCTGACTCAAAGCTCCTCCTCACACAGCTCTGCAGCATACTGACTGCCAGATCCCATCTGATGGGATCCCACCGGATGAGATGGGTAGGCATCAGTGGCACTCCCTCTGTTTTTCTCTCCCCACTACCTAGCTCATAAAGCACTTAAGGGATTAATGGGAGTATTTTAAAAGTTGCCTATTGTTCTTATTCCAAACAGCTGCTCTACCTTAATTTTATGAAATATGTTAGTAGTGCCACAGAGGACAAGGTAGCTTCACTGCTTTTTTTGCCCAGCTATGCTCCTCACACAGGTTGGAGTCTCAAGACACTTACGTTTAGCATCCAGATATTAACTTTTATCTCTTTCACATCTTCTCCAGCAACCAGGTTTCTAACACCTCCCCCTCCCCAATACGAATGCAGTCACATTTGTATCCACAGTCACCACTACTGCATGAGGAAGACCATGCTATGCCCCAGATCAGTGAATAGCTGTGCAATGTCTTTCCCACAGTATGGGAGCAGACATCAGAATGCCAGCAGATGGGGTGGGTGGGGAAGAGGAGCTGAGTGTCTTCACAGCCAGTTCTGAACTGTACTAACACCCTTTTACAGGGAAATAGACTGCATTTCTCAGGTGAAGTTCAGCCACCCTAAGCCAAGCTGGACCATGCTGCTAAATGAGGGAGAAAACAATGCACTCAATCTGTGATGATGGGATTGTGCTACCAGAATAACGGCATCTAGTGGCTAGTCTCCAAGAAGATAAGTTAGAATTCAGAATCCCTTTCCACTGAGGACAAGAATAAATTCTTGTAATCTCCCTCTGGCAACATTTGAGAATATTTATGAACACTAAAACTAGCTAAGAAACCACCCACACATTTTCAATGTATGATAAGGTCTCATGAGAACCTGTATCTTTCAATAAAATGTGATGCTTAAGAATCAGCAAACTGTTTTTTGTTCCTGGGTTGTTCATTGGAAGGTCATTAAAAAAAGTTAACCAACACTTAAAAGTCTTTTAGTATTCCTTTTGAGCCAAACAAGCACTTCTTGTCAGGAGGTTGTTTGGATTCTAGCAATTTTTGACTAGTTGTTGTTTAATGAATTGTCATTTAGACAAAAGCCTGAATGCTTTGACTTCTTTTGCTTCACCCAGAAGTGGTATGGGTCATGGCATCTTTGGAGCAAGCTGTCAGAAAGCAACGCAACAATTTTTGCCTCTAATTGGGCCCATTAAGAGAGCAAGGAAACTTCCTACTCATTATTCCAAGAATAGCAACAATGCCTTTTGAAAGAGGATTAGCAGAATATTCAAGTGTGGCAGTACTCCTCTACTCTGAAAGCTCCTCCACTGATGCCAAGCAGCAAGATGAGTCTGCAGGAGGAGGGAGCCTGCACAGCACTGGTGTGGTGGTGTTCATCATTGATGACGTAAGTTGCAACAGGCTGAAAACTCATAGCTATTCCACATGAGCAAGCGAGTTATAGCAATTCCTACTGGCAGGCTCAGCAGAGGAATTCCCGTCTGCAAAAGCTAGCAAATTCCTTGAACCTAAAACCAAAGACAAGGCAAAATGCTAAAACGACATGGAAGGAGGGAAAAAGGCTGCTTTCCATTCTGCGTACATGGTACAGCCCGTCGCTTTTGTGTTCCTTCCTCACACAGTAAGTTCCACAAAAAGGAATATGTATTGGGATCAAGCACAGAAGAGGATAAACCTCATTATTTGAGGGCTGTATTTTGTTTATGTGAGTTGTTTTATAAGGAGAAGATGTCTCAAATGCTTATGTGGAAGTTCGCTGGCGTTTGCTCCTGTCAGCTGGCTGAAGTTTCCATTTTGCTGGCTCTCCATTTTATTTTTCCCTTTGCTTGCAGTAGCTATTAGTGAGGATCAGTTAGGAAAAGAGATTTGGTGTTGCATGTTAGGGCATGCTGCAACTTTTCAGTTTGATCACTTTATTATATCAACCCAAATTAAGTATCTTGCTTATGCTGCACTTCCTGCCTCTTGATATACTTTCTGTCTGAATGGAAGCAGGCAAGGTGTGAGGACTCAAAACATGTTAATGTGTGCCTTGGGAAAGGTAACATTTTTAATGAACCCATGAAATAGACCCAAGTTCTAGACAAACCCTTTATCTCTGGTTTTCTTTGAGCATATGTGCCACCTGCTTTTTGCAGTATAGTGGAATAGATGGAGAATATTTGGTTTAAGTAAGCCTGGAAACTGGAGGAAATAATCCTAATGACAGCTGCACATTCTCATGGAGTTCCTCTTTTATCTCAATCAGGAAAAGATTCTTTCTCCATAAGAAGATATCTGGGGCTCCACTTCTCTACTGTCAACCTACAAGCAGATGTTTAGCCTCGTGCTGCTCTGCCCATTTGTGTGCTGCTGCAAGACTTCCATGAGCTTTAGTGGTGATTCCAACAGAAAGGTGTTGCTTACTTGGTGTGCTGGAGGTTCTCACTGCATTATTGAGGTTCTGTGTTTTCATCTAGAAAGGAGGAGACTGATTAAAATACCTGCAGAGCTGGCCTGTCAGTAACAACTGTGCAGCACAGGTCAGCTTCATTCCTGTGGTTTGTTAGTGATGTGAACCACTTCATTCCAGTTCATTTTGTGCCACCTTTGCTACTTGCAATGAATGGCTTGCTTTGCTCAGCCTGTAAGCCCAGGTTTACACTGCTCAGGTTCGGGGCCTTTTAATGGTTATATGAGTTCATTTGCTATCCCAGTGACTGGTTACATAGCATCTGCAGCCCTGTCAGAGCAAGGATAATGCTTAACCCACACAGACACAGCATAATGCTTTTGAGACAGACATACTCTGCTTGGACCACAGTTTAGTTTATGTAGAAGAGCACCAGGATTCAAATGCCATTCTTCTCACAGAGAAGAATGTTCTGTTCCCAGTGCTGACTATTCAGTAAAGGAACTTACTTTAGGGAGACCTTTAGGGGAACTACTGGACAGAAGTGACTTGCATTCTGTTCTATAGGAAGTTTCTCCCTTATTTAAAGAGTCTTTTTGGTCTGCAAAGTATCCCAAATCAGGAGTGTGGAAGGGCTAGATTTGACAGATACAGGCTTTAGCAGTTAAGTGTTGGTTGTTTCTGTCTTTTAATCAGCACACAGCTTCTTCACCCCCCTGACTTGTTGAGTTCTTTGTGCTGGTTCCTTTCTCTCCTGTGAAATTAATTCTTTCAGCTCCTGTTCAATATGGTGTTAAGTGCCTACTTAATCCTTTGCAGTAGTTTAAGTTGCTGAATAGAGAGAGAGCTTGGGCTACTGCTTAGAAACCAGGACTGAGGTGTTAGAATTGTAGGAGCTTCATGCTACAGACAGGCTTGCCGTGTGACAATGGGCAAATTCCATCGCCTGGTTTCACTCCAGCATCCCCCCGTATGAGCAGATGAGTGTTACTCATTCCCCTTGCAGGGGGCAGCACGAGGTGTCTGCCAGTGGGGTTTGTGGAGGGCTTTGAGAATGCTGCCTTTGAAAGTTGAGCATTGTCACTGCAGTGAGCGCTGGATGGCTGTACATGTTTGACAGCATGCTGTGGAGCAGAGAGATGAGTGGGATTGTGCATTGTAACAAAGGGGAGACAGTTTCTGAGACAGCTTTTGAAGCTCAATTCCATATATAGTTTTAATATATTTTAATTTAGACACAATTCAAGGTGCCACAACTTCAGAAGTTTCAGTAGGGGCTGAATCAGGCAGACATATTGGAACACTCCTAGTGCTGTCCCAAAGCCAGCACTGAGCTTTGGAACTTGAGAGCCTCATATGGAGAGAATCATATACTATGCTCATATACTATGCTTAACAACTCCATTTTCTCTTTGAGTCAGTTTAGGTGGAGCAATTTGACTTACAAACACTGGTGAGAGAGCTCTCAGGAGGGCAGTTTTAAATTGCTTACACGTAATTCCTATTTTTCCAGCTGCTCAAAGCAACAAATATGGGTGACAAAACAACTTCTTCTCCCAACAGCTGGAAGTTGGAGCCTGAAAAGAGTCAAGAGAAAGTATGAGAAAGGCCAAGAAAAAAAACCGGAGAGAGCATTTTGCTAGTCTCTGAAAAAGATTGATATTATTTTTGGTATTTTTTATGTTTTGATGATTAGTTCTATAGAGGTGTATGACACTCCAAATGCAATGGCACAATTTGCCAGTGAGAATACTAAGAAAAAAATGTGGAGGCTGAAATTCAGATCCAGCTTAGCATTTTTTGCAGGTAAGTTCTTTGGATTTAGAGCTCATTTAGGAAGGGAGAGAGCCATAGGTTCAAGTTCCCACAGATTCAGAGCAAAGGTTTTCCTCTCCAGTCACTCAGAATTAGGCAGAAGAAGAACAAAGCTCATTCAGTCTTCCACAGGCCATATCAACAATCGGAAAAGCCTGTTATGAAGGTCATTTATACAACAGTCAGAGGTCTCCTTTTGGCCTTCTGGCACACTCATGAGAGGATGATGTAAGACAAGATACGAGGTAACTAAACATAGAGATCATTGCTGCTGCTCTTTTCCTTTCAAACGGAATTTAGCCCTGCTGAGAAGTTCAGAGTTGACATCACTGAGGTCTGAGATTTCCTGTTTACCTCAGAAAACAAGTACAGCATGGGCTGTGGTGGCTCAGGCTTCCATGGAGTGCCTCAGCAAATCATCATCACCCCTCACCCAAAGGGACGTGCCACAGGAGCATGGGGCTGTGTTCCTGCATCCACCATCACTTCCCTCTTTCAAAGTGTCTTCAGCCCAAGGATCAAAGGTCTTTCCAGACACTCCTAAACAATGTTCCTGCCACCCACAAGAGGTTCACTGATCTCAGTGAAGAAATGGGGCAACTACTTATTTTTTTCCTGAAAGTGAAGTACTTAGCACCTGCTACTGCCAACTGTGCCTGCTCTCAGCATTGACTTAGTGGGACACAGTAAGTCAGGTAGGACTTTGTAATACTGGCACACAGACTGAAGAGAGATTAAGTGGGACAGTTGAAACCTCTCTTGCTGTTTCAGTCTTCTTGTGGCTCATGCTGGATGAGATTGGCTCAGTTGGTTGGAGCACAGTGTTAATAACACCAAGGTTATTGGCTCAATCCCCATATGGGCCATTCACTTAAGAGTTGGACTTGACAATCCTTGTGGGTCCCTTCCAACTCAGAGTATTCTATGATATGGAAATAAATATTATGTATTGTGGATTATATGTGAGCCATGGATTTTTCAGAACAGTATGCCTTGCACACATAATCTCTCTCTAAACCCATGCTCAAGAAGTATTCAGGATGAAATCATTAAGGGCTCTTAAGATCAGGCTGTCGATTCTGCCACCCACAGTAAAATATTCGCATTTGAAAGCGTTTGGTTACAAATGTGAAAAGATTGAAGACAGGGAGGACAACACAGGCATTGCTATGAGAGGCTGCTGTGTGAGAAACCATATTGCTTACTGATTCTCCCACTTGCAATGGCAATAAATGACATTTCTCGAGCTACAGACAGAAGAATAAGATCTGTTCATAAGTAAGAAGAGCCTTCATTTGGATGCAGATAGTTAGCATTTGAGTCAGGACAGCCCTTAAGAGCTGAATTGGCTAGGATTCACTGCATGAGACTTGAAATCAGATTATATACAAACTCAGTGGAAATACTGTTTTAGTGGAAGCTGGAGGAGATCCCAGATGAATAACAATCAGATTCCCTTTCAACCCTTGCTCTTGGACAGCTGCTTCTTTTGTATGTGCTGGGAAAGATTAAAAAGTTTGGAAACAGTATTCACATGGTGCCTTATCACAGTTCTGGGGCATTCTCTGTCCTTCTCACTGCACAGAGGTGCTAGCAGCTTAGTAAGACCAAGGTTTGGCATTCAGGAGTGTGATGTTAAAGCATCGTGTATAGCCAGCCAGGGTACATTCTGTTTCAGTCAAACCTGTTCTGCCTTGGGAAAACTTAAAGGACAAAGGACGATTAGATGTAGAATCGATGCCTGCACAAGCAAGTAGGTGGTCAAAGACACTGCAAGCTTTATTTACCCTTCTCTGGCTGGCATATTGACAGCAGTTATTATATGTTTCCTCTGAAAAGAGTAAGAATTCCATAGAGGCCTCCAAACTCCGCCCTTATATTCTGTACCTTCGACTCTACATGGAGGTCTCGCTGTGTGTCATGGGAAACTTTTCAATCCTCTGGAATCCTTCCAGTTTTTTTGCTAATGGGGAATCTCTCAGTACATGTATGTTCTCCTTACATTTTATTTATGGGGTAACCTCTAATATGGTTAACCTTTGCTAGACTCTCTGATCCTGGGAGAAGCCAACTGCTCCAGGTGGCACCTTAACAGTGGTACCTGAAACATGCAATGGAGTCGTGGCCAACAGTTACACCCCATGGCTGAAGCAGCAAAACCCCCTATTTTTTCCTCTACTGATGCCTTTTATACAATTCAGCACACACTTTTATACAATTCAATTGTTTCTCAAAGAGACGAGGTGTCCTATGGCATTAATCACTATGAGATCTCAATAAATGCTAAAAAAGTGTGGTCCATTCAAGTGCAGCCTAACCACAAGACTCCAATCTGTAATGGAACCTGTTCTACAAGATGGGAAATTCTGTCTCTGTCCAACTGAGAGTGGGTCACTGTTTGGAAGGGAGAATGGGAATAGAATCCAAGTCCTGCTATCATAAGACCTAATGAGACAGACTCTTCTACTTAAGTTATTTCAAGAGCATAACTTTGGCAAGGAAAAATACTGCTATTCTAAGACCTTGCAGGTTCAAAAATAACATCCTGCTGGAACATCTCAATGTACTCTTCCACTGAGCCTTGTCTGTCCTGGGTCAAAAGTAGCAATATGATCTTCATTGCCTTAGTACTGTATTAGTGTAGACACACAAAAATAAAATTGTTATGGCAGTGGTTGTTCCTAGAAATAAAGGAATTAAAGTACCTTGTTACAAGGACATAGAAACAGGTTCTGAAATATCTTATGTATTCCAGTTATTACTTTGAAAAAAAAGGGATGGCATTCTTCAACAAGCCTAGAAGGGTGGGAGAATTCGATTGTGCTGCACAAAGGTACAAAGCCTGACAACCCCAGGTTGGGCAGGAGTATTGATCTGCTGGAGGGCAGGAAGGCTCTGCAGAGGGATCAGGACAGGCTGGATCAATGGGCCAAGACTAATGGTGTGAGGTTCAACAAGGCAAAGTGCTGGGTCCTCTCCTTGGGTGACAGCAACCCCCTGCAGTGCTACAAGCCAGGGGAAGAGTGGGTGGAAAGCTGCCCATCGGAAAAGGTCCTGCGAGTGCTGGTCCACAGCAGCTGAACATGAGCCAGTGTGTTCCCACGTGGCCAAGAGGTTTATTTTTTATTAAAAACTTATTTTGGTGAGATTGTTTTTCATGCAAGAAGCTTCACTGTCTCTTCATGACACCTTTTGTACAGCTCTGGGATCTCTTTATGCACTACACACTTCTTATACCACACAGCTGCTGCCAGAAGTGGAAGTTCCCCCACCACCCAGCTTCCAAGGCTAAACTAGAGTCTAGACAGAATGTGTTCACCACAAGAATCAAGATTTCAACAGCTCCAAGTGCTAAAGTAACCACAAATGCAGATACAGCCACTGCTGTTGCCTCTTCCCAAGATGGGAAGTATTGTCACAGCCCAGCATGCAGGGTCTGAAACCATCGCTGATGTAGCTTCACAGTTGAAGTGTGAAACCACAAATAGCACTGCCAGCTTATTCTGAGCCACATGGTGTCAGCTTATGCTACAGCCCTGCTGGCACCAGGCTACTGAAGCAAACTTGTTAAATCTCTGTTGCTAGAGGAGATTGCCCAGCTGTAAGTACCACGGAGTTCAAAAAGTCTGCATCAGCCATTTTGTTTCAGGAGCAGAAACATAATCAATCCCACAGCTCCTCACTCTGAATTCTAGTAATTGTTTATGAAACTCTCCTGAAATATCTCTGCAGAAATCAGGCTCTTGCAACAGAGGAAAATCTCTTATGTTTATGTTTCCAGAACCACATTTTATATCTTGGTTTTTTTTGTTTTTTTTTTTTTTTTTTTCCAAATACAGAGGGCTCCAGCACACGGTGGGAAGTTCCAAGCTTCATTAAGTAGAGAACAGTAGTGGTTTTGTAAGTGGAATGCTTTAGCAAGTAAAGAGTCCCCATGAGGCACAATGGGGAATAAGGCACTACAGAGATATCCAGGCGTACAGACAGATATAAGTAGCTCATTGAATTCCAGGTGAACTGCATATGGTGGCAGGTGCAGGCTGTATAGGTTCCTATAGTCATCACTGACTGAAGCACTGCTCCTTTGGCCAGGTATATATCTATAAATGAGTGTTAGCTGACGTTGGTATCTTGTTCTTAGATAGGGCATGGATGAACAATTACTGTATGCAAGGCTAAGAAGAGATGCCTTCTCCATTTTTGTGGTGATTTTTCCCAGTGCTGCCGCACCAGAGAGAGTATAAAATAATCCAACTCCTGCAACTAAGACTAACCTAAACTGTCATTGTCTTGATAAATTGACTTGACAGAACATTGTATGTCCTACTAGTTATAAATCTCAGGAATTATTGAACAGTTAAGATGGGCAAAGGGAACAACTCTCATACATTTTCCAAATATTAGAACACCTCATTAATTCCACCTGTTCTTCTGCAACTTTAGCAAGGCCAGGATTTTATGAAGCCCCAAGAAACTGTGAAATCTCCTCTTAACTGAAAACCAGGTATCTGTGATGGTCATGTGCTGAGCATTCAAGTTGCATCCTCTCCCCATTTGTGTTGGTGCCAAATGGTACATTCTTTCCAGAGCAATTACGTATGCAAATACAGCTGCTCTTGGTGTCAGCCAGCTGCTGTGTCCACAAGCAGCCTTGAGCACTGCCTGCTTTCCATATGTCAAGGCCCTGGTGGAAGCATGTGGGTGTGTTTGGAAGGGAAATGGGCAAATTAAATTTCCCCTGAAGCAGTGGTGACTATTGCTAACTGTTCCTTGAGGCATTACAGTCAGCTCTGCAACTGGGCCTGCACTTTTCCTCTGCTCTTCTCCTTCCCACAGCAGTAGCAACTCAGCTCTCCAGCATCAGGGAACAGCACAATTTAGCCTTGGGTATGCCAGCAAGCAGCCTGTGTCCAGTTCTGCATTCCTAATTCTCCTTGTGGTCCTTCTGCTTTACAAAATCACTCCTTTTTCAGTTATGGGTGTCACTGATGCAGCAGCCCCAGATATGTGTAGGTGTGGTGGTAACTGGGATTCCAGAGCCAAGGCTCCAAAACAGAGCTCTAAAGTGTTCTGCAAGCCAAGCCTTGATCTTCCTCACTGCATTCAATTGCATTCCTCGTGTGTCAAGCCCCAACAGCAGAGCTGGGGCACCTCAGCCCTTGGCAGCAGGATTTACTGCACAGAACAATCCTGAAATTCTTGGTGAGTGTGAAGAATAACATCACCACTGACATTTAGTGCATCAGCCCAACATGGTAGGAATGAGCTTTCCAGCTTCTCTTTGGTTGCTGGTGTAATTCACTGTCATGCTGCACTGGTATCCAGCGTGGAACCCAGAGCTGCCTGTGGGGTACCAGCAGCACATCTGGCCATGCAGTGCTAACCAGGGACAGGTCTGCAGCAGACAGTGTTGCCAAGGGCACAGAGAGCTCAGAAGTGAGCCGTGGATGCAGCTAATTTACATGCTTATGAGATTCTGCATTACTGAACAGCACTCCTTCATTTAGATTTGTGTCATTCTCCAGTGCTAGGGACATTTTGATTTTAGCCTCTGGAAAATTCCAGGGTTTTCTTCCTGTACTAAGGGGTTAAGTGTGAGTGAGAAGCCAGTAAAAAGTGTAAGCTTGATTAAAAACAGATCAAATATTAGTCATAATAAATATCCTTTTACTGAGTCCAATTCTGACACTTATTCAAAAAGTAAAAATAATTTATTCTTACTGAGGAAGAGACCTAAATTCCCTTTATATCTCACAGTCCCAGTAATTATGAAAGGGATTGCCAATTCCACTAACACAAGCCTTTGCCTTTTTTTAGTGTTCATATGTATTGGCCCAAAATAGGAGAGAAGAAAAAAGGTGTTTGCTCTGCTAGCAGAGCACTCAGGCAGAGTGCTGGCTCTGGATCTCTTTAGAAGGACCACATACTCATTGGTATGAGCTGAAAAACTGTAATTATTACATGAAGAACTGGAGGGGATTTGAAGAATGCTTATCAGTGTAATTAAAAGTGAGCTTTTGCCAGCTATTTCCGTTTTATGTAGTTATAAACCTATTATTTGAACAAAGAAGGAAGGGCCTTTGCATGGTACAAAATAGAAGAGGTATGAAAAGATGTTTCAAACTACAGAAGATCACTATCAGCATGCATCTGCTGACATGTAATTATTCCATTACACATATAAACTTTAAAAAAATGATGATATTGAAGATAGTTGGAAGTGAAGGATGCTGTCTTGGAAAAGACATGTTATCTTGGAAAAGACATGTTATCTTGGAAAAATAGCTTTCAATTAAGAAATTAATGGACACAGTTTCTGTTTGTGGTAATTATTTAACTGAAATTATTTCAGGAACTTACACAAACTCCCCCTCACACATGCTTTTGATTTATAGCAGCTTCCTAGTTGTGATATCTGAAGTATAGTTTTGGCTACAACTTATGAAACCTCTGCTCACTGCAGTGAGTGCTGCATGTGTCACCAGAGGATCCCCTCCACATGATCAGATGCGCACACACGCTTCGAATATCAGACTGCTCTTTATTATAGAGTAGCTGCTTTTCCTGAATTCCACTACTCAGCCTGTTAGCAAGCCAAAGCAAATGATGCTGTGGCTTGTCTAGAACAAAAAATCATCAGCTGTTTCCACCACTGACAGAGGATCTGAACATGGCTGAAGGTGCACACTGAACTGCATAGTCCAACATACAGTGTTTCCTCCTCCCATGGCCATTTTGGCCTCTTCCTTTTTGTGCTTAAAGGCACCAATCCAATTAGCAGACAGCCATGCTCTATGTGGCTGATGCTTCTCTGGAAGAGAGAAATCCAATTTAAATGGAGTGAATGGGCTCCTGATTGACATGTGATTCAACAATATTTCAGGAGATGCAGGCCCCAATCCCTCTACCAGCTAATGATAAATTCTCTTCTTCCCAGGATGTTTTTCCTGAAAGTTGATTATCAAGTACTATAATCTCCCTCATCCCTGTTCCTACTGTGCCTTAGGAAAGAAATTAATAGCAAGAAGAGAAGCTTCTGAGTGAATCACTTCCGCTGGGCACATAGGGGAGCATGAGAAGCATCCTCCGTAAACACAAAGTGTATTTCATCAACAAGCAATTCTGTAAGAGACACCAACGTATCAACATCAGAGATACAAGTGCCCCTCTACTGAGAGTTTTTAGCAATGCTAGCTTTCCCCAGGCCGTCCCTGTGTCCCAAATTGGAATGTTTTGTTCCGTCCAATTTAAGTACTATTTCCAAATCCCTTCAAGCTGCTATCTTTTATAAAGGCACCGCATATGCATGCAATACATTACGTTTGACTACTTTAGGGTCTGACTTTGTACAGTAGATATTTGATCTTAAGTTTCCTCCTATGGACAATTGCTCTCATGTAGATTGTCTCTGGTTATAACAGAATTAGTGCACAGATAATTGAGAGTGAATTTATCCTCCTTAGTTCACCTTGAGTGAGTTATTTCATCCCATTATAGCTGAAGCATCAAGAGCCACAAAACTGCACCAAGTAATGCCCCACCTAGCATGAGAAATGCTGAAAGTGGGTCCAAAACCTGACCCCAGACTTTGCTTCTGGCTATCACAAGGAGATATCAGTCAGACTGGACCCAGAAGCCAGCATGGACTCTTCCCCCGCAGCTGATTCCTGAGCACATCCCATTCCTTTCCCCACTCTTGCTCATTTCTAGCATGTGGGAAAACCTGGCAGTTAGCCCAACTGTGCCTGGTAGACTTAACAAATGGATGAGATTTCCTTCAAGTGTTTCTGGGTGACAAGATGGACTTGTCAGCAGCAATTTTCACTGAATACAGTGAATTCACAGGTGACACAATTCAGGTGAAATCTTTATGAGAAGTAGCCTGTCACCAAGAGAAAACCATGTGTTTAGGTCCATGGCAGAGGAACAGACCCTGCTGAGCCAGAACACGAGGCCACAGTTAATTTTCACCATCTCCCAGATACATTGCTGACTCTGATTCTAAGTCCAAAAATGCCACCTTACATTAAAGAGGGTCTATCACTACATGCTCAGACCCTCTTTGTACACATCCACACACATTTGTCTAGTGGTCATGTTCTTCGTACTGAAATTGCTGCAAAACACCACAATTTCTTTCCAAAATCCATGCACCCATCTGCCAGTCATGCCACATTTTCCCCCAAGAATTTCTTCAAGGTAAAAGTGAAGATGTACAGGAGAAATGCCTACCACTTATATGGACTAAAGTAAGCTGCGAAACCAACTGTTCAGGAAGATATGGCATTAATCTCCCCATCCCTAGAAGCAGATGGTGATAAGTGAATGGCACATTTGACATATCTGTTGTAGTCACCCAATGAGTTAACCAAAAAAAGATCAGATCACAGCAGCATTGGCTCAGACCTTCTTCCTCCAACACAGGAAATTCCATTTCCCCAGCACGGTGCCCTGTGCTTATCCTTCCAAGCTGTGCTGTTCTGAAAACCCCACAATAGCTCAGAGACACACATTTGTGTCAGTGTCACATTGGATTGTCACTTTCCAAACAGTAGTGTATGTAATGCATATGGTATTTTATACTAGCAAGGGCAATTTTGTTTTAAGACATTTCATAGGGTCTCTAAAATCGACATATTCTAGTGAGAAACTGTAAATACTCTGGCACTGGGAATCTCATCTTCATCCCATCTCCTAGCACTGAAAAAAGAAATTTATAGTAATGCTATGCAAAGGATGTATGACTTAAAATGAATTTTTTTACCAAGAAAGAAGACAATGATTAAGCAGGTGCTAAGTAAGTTTTAGAGGATGAGCGCTGATCTTTCAATAATCAAATTTATAGAGAAACATCATGGAAGAAGACATTTTCTCCAACACTCATGAGATGATCAAGACAAGACAAGTTCCAGACTACAAAACATATTTGATTTTTCATTTCTGGCAGGCAAGCAGAGAGAATAGATGCTCCTGGCAAGTTCCTCCCTCTTCTTCCCTCCTAGCATGACTTTGAGTGGTAGAGAGAAGAAGCAAGAACAGCTTTGAGAATGCTAAAGAGCTGTAGGATGATAGGCACTCAGGTGGACTGAAAGAAGGGCTGCCATGCATCCTGGTGAGGCTGGGCATGCCTGTGTATGTTGTATATTCATCCATCATGCTGCCACAGCACAGAGTTTCTTCAGCAGCTTGCTTTTGTTAGGCAGGAGCTATGTGCTGGAATGTAGACATCATCTAGACACAACTTCATTTTTGTCATACAATTAACTAGGTATCTAAGCTTGTGGAGGGTTACAGACAGAGGTAGACAGGCAGTGGCTAAATAAGTTAAGAAAATGCTTGATCCCTGCATCCTAGCGACACTCAGGTTGGGATTGTAGTAGTTACTGGGAATGTAAAATAAAATTATTGTGATGCCTAAAGATTTTTAGCTTTTTATATTTTTCATACATTTGTAGCTTTGTAGGTTGCTAATACATGGCTGTAGCTCCCAGTACTTTTCCTACCCTTTTCCCCTACATTTTAGAACAATAAGCTAACATTCTAACACATTTCTGACATACTGTTTAGTCTTATTCCAAGAAGAGAACCAACTACAAGGATGTTCTGTTTTCCAATCAGAATCTGGAAAGACATAACCAAGTGGGCCAAAGAAGCCCCTTGACTGATTCCAGTGGGCCAGTACCTGGGGAAATATTACCTAACCAACTACTCTCCTAATTGGACAGTATATGATAGGTATGCTAATCAACTAACCTTATCAAAATTGTAGAATTACTGTACCACATGCAGGTTTTGCCATATTGTGTACTTGAAGGCTTTCAAGTAAAGCTTTGCTTTTATATTACCATTTTAACGTTGTTTGGGAAGGTTTGTTCTATTTCCAGGCAACAATAGCTTCAGGCTTGTTGCACTCCTACACTTTAGTGTCTTGGGTAATAAGGCCCATGCCCCTTAACACAGAATTTTCTCAGTCAGTCACATTTGTGGTTCTGGTTTGTGTAACTGCTTTTCTGAGATAGCCAATATCAACTGTTCAAGAGGAAAGATTTAAAAACAGCTACAGGCTTTCTAATGCTGATAAGTTTGAGTCCTATACATTGGCTTTGGAAAAAATCTGCATTAAGTACTCTAATAGGATAGTCCTTAAAATGTCCAGTTCCTCTCTGAATCTTATCAAATTCTTGCTGTCAACAGTATCCCATAACAAATGAGGAGGCCATCAAATTTACAGGGACTTAATGAACTTAAATTGCAGAAATTACTTTGAATTTATTTTTAATCATGTATGTTTCCTTACAATATGAACCCTGCCCATACTCAACTGCCTCCAAAACACCAGTCTAATGCCCTACAACTGAGATGAGCCATTAAGACAGCTAGAAAATTTTAGTGGTATTCTGCAGTGAAAAGTGAAGAAGTGGGGAGAAGCAGCTAGTTGTTAGACAGTACTCTTTTGGAAACAGTGCCTTTTTGAGATCTCACTTCAACTCTCAGTTCCAGTCAAAAATAGATCTATCACAGAAGGGAGGTGATAGAAGGAGTAAGGTCTGCAGCTAACCTTAGCTAGGTTGTGTCACAGCTCCATTGGTAGGTAGAGGTAGCATTGAGCTACATTTTGGGGGAGTCAGAAGACTGCAACTGGCCTTTCATTAACTTAGCATTGCTAAATAATTCCTGTTTGTGGTTCTCCAGTGCTCATCTTACGAAATGTAACAGCCAGTAAAACTTCATCTGAGATGACTTCAGTTCTCCTTTGACTCTTTCTGCCTTTAATCTTCCCCTGCTAGGCCATGATTTTCTGCGACTCCATCTGTTCTCTTGGCAGTTACCCGAAAAAAAGGCAAGATAGAGACAAGTGGCAAAAGACTCCAGGAAAGCTGAGATATCCAGCACTACAAACAGTGACTTTTGGTCAAAGCCTCTGGCTTTTCTTCAAAAGGCAGAGGTTTAAAGAGAAAACAGAAAGGCTGCATGAGTTGGACTAGTTATTTACTGATAGCACATTCCTTGATTCAGCATTGTCAGATTTCTAAGAACTGCTGTGTGCTTGGGCCAAGGGCAAGGCTGCTGGATATGCAGGCCAGTAGGGCTCAAGGATCAGAACCCAGAGGTTAGTAAGTACTGGCAGTTGGGGAACCCAGTGATCTTCATTTATGGAGCATGCCAGCAATCCTACACAACTGACCAGAGCAGTGGGATGCAGAGGTGTTGCAGCATGGTAGAGAAAAGCACGCTCTGTGTACTCATAGTGAGAGCAATTTTCATTCTGTCTTGTTTTGGCATTTCTTGTAGTCTAAAATCATTCATGCAGAAAAACACAGAGCTGCTCTTTATCTCTGGGAACAGGCCACACAGGATATATGTTTAATTAAAGCTGACTGCTGGAGAGCAGGGAGCGCCACCGTTTTCCATATGCTGTCTGGACCGGGGTTTGCTTTTGTGGGGGTGCAGGAGAACAAAAAGAGGTTAGGTTTGTTTACCATAATGCAGCTCTCAGCAGATGGGCATCTCTATTTCAAGACAGCTCTCATCAGTGCTAAACTACTGGGCACTGATGCTTGGGGGGCAACACTGACTGAGCAGAAAGCCCATGGCACTTGTCCAAAGGGAAGATACAGCATTAAGGGAATTTTAGGAAAGTTTGCCCTCCTTTAGCCCCGTGATGTGCAAGCTACAGAGACTTTAAATTTTTGGCCCTCAGTTCTTGTTCCCTCTACAACGCCAGTTTTTAAGAGAAAAGAAGCTTATCCCCTTGGGAGCCATCGATGAAAGACCAAGGCAGCATGAATCAGGGGCCCCTTTGCAGCACAGTCCAACTTTCTGAGAAGCCAGAAAGGTAGAGCTAACTCCTGAGCTGACTAGACAGCTTGTGCTAGCCAGGAGGTTGGGCACAAGCCTCTCTGAAGTTCATCACAGAGCAGGAACTGCTGTGGCTGGACAGTTCATTCACAGATACCCCTATTGAGGCTGTAGGCAGCTGGCTGGAGGATACCTCTTGTCAGGAGCAATGTTAAAGATATCTGAATAAAATTCAGTCAGCTGTTTTCTCTCAGAGGAGAGAGGGCTAATGTTTCAATTGACAGCATGGGTAACTACTGGGCCAAGCTATCTCTGCATTTAAGATAGGTCTGGACTGTCAAATCCTTGCCTCCGGAGTGTGCATCCCAGCTAGATGGAGCAAGGCACTGACAGGCTCAGGCTGTTCTCAGTCTTCCCTTTGCATCTGTGCTTGCCTTTGTCCTCTGCTGCTCCTCCACACACGGGTCTCATAGTGCTGGAAAACCTTACCCCAGCATGCCTCCTCCTTCTCTCCCTGAGCCCCTTCCTCTTTTGTGCCACCCAACTCACCCAGAACACCTTTTCTTCTTGCTGGTTTTCCCTTCCAAGCTTTCCTCAGAGTACAGACCAAGAGATAATAATTTATTTTTAAAGCAATAAATTGGAAATAGAACAGTTCAGCAGTATCCTGGCAGATGGGGAGAAACTATCTCCACAATCACCTGCCTGATCTGCCCGTGATAGTGTGTGTTTAATTTCAGTCTCTGCAATGGTTTGAAGAAGGCAAAGCAGAGGATGTACAGAAAAACACAGGCAGAAAAGCAAGCCCTGGGCCTACCCTTTTAATTGCTCGACCATTGCCACCTACCAGAGGCATTTAAAAAGAAACAAAATTACAGATCCACACTCCAAAGTAATGAGTGAAGTTACATTGCCTCCCTCCCTGTTTTTCAAAGGCTGAAACAACCTCATGCTTTCTAGGGTTTAACTCCTGAGAGGCCGCATATTCAAGTTATGTAGCCTTTCTGGCTTATGAAGTTAAGATTTGTTTAAAAACAAAATAAAAAGGCAGCATGGAAAGGAAAACAAAAAACAAGAAATCACCATCAAAACTATTATCCTGACTTATGACAGATACTAAATATCTCAAGGCTCACTTTAAACTTCAAACTTGCAAAGGCTGACAACACCACAGGAGGAGGAAATCCAGGTAGCCACCAGACATTACAATCCTGACAGGCCCTCCTGAATCACAACAACAAAAATAATGTCTTACCTGAAGACTTCGCAGTGTTAGGAAGACAGTTGCTTTCCTGGAGCACTTCCTTGAGGCTTAGAAGTGGCAGTGAGGCTCTAGGACACTTGCCTTTTGCACCCAGAGGAGAGCAGCTTTGTCCTGATAACAACTGACACACAGCCTCTTCGGGTGAGAAGGGATCAACTTCTCCCACAGGTTAACCCTCTCCCAGCTCCTGTCTGGGTGCCACGATGCAAAAGTGAGGGTGTGGATTTGCAACATATCAGATATGTGCAGGATCAAGAGATGGAAAGAAAGAGGAAAAGGAACAGAAGTAGTCTCCACGGCAGAACCCAGTTCCTGTGGTGTATGCCTGGGGAGAAAAAAAGAGAAAGAGAAGCAAGCTGTAAAAGAAGAGTGCGAACAGCCCCAGAGCTCCAACTGCTCCTGGGCATTTGGAGAACTTGGATTTAATAGGAATAATAAGATAACCTTCCCTGCTTCCAGTCATGGGAAGAGCTTTCAGCACAGGCTTGGAATACCCATGTGCAACTCATATATTTACCTCCATCAGGCAGTATCTGCTCCTCACCACCTCCCTGGTAGATTCTCCATGAGAGTCATGGCCCCTGGAGTGGGACATAAGGATCCCACTGGAGGCAAATTTCTGCATGTGGGCATGATCAGCATCTGGTGGTGGTACGTAAGGGGCACAACTATTCCAGAGATCTTGGGATCTCCATGGTTCAAGACAACTTTGGTTTGGGTAGAAAACACCCAAGGCTGTTGTTGAGCACACATAAGAAATCATGAGAACCAGAGTCAGGAGCTGACTGCAGCTGCGGTGCTCAGAGTGTGCTAATTCTCTGATGAGGATCTGGGATACTTTTTTTTCTTAAACTGCCCACAGGAGACTGAGCCTAAAGTCCTGAAACTTCACACCACTCTTCCTTTCCCTGCTTCCCTTTTACTTTTCTTTGTGTTTCTACCATGATAATTAACTAGCAAGGCATTTCATCTATATATAAGCTACTATTTCTTAGGTTTTTGTCCATCCTTGTTCCTTCCTCTTTTTCCCTGTTTTTGCTCCCTCTTGTTTGCTTTCTTCAGGTGCAATTAGGAATTGTCATTGTGCATCTGCTGTTTGAATAAAAGCAGAGAACAGTGTAGTTAATTTAGGGAAATGTTTAGATTAGAAATGGCTGAAATGTGGGGTGTCTATTTTTTAAAAGATTTTTTTTGGTAGCTGTTGAAGGCTGTAGAGCAGCTTATGAGGAGCAGCTGAGGGCACTGGAGAAAAGGAGGCTGAGGAGGGACCTTATCACTCTCTACAATTCCCTGAAAGAAGGTTGTAGCCAGGTGGGGGGTTGGTCACTTCTACCAAGTAACAAGTGGCAAGACAAGAGGAAATGGCCTGAAGTTGCACCCGGGGAGGTTTAGATTGCTTATCAGGAAAAATTTCTTCACTGAAGGGGTGGTCAGGCATTGGATCAGGCTTCCCAGGGAAGCCGTGAAGTCACCATCCCTGAAGGTAGTTAAACGACATGTAGACGTGGGGCTAAGGGACATGGTTTAGTCGTGGGCTTGGCTGTGTTAGGTTAATGGTTGGACTCAATGATCTTAAGGGTCTTTTTCAATACAAATGATTCTTTGTAAATGAGCAGTGTGATAGGATGTAGGAGCTGGAGTATTTGTGTGAGCCTGCTTGAAAACAGACTGAAGTACGATCCCACCACTTGCTCGGTCTCTCACTCTCTCACTGCCAGCATCAGAGGGGAGACAGGCTGCGGTTGCTGTGGGGACAATTCGCCACCACTGCAAGGCTTTGCCTCCTGCTGCCTTCTCCTACCGTGAGTAAAGCTCTGCTTGTGGGAGCGGCCGTTGCACTGAAACCCCATGGCTCCTGCCACAGCTGCCGAGCTTCTGTTACCTCTTGCTTGCTGCCCCGGGAGAGCCGGCCCTGCCGTTCCTGCTGCCGCTCCGAGGTTCCTGCTGCAGCCCATTTCGCCCTCCAGCCCGTCCGCCATCGCCGCGTGAGGGAGGGCGGCGGCCGAGCTCGCGGCACAGCGCCCCCTGCCGGCGCGGGAATCCCCGAGGCCGCCCCGCCCGGCCGGGAGCCACCAGCGCCCCTGGCGGCCGCGAGCGGAGCTGCGCCGAGGGGAAAGCGCCGGCGGCCGGGAGCGGCTGGGCCTGCGCTCCGCTGCTGTGCCTTGGTGCTGCCACAGTTACTGTTGCTGGCTTGCCTTGTTACACACACTAGTAAAGAACTGTTATTCCTGTTTCTCAGATCTTTGCCCGAAAGCCCCTTAATTTCAAAGTTATCATAATTCAGAGGGAAGGGGGTCATATTCTCCATTCCAAGGGAGGTTCCCGCCTTCCTTGGCAGACACCTGTCTTTCAAACCAAGACACATTGACCACAGCCCTGACCAAAACCTCCACTGAAACTGACGTAAGGAGCATATGAAGAAGAGCAAGTGGCAACCACTTGGTAACAAAACACCAAACCAACAAAGAGCAAGGAGACCCCAGACCCCAATAATGCTGTTGGTCTGGACTGTCGCATGAGGGATGGGGAGTTTAGGTCATAAAGGTATAATTGTCCAGGGATTTATTTGTTTGGGGTCCCTCTTTTGAGGCACCAAGGTCAAGATACCAAATACCATAACTGATTTTTTGCAATAAACCTATCTAATGGAAATGAGAGCCCAGTGTCAAAAACTTCTGTAACACTAGGATTTCTTACTTTGGATGAAATCTTTTGTCTTTCTTATCTAATAAACATATTTTTGTCTTTTGTTTTCCTGTTTTGCTCAAGTTTTTTACTTCTTAGGGTTTTGCTTTTCTCTTCTATGGTCTCTTTCTCTTGTCATGGTCTCAGTCCCCATACCTGTGCTTGTTCTGTCAGTTCTCCACTACTATTCCCGGTAATCCCCAGCAGTGGTGTGCTAAGGCCATTTCTGTGCTCCAGGGAGGTTTCACGAGAATTGTCTGCAGAGGTTATTTAGCCACTGGTAAGAAAAGATCAACTACTTCACAATGTATAGGAAACATATGTAAGAAAACACATATAAGGACATATTTCTGTCCCAAAAGAAATAGAACTAAAGACAGACAAAACTGTTTTTCATGAGATGTATGGGATTGTGAAACAAATGCTGCTAGAAGGAGAACTTTTGGGTTGTGCACTTTTGCCCCATTCTCCACAGGCTGACATCAGCATGAGAACAGGTAAGGTAAGGGAATAGAACTCTCAGCCCCCTTTTCTCTGCTCTCCTCCACCTTGGAGTAAAAAATGTTCATATAAGAATTAGACTACTCTTTCAGCATCACTGGGAGTCACTGTCCCCTTGGAACAGCTCTAAAAATGGCATTCTCTCTTGAGCTTTCTGCTGAGTGAAGTGAACACTGACCCACTGCGGTTTGTTTTTTCTTGCAGGAATGAAACTGTTTTACACCAGTTCTGTTGCCCAGCAGCTGATGCAGAGCAGAAGCCTTCATCTCCAGACTCCTCACCAAGGTGGGAAATTGTTGCCAGCAAGATCTTTATTTTTTCTACTTCCTTATCATCCATCACTGATCTTCCTGCCCCAGACAAAACTCACATATTACACATGCCAATCCACTTCCATCCTCCCCTACATCCCATGTTCCCAGCACTGCTGTCCCTTGCTTTTCCCTCCCAGAGATTACTGTTTGTACTGTTGTGTAATTGCTTGCAACCTCCCCCGACCTCCACTCACATACACACAAAATGTTTTTTCAGCCTCTTTTCAAATATCTATCTCCATCAACCCACATTCATGCTTGTACCTCTTCTTACTGTATGTGACACTGACATGCACATGCTTCACTCTTCTCCTTCAAATTATTTAGCTCACTCTATGAGGTTCCTGGACACACACTATAACCTTTAAAGTATAGCAAAAGTCACCCAACAAACTCAGGGTTCTGTCTCACACCCTGAATCAGGGTGGGGGGAGCATTTTTGCCTGTGTCAGATGGTCTGAGCCTGCCCCCAAAGAACAGCTGTAGACAGGTACTATTAACTATCACCAGCTTGTATCCAGTACAGCCAGGTGTGGGGGCACCAGCAGTTCTCAGCTCTCCCTCATCAGTGAAAGATGTCAGTGCCAGGACCAAGGAGTCTGAGGAGCTTCAGAGGTACTCGAGACGCACATACGGCATTTAGCTTCCATGCTTGGCCTTGTCCCTCTGTTCTTGCCATCTCCTTCTCCTCTCACGACTTCCCACCCCTACATCCTACAGACCTACTCTGTTTTTCCAGGCCTCATCACCCTTCTGAAAATAGCAAAGAGGTTTCTCTTTAAAGATTTCTCTCATTACGCTGCTAGGCTTACATCTGACCTTTGGCACCTGTGTAAGAAGCCTGAGTTACTAGCACGGCTCTGAACAGAACTGGGCAGCTGAATTGCAGTAGTGAGGCTACTGCATTTTTTAAATGAAATTTCTCTTGTTCTTCTCACTGGAGCAGGCTGTGGTTTCTGATTTCCTTCCAAGAAAAAGTGTGAGTGCTGGACAACTGTGAAGAGAACAGGGGTGGGTGGGTGTGTATGCTCAAAAGTAGGGTTTGGCTACACTTGGAGACAGGGTAAAGAAGCAGGACCCCTCCTGCCCATGTGTGTATGAAGGTGGAAGAGTTAACCCCCATGATCAGTCTGCGCTGAGGGCTTTCAAGCATTGGTAAAGTTTGCATGACAGCCCTTTCATGGCAGATGGGGAGATGGCAAGGAAAAGGAGGCAACAGAGGAGGAGACCATGGAGATTTCTGTGGTAGGGAAAGCCACCTCTCCCTTACATTTCTGGAGTGAGAGAATTTTGTTTAAGTGCTCTAGTTTGTCTAGAAAAAAGGCTCAATTTTGCCATAGTGTTCTATCTTCATACCCTCATCCTTGACCCTGCCCCATTCTTGTCCTAGCCTCCATCTTATTTCTGATCAGTTCCCTTAGTTTCTAGAATGTTCTTGTTCTACAAGGCTGTCAGTCCCA
This sequence comes from Corvus hawaiiensis, assembly GCF_020740725.1. Lineage (NCBI taxonomy): Eukaryota > Metazoa > Chordata > Aves > Passeriformes > Corvidae > Corvus > Corvus hawaiiensis. Next base: position 267,405 of record NC_063216.1, read on the forward strand.
CAGTCTTAAGCTCTAGGATAATTTTTGTCATGTTCTTTGCCAGGCCTTCCTTTTGTCCTGGTGATTCTGAAAGGTCCTGCCTATCCCTTGAGCCTGAGTTTGCCTGCCCTGCTTCTGCTGGGGTCTGACAGGTAAATTGAAGAAGTGATCATGTGTTTCAGTAATTTAACAACTTTGCCAAGTTGCATCCAAAGACAAGTCTGAGCCAGGAAATCCTGAACTGGGGATGAATGACCATGACCCCTATAGCAAGTTGCATCTGGACTTCTTGTACTGATCTATGCCTTGTACTGATTTGATGCCTTTTGCAGCTTGTCCCACACTGCAGGCCTCATGCATTCCTTACTTTTTCCCCAGACTTTCTCATGTTCTTGCCTTTTCTAATGCCTCCAGACCCCAATAGCAGTCCTGAATCTGTCTGTGTGCGACACAATATTCTATGCAGAGAAAAAGATGGTTGAAGCCACCGTGGCTGTTTGAAGGTGAGAATAGGCACAGAGAGTTATTAAACTCACCAGTTAAATTTATGCTGGCCATAAAACATCTTCAAGTCTCTGCCAGGTCCTGCAGTCAGACATGGGCTTCCTTCATGTCCGAAGTAACATGTGCAATGCAGTGAGGAAGGCAAAAGCATGACGGAGAGGGAAAAACACAAAGTCAGCATGGAGCTGATATCCATATGCTGTTGTGGAATGGCTCAGTAGGCTTCTAGGAGAAGCTCATCAGATCATTTACAGAGTCTGTCACCCTGCTCAAATCATGAACAGATTCCTGATTGAACCAAAGCAGAACAAAAGTCAATCAAGACTGAAATATGTGGGTCAGACAGCCTGAATAGGCAATCAGTTCCTGGGCGAGCCAAACATACCCCTAAATAAGCTCATCAGGGCTCCCAGTGGGAGAGCCTGGTACGTAGGAGCTCCCTGTGCACCTCTTCTGAGTGCCACTGAACGGACAGCCAGTCACAAGTGGTGCTGTTGTGAATTCTGATAAACCAGCTTGGGTTTATTCTCTCTTTTCCCCTTCCTGATGGTTTCCCTAAATGAGATAAATCCTGTCAGAACTGATGCCACTAATAACCATCAGCTATCTAGTTTTAATTAGAATTTGCTTCATTAATGCCCCAGCTCCTCTCTGCACAGCAGATTAAATAATGTACTTGCAGCTCATTTACACAAACCCCCAAACTGCAAGGCTGAGCTGCAATCCTTTAATTAAACAGCCCAGCTGATCCTTACCGCTGCCTCGGCTCATCAGTCTAAGCCGATTAAAGAGAATAGGGACTAATAAAGAGCATAAACAGGGAAGTGACTCTCGGCTCTTCAAGGGACTTGGAGACTCCAGTGGTGATCAGCTGCTTTCTCCTTCTCTAGCAGGAACCATACCTCAGCCCACATCCCTTCTGTTTGGGACCTGCAAGAACGGTTCTGTTCTCAGCAGGAACCCAGCCTCATCTTGTGGGACAGGAATCCTTTGGGGGACTGAGGTAACACACAGCAGAGAAGGGGAAGACAAAGAAGGACATCAAAACAGTGAGATGAGTGGATGCCTGACTGCAGAAGAGACCAGCAGGACCAGCCATGCAGCTCAAGAGAGGGGCAGGAAGAGAAGCAAATGCAGGGAATAACAGTAGGAGGTTGACTGCAAGGAACAATCTGGGACAAAAGTTTGTCTCTGCTTGTGGTCTCTGATGGTCATTGTTGTTCTTGTGTGGTCTTCCCTAACATTTCTCTGCAAGATTTCTATCTTTTTGCTACCAGCTAAAAATGTCTTGGCTTCACATGGATGGGAATGATTAGGAACATGTCAGTGTCTAACCACTCAACAGAAGGCAACTCAATGAGGCAGTTGAGATTATTCCCACTCATCTTGTTCTGCTTTGCTTCACTGACTGCCACAAGCAGAGCTAGCCCTCTTCTCTCCTCCAGCGTGTGAATTCCTTGCGGGGAAGTTGCAGCTCCATGAGTTTAGCAATGCAAATTTCCCACCTGGCTGCTTTGCTGGGTTGCACCAACAATTAGCAAAATTGGAGCTGTAGGCCATGAATATTAAGAGACAGATTTGATCCCAGATTCTGCCAAAAAGCTCAGAGCCAAAGTACAAGATGAGGTGATGGCAGCAGCAGGCAGATTTCTGTTCCTGAACTCTGAGGTCTTTCCCATATCAAAGGACAGTATAAATCATTCACCATTGTCTCCGCTGGACTTGTACACCACTGGCTTCATGACCGTAAGCCATCTTGCAGGTTGAGTTTCCTTTGGGGATGCCAAATATCAGGCTGAGTGACATGAAGAAACTCCAGGGATGGCAGTAGGAGCTAACCCTGCTCCTTTACTGAGGTGCTGATTAGACTCTAATTTAGCCAAACCCTGTAATTTCATAAAGCAACGGCTCTTTTTCTCGCTGGCTTTTGCCTATTAATGGCAGGGTTTCATTCTAGGCATTTGAATAGCCTAGTAATTGCATTTCCCACTTCTCCCAGTCACATACAGTGGAGACTGGCATCCCAGAACAATGACTTTAAAATGTGTCCAGCAGCAACCCAGTTCTAACAGGATTACATACCATTTTCCTTTGTGTGAGGTAATAAGGCTGAGATGAGAAAGATTTGTTTCTATTAGAGTAATGAGAGGAAATGACGGAGTCACAATTGGAGGGAACAGTATATTCATTCAGTTGCCTTTCATGGGCTTTTCGGAGTCTGCCTCTGTGGTGCTGAATAGGAAATCAGCAGAAAATCACCTCTCCTCCTGTGATGGGAAAAGTTCTACAGAAAACTTTAAGCATCAGGGGTAGGTCTGCTTTGGCAGTGGACTTGGGAATAGCACTGGAGTGCCAAAGCATTGTGGAAGATGTACAGATGAGACCTGACCTGCTTTTAAGGCAAAGGAGACAGAGTTCTCTCAGGAAGAGGAAGCAGTCTTCTGGAAGTGCTTGGATGTGTACTGAGAAGAAGGGCTAGGATCTGAAACATCTTTGGAAAAGTTGGGCAAGCTCTGTTCATATTTTCCTCACTTTCCAGAGGGAGACTGCTGCTTAGATCAGGGTTAAAACATGATTAGTGCCACTGGAAAAGTGTTTACTTCATGACTGTGGACCAATGAAATTATAACTCAATATAGTTTGTAGTTTGAACAGCTGTGGACTCATTTCTAAAGTGCCTGCTGGATTAGTCACCATAACAGACTGGCTGCTTCCTGGCACCAGTTAGTAGTAAAGAGACATGTGAACCACTGGCTACTTCTCCAAGCCAGCCTTCCTGGCATTTCTGGAGAAATTCCTTCTTGCCCCATTTGTGACTTATCAAAGTACTGAAATGGAAGTGTGTGTTCTTGCTGGAAAAAGTCCTTGGTGCTTGTTGCTCCATTTTTATATGTGGGAGGCTGATAAGTGGATGGACAGATTTTGGACAGTTTGTTCAAACAAAACCTTCAAACATCTTTCCTCCTAGCTCTCTGAGCTGCATGAGTATGCTGCACCCTCAGCAGCACACGCTTAAAGCCCAAAATCTGATTTCATCTACTTCTGGACATCTCTGTCTCTGAGTCTTCATGTCTCTTTACCTGAAGTCTCTGTTTCCATTGTACATGCATTTGTTCTTTGTCCTGTGAAGTCTTCCTGGAAGATGTTGACACAAAGGAGCCATGAATATTATCCACTGCCCAGTCACAGCATCACATCCCTCTTTGACTCCCCACTGCTGTAGCCCAGGAGCATCTCTCCTCCCACTACAGCTCTCTGGATCCCCTGGATCACTCTAGGTCCTCTAAAAGTTAGATCCTCCAGAGAAATTCCCAAGACTTTGTTTGGGTTGTGATTGCAATGTTCATTAAGGCTGAGGCCCATGAAGTTGTTAAGAACTGAACCACTCACCAAGTGGATGCTGCCTCTGGACATTACTGAGGTACCTTGAAAAACAGTATCCATCACTCTTTAAGCACTACAGTTAAACAACTGAACTACTCAACATTTTATCTTAATGTGTGAAAGACTGACCTTGCCTGACAGGACAAATACAAATCCAGTTCATGAAATGGGAAATTATAATTTCTGATTTAAGATTGCTGGCAGGATATTGTATATAGAATCTGGAGGTCAGTGCTTCATTTCAGCTCAGAGCTGCTCTGTGGCTTTGGCTCAGGTGTGAAACATGATGATGATTCTAGTCTGTATCAAATCAGATTTATAACCTCCCACTTAAACAAGCCTAACAACTCTGCCTGATTGGCCCCCAGCTGGCAGTGTCAAGTGCATGTTCCTGCAATTAGTGGACCATGGAGGCTAAATTCTTCCCTGATTCTTAATGAAGAAGACTCCAAGTCAGTCTTAACAGGATGTGGACATGCCAGTGCAAAGCAAGCCCCTACACCCATGGTCTTGTGTACTCTAAGGACAAATGACCACACACAGAGCTCACCAGTCTGACTTCTTTCACTTGCCCTGAAGTCCTCCACAGCACCGGTTTTGAAAACACACATAAGTTTGAGCAACATTTCTGCTTTGCTAGCACATCCTGTTTGTGCTTCTCATTTCTTTTCCTTATTGAGGTCATGGGCATGAAGAGAAGATTTTTTTCCCTGCTTCTTAACAGCTCATCTACTTCTTATTCTTCCCTCCCCGTAGACTTAATAATCCTGTTCCAGATAGTACCACTGGAGGTTGCGGGGATGCTGCAAACAGGCAGAGATGGGTCAGCAAAGTTCACATAATTATTCCCCCAGTTCACAGTTTTCAAAGTTTTGATTCCAGTCTGACACAAAGTTGTGGGACAAGAGTAATGTCTAGACCCATATTTGAACTCTTCCTAAGCTGGGGAGTGAGAAGATTCCTCACTTTTTGTGGGTATTTTGTACAGTGAGGACTAGCAGCTTCAGTTGCTTTGTAGGAGCCTAAGTCCAGAATCACAAAGATGTTTACTGAATGTAGATTTAAAGCAAATAAGGAAACACTTAGATTTATATGCAAAAAATATTTTAGAGCACATCCTTAACATCGTAGTTACCAAGAACCTTGGGAATCTCTTACAGGGAGGTATAATTGGCAAATCTTCTGGTACTATGACCTGGGAAGAATGGCTCTTTCTGGAAGCATCCAAAGAAACCAGAGGTCTGTTTCAGATGCAGCGTCTCAGTCCTGTAGAGGAGCTCCACCAGGACATTTTGGCTCCCTCTCCCACACAGGCATTTCCCTGCTCCTCTCCAACAGCTGGTGCAGCTACTTTCAGGCAATTGTGGAGAACATGAGGGTGGGGAAGTAAAGTGAGGAATAGATTAGCTCTTCAGCTCTTCAACAGAAGAAAAATATTTCTGGTGGAATCTGGAATCTCCCTGTCACACTGGTTGCTTTCCTTCCCTCAGTCAACACTTTTCTTCAGGATGGTGGAAGATGCTAGGAGAGAGGCCGAAGAAAACACGCTTGAAGTATACTATTTTGAAACTGCAAAGATGCCCATCAGACGCATTTTCTGAGAGTCTGAAGCTGTGTCCAGCCATTGCCTGGCCACATGTTCTTCCAACTCATTTTCCCCTGTTGCTTCTATCACTTACATGGGTCCTGCCCTAGAGGAATTTAGACTTGGATTCAAGTGCTCTTCTCCCACATGTGCCAGTGCTTGCTATTTCTTGGGCCATGGTAATATGTGTGAAAAAGGATCAATCATAGCCAACTTTACAGCTGTGGGAGCCTCTTTCAACAGCTGTTGAGATCAGTTAGTGGCATTAATACCAGGCAATTCACTCTGGCTTGCAGATGATCCTCATGTTCTCTCTCCTATACTGCAAAGAATTCCTTGCCCATACCATGGCAACTTTTTGGTACCAGGGGAATGCAACATAAACGCCTGCTCTATCCTGTGTTTCCTGTGTGATAATGCTACAGACATGCACGGGAAGAAACTATGCCAGCCTTGGAAATCATCCTGTATCTAGCACTAGAAAACGGGCACAGACGGTTGGTAAAATAATAGCAGATGGACTGTGGTGGAGCTCACACCATTCATCCTAATCCTCTGCTAATATCATCTGACCTGATCTGCATCAGTCAAGATGCACACAGCCCCAAAATGGAGCCACTCCAGACCTTTTGTACACTAAGCTGTGCTCTGGTGAACTTGACAGGTGGTTTCTGTGGACCCTCTGCCCACATGCTTGTTAATGGCTTACAAGGCAGCGACAGATAGGGAAAAGACATGGAAAAAAGAGTCAAGGAGAAAGAAAGGGAGACAGACTCATCCCAACAAATGTAACAGTGCTACTGTAAGAAAAATAGATGGCAAACATACTGTACAGAGAGGAAGAATAACAGGAGAGAAGAAGCAGGAAAAGCAGGAAGATAAAAAATAGCTTAAATGAAAGAAGGAACTGCAGGGAACAAGAACATATGAGCAGGAGATAAATGAGCAGGTCCCTTGGCTGGAATAATCCTGTTCATGCCAGCATTCTTTGGCAGTGACACAGTGAGACTGTGGCCTTTTATTACACATTTTCTTGTAGTGTGATGTCAATCCAAAGGCCTTTTGTCTTTTTGGTGCTCTGAAACACTAACTCACTCCTATGAAAGTTCATCTTCTGGTCACCCCTATGGGACAGGCTCTGTGCTCAGAAACACTGAGTTCTCCCTCTGGAAAAACATCTCTGTGTACTAGAATTCCTGCTCCTGCGTGTGCCCCTGGCAGGTTTTCATATGCTTCAGGAAGAACTGAAGAGTCTGAAATGCTGAAGAGGAGCACACTGTACAGCTGCTCAGCCCACCCTGTTTGGGTTCTGCAAACAGAAGCAGATAGCTGAGGGAGCACATGTAAAAAAGTTGGGAGGTATTTGGACTGTGACCTCACCTGTTCAAAAACTGCAGTATAGCTAGAGACTACTCCGTCTTCTGTGAGAAAACATCATCCTGAAGAAAAGTGTCATAAACAGGACCTGAGTTCAGTGAGATTTTTCTTATGAGACTGAGGAACCTAAGTCTGGCCGTGTCACTTGGAAGTGTGTTCCACTAACTTTTATCCATGCTTGGCACTTTGGCTCTTTCCACACACAGATGGTACCATTGCCCCACTGGAAACACTTTACTTAGTGACTAGAGTTGTGTGTCACCTTTGTCGTGTCCCACACTGGTATGGTGGGACTCTGCTCTCCTATACTGCTCTCCTGTAAGCAGGTCATGATGCTGTTATTGTTGCCTGTGTACCTCGGTTGGCTGCAGTCTCTCTCATTCCCTCTTTTGCAGAAAGAGGGAAGATGGGGATAGGCTAGTGCTTTTTTCCTCGTGCCTTTGGAGGTGACTGGCAAAATATAACCAATTCCTGTAATTTCCCAGAATGCACTGATGTGAGAGTGGTAGGTCAAGATGCACAAACCTGGATGGTGCAGAATGATGTTGTGAAAAGTATCTCTGTGCTGTTACAACACAACTGGATCTGATAAGAATGTTACAGAATGTCCTAAAATGGAGCATATTGGGCTAGATCCTCCACTGAGGAAGTTGCAATCCACAGGAATAAAGCCATTTATAACACAGGCCAGGATACTGCTCAAAACCACAGTAGGATTGGTTGAGTCTAGGCAAACTTCATGGTTTTTTTATGATCTTGCCCCAAAAGTTCCATGTCTGAGAACAGAGAATAGGGGTAGGAATAATTTCCATTCCTCATTGGTAAGAAAAGTTGAGGTGCCCTAGGGAAACATGAGCTTGTGTGACCAAATATGTAAGTTGCTAAGTCATCCTGTTTTCCAAACGGGAAAGAAAAAAGATAGAAAAAGAAATAGGGCCTCAGGGAAGAAATGTGACATGAAGTGGATCGGAGTGTAAGTGAAGCAGCAGAGACAAAATAGATTAAAAACTGGAAAAGTAGAGCTTTGTGCCTGCTGCATAAGGCTGTGGGGGTGGTCACTTCATTGGGGAAAGGAGGCAGGAATGCTAACCATGCTGTTTCTATCTTGGTCTTCAGCTAAAGGGCAATGCAAGATATCCCCTAGATCTGAACAGAGAGGCAAAGTTAAAACCTGGGTAATACCCGATTTCCTAAAGCTGGTGAATGCTGTTTGGATTGTCTGTATTGAGGAGGATGGTGATTTGTGGCTTTGTTACTCTTTATGTTGAGGAGAACCAGGCTTCCTTCTGCTTGGTTTGACACAAGCAGTGACCTTCTACTGGGCTGCAGCAGAAGATGAAGTAGAGATGAAATAGCTGAGATAGTAGAGATGAAATAGCTGAGATACTTGAGAATAGAAACAAAATTTATCTGAGTTACACCAAGATCTTCCCATGAAGTGGCTCACTCACTGCCTTCACAAATCAATTACCCTGATGGCTTAGGAAGGAACCGAGAGGTGCAGTCCAACCTAGAGTCCATCACAACAGGTGGAAAAAGAGAACGGCAGAAGCACTTGCCTAGGTCTATAAATGCCGGGAGTCCCTCACCCAGCTCACTGCTGGATTGGGAGAGCAATGGGCTGAGGAACATGCAAACTTTCCTTGTCTTGTAGAGACTCTCCTGCCTCCCAGCCCTGAATTCATCTCATTTTAGCAGTGAAATTCTGTCTTCTGCATGATTGCACCGGCAGGCTTTTGTCAGCGAATTTGGTGATGTTCAAACCTGCCTCGGGGATGAGGAGCCAAGAGGTCTGACTCGAAGTGGCAGAAAGACTGCTGCTGAGAAGCCAAGTTTCTCTTTCCCGGGGTGCTGAGCGGGCAGTTACACTAATGCAGGATGCCATCTGCTTTTTCCTTCTCTAAAAGGTCATGTTTACCAAACACTGCAGAGGCAAGAGAGGTGTGGGGTTAAAAAAAAGTAATTAAACCCTGCAGAGCAGGGCCTCCTGTGCCTTCAGTGTTCACTTGGTGCTCTTCACACCTCAGTGAAGCACAGGTGCCCTGTTTGAAGCAGCCACAAGAAACCCTGTCTGCAGTGACAGGCCACGGGACCTGTGTCTAACCTGCAGAGACAGCACAGCAACCAGCCCAGGGTGCCAAGCCCTGAGGTGAGACAGGCAGCTCAGAAAGGGGCTCCACTTCCTAGGCTGAGCCGTGTGCTCCTGCAGCTGGTGAAACAGGAGGCATGGAGGGGAAGAGGAAAGAGGGGTGTGCCAAAGAGGTGGCCCAAGTGCCATTCTGAGGTGTCACCCAGACACATGTAGGAACTATAAGAAAAAAACTATGACAGCCACCCACACCACCCAGCACAGCCAGCCTTGCACCATGAGCACCACTTCTCATAAAGTGAGAGCTGCCTTAGCTATTCCAAGCCACCCTCTGGAGGAGCCTGTCTGTCCTCATGGAAAAGCAGAGATCTTAGTCCTCTGGTGGCTGAAATCCATCATGGAGAGCCAGGCCCTCAGACAGGTAGCCAGCCCAGTCTGACACCTGGACAATCATCTTTGCACCAGGAGGGAATGGGGTGCTTCAGAAATGTTTAGCTCCTGTAGTGCTGTTCCATAGCAAAAGGCACAACAACACAACAATGTGGGAATTACACAGCACACAGGGATCGAGTTTAAAGACTAAATCTGAAATGAAGGCCCTGACTTTGGCATGATGGTCCCTGTGAGACAGGAGGTTCTCGCTAGTATTATTACATTCTCTGTCTGCTTAATGCACATCTCACTGAAACCACTTCAAGTGATGCTGAAAAGAGGTTGCCTGGTTCAGTCTAAAGGATGTTAAATTTAATTGATTTCCAATATATTTACTGTACAATACTGTCAAATCTATTTTACAGGTGTGCATTCCAGACCTTTTATGAAACAAATAATGCATACTGGAATGCGTAATGAGCTTGGCTAATTACCATTAATTCCTCTTGGGTAAAACTAGTGTGAGAAGATGGCTGGATGCCACTGCTTTGCAAGGTGTTATGTGGATGTAGACAAAATCAGGATCTTGTTCCTATATTTGTCTTTGTTGGGGGAGACTGTCTGAGAAAGCTGCAGCTTGGCTGGCAGGGGATGATTTGCCAAGATCAAGTTCCAAGTTCCCTGCCTTTCTGGCAGGAGAGACTTTTGCCTTCCATCAGTTTCAGCAGGCTCCCAGAGAGCATTGCCTCCAAATCACCCTAAAACCTGAACTTATAAGCAAATCAGAAGCAATTCTTTTGCACTCAGGCCCCCTGCATGTCAGAAATCTCTCAACTTTGAAAAGATCCCATAATATATTACCAAGCCTCTCTCAGCTTTTTTTTTTTTTTTTTTTTTCATTGAATTCTGATGAACCCATTCAACATATGTCATGGGTGTCCTCAGGGAACACTGAAAGGAAATAAACTGAAAAGGCACTTTGGACTCTGCTAAGTCAGCAGCTGATATTTTTTCCTGAGTAGGGAAGCTCAGGAAAGACAGAGGGAACACAGGTTCTTGCAGACTTGGGGTCTGGACTCCATTCTACTGGCATTAGCTAGTGAACTCATTTTCTAATTCTCTATATGGCACTTTGTAGGTTTTTTTTTGTTCTGACATCTCTCAAGCTTTGAAGTCTCGTATAAGGCCATGAGAGGCAATTAATCAGGCCATTAATCACTTACAGCAATTTAAGAACACTGTATGTACAATAACCAACCAGTCCTCATAAGGAGCTCTGTGAAATGGATGCATAAATTTTTGTGGTCTTTCACAACCAGTCCATGTAGTCTTTGCCTCAGTTACAGGTCACAATCCTGCTCACTGACTGTGAATACCATGCAGAAGGCGTTTGGAAAGTTATACATGGGAAACAGAAATATGGTCTTCCCCTGGAGTGACACAGGGACACAAAAAAGAGCTGAGATAAGCCTCTGCAGGACCTCACAGCCATAGCGTCCTTCTGTGCGATTAGCTAGACCTTTTTGCATAACCATTGTACCTAGCAACAGGGCATCTGAACATCCTCTTCTTTAGTGACTGGTTTCTTAAACCACTCACCAAATCCAGAGGTGCCACTGCTATTGTTTGTTACTTTGTAACAAAATCGCTCTTATTTATCTTCAAAATCTGTTCTTCTTGGAAAGGGAGAGAAGGCGCAAAGAGATGAGTTCTGTGTGCTGACCACATGGGAGCTCTGTAGCTCTGGAGTGATCAGTGAGAAAGCTCAGTTTTAATTTCTTACAGGACTAACATTATTGTCCTTGAGAAGAGTAGCTCTTCTGGCCCCTGAGCCCTGTTTAGTCACTCAGCTACCCTGCAAACCCTTTCCTGAGAGCTCTGAAAATTACTCTTAGACCATGAACTGATCCTGGTATTTAACAGTGATGCAATGGAATATAATGGCTGGAGCATCCAACTTCTGTGCTCCTGCCTGCAGGTCTGCCTCGAAATATCTGAGGGGAAGGGGCTGCGTGTTGTTTCTCAAGTCATGAAGTATGGGAATGTCTAAGCCTGACAGTCAAGATCCAGTAGATAACCATGGTTCATCTCCACAGCTGTCAATTAGAAGCACAGATCCTTGCCCAGCTGGAAACATGTATTTCCATCCAGCAGCAAGGAGGTGATGAGGAGTATGCAAGGAAGTGCAACATCCTGATGATGTAGCAAGTGCAAAGCAGTCATATCTCTCCCAGGACAGACAGTGACACAACAGCTCTGTGCAGACATGGGGAGCTGATACTGCTAGAAATGGGCATATGGGCTTCTCTGGCTTGATAATTTACTGTCACAGATTTGGTCTTTACGCTCCCAAAACAGCAGGGAGGGAGAAAAAAGAGAGTAATAAAAACCCCTCACCGTGATACCATTTCTCCTCTATCCTCTCCCTTCATCCTTCCCTTACTCTAATCCTTACATAAAATCTTCCTGAGAAACCTGCACATAAAAGCTAAGTATCAGAAGTCTTACTTACTTGTGCTAAATAAAAATATTTATGGATGCCAGCTGAATTGTCTCAGTGAGAGCTTTTTCACCATCCCTCTTTCTTGAAACAAACACTGGGATTCAGCTCACAACCCTGACATCCGTGTTGTGAAATGCTAGACTGGGGATAGTGTTTTATATAAGCCCTGAGTCAGATTGTCTGTAGTCACCATTTCTGTTGACAAAGCTGGCTGTGTCTGCCACAGGCATATCAAGTCAGCAGTGCAAGCGGACATACCTGCAACACGAGAGACATTTTTCACAGCAGATGGAATCTATCTGTAATAGTGACTAGGCTTGTTGTTGTGGGCCATAAAAGTCATGTAGGAACACCTAGGAGGAAGAGAACAGCTGAATTTGTAGTCTTCCTTTTTATGTGATTGCAAGTGATTTACATTAATATTGCAGCTTTGAATCAGACAGAATTCAAAGAAATTACAAACCTTCCCTAACTGATTGCGTGACTGTAAAAGCCGTGAATAATGGTGGCATATGATACTTGAGGACAGCAAGTAAAGAACACTGATTACAGCTGAAACTGCAGGGGTGATGCTGGGATTCAGAACTAAGTTGACCTAGCTGGAGTTTGGCCGGGACTTTGGGATTCACACCTTAGACTCTGCGTGGGACTTCTAATTATGACAAGTGGTCAGACCAATTTTCTCATCCAAGAAACAGAATGTGCAATAGCTCCATTCCCTTTCTTCATCCCACAGCCAGGGAGTCTGATTGCTTACTGGCCAAGGGAAAGCAAATGAATTCCCCTAATTTGCTTAATAACATTTTTTTTTCCCCAGAGATCTTTCATGCTATACTATCTATCCTTGCCCTCCTTACTTTCCGTACTGTTTGTTACTGTGATTATAATAGATCCTTGAGCCTTCTTTTGTTAACAAAACCTGTGTCCTACCAATGCAAATCAACGGTGTCACTTGGGACAGAGGGAAAATGTCAGGATTGTTAAGTTTTAGTTTATTTCACGGTAGCATCAATTTTGATCTTTAGCAGTGTATTTTATTTCTTATTTGGGGCTTCATCAGTCATTGCTACTGGAGAACAAAGAATAGGCCTTCCCAAAACACTTCCTCAGAAACAGGTTCAAGATGGGAGTAAACCTGGGATGAATACAGGTTTGGTAAGTGGAACCATAGGGCTGTAATGGTAACATTCAGACTGCTAAGCAATATCAGTCTTTACCCATTTTTTCCACTGCTTATAAGTCACTGAAGTTTACCGCTGAAGCTGAAATTTCCCAGGTTTGTTCAAAGGTGAAGTAGGTCTGCCTTTTTTTTTCCCCAGATTTTTTCACACTAAAAAAACTTAAAAATGGTTCAGCCATTTTTTATCACATTTTTTCCCACAACAGAACATGCAGAAACTATTCCCACTTCAGCAAGAGTGTTTGCTATCGCGTTCTGGACAACACAACAGCCAAACCAGCATGGGTTTAAAAGTTTATATTTAGCATAAAAACATCTAGCTGAAAAATGCCTTTGAGTGCTCCAGTGGAATCTGATTTTGATTTGACCGAATTTTGACCCTGAGGAAATTCCATGCATAAGCACAATCCGTTCTGTATGGCTGTATCCACCGGGCTTGGAGCATGCATGGAGGAGGAAGGCAGGGTTAATGTGTATGTGTGCTTAGCTGATGTCCTTATCCCAGCACAGGGTCTTTAGGGGCTTCAGTAATGCCCTGGGAGAGCAGTGCTGAGGCTGATGGTGCTTCTCACACATCTGTGGCTGAATAGTCCTTGCAGTCTTAGGGCCCTCCTGTGTTTTGAGGAATAACCTAAATGCCTAAGGAGGTTAACGGAGGCTTCTTGAGCATTTTAGATTGGTCCAACACCCTGTGCCTCCCTGGCAAGGGTCAGAATCGGGTCTGGTGAGGGTACCTAGGGTCAGACACTGCCCAGTCATCAGTAGATCCATGGTGATGTGGCAGGTCCAAGGGTTAGTTAGGAAGTCAGTCTTCAAGGTCCAGATCAAGTGGCCTGTGGCCACATAAAGGGGAAAGCTGTGGCAGGGCTGGAGACCAGCACTCTTACAGTGTTTCTGGGGCAGGGATTGATGGCTCCAGGCTGGGGAGAGAGCCTGGGGAACCTTCATATCTGGAAATATATAAGAGCTGCCTGGAAAAGGCCCAGATCAACCTTATCTGTCTCCGAAAATGGCCCTTCTCTGAACAGGGAGGTGGAGGAGAGACCTCCAGCCTTCCCTCCCAGCCTAGGTTAGTTTGCGATTCTACAAAGCCTGCTAGTTTTACTTCTGCATTAGCAGAGGATGCAGGATATCCTGTCACTGTGAATGTTACTCACTCAGGCTCTACACTGTGTGTGACAGAAAACCAAGCAGAGAGATGCACCCACCAGAGGTGATGTCCTCCTTATGGAGCAGCAGGACTGAGCACCGCAAACCCTTAGGCACGCTCCATGTTCTACCCAGAGCAGCCAGGGGAGTCCTCGGGAAAGCAGAGCTAAGCATATGTGCCAGTGTTTAGAGGACCATCATGTCAGGGAATATTTGCTGGCGTCTAGAGTCCATTGAGGCTCCAAGGGAAGTCAAGGGAAGGTGAGCTCTCCATCTGACTGCCTCAGGCCCTGACTTGCCCTAAAGAAGGTCTGCATAGCACATTGGGCACTGTGGCCTTGACTCAGCAGAGCAATTTGGAGTGTGTGTCTTGCTGAATGAGAGCTTATGCATCTAGCTGAAATTGCTTTATAGGGTACAGTCCAGTTCCCACTGAAGTACTCAGGAAGCTTTTGCCATGCACTTCAATGAAAATGTGATCAAATCTATGTCCCCTGGTCGTCCCTTAGGCTGAGGATAAAAATTGCTGCTCTGTTGGTTAAAATCAGAATGGATAGAACGGGGGCTGCCAATAAAAATGTTACAGTGAGATCTGTAAGGGAAAAGCCCTTTAGTAAGATTTCCTGCAATGTGGATGGATGTAGAACAGAGAGAGTTAAAATCAAGAGTTAAAAATATCTTTAGGTGTAGGAAAAAGTGTAGCATCAAGAATAGAACAATGCAAACTTTTATAAGGTGTTCAACCTAAAAGAACAGTTTTATGCCTCATTTTAATGTATTTCCTGACTGATGAGTATGCAAAGACGTCATTTTAAGACTCTTTGACAGTTGGTTATATAGCATTTATGTAAGAGACTGGTTTCTTCTGTGAATTTATTTTTTTAAGTGTAACTAGTGACTACAGGTATATGTATAAAAGAAGAAACTTTCTAAATTTAAGTCCTTCATCTTTCTTAATTCTGAAGTTGTGGTAGTGCCTGGCTCATCAGACTTGGAGCCCTCTTAGAAACTGTGGGAATATTTCTAAATTTGACTGTTAATCTGTTGAACAGAAAAAGCTGCCATTGGAGAGAATAAACTTCCTTTCAAAGTACTAGTACGTGTGCAAAAGTGCTCTGAGGCTTAGGAGGCAAAGTCTATCTACAGCTAGAAGATTTGGACTCTTAAGGGCTTACAGCACTTTTGAAAATGAGACTTAAATGCTTCTAAGTAATCTGGGCACTACAGAAAATCATATCTAATTTCCCTCTTTTTGCTCTGACATCAACACCAATCATAAAAGGATTTATTATCTAGTTGATAGCAGAACTGGTTTTATGTGGAGCAAAACCAAGAGAAAGAAATATGATTCAGAAGTGAATTAAATAATTTGATAGTGTTTAAATATGGGAGGCAGTACATATCCTTGGTTTCAGTGAAATTAAATGCCTTGGTTCCATAGTAATTATTTCCAAAGTTGATGTTGTTCCCAGCTAAATGCTCATCCCTTGGAAACCATTGAAACTGTGTCTGATGGACATGGTGCAGTAGCAGCCAGAGTCCATGTAGGCATGAACGCTCCTGGAAATCATAAATTATTCCTCTGTAGCCACAGGAAGGAGGCTAAGGTAACAATGAACAAACACTCTCACGGTTCAAACAGAACCCCAGAATAACAAAATCTTGTTTGAAATTTGGTGATTTTGGAATATAGTTGGGAAGAGGGGTTAAGTACAGACTTCCTCATCACTTCAGTGGATCAGACATATGCTAATCCCATCCTGCCTGGAGCAAGATGTCAGCTCTCTTAGAGTGCACTGTTGTCAGGCCCTAGTTTTGCACAACTGCTGCTGTGGCTGACAGGAGAAAAGAGAACTTTCCCTTCTCCACAAGATCTCAGTGGCAAAGCAATTTGTGTGTCAGAAGGAGGCGGCTTCTTTCATGGAAGCTCTGCAGTCTGTGATGGCTGTATTGGAGACGCTCTTTAAAGGGTCAGGATCTCAGGGCTGGCTGGCTCTGCTGCCTCTTTATAGTCTCAGCTCTGCAAGAGTTTCTCTGGAAACTCTGCAACATTCAGTCACCCCTGCCCCATTTCCCACATGCCCTTAGACACTCCCAAGGGAAAACTGGTTCCTTGGGATCCAGGCTCCATGCCAGATGGGACTCAGAATGTGCAGGGAGATGCTGAGCAATAGGCAGCAAGTGCACAGGGGTGATTGCCAGCTGCTCCAGAGGGCAGGAGAGCAGTCCATAGGCCATAACACCCTCCTTGGCTCCCCGCCTCCTCCAGCTGCAGCACCTGGAGCAGAGGCAGCCAGGCAGCTCCTGGAGTCACAGGACTGGTTCATACAGGGGTGCCTGCCCTTAGAGAGGGAGGCATCAGAGCTTTGGCTGGATCAGCCTTGAGTCCTGACCCATCACTGGAGGAGACCCCTGACAGCCCAGGCTCCCCAGACATTTAAAATGCAGCTCAGGGAGTGAGTATAGTGAACAACAACAAACATGACCATAAACCAAATATAATATAAACAAATAAAAAAAGAGAAACGTTGCGTTTTGTTCACAGTGACGATCCCAGCGGTTCCACAAGCAAGAAAGCCGGGTGTGAAACGGAGGATCCGAAGGAGGCCGGCAGACAGAGTGGCCAGGAAGGCAGGTCCGACACCCTGACGCTAAAAGCCCAGCATGCGGAGCTCCAAGAAGAGCAGGCAGCGGGGTGTTCCCCTCTGGTGCAGAAGGCGAGCCTCCACCACACGGGCTCCCCAGTGAGAGTGCAGCGCAGCAAAGGGACGGCCTCGTGTTCCCATGCAGCTGCCTCCGATTATGAGCTCTCCCTTGACCTAAAGAATAAACAGGTACCAAGGCTTCCTCCTCAGGCTGTGGGAGAAGGGGATGGGGCGGGTGGGACTGCATTTGCACTGTGGTGGGACGACTTTCAGCAAGTACTTTAGCCTTTTGTTCACCTTGAGCTTTGGCCCTGCCTACCTGCCCCTTAGGCTTCCTGGGGCTGATGGAGGAAGTAGCTTCCCCACCTCTGGCTGAGTCACCCTTTCACCCAAACCTGCCACTGTCTGCTCCTCCTTGCCTGGATTCTGTGGTCCAAAATGGACCTAGAAACCCAGCTGTGAGTGTAAGCTTAGAGATGGGCATCCAGAGGTAGTGCCTTGCTCCCAAGCGTACAGTGCTTGTGGGGCTCCCAGCAGCTGGTTGTTCCAGGTGACCTCCCTCATGGGAGAGTCTCCAAGAACCATCTTGCCATCTTGGATCATGCGGGGCAGGCCCCCAGCACACTTTTGCATTGGCATGAGCTTTCAAGAGGAAGTGGGGTTTATTCAGTGAGTGTCCTGCACAGTATCTACCATGATATTTGTACACTGCTGCCACCACTGCCCTCAGTCCAGAGTAGGATGCTGAAAAGATAGGCAGGATTACCACGCTGAGAGAAAATGACTCAGTCCTAGAAGTTGCAAGCCTTGCCTTCTGTGCCTGAGGCGCCAGCCTAGCTCCAGAACACAAGCGTGCCCGTCTCTAGCTCCATCTCTGGATGGGCTCCCAGCAGGGGACAGTGGGACAGGGTCTAACAGCAGCTGGCCTCCTCCCTCACAGATATTGAGGTGGAATGTGCCCCCTCCCTCCATGTCTCTGCAGATTACAGTCCAGGAGAGCTGTTGTGCTAAACAGAACCTAAAGCATAATTTCTGCCTTTTCCCTGGGAAGGCAGCTCAACCAGAGGCTGTAGGATATGCAGACCATGCAGTCTGTGAGGTGAGGAGGACAAGCAAACACTAGTGACAGTGTCCAGATTATGTTCAGTGGGAGAATTCAGTGGGAGCTGTGCTATTGCAGCTGAAGGGTCTCAGCTAATGAGGTTTTCACAGAAGAAGCTGCTACTTCTGGGACATCTCTCTACCACTTCTCTCAAGGCACTGATTCTGTCCCTAAACATACATGTCAGATCAATGACCCAATAATTTCTGAGCAAAGGAGACACCCTGGCTCTCTAACTCTGTCTTTCTCAAAATACTGCTTACTCAACTCAGACAGAATTCTTGCTTCACACCAGGAAAAAAAAAAGAGAGACTAATTAACTGGCTTCACAAACTAATGTGACACATCCTCAGGGTGGGCCACATCTTGACTGCTATATATGGGCTTAGCCTCCTCGTTGTCCTAGAGCTGCTCTGGTTTGTCCTGGGGAGTGTCTGTCCTGTGTTATTTTAGCTTTAAGGTCATGTTGCCATATCATTGTTCTTGCAGCAGAGGCCAAACCTGCCCTGGATGCATGTGAACAAGAGAGATGTGTTTAGCTGATTGTTCATTAATGGCTGGTGCCCGCAGAACTGACCTTGCAGGGACTGAGCTTATCTCCTTGGTGAAACCACTTTTCTCACAGCAAAGGGGCCTTACAATTTGTGTGCCCCTTCAGACGCACGGATGTCCTCAGTGAATTGCCTCCAGCTCTGGCAGGGGGGATTTTCAGGCAGCAAAGAACACTATTTCTTCCACCCTTGCACTGTAGTATGTGTCTTTATAGGTATTCCTATCAATTTACTCATCAGGTAGTTCTCTTAAATGGTAATAATGGTAGTAGGACCTGCACAGTGCTGTCCCAGTAGAGCCCTACTTATAGCAGAACTTGTAATACAGGAATAGAACTTACACTAAGAAAAACAGGTGGAAGGAGACATTTTTAGTCTCACTGCACAATTGAAGTCACATTTACCTTTTGAGAGAGGACTGAGTGCTAGTAAGGAAGGAGGGTAAAGTGCAGCCTCCTCTGCAGAGCTTGGACCAGTCATTGCCCCTCAGCATCATCCTAGAGAGCTCATGAGTGGCTTCATGTCTCTCCTTGCTCCCTACCCCATGAAACAGAGAATTCTGATAGTGAGCAGAGCAGAAGTACTCTATGCTTGTGATGCCTTTTCCTGGTCTTAAAATCAGGAGTCATACACAGTTAGAAGGGGAAAAGGGATTTTACCTTGGTATTTATTTTAAGGATCCTTAGGTGCACACGGCCAGGTCGAATGCACTGAAATGCACACCTCAATGCACACCCCAAAAGATCTGGTATAACATTATAGATGTTACTAATTAGCAGATCTATCAAAGATTCCCCAATGAGAGGCTCGAGTGAGCCCCCCTCCCTAAGGAACCTTCCCCTGGATGGTTCTATCTCAGGTTACAGAATGTGTTCTGGAGAGGACCTTGGGGTCTGGGGCGCACTGATCCCTAGCTACGAAGCTTCTAAATGTTTAGTCTCTTAGCTTGACAAACAAGTGCAAGAATGTAGGCAAAAAGCACTAAGAATACAGAAGTTGTAAAAAGGTATAACAGGGGTATAAAAGAAAAGGCAAAAAATCTTCATGGCATCACTGGGGATCACAGGAAAGAGGAGCATGCTTTCAGTCACACATACTCTTGGGCTGTGCTGAAGGGCAGCAGGTGTCCCGTGGATGAAGGAAAACACCCCACTAACAAATATCCCTTAGAGCAATGTCCTTCCATTGTGAGAAGCTGGAGGGAGGGGGAAGCATTAAGAATGAGTGAGAGAGAACATGTATGCTTTGTATGTCTTTTTTTTTTTTCTAATTTTGTCTTTTTTTCTTTCTAATTTTTTTACAATGCATGCATTGCCTTGAGTGACTCAGTTTCTGTCCCTGAGCCTGATTCTTTTCTTGTTTTAACATGGTGGCACATCACCATGCTCAGTGGCAACCAGTGCTAACCGAGAATAAGAACAGGCCATGATCTCTCCTGGCAGATTTATGAATTTATGCCTATGGGCAACAGAGCCATGGGGCATGAGCCTCAAATGTTTGGCTGTATCCAGGCCTGCACTTTGGCTTGCCTTAGGCTGACCGTGTTAAATCTCCCTTCATCTGCAATCCCTCATGGCAGTGGATATTTCACAGCCATTTCTAATTCAGCCACAAGGCCTGAATTGCTCAGAATGGGTATTCATATTGAGGCCCAGAAATGTATTAAGCTAATTATTCTTTGAAATCCCTGTGATCCCCCTCCTGCATTTCCCTTCCTTTGGTGCCGGCTGTCAGATCATTCCCCAGAGAAGAGTAGCTTTAAGTAGGCAATTACTTGTGATTCATAGGGTTTATTAGGAGTGAGAGAAGGCCAATCAGGTCTGGCCTTTCTCGCCTCTCAGATGGGAAGAGAAGGTTCCTTCAGCCATACAGACATACATCTCCATTACCCGTGACTGCTGTGGTGCTAATGGATGCCCTTTCCTCCTCTGGAGAGGAAGAACACAGGCTACAGCTGTGTGAAATCCTTAATTCCTTTGGACTGTCAGTTAGCTCGACCTGACAGCAAATGAGTAGGTCTCAGACATCAATAAGCAGTAAATGGCTGGGCTACAGCAAAGAAAAAGAGATGGAGACCCACTGCTACCAAACACAAGAGGGGAGGGTGCCTCTCTCTGGGGGGGGGCTGCGTCTGGCTCTGCCAGTTTTCTCAAGAATCCCCTGGAACAGTCCCTGTCCCTGTTATCCCAGCTGAAAGGTACTGTAGGATTTCCCTTTCTTTGGACAGTGCCAGTTGGCAGTGGACCACATGCAGAACCCATTCTTGCCTCCCTGGTATGAGCCAGAAAACAGACCAGTTGGGAAGTCCTCTCACTTTAGATCTTGTTCTGCTCCTTAATGTCTTAGTCCTCCGGGAGGATGGAGATTATGAACTGCAAAAAGCTGGTGATGTTTTTTATCAAGGTACTGACAGCTTGCTCTGTTCCTTTAGACTTTTAGAAGGATCTCTCCTCACTAGTTATTGAAGTCTGCCATTTTTGGAACTGTCCTTGCATGAGATAAACTGGCCTTTTACTTCAGATCAGCAGTGACATCTTGTCTTGGCCTCTAATAAGATCAGAGCATATGAATTTTATGTTTTCAGAATGGCTGTCACCTCTTTGGAAACCTCAGATAATTGTAAGGCTCCTGCTTCTGCTTTATTTTGCATTTTACAGTTATTCTGTCCCTCCCATTTGTTCCTCTTTCCCTCCTAACACAATTAGCTCTACATTTTCATTAACCAGATCATTATTTTAAGTGCTCACGGTCAGTTGTCAGTAATAACTGTCTGGGTTGGGCCTTTGCAGGTTATTGGTTTAATTTACACTTATCTGCATGAGCCTTCCTCCTGAAGGAAAGCGCCAAGGGATACTTCAGTCTCTTTCCAGGCAGGCCAGCTTTAAAGACGTGTCAGGAGTGCTGGTTTTATGGTGGGATTTAAGATGTCCTTGTTTATTCAAAAGGCCTGCTGCCAGGTCTTGTGGTAAATGACACTGAATCCATGATTACTGTGGGGGTGATTTTTAGCATCATTTACGCAGACCCTTTCTGGGTGGGCAGCAGTGAAAGTATTAGGCAAATGTTCTTGAAATTAGGAGTAAGCAGAGCTCTGAGCCAGCTGCCTCTACAACTGCAGTGATCAACCCCATTACTAAGAAAACTGCTGGTGTTTCTCAGTGCTGGTCTTTGATGTTTGCCTTGGACAGACTGTGAGCTCAAGGGCCAGGCAGACAGAAAACAGAAGCCAACCTGATGTTTGAGCACAAGGCAAAGGTCCCTGCTTCATGTCCAGAGAGGGAAATATGAAAGGATGCACTCCCCATCCCACTCTCTTCCATAAATATCAGCCTCCCAGTACTTGCTCCACAGCCAGGATATCAGTGCAGGCAAAAAATGGCTGGGCTTATGTTGTTCCTCTCTGCCTGTCATCTCCCAAGGTCACATTATCTTCCTCTGCTTCCAGAGGAGAAAGTATTGGAAGGATTCCAGAGGTCATTTGCACTTCTCATAGCTGTCAGACCAGGCCTCCACGTGTACCTACGTCACTCACTGATGGTTTTATCTGTAACTTTATGTCATGTTGTAAAAAAGAAGAAGGAAGCAGGTGACATGACATGACTCTGTGAGCTGATGCCTCAGTCTCACTTTGACTGTGAAAGCAACTTGCACATAAGCTCAGACCTTGTGTGAGCTCAGTTCTTCAAACTGTGTGAGTACTGGGCCAACAAGGCATGGTGAGGGACAAGTGGTATGTCTGGGGATGAGGATGCAGTCAGTAAAACTTGTCCTTTGGTTCTGCGAATGAGCTCCTACTCACCACATGACTGATGCATTGAATCCTCTGCTAATCCAGGACTGACTTAACCAGCACTCTCAGTCCTGCCCTTCATCATTTTTTGGTTTTTCTACATGTGTGCACACACTTATTAACACTACAGTCTGCACCTGCACTCTGCCCTGTGAAGTGCCAGCGATGTAGAGTTCAGCTCATAGTTCAGCCTAAGTCTCAGTGAAGGTAGTTTAAGTTCATTCTTTTTTTTCTTCAACCCCATCTTCCACCTTCATCTTCACACTGTCCCCCTTGTCCTCTGTTAGTCACTCGTTGGAACCAAATCATCTGTCATTCTCCTGGAACTTGTTGGTGAAAACCCAGCTGCAGAGGAAGAGTGGGGAGATTACCAGGAAGTTTAAATTCTAGACTACAGGAATGACTATACATACCTGCTTTGCTGAAGCCAGTTGAGATGGTGCTCAGCTGTGTGTTGATGTATTTACATGTGTTTGTTTTTACCAGCTCAGGAAAATCCTCCTTCTACTTGTTTTTAGTATCTTGTCTCGACACTTAAAATTCAGATTTTTTTACCTTTCAAAATCGAGAGTCTTTCTTTTTCTGGGTATTTTTCTTTTCATTGCTGGCTGACACCTGAAGAACTCACATATCAAAAAGGAAGACAATCTGGGATCCAGAGTGCTTTTTAAGAGACACAAACTCAGAACAAACCCAGCCTCCACTAACTTATATGGAAGTTGATGTTTCTCACTAACTGCTAGATCAAGCCAGCATTCTCTGCATTTAAAAATTGAATTCTCTTCCCTTTTTCTAAATGATTTCTCCTTTCCCTGAAAGTATTTCCTAAGGTTGCTGAGGAGGGGAGGAGCACTAGTAACACTCTGAGACAAGAGATAATGCTTAACATTACCAGGGCACCGCTGAGCAGGAAGACACATTGCTGGAACGTTGTATTCCCAGTGATGAGCTTGCCCTAAAGGCCATCAGAAGTGAGTCTGCAAGGGAAGGGCACCTGCAGGCTCCAGCTTTTATGACTGGCACTCAAGCAAGAGGCATGATCCTGTTACAGCTGTGAGGAAGCTCGTGGTGCTGATGATTTAGCCAGTCATGCCCAAAGGGGAACCTTCTGTTGAAATCAAGGGCATGGCATTGCAGGGAAAAGCTAATTCAGTGTCAGAAGTTCCTTTGACAGTCATTGAGGACTAATCAGTGTAGGGACGGGGGCAACAAGAAGCCATCGGGAGGCAATTGGCAAAAACTAATGTCTCTGTTCTCTATTTTTCAGATCGAAATGCTAGAGCACAAATACGGCGGCCACCTGGTGTCTCGCAGAGCAGCTTGCACCATCCAGACCGCGTTCCGGCAGTACCAGCTCAGCAAGAACTTTGAGAAGATCCGCAACTCCCTGCTGGAGAGCCGCATGCCACGCCGCATCTCCCTGAGGAAAGTCCGCGTCCAGAACTCAGAGAGCTTCTCCGCGGAGAAAGCCCTGGTGGAGGGGTACAACTTCGTGGGCATCCCACTGGTGAGGTCCCCGTCCTTGCCAGCCACCATCAGTGGGGCACTGACCGAGCTGGAGGACTCCTTCACAGAACAAGTTCAGTCCCTGGCCAAATCCATCGATGATGCCCTCAGCACCTGGAGCCTGAAGACCATGTGCTCCCTGCAAGATGGGGGCTCGTACCAGATCAGGGAGACCTTCAGCGCTAGCTCCATGCAGCCAAACCAAGACTTAGAAGCTGAGCTGCAGGATCAGGAAAAGGAGGAAGGTCTCCTGCCAGATACTCTACCCAAGAGCAGCAGCACTCTCATGATGGCTTTTCGAGATGTCACAGTTCAGATTGACAACAAGAACATCTCTGTCTCCTCATCTACCTCGGTGTCCATGGCAAACTGTCTCAGCAGCAACGACCAGGCTGGGCTCTCTCAAGCTACCAAGACTGAAGAAAGCCCAGGAGAAGGGAAGGGAGAAGCCAGTGAACCACCGTCTGCCCCAGAGAGCTTGCCTGAGAACAGCCACATGCTCACCGAGGTGGATGTCAGTACCAACGGCACGGGGGACAGCAGTGCTGAGCCGGATCAGATGGCGGTGCAGAAGCTCCAGTTTGACACAAGCAATGAGGCAGGGCAAAGCAAAGGCTCCGAGTCCGAGAATGCAGACAACTCAGAGCAGCTGAGCAGCAGCAGCACCTCCACTTCAGCCAAGTCAGCCTCTGAAGTGTCCTCAAAAGAAGCCCTGCAGGCCATGATCCTCAGCCTCCCAAGGTACCACTGCGAGAACCCAGCCAGCTGCAAGTCCCCCACACTTTCCACAGACACCATGAGGAAACGCCTTTACCGCATTGGACTGAACCTCTTTAATATGTAAGTAACTCTTCCTCTGCTTCCCGGCCTGTGTTATGCCTCACAGGGACAGATGATGGCAGGCTCTTGGTCTAGATCCATATCCAGGGAAGTTCGTTTCTATTCAAGGGCATGACCATCTGGGCATGCAATGCACAGGACAGGTTGGCTTCCCAGAAGCTCTTTCCCTAAATTCTCCCAAGCACTGTCCTTCTCTTCTGCCTAACAGAGGAACAAGCCCTCTGTCCCATGAGTAGTGTCCATGCTCTCAGAATTCACTGAACCTTCAGTTCCAGTTGCTGTCCATTTGGCATCCACCAGATGAGCCTGGAATCACTCTGGTTCACTCTGTTGCAAAGGAACAAATGCAGCTGGGACTGTAAAGCCAGCCCTGGTTACTTAACATAGGGCAATTCCAAGTAAAGAGACAGAGAGACAGAGGTAGAGCTGAGCATAGCTAGCCCAGTATGAGTCATAATGGCAAAATTATGTCTCTGGCTGTCATTTTTCTTCAGATACTTGGGTAGATTTTCGCCTGACAGACCAGGTTTAGTCACCTGTCTCTCACATATCTGAGTTTGATATCCTATGAGAAGG
Organism: Corvus hawaiiensis; assembly: GCF_020740725.1. Lineage (NCBI taxonomy): Eukaryota > Metazoa > Chordata > Aves > Passeriformes > Corvidae > Corvus > Corvus hawaiiensis. The sequence goes on from NC_063216.1 coordinate 292,537, forward strand.
CTGTAGGTGTGAAAGCAAAAGCAGAGCTGAGGTTACCATCAGAGGAGGGTAAGTCACAGGGTCACACGTAGATTGGCAGAAAGCAGCTAAGGAGTTTTAGATTTGCTCATTGCCTTTTGATGAGACTTTTCTCATCTAAGCAAGCCACAAGAAGTACTGGGTTTTACTTTATCATCACGCTCTCATATCTCTGTCTTTCATTTTCCACTTGAGTCCCCTAACAATGAGGAAGAAATGTGCCCATACTAGGAGAATGTTTTTCCACACGTTATTGTGGGCATTTTAGTCAAAGCAAGGACTGATCGTTATGCAGTCCTAGGCAGAAGTTTGTCACAGACAAAGGGGCAATGCACAGGACTTATATATGTGTACCATGGAGGCTGTGGACTCCAGGAGGCAGGACCCAGGAGGACAGGTTTTTAGGATTGGTCTCAGAGCACATCTAGAAGGGAAGTGATGTTAGGTCAGACAGTTTTGGGACTCTTACAGAACTGAGAAGGACATGTTTCCAGTTCTAAGGTCAGGTTGGAGGACAGGAGTGAGGAAACTAACGTGTTAGCCTTGGGGAATGACACCTTTCTTCATTCTCTGAGTGGTATCTAGGGGACACATGGTTCCCTTTGTGACTTCCTATCCAAGGGGCTGGGAAGGCCATTAGGCTTTCTGCAGTTATTTGGTTGTTGCTTTCCCTGTCTATTTCCAGGAGAAGCCAGAAGAAGTTTACTATTGTGGGGTTTGGGATGTGGGCACTGATCCGTAGGGCATGGAGCTGAGGCTGTTGTGTGCGTGTGCTCACATCCTTTTTCCTGGCTTTCCCTGGAGCAGGAGCTGAAAGCCTGCAGTTTCTAGTGGAATCTGCCACAGTCTATCTGGCCTTGCCCTGCATTTTTGGAAGGCAGTGCTCTGGCTCAGAGCACGCCTTTGGAAACACATCGATGCAGTGTCACTTTCCCCATCCTTGCTGCACTGTGAGGGGGTGAAATCCCTGGAATGGCGAGTGCTTCATTATGCAGCACTGCTGTAACAGCTCAGTGTGTGTGGGCAGCTGGCTGCGTGGGCAGAGGGAAAGCCAGCAGGACGTGAGGAATCCCGCAGCATTTGCTGGCTCTTCTTCACACCCCTGCAACACCAAAAATGAGTAGCAGGGACCAGGCTCAGGAGAGAGGGGAGTAGAGTTGTCTGCTGCACATCTGGGTAAAAGCTGTATGCTGCACTACATGGGATACATCTGCAGGTGTTCAGTGGCAGAGATGCTGTATTGCTATCAGGATTTTGTGGAGAACAAATTGAATCCTGGGAAAAACTGATGAAAGGCTGCTGTTAGTGAAAGAATATTTGAGTTATAGTCTAGGCAGTTCAGGAGAGCTGTCACAGCTGGACTGTTTCATCCTGCATCCTCTGATGGCATTGTGTTTGCCACCTCTACTGAACACCTGTACATCCATGCCAGTGTGTGCATTTTTCTGGCCATATTCAGCTCTCAGCTCCTCTGGAGTGGATCCAAACTCAGTCCAGTGACCGGAGTCACACAGGTGTAGCTGAGTTCATCCTCATGTTGTGAACACCATACTGTCCCTAGCCAAACACCAAAGTGTGCAGGTGGACGTTCATTTTATGAATCTCTGTTGCTTAGTTTGACTTGTGTCCTGACCATATCACCTTTGCACTTAGCAGGGAACTTTACCTGTACTCTTCCATGGTGAACCAGTAGGTCTGTGTGATAATAAAGAAGGTGTATTGCTGCTTTTCCATGAAGAAGGCCTGGGGTTTTCAGTATCAGATCTTGCACTGTCCTATTTATAAATTTGATTGTTCTTGCAGCCCTCTCCCCAGGGATGCCACACTGCCCAGGATATTTTCTTTTGACATTACAGAGTAAGCAGAACTATTTCAAGCCCATCTACTTTTTATATGCCCGTGAGGCCCCTGTAAGGAGCAGGCCATTCTGCTGAATGCTGATCCCCTTATAGCTAGACATATGTTGCTCACCCACATACTTCACCACCTGACAATGTCACAGTCTGTGCCTGTGCATATCATGCATTCGCGTGCTCTGAAATCTCATCCTATTCTTTCCTCACCCCAGGAAACTGCCTGAGCAAACTCGCTCCTTGAGCCTTGACAAAGAACCCTGAATTTGGATTAATGATGGAAGTATAACATCATTTCATGAAGTCACCCTGTTACCTCTCTCCACTTGCTGGCTCAAGAAGTGTGGCAGTCTTCCTGCCATTGCAGTGATTCACCTCAGCAAAGCACATCATGACAGAGACCCTTCAGTGAGACAGACTGAAATATAGGAAGAAAACTTCCTGCACAATACGCCCGTACAATTTGTTCTTGTCTGCGCTGCGAGACAGGCACCACATAGGCTCGCAGGCACTCCTAGGATACACAGGGGCTCATAAGAAAGATGGGGACAGATGTTTTAGCGGGGCCTGTGGCAATAGAACCAGGGATAATTGTGTTAACCTGAAGGGGGGCCGGTTTCAATTAGATGCGAGGAAGAAGATTTTTACAATGAAGGTGGTGAAACACTGGCACAGGTTGCCCAGAGAGGTGGTGGATGCCTCATCCCTGGAGATATTCAAGATCATGTTGGAGGGATCTCTGAGCAACCTTGTCTAGTTGAAAATGTCCCCACTCACTGCAGGGGGGTTGGAGTAGATGGCCTTTAAAGGTCACTCCCAACCCCAACCACTCTGCTTCTGTAAGAGCTGCGTGTGCAGGCACAGACACTAGCACACTAAGAAGCAGAAAATCACTCCCACAGCCAGGCAATCAGGCCCACTCAGCACCAGACCTGTTCTCGGAGAGACACAGCCACAGAAGGAGAAAAGCCCTCTGTCTGCAAGCCACACACTGCTCCCTCTCTTCTCTGACAAAGCATTCTCTGGGTGCCTTCTCTCACACACAGAGATTTCTGCCTGATGGCATGGATCAATAGAGAAGGGACAAAAAACACAGCTAAGGGTGGGGGAAGTGGAGGAAGAGATAAGCAAATCTGAATATGGGATTTCTGTTCAGGCAGCCAACATCAAGCTCAGGTGAGGCAGGTAAAAAAGTATCACTCAACACTGAGCATTGAAAATGTATGAAAAAGAGAATTATTTATGTAACAGAAAAAGTGCCCATCTTTGGTTATCCCCCTTGGAGCCTTGAGCCTCGAGCCTCATTTGCCCATAGACCATGGCAGCAATGTCTCCTAAGTTTCTTCACAGAAGAAAGAGCCTTTGACTCTGGAGCAGATGGATGGCAGAAGAGTCACTGACAAGGTGTGGTACAATGCAGCAGGACCCTTTGAGGCAGTGGCATGCCACTTGTGATTACCAGGTGACAGCAGGTGCTGCAAGTGACACAGCAGGTCCTGTGACATCTTTTTGTCCTCAGCAGCAGCTAGGGGGGCACATAGCAAGTCACATTTCCTCACGCTAACCAGTCCCATTGCTGACACACACATGAACTCGTAGGAGCTCAGCCGCGTACCAAGGGCTGCATTGATGCAAGCCATGGGGTGAGCCTCTGAGAGATCAACGCAAACTCACCATGTCTCTGTCCTTCCCTTCCAGAAACCCAGACAAAGGCATCCAGTTCCTGATCTCCCGAGGCTTCATCCCGGACACCCCCATTGGGGTGGCACACTTTCTGCTCCAGCGGAAGGGCCTCAGCCGCCAGATGATTGGGGAATTCCTGGGCAACAGCAAGAAGCAGTTCAACAGGGACGTCCTGGAGTAAGTGTGGAAATCTCTTCCCCTCCTCCCTGCACTCTAAAGGAGTTGCCAGCCCACTCTGCCCCTGGCTGCACCAGGAAGAACTTTGTTGTCCTCCATGCCACTTCATCCCCACTCTTCAGGAACTCCACCATTGCCAATCCCTATCTGGCATCCCTCAACACATTTCCCAGCTATGTGATTGACCCTTAACATCATCAGTTTTTTCATTTCAGTCCCTCCTCAGAAGGCCTACGGTCACCTAGCAGGAGTTCAGCACTGTCAGGTGGTAGAACTAGACATGGTGGCAGGTTTGGGGGCTGCGAAACTCTGAGGCTATCCCATCCATATAAAGCACTTCTGATGCCTTCTGGGAAGTATTAAGAGAGGCAGAGGAGGAAAAATATCTGCTCCTTGCTGTGAGACCAGCAGGGAGAAGTGAATACTGGCTATACACTCAGTTTTCTTTCTGTCCAGGTTGGAAATTGGTGGCCCTTTGAGTTTGTCCAAGTGCATTAGGAGGATAATAAGAAGGGGGTTGGTCCTGTTTGTGGTGAGGAGGAGGTCTGCATATGAAAACATGCTACTAAGGGCTTGTCATTGCCACAGCAGCCACAGAGCACTGAGGAACATCCTCACTCCAAAATCTCCAACAAGCTGAGCTGTCCTTTTCCAGAACAAAATCTGAGGTTTCCTTCCTGCTTCTGTTCAGTGGCTGCCTGTGCTGGATTGCTACCTTCAATTCTCTCACCGTGACCCTCTCCTGGACACAAGCCATGCATCTCTCAGCCTACACCTCTCTCCTCATGCAAGTCTAGCTCATTCAGAGACCCATTTCAAGGCATGACCAGCACTCAGCTAGGCTTTTCTTTTATTATGCAGAAGCACAATTCTTAGTGAGAGCTGCCTTTCCATTAGGCAGGAAGTCCTTTGCACTGGGTCCTTTATTATGTTCTCCCATTCTCCAAAATGTTCTCCATTTCCCTTGAATTTTGCAGTGGTTTCTCTTGAACCAAACCATACAAAAACTCCAAATCCCATACACGCACCCCACTTCTACTCCAGGGAAAGACTGGAGGATACCAAAGTTCAAGAGCTAAATCTAGGCCCAAATTTTAAAATTGATTCCAGCTGCAATTGCTGCTTCTTATTGTTGCAGGCACCTGGCATGTGGTCTATCTCTTTTTTTAATATACTGTAGGGGTATTGATTTGGCCAGCAACAAGACACATGTACTCTCCAGCCTCTTCATGCTGAGAGCTACAATTAAAAGTAATTGCCTCTTTTTCTCCAGTAAGCATTGTGTGGGCTGCTTCCCCTGACAGATAATCTGCTGAAGTCCAAACCTAGCCTCTGCACACACAGGGAAATATTGCAACAACAGTAGGCTGACACTTCCTTGTAATCCTAAATCTGGCATCATCCCAGCAAATGACCATGTTCCTCTGCCTCACATAGGACTACGAACTCTGTGTCACCAGCTCCTGGGAACAGTCCCTATTGCAAAGCCTGGCGTCAGCCTCACTGTCCAGGAGCTGCTACGTTGGGGTTGCCTGTCCCGTTTCTGCACGTGGCCCGGGGGCCACTGGAGCAGGTGGCCCTACTCCATCGTGCTCATTACTCGAAGCTTCCACTGCCCCTCTTACGGTAACACTCCAAACGTTCAGTGAAAGAGTGACCTTGCCCATCCTATTAACAGCTGTAGAAAACAAGGCTCAAAGATGGGGACTGAGATATTAAGGATGTGTGCACATGGATATATCTTGGGCAGGGACTGAAGAAGTATCAAGCAACTGGGTCTGAATTCAGGGTTCAAACCTGTGTCTGATCTCTCCAGGCAACAGATGATATGCTTGCACTAACAATCTGTGCTGCCATCCCCTCTTCACAATAAATGGCTGATTCGTCTTCCTTAAAGGCAAAGATGAAAGTAGGCTTAAAATACACAAAGAATATTCTAAAACAGGAAGGAAAAAAACATGCACGTTCAGCTAGTTATAGCTGTGCCATTTGAAGGTACTTTCTTCCTGTGCCAGTTCCGAGCTTGGGGGTAGCGATGGTTGGTGGGCTTTGCAAGCAAATTTTTTGTCAACGGCTCATGAGGGCTGGATGGGCAATGGCTGCACACCCAGCAGCATGCTATGCATGGAAACAAGGCATTGAAAGGAGAAATTATGGCCCAGAATTATAATCTTGGTTATTTTTCCTGTCCATGCTGCAGGAAGAAGAGGGCTGGCAGTGTTGTACAGTGTGCTGGCATTTCCAGTGCCCTGTATCTCAAGGGCTGGTCACAACTTATGAGCTGTTTCTATGGGAACAGGAGGCAGATCAAAGACCTTTTGGCATTTTAGAACTGTCTAAGACCTAATCTGGTTCTCATTCCCTATCCAACTCCCATCAACTAGCTCAGGAACACGGACACAGGTTGGGAGAATAAACTCTGCAAGGGCTGTCTTGCTGTCCCCACATCCACCCACGCTTAGCGAAGTTAAGGTACATGGTATTCCCTGGAGAGCATGTGGCAGACAGGAGAGCTCATACAGTAGCTTTTGCACAATTTGCCCAATACCACAGTCATTTCTGTGGCCCAAATGGGCAGAAGAAGAACAGGCACTTAGTCCTGCCAAGGTCAAATGCCCAGGCAGGGTGGCTGTGAGCAGGCAGTAGTGCTTGGACAGGCTCTGATCATCTGCAGCGAGCAAGCCTGTATGCAGGCAGAGATGCCTGTGCTCTTTCACATCCCAAACCTGACCCTGGAGCCTCCTCTACCTCCCAAAAGCAATTTCAATTATTGATGCCACTTGCTATGTTAGTTTAGCTTTCGCTCGATGTGAAAACTTATGTTGCAGTTGTGTATTGTAAGCAATGTTTCTATTGCAGCCAGGTTGAATTAACCCAGCTGCATGAATAAATAATAAGACAGCTTTTAAAACATCTTCAGAAGTGTCAGCCTCCCTTGTGCATTTGGAGGCAGGGCAGAACTGCCCAGGTTACAAACTCTAGACTCAGCTGTAATGTCCAGCCATAAGTCTGTACTCTGCAGAGTTCCCTTGGCTCCTGCAGGTATTGAAGCTGTGCTGGCTGACAGACAAGCCAGCCTCTGCCTGTTCCTGCTGTCAAACAGCAGAGCTGAGGAGTGCCGAGTGGCACCTGGCACTGTGAAGATGATCCCACTTTACTGCCCACCCAGTAAATGTAAAACTCCAGAGAAGTGCTATGCTGGGTGCAAAGCCTTTTATGCAGAAGGGCAGGGGTTGAGGTGAGGCAAGCAGTTTATGAGGCTTGAGCACTTTGGTGTGCTGTTTTGCCTTCCCACACCTTCATGCCCAGCCCCTAAATGCCCTGAAATTGTAATCTCCTTTCCATCCTCCTGCTCTTATCTTTCAACCTTTAACTGATTTTCTTGGAACTCAAAAAAGATGTCTGGATAACAAACAAGTAGTTCGACATACTAACCCAAGGAATAACAGAGAGAGCAGGAGATTTTCAACAGTTTCTGACTATAAATGGCACACATGCATTGATAACACTGAACCACTCCAGTTTGTCTCTTTAGGAAGATGCAGTATGTAATTAGCTTTTTTAGGAAAGGCTTCAATCTTTAAAACTAGGATTTATCTCACCTGTTGTTGGCCACCACCAAGTTTAGTGTCTTCTAGAAATTTATTAATTCCGTTTGTCAGTGGAGAGACACAGGGCCCTCCAGAGTGTTGTTTTTCTCAGTGTGCTAGTTTAGGCTGGACGCACAGCTTTTAGGCATTTGGTGTTACAGGGCATAAATCCCACCTGTAACCTATTTTAAGCATCCCACAGGAAAACCATTCACTGTGATCAGCATCCCACAGTAAGATCCAAGAATCTCCTTCTACAACCTGCCCTGCTGCCAGCTAGGAGGAGTCACTGGTGACCTACCCCAGGGTTTCAGTGTCTTCCAGTCCAGGGAATACAGCTGGAGAGAGGTAGCCCAACCTGTTAAAGCACCTATGTGGTACTGAGCAGTTTTAATCAAATCTATTTGTCAAGTACTGCAGAAAAATAATTTTGTTGCTTTGAAAAAGTCAGGCCCAAGGCATTAACACAGTTTTAATATGAGACACATCATCGTTCTTGCATCCTTTCTTCATTCTGTGTTTATTTGTTGCTTTTGTTCTCTTTCCTTCATACTTTCCTTCACTTTAGTCCATTCTTCCCCTCCTGTTCCTGACTCAGGAATTGCTTCCATTTATAGTTCATTCATGAACAAGATAATGTGAGTGATTTCATGAATGGAGTCAGCTGTGCTGCTGGTACTGGATGGTTTGTGTTCGGCTCGTGGGACTTGGAAGTGCAGATGTGGCTGTCCTGGTGCACTTACTGTCAGAGGAGAAATGGGCAGGGATTCCAGCAGAGGAGACATTGTGCTGAGTTGGGGTCTGGTTGGTGTTAGAGTGTGGAAGTTGCTGCTGGAGACATTCTCCGTGCGGGTGAGCAGGTCTCCTGTCTGTCAAGCCTGTGTTGTCTTCTCTTTCTGTCATGGAGAGTCAGAGAGAGAAAAGCTGCTCTTAGTAAGTGCAGAGCTGGGAGCCCAGCAAAAGGAGTGTCTCTCAAAGAAGAGTTATGTTCCTCTTGGACAGGCAGAAGGACTTGTCAGGCTAGGCCAAATGAGCTTTCTTTCCCCTTCTCACTGAGGTTGCTACAGAGGATCAGTAAGGGACTTGCATCACAGGAGGGTTTGAGCAGGAGCAATAGATAAGGATGTGATGGAAACAGGACAGAGGGAAGAACGTGTTCTGACCTCCTGCTGCAAGCAGGGCTGTAGCACAGACCAAATGTGAGTAAGAACAGCCTTCCCATGCCAGGTTTGTACAGGCTGAAGGTGAAGCTTGAGTGTGCCTAGTCCCCAGGGAAGTTCAGGAAGGAGCCTAAGTAAGTAGCCATGTGAGCTACCAACAACCACAGGAGGGCGAGTAGGCATGACAGCCCCAGGGAAAACAGGCAATACATGTCCTGTAGCATTCTCCAGAAAGGGAAGACTGGTGTGGGCTGTGGTCTCTGTTGTAGAGACTATCTTTCCCAAGAGGGTGTGGAGGGCACGACTGGGACACACACCTGCTAACTTTTCTCTCTGTTCAGTTAGCACATGCAGGGCAGTCTCCTCCCAGGGAGCTGAGCTCTTCTATGATTCACCCAAATCCTGGTTCATCTTCAGAAAGCTTGTAGAATTAGGGAGACTGCGGGAAGGGATGATTTTTATTAATATCTTTGTGCCTTGTGATTTTAAACTTTCCACCTGGCTGCCTCCCCCCTTGCTCCCTCCCTGAGTGGAGGCTGCAGGTTCATTACAGACGCTTTTAGTTGCATCCCAGCTCCTGCTGCACCGTCACCTGAGCGGAAAAGCTGGAAAATAGGTCATTACACTTGGGTGAGCAGATCCCAGCCCCACATGATACAGCTGCTTCCTGCCTTCACTGAACCCTTTTGCCACAGGCTTTTTTGCCATGCCTAGCCCTGTGCTAAATCCTCACAGCCCTTCCGCCATTCTGTCCATGCACTTTGGGGGGATCTTTGCCCTGTAACCTGGGAGGCAGCATGGCTACAACAGAAATAACAGCTGAGCAAAATAATCCATCTAGGAGCCCACTCTTTGGTCCTGGTACCTGGTGTGCAATTCTCTGCACTTGCGAGGTGCCTCAGGGCAGAACAAACTCCTCGTGTACACAGGTGGCACGAGAGCCCTCAAACCCTACCATCTTGTTTATGAGGCAGGGAGCCAGCGCTTTTCCTGCTCACTTCAACAATATGATCCAAACATCCAAAGTCATATCCTTGAAGATAGTGGGCTAAGTGAATCTCTGGGTGCACTGCGAGCTCAATTTGTGTGGCTTCTTGCAATTTCATGGGCAGGAAGGAGTTGAAGCATGAGATTTTATAAGGTGATTACTGTGTCCCTGCATCATCATCCCTTAAGCCTCCTGATGGTCCTGGAACAGGCATCTCACAGGTGTCCAGCTGTTTGTGGAAAAATGAACTCAGCACTGGTTTTGGCTTGTGCACATAAGCTGTTGGTTTATTCCTGGGAGGCAGAGAGCCAGCTGCTCTCATATCTTTTGTCCGCTTCCATGATCTCTCCCTTGGAAAGAAAAGACCTCCTTGCTCTGGTTTCTCAAAGAAAAGTTGTGCTGTATTTCAGGGGATGTCTGACACAGTTACCAGAGTGCATTTGGAAAGTTAATGTGTGTCTGTGCAGGAATCCGACATCAGGGAAGGCTTCAAAACTTCCAGCTGTCTAGAAGAGGAGCAGGAACATGGCAGCCCCATAGCACAAGGCTGTTTGGCTCTTTGAATGGACTTTTCTGTGTCAAATTTGGTCATAAAAAGTATCAGACAAGTCTGATCCACCTTTCTTTCTGTCTGTCTAGCAGCAGAAACAGCAGCCTGGTGCCTGATGGCTCCTCTAGGAGCTGTTCTTCAGGCCTTTGGCACAGGATTTGTCAGATAAACCAAATCCAAGCACAGGCTGACTTCACTTGAATCAAACGTTCTTCCTAACCTGTCCTTTCTGCCTGGTCAACTTTTCTCAGTAAGCAGGACAGGGGACACTGTTCTTTGGGCTGCGAGACAAATGGAAGAGGCTCCCAGGAGTTAGAATTTACAAAGTAAGCCTGCATCAGTCAGCCTGTGAGAGAAACTCTCATAGAAGAAGCTGAGCATAACTCATGCAGCAATGCCTGAGTTTGAAAACAGCTATGAACAGCTGCCCTGTCCCACTTGTCCTAATAAAGGCTTGATGCTTTCTGTATTAAGGAAATGGACTTTATTACTCGAGATTTGTACAGAAAGGGGAGGATGTGTTAGAGCAGCCTGTGTGGAGGGGGAAAGACTGATCAAAGAGGGAAGGAGTAAGCAAAAGATAGATGATTTAATGCTGGTGGATTTGAGTTACTAGGGTGACCTCAGAGGTGTCCCTGGGGTGTGCAAGGACTCTGTGTTCACATGTCTGGAAGCAGACAATAGCAGCAAAATCACCGAGGTCAGTGCTGAGAAACACTGCACACTGGAAAGGATTAAAAAATGATAACAAAAGCCCAAGTGCAGAGGTGGTTGCAGCTGTGAACACAATAATGACTAATAAGAGGAAAACTGTTCTTACTATCAAAGATGAATTCCAAGAGGCAGAATGCCTTGATGTTAACCCAAGGGAGTGAGTATAAGTATGAGAAAAATAAAAATAACAAAGGAAAGAGGCAGTGGAGGAAGTTTTTCTTATGCCAAGTGTTTCTGCAGTCCATCTCTTGGAGAGATAAAAAAATATTTCATGGAAGATTTCCTATGAGAGCAGTCCCTTTGATTCTCTTCTCTTGCTCCCTATTTGTTCCTGAATTTCGATTATATGGACTTTGTGCAGAGAAAGAGCCCACAATTCCTAGCTGAGGTTGTAACAACTCTAACCTCAGAAGATACAAAGCACTTTATGTTCAGTCAGAGCTCTTGGTAAGTTATTCTGCGGGTGTCACCCCAGTTAAATGATGACATCTCAACTCCTGTATCAATAAGGCAGTGGAGGAGACGTCTCTGAGCATTTGAACTCTGTCCCTCACCCATCTGAGGCATTGTGCAACAGATTTTTATTCTAGCAAGGCTGCACATGGCACTCAACAGCTTAGTTCACAAACCACTTCCCGATAACCCACAGCAAACTGCAGCACTTAGAAAAGACCAACAAACACATCCCCAGTTTATCTCAGAAAGGAAGAAGAAACTGGTAACAGCACATCCCTTTATTAGTAGAGGTTTCTTTGGCAAAATTTCCAGATAATCCTAGGAAATAGAAGGATGCAGAAGAAAGCTAATCCCCTCCCCCTCCTTTTTCTCTGTACCACTCCTCACAAGGTCCCAGACAACCTGTCTTGGGGAAAATTTCCTCCTTAATAACCTTAAATTTGGGATCAGTTTATCCTTTACCACACGACAAAGCAACCCAAACACAAAGAATTAAGTCAAGGGGTTAAGGGGCTGATAGATGTAGAATCCAAAGTACAGAGAAGCAGAAAATACAAAGTTCCTGAATTTTTAATACTCTTCTAATGTCAAGGTGGTCCCTTTAGCAAATTGGTAACTTGTATTTAAGGAAGGCTTAAAGTAAATGGGATTTTGGCACCTGTGACTTTCTTCATCTGTCAGACAGAATTTCAGCTTTGAAAATTTATTTTTGGGAAAGAATAATGACAAGCAGGAAGGTAAATTGTACATACCAAAGTCAGCAGAAAGTAGATTAATTCAATGTCTGTCTTTGATAAAATAACTAGTTTTCTAGAGGGGGACATACAGAACATAATTCTAGACTTCAGCAAAGCATTGGACATGAGAAATTTTTTGTTGAGAGTAGAAGAGAGAGAAATTAGCAGAGGAATCATAAATGGGGGAGCAAATTGGCTGATACAGACATTAGTGCCTACGTACTCTGCTGAAATGGGAAGTTGGGCCTAAGGGACATTATGAAAAGGGGTTTCTGAGTCTAGTCTTTTGATTAATGCTTGCAGTAATGACCTGAGCACAAAAGGTAGGAATATGCTAACAAAATGTGCTGAAGCCACATGGGAAAGGTGTTGTCATTACAAGTGACTGAAATATCATGCAGTAAGAATCAGTCGATTATTGACTAACACAGAGAGCAAGAACTGTAGTGGTAGGTGCTGGAGACTAACAGCAAGGCCTTTATGAGATGAGAATGCTTTAGTGGGGAATAAGAGAGGTGGCATCCCCTTCTTGGGGCTTCTAAATTGGCCTTGAGTTACCAGTGGGCAGTGAATCGCATCGAAATGCAAAGTGACACCAGATGAGCAGGTGATGTTGCAATGTTATTTCTGTACAACAGCTCCCGTTTCCTATTTTCTCTGAGCTGACTCTGGTCTTACTGATATTGATATAGGTGTCTAAATATCTGTCTCAATAAAGATGTCTATATAATATCTATACACATATATATACTTTCTCTGTGTATGCATATGTGAATGTATATGCTGTCTATGGTATGATACGTATATATCATGGTGTATACATACACACACATATATATAAATATATAGTAAGGCAAAAGAATTGCTCACCAGCTGTAGAATGCAGGAATCACTTGTGTGAAATCACTGCCCGTTGTAAGCAGAATCCAGGAAGCCATAGTGATGTCCCAGGGCCTTTCCCATGGGATTGCCCTTGGGGACTGGGCCTTGGTACCACAGTGAAGGAGCTTGGTGTCACCCACGTGAGGATGTTCTGATGAAGGCTGTGTCCCCCTCTCACAGCTGTGTGGTGGACGAGATGGACTTCTCAGGCATGGAGCTGGATGAAGCCCTGCGGAAATTCCAGGCCCACATCCGCGTGCAGGGGGAGGCGCAGAAGGTGGAGCGGCTCATCGAGGCTTTCAGGTAAGAGGAGTCCTTCAGGTAAGAGAAGAAGCCCTGCAGCCCCACTGCTGCAACCAAGGGAAGCAGGGAACACAACACACCCAGGGCAAAAAGCCAGCAGTCATGGAGAGAAGGGCCAGGGACTTCCCTTCCAAAGAGGGGGATCATGGAGGGGCTCCTGAAGGATGGAGTTCTCTGTGGCACTGCTGTGTCACAGGTGTGGCCTTGTCAGATGCTCAGTGGCATGAAGGGTACAAGGGGCCAGCATGAGGCCAGTCCTGACATGGCTGCCAGCAAGGGATTCCCTCTTCACTGGTGACCCACGGGAGGAGCAGCAGAGGGGCTTGCAGGGGGGCTGGGTTGCTCCCTTGGTGCATCCAGAGGAGTGCTTTGTGCTTAGCAAGGCAGGCTGGAGCAGACACCTCTTGTATTACTCTTGTGCACTGACGCACTCTGAGTAGTCCTCTCCAGTCTCACTTGCTTTTTTGGTTCCTGAGGACAAGGCTGAAGTTTCAGTGGCCTATTTCAGCCATTGGTGGGGAAATTTGCCTTCAAAGAGCAGTCAGTTCCTTCGCATTTGTGTGAGAGGTGGAGTGAAAGGAGGAATTTGATCCACTTGTGATAAAGTCATTGTCAAGCTGGAGCAGAGTGCTCCCATGTTCCTTGTTAATTGTGTTAAGTATGTTAATGTTCCATGTTGGTGCATCCCTCCTGCTGCAGCCAAAGGTACTGCATGTGTAACCCAGATGTGGTCCAGCAGTTTCACAACCCAGACACCATCTTCATCTTGGCCTTTGCAATCATCCTCCTCAACACGGACATGTACAGCCCCAACATCAAGCCTGACAGGAAGATGATGCTGGAGGACTTCATTCGCAATCTGAGAGGTGAGGGTCCTGCCTTGATTTTTTTTTTTTTTTTCCCCGTCTTGCTGTTCCAAATTCTGCCTAGATGAAGGCAGGAAACACCTAGTGGAACCGCCTTTCTCCAGGTCTGCTGCTGCTTGCCTGTGCGCCAGACATGGAAGGCCCTTTGAGGTGCCTTCTAGGGTGCTGGGGAAGGGAAATTCTAATTAGCTTTGTTTTCTGCAGGAAGCTGTCCAGCCTTCTCAGAAACCAACCATTTTCCTTTGAGAGATGGCTTCATCTTTTAAAATATCTCATTGCTTGGAAACAGTCCATTGTATTACATTTTCCTGTTGTTCAGCTCCATCCTTCTTAGACCCTGCTGGATTGTGCTAAACAAGCCCTACTTGCTGCTTTGAATATATGAACACATTTTCCTTCTATTCAGGATAAATCTTCCCCTTCTTAATTGCCTGCAATTACTTGCAGTAACTGTAGGTGTGACAGAGTTCATGCATACATTACCTCTTTGCAATTTCTGATACATCAGTTCCCCAAATCAATTTTCTTCTATTTTCAAGGTCGGTCCTTTCCATCCCGGTAATAGGTTGTTAAAAGCACTTTTTCAGATGTGGTCACAACATACTCATATACAGAGCTACTGCCTCGTCCTTATTTTCAGATATAGTAATGCAGCTGAGTATGGTTTGGACTTTTTGACATCATGTCTAGACAAATTATTGTCTAATTTCCCAGCCATATTCACTCCTAGGTCATCCTAGGTCGGCCATTTTCCAAGTTTCTCTTACTGCACATCTGCAATTCAGATAAAGCTCCCTCAAAGTTTTCCCAGCGTAAATTCCTGTCTTTTTTGAAGATTTTGTACTTCTCTGGGTTCCTTTGACTTTTTTCTTTGTCCTGATTGCTGTACAGAAAGCGTCATCTCAGCCTCCCACACCTTCCACAGTTTGTCACCTGCTTCAGACTGGTATAATGTGACACTGAGGCACTCTTTCATGTTAATTCCATGGATACTGAATGGGGCTGCTACCTGCCATCATCCCCTTTAGTACTACAATTGATAGCACTAAAAAAAGAGGGGTTTTTTTTTTATGTTAACTTATACTTAGAGTTGCCTTAAAATCTGTCAGTTCACACCACAATGAATTAAACCAGAATGAAGGTCACTCACCCCCAGTGTGCAACACACCACAACTCATAAGAGTGAGTGAGTGTCGCCCCATCACAGACAAGGGGAGACAGCTCAGTCCAGACTCACCTGCAGGCCAATGCCCAGGCCAGCAGCTTCAGCAGCCTGTGTTGGAAATGTTATTCAGGATACAGTTGCAAGGATGTGGGTAAGGGAGCCAGGACATCTCAATGCCTCTCCATTCCTCAGCAGTTCCCCACCTGCATCACTCAGGATAGGACATCTCAGACCAGGGAGCTGGAGGGAATGCAGAGAAAATCGGTATAAAATGACTGGAGGAATTCAGTTTGGAGGAAGGACTGGCAGCTTGGTTTGCAGTGTTTGGTTCAGGGAAGGGTGAAAGAAAAATTTTGTGCCAGTCTCTGAAGGGTCAGGCAGCAAAATTTGGAGAATTATCCAAGGAGATGTAGAAGAGAAAAGGGGCAGGGTCAAGGCAGAGATATCACAGACAGAATTGCAGGAAAGTATTACTCCTAGGAGACAGCACAGAATGAAAATGGTGGCGATTACCAAGCAGACAAGGAGAGGTGATGCTTGCATTGGCAGGAAGAGCTGCTGAATCCCATCACAGGCCGTCTCCATATCTAGCACTTCTGATGATACAAAATCAATGCAGGGGTTGCTGAGTGGCCCAAGATATATGAATGTGAAATTGTGGCTATAAAACCTTAGGGAACACATGGAAATGAGCCACCATGCAGAGCAATGGAATAATGAATGATGAAATCAACTGCATTGGCCTTAGAGATGTCAGTCTCTCCTGCTGGTGCATTAGATGCATTAGAGAAAGAAAGGAGACAGCCTAAAGTGAAACACTGCTGTTCCCCTTCAGCCTTCCCAGCACTGCACAGTGCAGAGGCAGTAGTGACCTGCCAGGGACCACTGGTTCTTCCCTTTTCTTTTCTCTCTGACTGGCCTGCCCAACATTTTCTGTGTTTGGCAGGGGTGGACGATGGTGCTGACATCCCTCGGGAGCTGGTGGTGGGGATCTATGAGAGGATCCAGCAGAAAGAGCTAAAATCTAATGAGGACCACGTGACTTATGTCACCAAAGTGGAGAAGTCCATAGTTGGAATGAAAACGGTGAGCACCCATAACCCTGCTGGCACCCACTCAGCCCCTCTGTCCCCCACTTCCCTCCCTGCCCTCTTTTCTGTATTTTTCCTCTATGCCTTTCTTCTCTTACGTAATACTTTCCTTGCTTGTCTTTATAAATTTACTCCTTTTTCTCCAAACTCTTTATTCCCTGCTATCTCATTCTTTTCTAATTTTGAGGGATCTCCTTGGCCAGAGTTTACAGTATCTAGTGCAGTAATTGTTTGCCCAAGAATTTTACTGCAGGTCCTGCCTGCCAGTGCTCAACTGATAGCTCTGCAGTGTTTCAAACTTTCAGGCCTTTTAAGGGTGTAGGAAGTGAATGGCAAAGTGATAGAAAGCAATTTTATCCATCTGTCTCTAATGAGGTCCCTAAAAATTGCTGGGGTTAAGAGATCCCCAAATGCACAGCCAGCTTCTTTGGCAGTAATCAATCTGTAATGCAAAAACAGACATACTGTGTACCCAAAATAAAGCAGAATGATTTCTCAGAGCCCAGGAAACCTGCAGATGAGCAGTGACCCAAGGATTGGGAGCCAGAGGTAGGTTGTGTGAGCAAGAAGGTTGCCTTTAGCCTGCCCTCTGATTTACCCGGATCACAAAGGCTTTCTCTGTTACTGCACCAGCAGGAGAATTGATGGTAAGGAGTGGTGGTGAGGAGGTGATTTGTGCGGGCAGAGAGGGTGGAATTGTGTCCCTGGGCAGGGTTGTGCAGTCTGAGGGTGGGGGAGACCCAGAGTGGCCCCTCCTTAAGCTGCTGCATGCCCTTGTGTGCTCTCTGCAGGTCCTGTCGGTGCCCCACCGCCGGCTGGTCTGCTGCAGCCGCCTGTACGAAGTGACTGATGTGAACAAAGTGCAGAAGCAGGCAGCTCACCAAAGGGAAGTTTTCCTCTTCAATGACCTGCTGGTGGTGAGTGTGCTTTGGCAATTAGGCACTGCAGTAAAAACACCCACCCTAGTTTCTGTAAGGAAACCTAAAACCAGTCCTTAACATCCATTTCCCCCCTGTTCTAAGGACAGACTAGCTCCCAGTTCATCAACATTGTAAGACACTGCTCTGGATCCTTCACTGTTAAAAACCTACTGAATCTAAAACTCCAGTAACCCTTGAAAAAACAAACTGTCACATCCCACAGCCATCCAAGCAATGTCATTGCTCTCTCCCGTGCCTTTGCCAGCAGGGAGGTTCATTTCATGAAAGGGAGGTTCATTTCTTTGTCTGTTTGTACTATAGTAGACAGAGCCCTCTCATGCACTTTAAATCTTTCCTGCCAGACACCTTAAAATCACTGCCTTCTAACGTGGAAAAGGCTGTAGCAGACTAGGTAGCACTTACCAGACCCCCAAATGTGTAGAGTATTTTTGAAAGTGTCCTGCCCCAGTGATGGCATTAGGCAAGTACAGGAGAGCAGAGTTACACTGAGGCTGGAAGGAGGCCAAACAAAATGAAAGTTCACTGAATTTAATGGTAAAGTGAAACTCTGGTTTCTGCCTGCAGATGCAAGGCTAAACCCAAACCCTTTTGTAGAAGGAGAGGGTAAGAGAGCTTTACCCACCTATCCTTCTGCACCCATTTGTGCAGTCGTGAACCTGGGGAGAGGCTCTGCTCCTTGCAATCCCTCTACTCCATGGGAGAAACCAGATCCATAATATCTAGTGCTGAGGTGTGAGGGCAGCACAGCATTCACATCTGCTCTGGCTCTCAGCTCTAAGGTATTTATGACAGGCTTCCCTTTGCCTTTTGATCCGTTCCTTGGTGAAGAGAATTACTCTTTCAAAGTCAGAAATGTTGTAATCAAAAACCCAGCAGCTCTGGGAGAGAGCTGAGTGGGCCCAGGGCGATGCCTACAGGATTCCAGAAGTGTTGTTACAAGTGGAGCATTCCAGGCAGCTCTCTGGGCAAAGAGCAGGTCATTCACCAAACACTGCTCCCATGTACACTTAGCAGAGCTTGCAGAAAGCTTTTTTTGCTTTGAGCAGTTTGCATCGTTCTTGCCCCACTGTTCGCCAGCACCAACAATGCTTCTCTCCCTCCAACAGATCCTCAAGCTTTGCCCGAAGAAGAAAAGCTCCTCAACGTACACATTTTGCAAGTCAGTCGGCCTGCTAGGGATGCAGTTCCATCTCTTTGAGAATGAGTGTAAGTCCAGTGCTCCTTGGCTGCCTGCAGGGGTTTGGCAGGGAGAAGGGGAAGGAGGGAGGGGGCTGTGGGAGTTTGCATTAGGAGAGATTCTACCACGGTTAAAAGTGCAGGAGAGAAAACTGACGCTTGGTGCCAAGGAGATCACTCTTTAGGTACAGTGTGATGACAAGAAGCTCCTGGTACTTCTCCTAGGTCTGAGCACCTGCAGAAGGGCCTCACTGAAGGATCTGGCTTGTCATGGTTTCAGGAACAACGCCAGTGGTGAAGACTGGGGGAATCAATCCCAATATACATCCTACAGAGCTCTCAGAAGCCAACTCTAGGTGCAGAATCTTGTTGACAGAACTGCTGCTGCCAGCTTTAGCCCGTCTCCCCTCACGCCCAAAGTCACAACCCCCACCACTGCTGTCGGGGTCCCTCTCCCCGCCGCGCAGCCCCGGGCGGGGGGCGCTGAGGGCGGCACGGGGTTTCCCAGCCCCTGCTCAGCCCCGCTCCCATTGGCTGCTCTGTGCTCCCTGCGCGGGAAGGGCCCTCGGGCCGGGACGGCCTCAGCTCCTCGGCACAGCCCGGCGGGGCGGCTGCAGGGGAAATAAACATCTCCCTGAAACACCTGTCACGAAGCGGTCCATATAGATTTCTTTTCCACGGCCTCCTTGTTTGGCACGCGTGTTACAGTAATCCCCACTGTAACACACTGCCTTTGATGCTGACAGAGGCTCAGGTGCTGCTGCCCCCTCCCCGCACAGTGCCATGCTGTGCTGAGAGCTTCCCAAGGCAGAGGCAGAGCCCTTGGATCAGCACCCACCAAAGCATGGCGGGAGGCCAGCCCTAGTCAGCCTGACCTTGATGGTCTGGGAATAGAGCCATGATGTGTCATGATTGGGGCTGGTTGTGCCGTGGAGGAGTTCCAGAAACAGGCAGGCTTCCTGCTGGCACAGGCAGAGGGGCAGCACAGCAGTCCCCGGCAAGCATGGCTGATGCCCCTGGGGCTTTGTGAGCACATGAAGAACATGCTGCAAGGCAGGCAAAATGTAGCAGCGCTGAGGCTGTACTAAGCGTTTTCCATCCCTCCTCTACTCCATTGGCAGCGTGAGTCACTCCCCCAACACCCTCCTCTGCAGCACGAAGACACTCCCACATCCCTGTGGGAACTATAGGGTCATTCATACCTGAGCATGCCCAGGAGCCACCATCAGAGCTGGAATCAGCTTTTAGGGGTAGCGTGACTATCCTGAGAGTGCCCAAAGATCTTCTGGCAAAGGCACCCTGTTGTGTATCCCCTGCAGAGACAGTAAAGCAGATGTCCCAAAGAGCTTGTGATCTGAACAGAGGAGAGAGACACAGGGTGGGAAAAGGGCTTGGCACGCAAACAGGGGGAGCTGAGATCTGGCTGAAAATAACAGGTTAGGCCTTGGCTTGCTTGGGAAAGGATGATAAAGGAAGGCTGCCCACGGAAGGCAGGCAGATGCAGGAGCAATGGGGAAGAAGTGAAAGCAGGAAAGGGGAAGACAGAAATTAAATTTAGAGGAATGTGAAAGGAAAGGAAGAAAGGGATTGATTGAAACCACCAGCCATAGAGCAAGTGTTAGAGGAAGTCCAGTCAAAAGTGTGGCAAGTTCTCTGCACTCTTGTGTTCTCCTGATTCTGTTGGCTGAATCTCCAATCACCACCTCCATGCACACAGCCTGATCTTTAAAATGTAAGGCCTTTCGCTGTTATATTTTCCTCTCTTGGCATGTCATTTCCTTTACATTCCTGTGTGTTTTGCCTGTGGAGAGTACTAAGCAGAGACCTACAAACCCGCATCTTTCCCTTTAGTATTCTCTCTGCACAGTGCAATGAGCTCCCCACCCATGCTGGGCCAACACTCCTCCTGTGTTCTCTGCAGATGAAAGGAGAGGCTGGGGAGAACTCTTGACACTGTGGATGCAATGGCTGTTCTGGCTTTGGCTCCAGAAGACAACCTCTCCTGCTGCATCTCTCACAAGAGAAAAAGTGTTGTTGGCCTCATAAACACTGTTTACTCTTCCGCACATTGAGACAAGCTTTACAGTCCTGCCTCTGTGCTCAGGTTCCCAGGGCTGGTGTTGCACTAGTAGTAACTAAGAGCTAGAGTTCCCTGCTTTTGGCAGCACTGTGGTGCTGGTGACACTTGCCTTGCTGCTGCGGCTTGGTCCTTCTGCTCTCTTCAAGGGCTGCAGTGCTGCAGGCTCCCGCAGTTTGCAGTGTGACAAACTCTGGGTGTGCAGTTGCATTGAACTCATGCTGAAAACTCTCTGTCCTTCAGATGTACCGAAACAACCAACTACTCCATCAAGAATGCCTAGCACCTCTTTATTTTGTTGACACGTCTTTTTTCAGATTACCCCCATGGCATTACACTGGTGACTCCAGTCTCAGGCTCAGAGAAGAAACAGGTACTTCACTTCTGTGCTCTGGGTGCTGAGGAAATGCAGAAGTTTGTGGAAGACCTGAAAGAGTCAATAGCAGAAGTGACAGAACTGGAACAAATACGAATTGAATGTAAGGGTCTCTCATAAATTCACACTCCAATGCCATCACACTGCATGTGACTACAAGGGAGAAAGGGTAAAGGAAAGGTTCTTCAGGAGCAGGGGCAGAGGATGAGCAACACAAGTTGCACAGGATTGTCCTGGGTTCACTGATAGGATGAAAAAGCTGTTGGGCTCTGTGGCCACTGGCCAGCAGGAGAAATGGAAGGACTTAACTACTTCTGATGCTTATGAAACATGGAGTGTGATACAGTGGCCTGGAATAGGGAAGCTTAGCCTGTCACACCCAGAAGATTCTTCTCTGCCCTATACCCCTTTGACTATGCAAATATGATCTGTAGATAGCTGGGATAGATCTGGTACCTTTAACAGGGTTGTCCTTCACTCCAGGAATGTCCAGAGGATGAGCAGTCTGTGTTAGACAAGATGTCCGTGTAGCCTTTGATGGCCTTTCCATGTACAAACCAATGAGCCAAAGTAGCTCAGCTCCAGTGGTCCCCATCTGTGAAGCACTAGCCAATCCTGTATAAATGTAGGTCATACGTAGAACGTTGTATGGCGATACCTTTCTCCACATGTCAAATCCTCTGCAGTTTCTGTTCTTCCTTGGCTGTTCCTCTCTCCCTTCTTGACGCTCGTGATTTTCTTGCATTAATTCTCCTTGCTGACTTCCCATTTTGCCCCTTCAATATGCTGGTGACCTTCCCTCCATCCATCTCCTCAATTATTTCCATGTGTCTGTTTTGCAGGGGAACTGGAGAAACAGCAAGGGACAAAGACTCTCTCCTTAAGGACCAACGGAGCCCAGATGGAACTGCAGTCTAAGCAAGGCTCTCCAACAGGTAAGAGGGCGCCCAACACCCAACTTCTCTTGGTCAAGCAGTGCTGCCTTTACAAATGTGTTCTCACTGATTCCTGTGAGAAAACCTGCAAAAAGAAGTGTTCAATTTCGTATCCTTTAGCCTTGGCCAAATAGAGGAAATATGAGAGCATATACATTCTTCAAATACCCTAGAAAAATCCCTGAAGTCTCATTACCCAGTCTGTAGCTGTAACATCTGGTAAAGAGGTGTTACTGGTAGAGCATGGGTAACTTCTGAAGAACCTGGCCCACTTTTCTTCCCTGAACTGGTAAAACCTACCCCATTAAGTTGCAAGAGGGTCTGGATCGGCCTTGCACCTCTCCCTTTAACTCTCCAGTCCACAGTATGAGGTCCAGCTCTTGACTAGAGGGGCAGACCTCATGAGTGAGATCTTTTGTTTTGTTTCAAAGGCAAGAAGGATTTGGGGGAGAAGGTCTCGGACAGCACAGTGGAGGTAAGTAGAGTGCAGAGCAGCTGAGGTAAGTAACTCTCCCTCACTTCAGCTCTTCTCACATTCTCTGTTGTTTCTTTTCTCAGGTTTTAATCAATGCCTCCCCAGCCAGACTGACAATTTTACCAATTTCCAGAGATACAATTAAAAGTTACTGCTAGGACGGGTAATACAACTTTCAAATCCAAACTAAACTTCAAAGCATTTTCAATCCGTTTTTATAACTGTAACATCCTTCATGGACCAAGCTCCAAACGCTGTAGACTAACCCACCCCACTGCTTCTGGGGAGACTGAGAACCCCACTAAGGACTTCCCTGACATGCTAACTCCATGCAGCATCACATGCAAATTCCCCTCAGCCCAGCTTTCCTGCACAATCTCTGCAGCTCTGTCTCTCCATCCCCCTGAAGGGGATTAAGCATGGCCTTTGTACACCAGATTTCCTTAGAGCTTCACCTTCCTAGGTAGGGAGCTTGGCTGTCCTGTGTACATCTATCTTTGCAGGAATGTCTAGCATCCAGTGGGTTGCCTGTTTCTTCGCAGACACCCATATTCCCACTGCCTGTGAGGAAACAGGAAAATGCAATCTTCACACTGAAAATCTTATCTACTACTTCCTACTCTCTCTCTCTGTCTGGAATATCTCCATTCTTCTGAACTTGCCCTTTTCCAGGGTAGTTCTTTCCCCTCTTATCAGCATGTATTTACTTGAAGAATTCAGATTGTCTGTGGAGAGTGGGTGCAGCTTCTTTTCCCTGGAGAGCACCCTATTTCCCTGCAGATGCCCCCTTCCTGGGAAAGGTGCCTCTGCCAGCCAGTTTCCTATTCCTGTTGGGAGAAGCGTTTCCTTCTGTAGAATGGCTTCCATGTATCCTAATATCATTGGCACTTCATGGCCCAGCAACCAGTTTTTCCTATGAGATGTTCCACCACCTAAATAAATATTGACACAATATTATATCCTGCTGTGCAGTGAGTCTGAGCAACCTCCATGCCTGGATAGGGACAGACAGCTCATCCTTGTTCCAGCATGGTGGGAGGCTTGGTCACTCCACAGCTCCTCCTTTCCAGTTGCTGGTGTTGCTGCAAACCCTGTCAGACCATCAGGGCAGCCCCACTGTCCCACCTGTGCCCCTGCCTGGCTGGAAGTGCCACGCCAACCTGTGAGCACTTGTTTCCTACCCAGGGCTTGTCACTTGACTGACATTCTGTTTTGAGCCAGCAACATAGCTCTGGTTTGGGGTCTCCATCAGCCCATGTCCTTGCCAGGAGGAACTATAACTTCATCCATCATTTGGGAAGCATTATTTCCCTGCTGCGCTTCCCCTGCTAGGAACCTCCAGTCCAGGCCAGCTCCTCCTTTTCAGACTGGTCTCAGTGAGCTCCCTTATTTGATTCCATTATCAGCACCTCACTGTGGAAACCCTGATGACCTCCTGCTTCCCTACCTGCTTTCAGCTGACCAAGTATTACTCTGCCAGCAGAGGAGCATTTCCATTTCTCTGAGATTATCTAATCTGCTGCCATTTCATCATGAATTTCTTTAATCATTGTATGAGCTAGATGGGCATTTTTTGTTTCTTTTATTTTTGTTTTTTTGAAAATCATTTCCTTTCACTGACAAACCATCAAATGGATCAGAGAGAGCTGCCTTTTGCTAGGCTATGTCAGGTTTCTGCTTTTTCCTTTGTAAAGAGATTAGCCAGTCACGTGGAGTACCTTCCTACTCAGAAAGGCAGGGAGCTGGGAAAGGCTTGAGTTTCTCTGTCGCTCTCTATCTCAGACTCAGCTGCTGTCATTTTGCTGAAACTACAGCCTCGATTACCTGAAACCTTTCGGTCTGGTCCCCCTCTCCTTTTTGCTGGTGGGAACAAAGGCATGACCTCGAGGTCTGTTCATTACCATGAGAATTCACAGACACCACCACTCCTAGAGTCGATTCGTGCTCCCTGTGCTGTTTGGATAATCAAAGTTGCACTGCATTTGGGAATGCCGGCTCTGCTGCCTTTGACGTGATGGAAAGGACGGGGCATTTAGGCTAGATGGGGACAATGGGGCAGTTGAGGGTGACTGTGCGGCCAGGGCCGTACCTATTTTGTTTTTTGAGGGAGGGAGGGTTGAATGCATGTAAGGTTGTCCGGTGGCGGGGGTTCAGGGCAGCCAGTAGCAGCAGATGGGAAAAGTCTTGTAACATTTAATGCTTCTTTGGCTGTTTCTAAACTAGGTGTCAATTCACAACAGGCTTCAAACGTACCAGCACAACTCTGCCCTGGGGCCCGAGAGTGGAATGCAGCCCAGCATGCGTCTTAACATGCCACGGGAGCGGCTGGAGACAGCACTGGTGCCCTCGCACCCCGCCTCAGCGGGGACACTTGTACAGTGCCAGCAGATTGTCAAAGTCATTGTCTTGGACAAGCCGTGCCTCGCTCGGATGGAGCCGGCCCTCAACCAGACTCTGACACGCTACGTCACCTCCGACTCCTGCACCTCCACCCCCTGGCACGGTGTGGGCAGTGGGCTCCCTGGGACCCCCATGAAGCTGGTCCATCAGCCTCCTCTGCCACCTCCACCCCCTCCCTACAACCACCCCCACCAGTATTGCCCCCCCAGCTCCCTGCTTCAGAGGCGCAGGTATTCCAGTGGCTCACGCAGCCTCGTGTAGCCACACCACCAGCACCAAAACAGCACAGACTTCCCCGCTTCCCGTCCCCACTGCCTCCCAGGGACCCTTTCTGCCTACAGAGATCTAGTTTGTGATTTATTTTTTAGTAAAACAAGAAGAAAAGAAAAAAAAAAGCCAACTGACCTAACTCTTACCCTGTCTCCCCTCAAGATGATGCTATTTGTGAGGAGCCATCTATAGAAACTGCCAACCTCCATGCTCACATATCCTCACACCTGCCAGCCCAGCTGGCCTCTGTGCTTGTGCTGTCCCCATGTAGCACTTTGCTGCCCTGTTCCTGAGAGGCTTGATGACCTGCTGCTTTCTAGGCACTGTGTCTTCCGTTTCCTATTCCTCAGCTTCCTTTCCTGCCTTGCATTTACCTGGCCATAGGTTTGTACCCACCCTGAAACTTTGCCAGCCTCAGAGAGAAACGGACTCACCCGTGCCAAGGGCCGACTTTGGGGCACTCCTGGGGGTGGAGTTCTCCCTGCCACCACTGCTGCCGCCTACTAAGCTGGAGCGAGAACTTGCCCCACTTGCCACGCTTCCTCCTCATCGCTCTCCAAGTATTATCTCCTTGCAGCAGCCGGCTCCAAGCAAAGGAGTGCACGAGTGGAAGAGAGTTTGAGAGGAGGAGAGACTGTCCTGAGCTGCACTAAAACACAAAGATGGCCTCACTGAACACCAAAACTTTTTCTGTTGTTATGTTGGAGCATTGTACCAGAGAGCTCTGCTGAGACCTAGCAGACCTCACCACATGTAAATACACCTGTATGGTAGCGTACGTATGCGCATGCTTACTAAGGAAACACCAAGCAGTTCTGAGGGAGCAGAAGAGAGGGATTCAGCCCGGGGATTTTCCTGGAATGGATGTGTACTTTTCCAAAGAGATGGCACCAAGAGGTGCCCTCCCACCTCAACACACTCACACACACACACACACACACACACACACACATGATTATGTTCTCTAAAACAGACCCACCTCTGCTTTCCTCCTTCTGGCTGGTTTTGTGTTTCCTGCCCACCTGCATTTTTGTATTCTGAAAGCAAAGCTGAGTGTTATGTTCATCTTCTGGGGTGGGTGTTCCATTCACTTGAGCTCTTCCACCTGTGTTAGAGGGAAAGGGTGTTTTGGAGACCACTCATATGAGGTCCCATCTGTATCTCTTGCCTGGCTGTATTCTTACCTCCATCAGCCCCTTCCTATAGGAAAGCTGCCCAGATACCAGACTCCAAGGCCTCTTCTCTCTCCCTCTCTATCCCAGCTTCAAAGTGAGAGGAGGGGCAGATCCTGAGATAGAGATGACAGCTCAGCTCCTCTGCTTTATTGGGGACATTGACGTGAAGGAAGACAGCATTAAAAACGGGCTGTGGATGTATTTTTAGAAAAAAATCTCTTTGTGCAGTAGGAAGGGGAAGGTATTAATTAGCTTAAAGGCTTTGGTCTCACTCCTTCATTCTATCTCCCTTCGAGGTTTAAGAAGATCAACTTCAGGATTCTAAAATAGGACAGAATGCCTTTTAGGGCCTTTATTTTCATTTTATTTTATGAGGGAAAGACAGAAATGCTCTTCCTTCCTGTGCAAGGCTGAGACATGAGCACTGGGTGCTGATGATGTAATGGTAGAGTGAGGAATGGCAGGGGTTGTTGCCATTGGTGGGGATGTGCAAAATGTCAGGAAAAGGGAGACAGTGAAGACAGATGCAGAAAACTATTTTTTTACCTTGTGGGGTAAAAGGCACACAGCAATTTCCTTAGGGATTGTGCCAGCGTGCTCATCTCTAGGGCTATTGCCAGTGACAAAAGCCACAGTGCATCAGGGACAGGCCCAGTGCTCCCTGGATGCCTGCTGGCTGTGCTGGAATGTTCAGGGGAGAGAGTTCAGCTGTGTGACCTGGGCAGAAGCCCAGCTGGAGTTAGGGAAACGGACAGAGGCTGGAGTGAAGGGTCCCTGCACTTGGCCAGCCCGCCAGGGCAGGAGCCTGCTCACCTCCAGGTCCTCTTCTGTCTGAGCCTGACCCATGGACCCAGCTGTGCCAAGAGATCTGAGCTGTTTGCTTAGCTGGGCACCAGGCTGCCACTTTTATCTGCAATAGTAAATGTACTGACTGGGAGCCCCCAAGCATAGCCTCTGGGAAGAATGCAGAAGCAGATGACAGAAAAGATTGTAAGAAAACCCTGAATAGAAGCCCAGTCTCCCTCCAGACCAGAGAAGCTTACTCCTAGCCAGCCCCCCAGGGCAGTTTGGATGCTCTGCATCCTGAACTGGATGCTGGGAGAGGTCCTCACCCCTGGCCAGGGCTCAGCCCCTCACCTCCCAGCCAGCTGTGAGGCACAGCTGGCCTGATCTGCTGCTGACTCCCTCCAGGGTGACACCCTGCTTCATCACAGCAGCCAGAACCTCATCTGAGCTGCCCATAGCTTCCCGAGAAAGCATGTGTGGCATCTGCCATTGTCTGGTCAATGCAGTGTGTGGCTGCTGTTGGTTTTGCTCTCTGCTGCAGTGGAAGGGGTGTCCAGGAGGCACTGGCACTGTCCTCCCTTCCCAGTAGTTCTTTTGCTTTCTGAGAGGAATAGCAGTACTAGGTTTGGGTTTTTTCCAGAGTGCAGTGAGCCAATGAAGCTCTGTGTGTGTTAAAATAAATAAATTAGATTTTACTTGACATTTAACACAAAGTGACAACAGCAAAAAACCTTAAGATACTTGAGGAAATAATTTTTTTAGATAAAATATTTATAACAATGCCTATGAAGTTCCTACACAAGATGTTTGCTGCTTTAATAATTGATTGGGAGAGCTACACGGATTTTAAAGAGGGAATAAGGAAACTGCCTTGAGACTCCCTTCTCCATGCTGGATGAAGGGTAGAAGCGAGTGAACTGAAGTGCTGAGGTACCTGAGGCACAGAATTCTCTCAGAGCAGGTTAGTTCTGTTTCCCTGACCTTGCAAAGGCTACTGCTGGCCTTGAGCTTTGGACAGAGAAGCAAATGTAGATAACCCTTGCTGTCTTCTAGCCTGCTGGCTACCACATCTTCTGTTGGGTTTAGCTGGAGAGGCACAAAACTACTCTATTCCAGGTTGTCATGGAACAGGTTGGTCAAAATTCCACTGCAGAGCCAACCCCTTCGGACTTTACTTCAAAACACAGATTTTTTTTTTTTTATTCTTTGGAAGGTTGGTCTCGAAGGATGAAAGCACTTTAAAACATATCTGCACCTCGTCTGATCTATTGTATTGTCTGCTCCCACGGTCCTCCCACGCGCGCCAGTGAGACACACAGACTCAGTGTAGCTGCACAGCTGTGAACAGACACCCTTGCACACACACTGACAGGGTGCAGGCTAGAAGGAGCATCTCAGTGACAACCTAATGAAGGACAAAATGTGTACCACAGCCCACCTGGAGGGACCAGCCCAAAGAAAAATCACCAGCTCTTGACAGCGGTGATTCTGATCATGAACCTAGCACAATCTTTCAGGTGGAGGAGTCAGGCAGGGAGCTGCTGCAAAGATTAACTCAACCCAAATGAACCAGTGTCTTTTTGCTGCCAAATTCATGCCCTTCTATACTAAAAAAGGAGTGGGGGGAGAGAAAAAAGAGATACCGAGTGAAAAGTGTTCTGCAGTGGGTGTCAGGTAGTCAGTGGACAAATGAGAAGGTGGCTTTGGTGAACAGTAGGAGAGACTGAGCTGTGTTACACCAGGCTCTATCCTGATGCTTGCTCATGCTGGTGCAGGCCCAATGTAATTAATCTGTTTGCACCAGTAGCAAAGGGATGGGCAAATGTGACAGGAGAATCGAGCCTTGCAAACACTCTGGGTTGAATGCAGTGCTTGTCCACTGCTGTAGTAGTTTGTAATGCCATAGTCTGGGCCGCTGGGTTAGCAACACTCCGTGCTTCCACAAGGCTTTCAAAGCATCCCACTGTTCACGTTTTCTCTCCTTCCTGTAGATGAAAGGTGTGGGTATGGTCCACAACCAGAATTTCATCAGTACTCATAGTGAAAGGTACCACGAGATTTGGAAGCATTGGAGGGCCTCTGAGCCATAAGGGTTTGAGTTTTGTTACATGTTCTTCAAAGGCTAAACCTGCAACTACCTGCACATGTTTCTGAGGTTTCCAAAAGAAATCTGAGCCCTAAACCAAGGATGCTGCTGCTTGGCGGAGTCTCTGCTTTGAAATGCAAGTTGCTGAGCAAGCTCCCCCCGTCTCCCACTCCACCAGCTGCCTCACTGTGCTAGTGTAGGCTCCAGGGACTGCCGGCAGTGTTTCGTGAGCTAGAGCTGTCCTTGTCCTGCCCTCTCGTTCACAGCCATGCCTGGGACAGCAGCTTTGAAGTCACCCAGCTCTTCAACACTAGTCACGACCCCATCTGAATGTGTCTTTTTAAAATCTAACAACAGAAGTGTTACCTGTGCGTAGGCTTTTGAAAGCACCTGTCTCTGTCTGTACCTGTCTCCTGCTGTAAATATCACCAACAAAAGCTTCCTTTGGGAAAAGTGGTGTGGTCACACCTAGCAAAGAGTCCAAATGGCTAATATTTTGTAACAAAAATAACAAAAATAGATCAGAGGTATTTTACCTGTTCACTCAATAGAGTTTTAGAAATTATATTGAGATAATGTCACTTGTGCGCCAATGTCTTCTTTGCCTCAGCCCCCGCCGCGGTGTCCCTGGGCTGCAGCTGTGTGTGCAGGCGCCACGCACCAAGGGGTGCTCCCATGGAGTGCTGAGCATCCCGGATTCCTGCTGGCCTCGGGGGCAGCCTGCTCCGGCTGCTGCTGCTTTCTCGTCGAAAGCAGCTGGAGCTAGCTCAGTGCTCAGGCTCTCTGAGGATCAGATCCAGAGGAAATCAGGAAGCAATAAACTTGTTCAGGAGGTGGCAACTTAATTGTGAAATTCACCCCTGCAGTGAGGCAGAGAGGAAAACGGTGAGGGGGGAAGGCAGAGCCCTTCTGTGCCGCAGCTCATTGCTGTCCGTCTTGCTGGATGCTCTCGGCCGTGCAGGCTGCGCCTCGGGGAGGGAGCCCGCACAGCCTCGCCGAGCGCTCGCTGCTGCCCGTGCGCCGCGGCCCGTGTGGAACGGAGGAAGCCGTGCAGCAGGGACCAGCACACGCCGTGGGGCAGTGCTCACAGCACCTGCCTGCGCACAGGAGCACGCCTCGGAGAGCGTGTAGGCGCCTCTGCAGAGCGTGCTGCACAAAACCGTGGGGCACGGGCACCAGGGGCTGCCTGAGCAGGACAGCTGTGCTGGCTGCAGCGTCACCGCCGCAGCACATCTCACCAGCCACGCAGGCTCAGGCCTGGGGAACACTTGGATGGGAGACACGTAAGGAAAATGACGTTTCCTGTGCAGATCAGATATAAGTGCGTATTTACACAAAGCATAACCCCAAGGTTAATGAAGCTGACCTTTGAGAGAGACTCAAGCACGTGCACACAAAGCGAGCTCTCCTCTCCGAGGGCAGGGGAGCCAAGCTACATCTCTGCAGCTGGGTCGAATAGATGCTGGATTCAGATTGCACCTGCCAAAAAACCCTTGTCTATAGGTTGCAAATTCTTTGCTGGCTTCAAAGAATCCCTTAGATCCCCAGGCCCACCATGAAACACTTGGGAGGACAGAAATCCCTCCCAGACACAGACAGGATATTTCCCAGGGATTCAGAGGCTTCCATTTATGTTTTTGTGTGCCACGGATATGTTATAAATCAGCCCATCCCAAACAGTCATTTTCTAAGATATTTTGAAACAGAAGATTATTGAAGTTCCTGGCGGATGTTTAGATCACACACCTGGCTGTAAAGATGAAAGCAATAAAACCAGATTGTCTATATGTGAAATACTCCTCACTTGCTCCAATGTACAGATACTGTTATTAATCAGAAGATGGCAAGTCTCTCTGGGAAGGATACTATGTAGACATACGTAGATAGTGCTGGTACAAAGAATTAGAACCCAAAAATCAAATACCACAATTGTCACAGTGCACCTGTACCCTGCTATATCTATACGGCATCCATTATGTGCAATAACTGATACATAGTGTGGTTGGAATTGATCAAAATACACGGCTCTTTTCCACAGAGAATCTTGAGATGCAATTTTTCTCTGAAACTTTTCAGATAGACTTTTAATTAAGCACACATCCCTCAAATGTTTTGCTGTGGGTGGGGTCTATCCACCCCTGTCAAGCAAAATGCAGACTCACCACTGAACTCAGCACTTCGCAGCCTGCTGCCTCCTGCGTTGAAGGTGCTGCCTCTGGGGTCAGAGACCCATCCCAATGCCCCCACAGAGATGGGAGTCCTCCCGGAGCGGTGTGGTGGCAGGAAGGTCACCATAAGCCAAAGCTGCCATGTGTCTGCAGTGTCACTGTTGTGTGCAGGTCGCCGTGGGTCCCTTTACACCTCGTCTGGGGTACTCTGGGAAGACTGTGCTGGAAGGGGGTGCCTGGGGCACAGCTGACCAGAGCCAGGCTCCACCGCTCCCCACAGACTGAGGTTTCCTGTCATCACCAGCTGCTGGGAAAGAGTCATTGCCCAGACCCTTAATTCAGCAGCCTGGAGTCATGCACATACGCCTGCCTGACCTGGGAAAGGTGGCTGAAAATAGGCAGGTGCCTCAGGATGATGATGCAAGGTTAGCAGGGCTGTGGGATTTAACCAGTTTGGGAACTCCGTCACACTTGGTGGGTCTTGAAGCTACTTTTCTGCAGCTAGTGAGTGCAACTGAGGTTAAATCTGGCTGAGGAGCTGCTTTCTGTCTTAAACCATACAATTCGTGAGCTGGGAATGTTCTCAGGCATGTAGGGCAGGATCTTATTTTATACAGCACCCATGCTCCAGCCTTGGGGTCTTACAGTGTGGCACAGTTATCAATGACTTTTTTGAAAACAAGAATCCTGTCTTCCTAATCCTTCCTCCTCATGAAGGGTAGGGTGTCCCAAACAATATCAAGTTCATTTGAAAAAAAACAAACACAAGGAACAGAAGGATCTTCTTCCACAGGAGTGTAGGATCAAGGCTGTAGCAGTAAAAACACTTCAAGTGATACATACCCATCCTGATATTCTATGTACAGCTTCCTATTCCCTCCCAATACAGAAGGCTTGACTTTTCAGTTCATTTTCTTTATCTTGTGGATTAATCCCAGCCAGCAACTAAGTACCTTGCAGCTGCTCACTTTCTCCCCCCCTCCTCTACCCTTGGTGGAATAGGGAGGAGATTAGAAAAAGTAGAACTTGTGGATAGAGATAAGAGCAGTTTAATAACTGAAATAAAGTGAAAGAATAAAAATAATGAAATGAAAATGCAAGAAAGATGCACAATGCAATTGCTCACCACCCACTGACCAATCCCCCAGCAGTGATCAGCAGCTCCCAGCCAGCTCGCCCCAGTGTATGTATGGAACATGAAGTGCTGTGCCATGGAATATCCCTTTGGCCAGTTCAGGTCAGCTGTCCTGGCCATGCTCCCTCCCACCTTCTTGTGCCTCTCTCACTGGCACAGCATAGAACCTTTAACATAGTTGTTGCTACGTAGCAACAACTAAAACATCAGTGGGTTATCAACATTATTCTCATACTAAATCCAAAACACAGCACCCTATGAGGCCACATGAACCAGGGCAGAATTGTCTTCCCTTTCTAAGAGGAAAGAAAAGAACCCATCTCCTGGGATCTGCCCTCAGCCTTTAGTGTCAGCTCACAGCTTCTGGCATCCCTAGTGAAAAGGACAACCCATCCAGCAGCTCAGGACATGCAGCCAGAAAAGAAATGTGCAAGGGAAAAGCCAGAGCCCTATTTAAATAGCTCATTCATAGTAAAGCTCCAGCCATCTGTCGACTTGCCCTAGAAGAGGCACAGCTATAATAATTAGCAGAGGGAAAGGCTGCAGAGATGCCAGTGAAAAAAACCATCAGTTTGCTAACATTTTGCATGGGTCTGTCACGAATGCAATGGGAAGAAGGAGAAGGAGTTAAGAAGTGCAAAAGAAGAAAGATCACTGTACTTCTTCAGAGCAGACACTGCTGGCAGGGTGGGACAGAAGCTTTCCAAGGGCTGCAGGATGCTTTGGGCTGGTGCAATTTGGCACTCAGCATCCCAAGAGCAGATGCTCCACAGGGATTGGCAGCAGCCGATCTCACTCAGGTCCCGAGGCTCTGCCCTGCAGAGGAGTTCCCACAGCTGGAGGGTCACTCTGGGGTCTGTGGTACTGCCAGGGATGGGGGCAGCCCCCACGGGGCTGGGTGCATGTGATCCCCACCAGGCAGTGGCTGGGATGCTGCCAGGGGGTCTGGGCTGCCATATCACTCACCGTGGCTGTGCTGCCCACCCAGATAGTTCCCATTTAAACAGTGCTGGCTGATATAGTTCTGCCCTCCATTCCCAAAGAAAGAGCCCACTCTTTCTTTTCAGAGCTCAAAACGTCTGGAATCTCCTGTGAATCCATTGGTGCAGCCTGACAG
Organism: Corvus hawaiiensis; assembly: GCF_020740725.1. Classification (NCBI taxonomy): domain Eukaryota; kingdom Metazoa; phylum Chordata; class Aves; order Passeriformes; family Corvidae; genus Corvus; species Corvus hawaiiensis. The sequence goes on from NC_063216.1 coordinate 325,887, forward strand.
TGGCACCTACCCAGCGCTTGGCTGCACTCCCTAGTGCCAAGGCAAGTGCCCAGGGGTGGGATACCCCTATACCCCGGGCTTGCAGAGCCCCCCCCCCCACACTCTCCCACTCCCTGCAGAAGTGCCGCTCCGACAGCCCCTCCCGCAGCCTGGAGCACACCAGTGCCACTGAGCCTCGGCTGCCGATGCCCAAGCACTCACGGTGACTGGGGCTGTGACAGCTGCCCTGTCACCACCTCCCCCAGGAGCATCACCCCTCACAGAGCTGAAAAGCCGCTTTAAAATAAGAATCTTGGATAATAACTTCTAATCCCTTCATTTGCAGCAAGTGCAGAGAGGGGACAGAGATGTCAGCTCTCTTTCTCTCCCCCGTGCAGGACCAAACGCACTTCAAAAACACATCAAAGTATTTGTGCCACGGTCTGGGCAGGCAGCGACACAGAGTGGCCGCTTGGCCAGGACATGGTGGCACCATCAGGAGGGCAGGGAGAGGCAGAGGAGGACGTTGCCCCTCTCCAACCAAGCGCAGCCATCCCTCTCCATCTCTTGCCCTCCTTCACACCCAGGAGTTATTTTTAGAGGTGTGTCAGTCAGCTCTGGCGTGTGCTGGAGGGGGATGCACAGACAAGAGGGTGGCAGGCGAATGGGCTCAGCCACTCAGACAAGAACAAACTATCCGAAAGGCACATGGGCTCCCTGGGACGGGCAGAGAGCAGGGCAGGGAGCTGGCACTGCCTGTGTGCTGCGATGGGGGCACAGATGCCCCCAAGTCCCAGGGCCAGCCCAGGGGCTGATGTACCCCCAAGGCTGTGTAAGGGGCTCTGGAGCCACTGAGCAGGCAGCAGGCAGTGCTCTTTGGGTTGATGGCAAGGGATGAGTTTACACGACAGAACCTTTTGTCTGGACAGACACAGAGCAGATTTTTTCTGGATCTGGGTCAGCAGCGTCAGCACAAAACTAGCAGGCGCATTTCTTTATGGGGTCACTGCAGGGATATTTGTATTTTCCTGAACAGTTCAATGCAATACAAACTGGCCAAGAGTCTTCTCCAAGCCATGCAGCCTTCAAAGGGAGAAAAACATCCAGCTCTGCCACCATGCCCTGCTCTGCCAGTGGCCCCTGGGCTTGTGGGAGATGCAGTGATCAGGCAGCAGTGCCCCCCAGCAGGTTACCTGCCCCTGTGTTCTGGCTGGGGGACCCTCGGAGGCCAGCCTGCTCCCCATATCATTACACCAGTGATTCAGACAAGTCCCTTCCTGATGAGTTGGTTTTTTTCATCTGGAAGCAGAAACACCTTGACCCCCCAGGATAAATCCCTTCATGACCACTCTCTACAGGGCTGCAGCTGTGGGGGTGAGGGCTGCTTGTCCCCAGGAGCTGTGGTGGGGACACATGCCACCCCACGAGGGCACATGGCTGGTCCCTGGGGCCCGGTGAATGCTGGTGCCGTTTTCTTGGCAGAGCAGTGGCATCATGCTGGGCTGTCAGGAGGCATCTCCATCAGCGTCATGGCTGTCTGGTATCGGCGCGGGGAGCACTAACCTCTCCTGAGCATCTCCAGACACGGACACTTCCCGGCTGACAGCATCACAGGCATGATGGACACATACTTGTCAGGAGCCCCACAGTGCCCGTGGCAGTGCCGCCTCAGCCAGGGCTGCAGTGGGGATGCTGGGATGCACCCCAACCCCCCTGTGCGTGCACACCACGTGGCCTCCAGTGCCAGTGTTGACACACAGAGCTGAGCACCGCGCCTCATGCACTCAGCTCCCGAGGAAGACAGACAGTGCTTGGTGAAAGCTGGTAGCCCTCAACACAAGCCAAACCACAGTGGATATGTCCCCTCAGTGATGCAGACCCTTTCCCCATTTGGCCATCAGCATCAAATGCAACCAGGATCCTCCAGTCTCGAGAGAAGCCCCCTGGAATAGGCAAGGGATCAGGACAAATTGCTCATCCAGAATGACACCAGCTTTAAGGGCACCCCTGATGCACAACACAACTCCTCTCCACACACCATTTAACAGTGCTGTGGCGAAACTACAAGCTGCACAGTGGCTGGCCAGGCAAAGCCTTGCAGTGCCACATGGCATCATATCCTGTCATGGACATGGCACACGTGTTTTACAACCAGCTGCCAGCTGTTGGAGCACATCTGCTAGAATGGCAGCAGGAAGAGCTCCCCTCTCCCATGGGAGAGGATCACACCCCGATCTCCAGGGGAAGCAGCTCTTGAGCAGCAACAGAACAATCCTGCCTTTCCTATGGCCCATGTCAGCCCCCACAGCAGCAGAGGATCAGGGCAGTGGCTTTTATTTTATATTTTGCAGGCCTCAGGAAAAAGAGGATTTCAGAGGGATTTGAACACAGGTCCCTAAATAGCTCCTTAGAATTAAGAGGTTTCATAAAGGATTATTTCAAGTGGCTGCCTATGGTGGGAGGGAGAGGCTGGTAGTGCTGGGCAGGCGAGGGGGCAGAGGAAAGGCAGGAGTGCTGTAGGTGAGCACAGGGGACCACAATCCCCTTCTGAACCACAGCAGTGGGAACAGGGGAGCATCCCACACCCTGGCTATGTGTCCTCTGTTTTGGGTGAGTCAGAAGGAATGAGGAGCAGAGTGGTGGTCAGCAGATGTGACACACCTTGGGAACAGGACAAAAGTGGTTCTTGCAGTCAATGAACAGGTATGGCTGCTTTGACAGACCCACCCACAGTGGCATTTCAGAGGTGTGGGATGAGCTTAGGGGGGTCTATCGCCATCCCTGACTCTAGATGGGAAACCTGTGCCTGATGGAGGTGGGAATGCTCTTCTAGTGCTAAGGATTGGATGAGTTTGAAATGCTGGAGAAGGGGATCAATCCATCAGACAGAGCTTGACTAAGGGCAAATTCCTATTTGCAGGGTTATGCATGCCAGACTTCACAGATCCAAATATTCATGGTGGAAATAAAGTAGCGCAAAAACAGGAAAGGCCACAAAATCTTTCAGAACAGGCACAGCTCTGTGCACACTGGTGGAATGTGGGTTGAAATGTCTTTCTGAAAATACCAGGAGATAGTATTGCATGGCACAACATTTTCTGGTGCAAAGAGGAAGAGAAATATCTGGAACTTCATTATAATTTTGATATTGGGATGGAAATTGGTTCTTAGGTTCTTAGAGCCTCTGTGGGATCCTGAGCTCCAGCTTTCAGTAGGCAGAAGGTTTGAGCAAGAGGCTAAGCCACAGGCATGCAGGAAGGAGTTCTAAGCTGGAAGAAGAAGTGAGAGAAACAAGGAAGAGAGGTTGGTGATAATAGAAAGAGATAGAAATAAGGAAAGAATAGAAAGGAGAAGAGAAAGGGGGAGAGCTGTAATTTGACAGTAGTGGAACTAAGAAAGCAGGAGGAGAAAAGCTGAGGTAGATAATTTCCACTGGACAGATGATAGCAGGGAAGGACTGAGGCAAGAGAACAAAAAGGATCAAGGCAGGAGAGAGAGCAAAGGAGAAGGTCACAAGCAGAAAACTGAGTAAATGGTTAAATCTCACCAAATATTGTTATTATGAGCAGCCCCTGCTGCTACATCTGGAATGATGTACCGCAGGCAGGGCCACAAGTCAGAGAGATGCTGGGGCTAAAATCCTAGCAAATATGAATTGGGAGTTTAGAGATTTCCTCAGCAACCAGGGAAAGAACTTTGTTTTCTGGACCCTTCCTTCTCCACTCCTCTGGAGGAACAACCTTTGAACAGCTCTGACAGCAATCAAACTCTTTGGCCAAGAGTTAAAAAAATTACCACTGACACTGATTTGGTCTTCCTCAGACCTGAGCTGCCCCAATGAAGTTGGAAGAAAAAAAGTCTTCCATGGTTTTAAGGCCTCGCTCAGAAATTGAGTCCTTTGCCCATCACGCACCTATGCCACCCTCAGTCTGCACATGAGGGGAGGGAGGTTGTGGGATCTGGATGCACAGGCAAAAGCAGGTCTCTAGAAGGGTCATTACTGCAAAGTTTAGAGCTTTAACACATTTTTTGAGCACAGATGTCCCTCTCTAAGGTCATACATGTTTATAAAGAGTGGTTTCCTTATTGCCCTGGTTCATAAAAATAGGTGAAATTGAAATAGAAGTTTTCAGCTATACTGGCACAGACAATTAAGGGACAAGGAAAGATGACACGTCTGTAACTGGCTGAGATTAATGGTAATGAGCTATGATTGCAGCTTTCAGTGTTTGGTTTTTGGCTCTACAATACCAAGCCTGTAAATTCAGCATTTCCTCATGTCTATTTAACAGCTGCGGTTTTTTTGACACAAACACTGTAACAATTACACGTAGGACAGGGCATGATCTCAGCTCAGGGTGTTGGACACCACAAAACATGAACTTACTGCCCAGCAGCCATAACTGCTGAGGGCCATGTGTACAAATACAAATTGGTTACACATCTGAAGCAACATTAATCAAGATTCACCGATGAGTTGGCAGGGGACCCACTCCTGAAGGGGTCTGACTTTAGCTTTCACCAGAAAACTTCTTTGTTCCTTCTGTTACTGATCCACAGGCTGGAAGATTGGCAGGAGAGCAGGTTGGCCCCGTGCTCTGGCGAGTCCTGGGGACAGGGAGCACAGGGCCAACCTGCAGCATTTTGAAGCTACTATTGGAGTGCAAGACAATTGTGCAAAGGCTCATCACTCAGCTGTCACCTGCAGTAGGACCCTGGGGGACTACAGTGTGTCACTTCCGAGACCAGACTCTTTGGTAGGAAAGGTAGGTGGGACTTACCTTTTCTCGGATGCTCATTTATGCGTTTGTTGACTCTGATCTGGAGCTGGGAGTGTGAGCAGACCTGGCAATGCTGTGCCAGGGGAGGGGAGAGACTAATCAGCACTGAGTCACAGCATGTGTGCTCATCAAACACTCTGTGTACAGGGCTATCTCTGTGCGGGGTCACTGGGAGGCTGGCACAACCGCAGCGTCACTGCCACACCTACACATGGTGCTGTGATCAGCCACCTCCTTTCACAAAGCTTTATCACCAAGAAATATGCTGCTGTTTTAGGAAGGCTCTGAAACACTTCCCAGCCTTCTCCAAGGTGTTACTCTCCTCCAGCACCATCTACAAGAACTCACAGCCCTCTGTGGTTTGTGTGTTGGGAGTTGGGATGTGCCAGTGACAGCAGCTGACTGAACAGACACTTCCCAAGGGAAGTCAGCACTGGTTCACAGGGGTGGGTATGAGCATGGTGGCTGCATCCTGCCAACTGCCTCAGGAGTTCTTGCCTTCCACCAGCTGGGATTTAGGTGTGGCCACTTCCTGAAAAAGGTGCAAACTGAACCATCCATGGGCATTATGCTCCACCTTACTGTTTCCCACCCAGGGACAGAGTCAGAGAGCGTGCTTGGCAGAAACTACCCTGTTTCTTCTTGGGTGGAGATTTGCACAGTGCTGTAAAATCTCTATCACGCAGCCTTGCCTCTGCATGAAGCTTGTGGTCAGTGTAGGAGACTTGAACAGCCTGTAGCAAGGAGCCCTCCATTTACCCTTTTAGCTGCCTTTTAGGTCAGGGTGTGGCTACTGCACACAGCTGCAAAGGGCAGGATGCTCCAGAAGAGAAAGGCTGCCTGCTCCACTGGGCTCTGGCTCACAGTGCCAGCCCCAATGGATGCAGCGAACACGTCTGGAGACTGTGCAGGGCTGAAACACGGCACCTGTGAGCAGCACACACTGTCCTTAAGGCCTTCTCTGGGTGTAGGGTCCTACAGCTACCAGCATGCAGAACTCCTCACTAGAATCCCTTGTTCTGCACTAGAATCCTTTGCTCTGCACATCCCCTCCAGTTACGTATTTGCTGGTGTTTTATGCTCCATCAATCAACAGCCATCTGGGATTTGAACCTGGTGGCAGCAATCTCTCTGGGGTGAAGCACAGCCGTGTGCTGCGCGATGCTCTGTGGAGTTTCACATGGAAAGGCAAGAAAACCAGAAGTGGACAGGAATCAGTCTAAGCTCTCTAGAGACACCACCTCTCCTCAGGAGGAGGAAGACGTGGGCACCAGCTGCTCCTCCCTGAGGGCCTGGACCAGGATGTTGCAGGATGAAGATGGTCACCGCACAACGCCCTGGTGGCAGCTTGTTCAGGGCCTTGGTCAGCCATGCCAGGAGGAAGAGCCATGAACAGGTTCCTCCACCGGGTCCTCTCTTGGACAAGCAAAAGCCACTGCAGAGCCAGGGACAGCAAGCTGTGCCAGAGAAGCTTGAGGGACAACGTGGAGTGGGCAGCTACAGGGCAGGATGAGGAGTTCGGGCCTTCCTCCTACACGGCAGCATCCGAGATCCTCCCATTCAAGGACGTCTTTGGCTGGAGGCCGTTGTTCTGAGCGTGCACCTCTGGCCTGGGCTGTGTCATCTGCTGCAAACGCTGCCCGGGAACGAAAGGAGAGAGTGTGTCAGCCAGGGCTGGGGGCAGCAGCTGAGGGCTGGGACCCTCGGCCCAAGGCTCAGAGCTGACCCTGGTTACAGGGCGAGGGGATGGTGCATGGAGCGACTCCTCCAGCATTTGGCAGTACCCCGAAAGCTTCTGCAAGTCACCTTTGCTTTGATGCTGCACAGAGCACAGCAGCTCCTCCTTTTACCTGAAACATGGGGAGCACCCTGATAACAGAGGCAAACTGTTACCAGGCGAGACCAGCGGCAAGGAGGAACAAGAGAGAGCTGCAATGCCACAGGCTTCAGAGCAGACTCATTTTCCCATTAGGGTTGATTACAAAGCATTACTAAGTAACTACAGCAGCTTAACAAGGTTGCAGTCTGTGCCTTTGATGCAGATCAGAACATCGGCCTGCACAAACCTGCGCACAGCAGCAACTCCTGTCACCCTGAGCTGATCAAAAGAAAATTGCAGAGTCAAGTAGAGTGAAGCAAGAACCCAGGAAAATATGGAGGGGCAAATCATTACGGGAAATGTGTGGCATCAAGAGTGATGAAGAAGAATGAACCACTTTTGCCAGTCAGGGAGGGACTGATGCTGAGCACTGCAGAAGAGAATGCAGAGGAGGATTAAGCCTGACATGAACAGACTCACTAAGACAGGTAGAACCTCTTTCCAGTAAAGGGAAACAAGCTCCTACCCTCCAACACCACTGAAGTGGCTGTTGCTGGGTGAAGTCCCTGAAATGTTCACTGAACTGCTTCTGCCATTCATGGTATTTTTTCCCTCTCTCACATTCATGCTCAGTAGGATCAAAATGACTTGTAATCTTTCCTGTCTGTCAAAACCACTTTATTCAGGATTGGCATCTAATTTCCCTCCAGCTCTATTACAAATTAATCCAGGATCTGTGCATATAAGAGGCCAAGAATTCTCTCTGTCTCTCTGCTACCAGCACAGGCACACACAGATTAGCCTACTTTCTTCCTGCTGCCATCTGCTGCTCACTTCTGGGTCTATGAATGATTGAGAGGGGTCTGGGTCTCGTGATGTTTGTGGGCAATGTTAGAGGAAGAGTCAGATAGGGAGGGTGCACATCAGCCACTCATGCTGTTTACTGGTACTGATGGTTTGCACAAGATGCTGAGGGGATGGGTGGAAACACACTCATGGGGCTTCCCTCCATGCCCCTGGGGCTGCACAGGAGTACACAGCACTCTGGAAGCACTATGGATGTACTCAGCACAAGCCCTTGGTCAGGAGGAGTCGAGCTACTCCTGGGAGGTTGCAGAGCAGTCGGGGCTCCCCCAGATGCTGTGATGTGCTCTCTCCATTTCCAGTGAACAGGATTGAGAGCAGGCAAAGAGTTGAACCCATATCTGTGCTTTCAGGCTTCCCTTCCCCCTTTTCAACTCACATTATGAGTGAATAAGAAATCTTTTAAATGTCTGAGAAAGGGCCTACTATTGGAATTGCCCTGGCCTTGAACCTGAAATCAACAAAGTGGCTTGACATAACACCCTGGCTTGAGTCCTGCAGGAAGGACAAGTACCTAAACCCAGCTTCAGATGAGAAAACAGAAACTGAAAGCAGATCTGAGACCCCAAATCCACCAACTTCCCACATCAGAGCCCATCCAAATGGAAGGCTGGGAGGAAGAAAATGCAAACCCACCTGCAACTTCACCTCAAAGGTAGAGAACCCGAAGCTGACCTCAGCCCAGTAATTCCAGCCATAACTTTTCTGAGTCAAACTTTGTTAAAATACGGCATCCCTAAAGTAAGCTCATGTGATTTAGATGGCATCTGGTTGCTGTTCCAGCTGGGCTGGGAAAGCCATAAATCAACACTCCTAGGGTGACTTCCTACACCTGTAGCTTGTGGCAGACAGCACCGAGCCAGGGACTTGGGGCACAGTGCTCTCAAGACTGAATGTCAACACTGTAAATAAAATCTGGACAGTAGGGTGTGACCTAGAGGCTCATGATTCACTGCTACATAAAATCCTGCGCAAATTACTAAAGAAAATGTTTTAAACAAGGCTAGTGTGGTGGGTATTGTGGGTCTTTCTTGTTTCCTAACCCCTCAGTGACTGAGTGAACTGAAAAGCACATGACAAACCACCCCTGTGCTTGTCTCTGCTGCTGGCAGGGCCTAGCCTGAGATATTTCAGGATTCAGGCCTGGAGGATGCTGATCTCCCTGCTGAGGAGTGCCAAGAAAACTTGCTCATAGCCAGGGACTGTCAGGAGCTGGGATTTCTCTGGGTCAAGAAACCTCAAAGATTTCTTCCCAAACTCTTCCATGGCTCCAATACCCCACACCAAAGGGATATTCAGGGGAGGAGGGCTCCATTTTTGTGGTGGTGACCACACAAATCTCAACGAGGAACAACAGACATAGGGGTAGACCACTTGAAGGTCTACCTGCATGTCCAGCCACAGCCCAGCAGAGCTTCCAGGGTTCAGATGTGTCCTGCTCAGCTGTGCTGGCAGGTCCTCTCCAGCGAGCCCATGTCACTGGAGGCTGTTCAGTGCCCTGGGACTGATCTGAGCCCTCCCTGGGGGAGAGGGTGCACAAAGCTCCTGCAGCACCAGCCTGCTGCAGTCTGACAGCTCTGTCAGCACAGGGCTGCTTGGTCCAGGCTCAGTTTAGGGAGGAACTTGTCCTGAGCAGAGAGCAGAATGGTGAAGCTGTTCCTACCTGCCGGAGAGTCCCTGTTGAGGTGAAGAAAGAGTAGAGCATGTACCCTGGAATCAGAACCATGGAGGACAGGGCCATGAGCCAGCCGATGCCTTGTCCCCACGCAGGATAGACATATTTTCCCAGTGTCAGAGGGGTCATTTCCACCACACTGAAGAAGAACACACCCTGGAAAAGATCCCCAGCCATTGCAGGGGAGAGTGTGCAAAATCAGGGTCCAGCCATTCTTTGCTTCATTATCCTCTTAGGTCCCAACAGCCTTACAGGAACCCAACAGCTCTACATTAGTCTAGATTCTTTCAGCCCACCAGCTGGTAATTTCATATAATTTCTTCCTATCCTATGTAAAAAACTGGAATTGGAATACCCCTGATTTCCTTCTTCACTAGACTACTCAGACAAGCAGCGCCCCCACAGCAGCTCCTATGCAAGTTAACAGCATCCTCACAGCTGGTCTCAGGAGTCTTCATCTTCCTGTCACTGGCCTTATCACACCACTGCCTGCACTGCTTCTGCTGAAAGGGTAGGAGCCTGCAAAGGCCAAATTGCTCTGAAGTCAGTTATCCTGCATTTGGTGATAGGTTTTGTTCTCATAAGCCTGTCAGAGGCTGAAGCTGGAGTAGCTGAAAGCCAGAACCAATAACAGCTTTTTAAAACATTAAATTATTTTGCTTATCTTCTGGCATCTCATTAAAAAAAAAAAAAAAAAGAATTAAAAACTGATGGCCTCATTTAGATTAAAAGCAATCATCTAGAACTTTTTTACGGGTGATTTCCAGCAGGCAGAGTGAAAGAGGCTCCTGTACCACTTCATCCATCCCAAGTCTGCCTAGGACCCCCTTGCACCAGACCTGTGCTGGGTTGAGAGCACAGTGTTTCCCTAAAGCCCATTTAGAGGCCTTTCTAAAGCCCCTCCTGCAGATAGGATTCCTTGGGTCTTACCAGGCAGACAAGAGGTGTGAAGAAGGCCCAGCAGATCTTCCACCAGATGCAAGGCTTGTAGCCAATCATTTCTTCAATGTTCCTGTAAAACCTGTTCACACCTACAAGAAGAAATGAGCACTGGAAAAAACCCCCATCTCTGCACCATGAGAGGTCCTCCCCTCTTCTCATGGCAGAGCACAGGCCAGGCACAGCAAGAGGGTGACGATGCTGTGGCATGAGAAGCATTAGCTGGAGGGGACGGGGTACTGGGACACAAACTCATGCTAACAGCTTCCATGTTCCTGGTGTTCTCTTGAGGGCCCAGAGGGAAGGACCCCGGGTATCTGCCAGTCTGTGCAGAGGTCTTTGTGATGGCCTGCAGAAGTGAGAGGACAGCCTTCCACTCCTGATTTCCTGAAGTTATCAGTCTAAGCTATTTTCAGTTGCAAAATTGTCATTGTTGTCACTGGCTTCGGCTTTTTAAGTAACTCACTATGCCCATAGGGGAAACACAGGAACGAGGTGTTTTGTGCTTACCATAACACCAAGAAATTGAGATGGTCTCAAAGAAGACAAGAAAGAGAAGACACATGCCACTAGCTGAGTAGTAATCAAACAGCTTGAAGACATAAATGCCGCCCTTAAAAGACAAAAACAAGGTCAAGGAGCTCAGTTATAGATTATGATCGACAATATCAGCCAGCAGCTTGGATTGCTACTGTCTCTGACTGTTGGTTTAATGTTAATCTCCTTGGACAGTACAGCCACTGTTGCAATGTTTCCACTGGAGTCTGGTTCCCAGCAGCAAAACTGATGTGCTCTTGCAGACAATTACCCAGCCTGTTTCAGCATAGCCGAGGGTGAGGAGAAAAGAAGAAATTCACTAGGCTCTGTTATATTCCTCTGCTTTAGAAGGAGTCAATTTAGTGTGCTCTGTCCCTCCCAGGAGTTTTGCCTTGCCTCTTCATGAACTCACACTGCTCCACAAATGGTCTTCAGACCACCCAGCCCTCAGTTCCCCTCATGTGAACCTCAGCTTCAGCTCCAGAGGTTAAAGCCCCCAAGAGACCAGGTTTTTTTGTGTTATCTTAACTCTTTGCAGCAAGCATTCCCTAAATTTGGCCTCTGTTGGCTTGAGTCCTTATTGCAAATAGCGGAACACCAGGCTAGACTGACCTGTAGGTCACCAATAGGATGGAGGCATCCTAAGTCACTTGAGATGTAGCAGTGATGAGCAAACCCCTTTATCCAGAATAGCAGAAATGCTGTCACTTCTCCCAAAGCTTTGGTGTTGTGCTATGCCAGGGTGGCCAGAAAGGTGTCAGGAATGGAGGGACAAGCATAGCCATCTGTACCTGCGTGATGTTGGAGAATCCAATGAGATAAGAGATGAAGCAGACCACTGCGATGAAGATCTTCTTCCTGGCTCTCAGAACTCGAGGGTACTCATCCAGCAGGGCTGTAATGAACCCTTCCACAGTGCAGAACTATGGGAGAAGGCATACACCAAGGATGGATGGATGGATGGATGGATGGATGGATAGATAGATAGATAGATAGATAGATAGATAGATATAAAAGTATCTTAGCCTGACATCAACCCCACACACATTTAACTTCAGTGCTGAGAACCTTAGTGATTTATGGACTCTCTGCAGACTCTAGAAAAGAAAGAGGCATCTCTGCACAAAGTTGGTCTGAACCATCTTCTGAAAATTCATCTCTCTCCCCACTGAATATAGATAGAGCTAAAATCACTGAAGTTAAATACTTAAAAATAGCTGAGATAAATCTCTGCCTTTTGCTTCTCATGAAAAGCCACCACTTTCTTCCCCCAAACTCTCTAGGGCCTCCCCATCACTGCCCTGCTCCCCACGTGCCAGGGCCTGCGTCACAGTTGTGTGTCTGGCTGCTGCTGGGACATATGCCGGACTTTGATCGCTCTTCCCTTCTTGCTCTTCTCTGCCCGTGGCAACAGCACTTGTGCTGTTCAATGATCTAAAACACTCAGTAAGGACCTGCATTACCCAGTCTCGTGTGCATGTGAATAACATTTGACTACCCAGTCCTTGGCTTTATTTCACTTTTTCAAGCACACAACATTAAATGCATGCAGCACACCAAAAGCCCAGCCTCACAGCGCAGCATCTTTCTAGAGATGGAAACCCCTGGATGGTTTGTGCAGCGCTGTACCAGGCACAGTATAATAATGTTGTCTGCACATAACACATAACAAAATCCCCATGAGTGTTGCCTTCCAGTTTTCCTACTAGTTCTGCCTTCTGACACAAGGGCAGTTGGACTGTATATATGTGAAGTGCATCCTTCCCTCCTATTTCTTGATAAAGTGTGAGATTTACTTTTATATCTCGCTCCCAGGAACTACAGGTAACATACCTCTCTCAGAGAGCACATCATGCCTCTAGCTACAACCCTGGAAATTTATGAGGGCAGCAAACTGGCTTCCCTGGTCACGATGAGCAAATGTACAGTGCAATGAAAACTGAAGCGGTTTCATCACTTTTTGATGTCAGTGACTTCCCTGTCCCTGGGGATAAAAAACGCCCCTGGAGTGGAGGTGAAGGTATACAGACCAAAAAGAACAGCAGGGGGTTGGGAAGATGTGTGGAAGAACAATGGAGAGCCTGAGCCTATAGCTGGGCAGGGATGGGGGAAGAGCTTGCACGCTGCTGACTGCTGGGGCTGGCTTCCACGTGGGCCGGAGCAAGGCAAAGGGAGATGTGCATGCCCAGGGTTTTACACCCGCACAGAAAGCCAGTATTCCCAGAGCGTCAAAGCTCAACTGCTTCCACCTGAATTTTTAATGAGCTAAGCTTTTTTGTTGGACACGAGTGCCATTAAAGCATCTTTTGCCATTCATGCATGGGTTCAGCTGCCTTTATAGCCACTGACAATGAATTCTTCACCCCATCCCACCTGGCTTGTTGTCTGGAAGAGTCAGGACTGAGCCGGCACCAGAGTGTGAAGAGATAGCATGACTAAAAAACCACTGTCCAAAGCCATTCCTTCCACATGGATGCACGGCCAGGCACTGCTGGAGCCATTGCAGGGCCAGGGGATCTGAGACCAGAAAGGGAAATGGGCTTGGAGGGAAACAGGGGTGGTCAGGGGCAGAGGGTGGAGTCCAGCAGAGAAGAAGCAAAGAAAATGGTGCCGTAGATAATGGGATGGAGTAGAACTGACAGCCCTTTGGTGCAGGAAGAAGGATCAAAGTCAGGGAATGCACAGAGGGAAAGACAGGGAGATGGGTGATGAGGAACAGGGCTACAAAGTGAGTTGAATTCTCTTTGTCTCCTATGAAAATTAAGCTCCTGTGTAATGGATGAGGTGGAGAAGCAAATGGTTGTACATTGCTTTTTCTAGCCATAGAACAGGCAATTTACTGGAAATTGCCTCATGACAGCCTCAGACTTCATAGGGGATGCATCCTGGAGGAGGCTCAGCTTTCCAGCCCCAGGGACTGCAGCTGCCTGGCCTGAGGTTCACTTTTCCCAGCCTACAGACCAAACCTTGGCTGCTTGGACAAGATATGTAGGCACCTGAATGAAAGCATTCTGCTTTCAGAGTGGTGAGGAGCTGAGCACTGGGGCCTCCTGTTCTTGCCTCTTCAGTCTGCTTTCCAAAAAATTCTGCTTTTCCCACCAACTCTCTCCAGCCACAATTTTTAGTACATATTCTTCTCTTCCTCATATATCACCCCACGATCTTATTTCTTTCCTAAGCATTTTATTTCCATTAACTTCTCTCTTTTGCTCTTTTTCCTGTTCAGGGACTTAATTATTACACAAGCTGCTGGGTCCAGTAATCTGGGCTTGGGAGTCAATATAGTCAGGAGCTCTGTCTGAAGGAGAGTCTCTCTCCCACCCTCTCCCAATGTCAAGGGCTTGCTATTCCCTCCTCAGCCACACAGAGTTCCCTGCTGGGATGCACGGACCCGTGGGTAGTTTGACCACAGCTGCCAGATGTGCAGCCGAGATCCATGAGAGTGGTCTCACTGCTGGCAGCTGGAAAGCCTCATGACCAACCCGTGTGAGGTGGCCTCATATGGGGCAGACACAGGCTGACAGTCACAAGACTTGCCAGCTCCCCTGGGGAATAAATGCCTGACCTGGAAACTGGTAGGTTAAAAGGAAGCATCAGCATATTACGAAAGAGGGTCCAGACGGGAGAGAGCTGCAGCCCGGCTGGATCGGAGCAGAGGGAGCACCAAGGCACGCGAGTGAGGGCACAGGAGGGAGGTGTCTGTCAGAACTGGGCTGCTGACCCAAATGAAAAATACCCGCTCCCCATCTGCAAATGCCACACAGGATGTGTAATCAGCACGTAGAAAAACAATTATTTTTTTAACGGAATGCTTCAGAATGCATGTGGAATTGCAGCCACTGCTGTTGGTTGCTTTATATGCATAAGCTGCCATGCTGCTGCTGGTGTGTTTGAATGAATCAGAGCTCCAGCACGCAGACAGAAAGCTTCTTTGCATGTATTTAGCTGTGCTTTTCAAAAGCTTGTTTTCCTTTTGATGCTTCATTCCCCCCCAGCCTCTTCCTCCAGGCAACGATAGCCCCCCACAGACTGCCTGCCCTCCCAGACTGCCTGTCAGAAGGGACGTGGAGAATTTCAAGGGGCATTTTAGAAGCAAATGCAGCAAATAAATTCCACAGAGTGCTTACAGGGCTTGTTGTCATGTCTCGGACTATTTACCAGCACTGAGTGAGTAATCCATGGAGATAATTTTTTTTTTTTCTGTAAATGTAGCTTCTTTCAGAACATTTAGGCATTATTTGATTTTTTTAATTCTTTTTTTTTCTAAATAATGTCTGTGGTAATGCAGTCATGAGCTTTATAATCTGTTTATGAGAGTGTGACATGACTGAAAACCAGATTTGGTTGATTAGATTTTTCTGGAAACCAAGTGTGATTGTGAAGGAGGCTTGGGTTTATGAACACTACCTGTAATCCAAGAGAGCATCCATTTTGTACTGGAGGTTTGTGCTGCAGCAGAAGAGCATGTGGGCACAAAGGAGGATATGACAGACCAAGCGCAGGCTTTTGCAGGAACCTTTGATTTTGATGCACTCAAAAGGAAGGCACGCAGCAATTCACTGCTTCACTGGGTAGCTACTTTTATGTGGAATTATCAGGAAAAAGAAGTATCACCACTTGTAAAAACACGGAGATAATGGTTTTTGTTTTGTTTTGTGAGGGCTCTGAGGGGGCAGGGTGGAGACATCTAACAACTACATCTAACTGCTTCCCCCTCAAGTATCTTGTAAAACTTACCTGATGGCAAAGCAATCAGGGTACCCAGGGACCAGCCTCTTCCAAGGCACGACTCCTGCCAGGACCTATCCCTGCTAACCTATGGACCAGGCCAGGGAGCTGCAGCTCTGCTCAGGGCTGCAGCTGGCATCAACAACAATGCCAAAATGCTGCATGAAAGCACAGCCCTCACACCACGAGAGAGTGAAAAAACGCTCTGCTAGCACTGTCCCAAGTGCAGAAGGGGACACCACCCTTGTACCTGAAGACATTTTTGTATCTTCCCTCACTTTGTCCCTGGGTCACCTGACTCACCTGACTGTCCAGACCCAGCATCATCAGCATGGAGAAGAAGAGGATTGACCAGAGTGGGGACAGGGGCAGCTGTGTGACAACCTGCGGGTAGGCGAGGAAAGCCAGTCCAGGACCTGCAGTAATGAAAAGAGGGATGAGCCCATGTTTACAAAGCATCTGATGGGAAGTCTGGGCTAGGGGCCATGGTTACATAGAGAGATAACAATTACAGCCAAGAACTGTGGGGTTTTTGTATAGGAGCTAGGAACACCTGAGCCTTTGTGCCTGTGACACAGCAACCCAGTGGGATGCATGGAGGCAGGATGGGGAGACAGAAATGACTGGAGAAACAAGTCCTGCAAGCAAGAAAGTCATCAAATTATTGCAACCAAATGGAGCTGGAGCACTTTGCTAGAAAAATAAACTGATATTCAGAGCTGATTACAACTTTCCTGGTGCCCTTTTTTTTTTCCATCACAAAATGCTGTTTCTTGAGATAAAAGCTTTCTCTGGGAAGACAGCAATTTCAAAATATGTCTTTCTGCAGAAAGACACAGTCCCAATCTTGGTTAAAAAATTATTTTGAGATCACAATCTCAAGCTTTTGCATGAAAAAGGGACTTCAAATTTTGGTCACATCTACCAAAAACAGGTAGCATCTATTCTCCATGGGAAGGTTTCAGACAGCAAATGGCCTAAATATTTCACCACAGCAAAATAAAACTTCGGCACATCTAGTCAGGAAAGACCCAAGAGCACCCCATGCTCCCTTACAAATGGTTCTTACAGGTTGCTGTTGCATTTGAACATGGCTTTCTGCCTACCTGAGGAGGCCAGCTCTGACACCGACTTCTTTGTGATGTGTGACATGAAGCCAATGATAGAGAAAATTACAAATCCCGCGAATATGCTTGTGGTGGAGTTTATACAACAGACAATAATGGAGTCTCTGGAAGAGAGAAAGAGTGAGAAAAATCCACCTGCAAGTCCCTACCAAGAGCAGAGGGTGGGGTAAACAAAAGACCAAGCCCTGTGGAGAGCTGGTGCTGTCCCTTGGACAGGTAGCAGAGGTGACATGCTAAGTGTCCTGCAGGCAGGGAGCACCTCTACAGAGATCACAGTGTGTCTGTCCCCTAGGCTGCATGTTGCCAGCAAGGGGACAGCCGAGATCAGGCAGATTCACCACAACCCCCTCCCTCACCCATGAGCACTCCCTGCCACACAGGAGGATGGAAAAACAACTGACCTGTAGACGTTGTTGTGGAAAGTGTTGTAGCTCCCCAGAGCAATGAGGGAGCCCAGCCCCAGGCCGTAGGAGAAGAAGATCTGAGTGGCTGCGTCCATCCAGACCTGCAGACAAGGAGCCAGAAGAGGAGTGCAGCAGAAGGGGACTCCGTGCTGCAGGTGCATGTCCTGCAGCAGCTCAGAGCAGGACTAGCAAGGGGACTGGGTGCAGACTGTGGAGCTGTGGCCTTGGGTGCACAGCCCAGTGGGGTGGCCAGGACCTGAGGGAACCCTGTCAGTAGGGCCGAGTCAAGAGTTTCTTACTAATATCTAATCTGAAGCTATTCTCTTTCAGTTTAAAGCCATTCCCCTTGTCCTATCACTGCATATCCTTGTCAAAAGTCCCTCTCCAGAGCTTTCCTGTAGGGCCCTTTATGTACTGGAAGGCAGGCGATCTGCATCCTTCCCATGTGTCCAGTGTATCAAAGTGCAACCTGGCCCAGCATCAGACATATATCCTCAGCCCTCCAAAATGTGTGAATCAAAGCTGCTCCGTGGGATGGAGGTGGATGGATGAAGGGTCATGCATCCTGTTTAAAACTACAGAGGAGAGGAAGGCAGCTTGAAAAGCTGGCCCAGTGCCTTAAGGTCTTAAAGCTTAGAAAGCTGGTGACTGGTGACTCTGGAGTCACAGGAGTATTGCTGCTGAAAAAGGAAGAGTCTTGTGACTCCTTGTCTTGGGGTGACCTTATGATGTGTATCCCATATCGCTGCCTATGCCCAGAAATTAATTTTTGTGCCTTTCTATGCCTCTAAACTGAGCCTGAGAGGGGGAAGGAAAAAACTGAGCAAAACTTTCTCAAAGCAGTTTGCAGGTTGTTCAAGGTCACACAGAGATAGCAGGTTTTTTTTCCCCCCCAGCTGCGGCAGGGGAGCGAGGAAGCACCCAGCTTGCTGCTTTCCAGTCAGCTTTTGGCCAGTTTTTTCAGTTTCTTGTTCTCTGGAGAGAGACTGAGAGTTGGACTTTGCTTTTCCTTCTCTGGAATTCCGGATTTTCTCCCTTTTCTACTGGACTGCTTGATTGCTGTAACATCAGAGCACATTGGGAGGACTTTCCACCGGGCACAGAGGGCCTGGCCCTGGGCCAAGCCCCAGCTCCGAGGAGACCAAAGGGAGGACTCTGACACTTCCCCAGGTTTTTCCTCTACAGCGAAAGATTTTACCATTTAACATTATTTTCCTTTTCCCGTGTGTTTGGTAAATAAATAGTTTTATCTTCTTCACTTTCCTTCGAGGAAAATTTATTTTTTTCCTGAACCTGGTGGGGGAGGGGTGGTTGTGCCTTCTCTCAGAGGATATATTTCTAAATTTGGCCAAACTGGAACACTCCTAAACAATTTTGCCTTTGCAGGGGTCTGGGGTCCCCTCTGGGCTTCCACTGACCAAGGCAATCTTACTGGCCACCACTCATCATCTAAGCACTTCCAAAAACTGCTGCTGTGTGTGCTGCTGTGTCTTGGGCTGCTTCTGAGGCCCCCATGCCAGCACCACCACATCGTCCTTTCTCTGGGACCACCAGAACAAGGCCAAACCACCAGCCCTAGGACAGTCAGTGAAATGAGCCATTCCCAGCCCAGAGGGGAGGTCCCTCTGTCAGGATGACTTCTGACTCTCCCTGCCCTGTGGATAACACTGCTTGAGTACAACAGAGCTGCTGCACAGATTTCCACCCATGAAGGACCTGTCCCTCAGCTTTGTCTCAGCCTGTGGGACGTGGGTCATGACTGCTTGAACAGCGTTATTCCAGCGTTATTTTAAGTACTTACAACATTCATGGGAAGTGCCTGGGGAAGCCTAATGCAGACAGAGCTGGGAGATAAGAGCTTTCCTCACTAGGCTACAAACCTCAGAGTCAGAAAGCTTCCTGAAGTCAGGCGTGAGGTAGAAGAGGATCCCCTCCTTGGCTCCTGGCAGGGTGACTCCCCGGAACAAGAGGATGAAAAGCATGAAGTAGGGGTAGGTGGCTGAGAAATACACCACCTGAAAAAGACCCCATGGGAAAGAAGCCATCAGCCCACCAGTGCCCAGGAGCTTTCCTGCCCATGCTATTGTTGCATCTGGTGTGTCCTCTTGTGAGGGGGGAAGGCTCCCAAGCACACCCACTTTCAGCAGCATTTCCTTGCATTTGCTGTCTCTCATTCCCATGCTAGTAACATTTCTGGCTGTTTGAGGTTTCTCCCTGCCAATGATACACAAGGGCACACTAATCACAAAAGTAGCATGCTAAAGTCTGGATGGAATGCCCAAAGACAAGGGAATTGCACAGGGATAATTTTAGTGCACAGAAGTAATCCCCTTAAGTCATAACATCCTTATTTTGCAGAGCTAAAGCTGGTGTTTCTCTAGACCAATGCATCAAGCAAGACGATTCCACTGCTTTCCTTTCAGCACTGTTTCAGGATCTCACAGGTATGTGCCATCCCTCACCACAGGGCCCACACCAGTAATCACCAGGGCTTTGCTGTGGCTGTGTAGCTAAAGCCTGCTTGAGAGCCACTGGGGAAGTTAACAGCTTAGGTTACCTACCCCTGAAGTGCTTCTTTCTGATCTCTCCTCTAGATTATTCCTTTCATAATAGTGTCCCGCTGCACCATGCTGTGCTCTAAATAACACATCCCAGCATCTCAGCATCGCTGTTTCACTAAATGAAGCAATTACCTTTCTGCTGTGCTAGCCTGGAGTGCTGCACAGGGAATAACAACGGGCTTCTCGTCTGAAGGTCTCCCACCAATATCAAAAGGGCAGCAGGGAAATTTTCAAAGGAGATGGTGAGATTTTTTCCACCAGAGGCAGTTTAAGAGACTGTGATTGTCCAAAGGGGGAGACCACAAGAAGCTTCGCTCTCTCAAAGGGCTGTCCCAAGGTGGGAAATACAGGCAATTTCTGACAATGCCTCTTCTCAAAAAGAGTGTGCGCTCAGACCTAAGACCTTACAGGGAAGAGCTATTCTCTGCACTTAGAATGAAAATTACCATAAACATGGTAACAATTTTTACAGCTGTGAAAAGTAAATGTCAGGAATTTAATAGTATCTACTGTGATTTTGCCTCTAAACACCATAATCTCAGTTACAGACACAAATAAAATTGAGTCTGGAGGATATTTTGACAATGCAGCAATGAGAGGCAGCACCAAAAGGCCCATCCCTCACACTGTACCTTGCCCGTCCACTCCACACCCTTCCAGATGGAGAAGTAGACCAGCAGCCAGGCCAGGGCCAGAGTGCCAGCCAGGGGCCAGCGGATGGTGCCAGGCTCCCCCAGGCCCCCGGACATCTGGTGCATGTTTCTCCTAAGGGTGGGAGACACTGTGTTAGGAGGAAATCCAACAATCAAGGGATTTGGAGCTCCCAGAGGTGGAGGGTGAAGGGCCAGGTGCAGACAAGCGTGAGAACCCGCAAAAGCCTAGAGGGAACGGAGGTTCATGGTGATGGGATGAAGGGAGGAGAAGAGAGGTGGAGAGGCTGTTTGCCTGTCCATCCACCTGACCTGCATCTGCACCGCGCACCCCACGGCCACCATGGCCAGTGGCTGGCTGTAATGCCCTCCAGCCAAAGCTGCCCAAGGGACAGCGCCAACAGGCACAGCCGCAGCCCTGGTGGGCAGGCACGGTGACCGCGGCGAGGGGAGAAACCTGGTGTGGGCAGGCTGGGGACGTACTCCCAGAACTCGGTGACAGCGCTGGTGAGGTTGGTGGTGTCGTTCAGGGAGTAGTTGGAGAAGCAGTGGTCGGTGTTCCAGGCGTTCCCGCAGTTCTGCCACGGCAGGTCCTGCACCGGCACAAGGACAGTGGGGTTATCATTCATGTGAGATCTCCCAGCTGAAATCTGGCTTCTTTTAAACTGAAACCCCGTAATTTTTTTGCAAAGAGAATGGGCAGCTCCACTGGATGGGCATGCCCTCGTAGCCAAAAGCATGGAACAATTTTCCAAGATACGATAAATTGGACAAGAATTTTCCAGGAAAAAATATCATTATGTTATTAGGGCAATGTTGTAGGTCCAATAAAATGTTAGCAACTCCCCAGATAAAAAGCCACTTCCAATTAACTGTTGGTAATTAGTAGCTACAAATTAAAATAATATCAAGGGATATTGTGTTTATAACCAATACAGCTTTTTGCTGGCTTCAGTCAACAAGTGGTTGGAATCTACTACACAAAGAATAAACAGTGATTTGTTTCTTATGTTTCATTTACTCCAACTTCAATGCTTAAAAAGCGACACAGCCCTGAGAATGGAGGCAATGGATACACAAACAGACTGTTATAACACAAGCACAGGAGTAAATTTAAAGGTCAGTAGCTGTTTCATGCTGTCCACTGCCCTGATTATAAGCAGCACAAAGGGATTCCTGGGAGATGTTTACACTGTGGGTAGCAGTGTGATGGCAGCACAATGCTACAGACTTAGTGCAATCAGCTCTGGCACTGCAGGCAGTGAAGCAGCAGTGTCAGGGGCCGTGTGAGCGTGCAGGGCAAGTCACCCGAGCCACGTAGGGCCACGGCTGAGCCGGCCCAAGGAAAGCAGCTTGGATATGTCTCCCTGCGCAGCTATCTCTTTTCCCAAGCACAGTGCGTATAGATAAATGCGGAGCAGCTATTCTGGGTGATTTCCCTCTGCAGATAAGACCTGAGGCTCCAGCTCAACAAAGCTTTAAGATGTTTGTATCCATCCCTATTCATCCACGAACACAGACCTCTTCCAAAATACTATCTGTGTTTTAAGTGCCTTGTGGCATCAGTGCCCTTAAGTGCTGCCCTTACTGCTCCGTCTAAATCAGTTCACTCCAGCAGATGATACCTTCAAACGTGGTATCCTGGCAGAACGGTGGCTATTGGAGGGGCGGGGCTGACATTCCAGTGGCCACCCAGGCCACTGCACCTACCCGGTGATTTCGCTGAGGACTTGCTAACTGCATTGAAGCAAAGGCAATGGCTCGGGCAGCGCAGCACAGCATCTCTTCAATGTTTGCACATTAGAGACGCTGCGAAGCTCTCACAAGGAGGGGCAGGCTGGGGGCAGTTTGTTGCTGCTCCATTTCCTCTGAATTTCAGAGGACAGAAACTGCAGAAGGCAGGCTGGGCTCCTATTATAGTTCAAAATACTCTTAGTCAAATTTAGGAGGGACATGGGACAGACATCAGCCTAGCTTTTTCATTTGTGCCTTGGGTCCTTTTGGGAGTTTGGAATTATCTCTGGCAAAAGAAAAGGTCTTGAGCCAAACACCTGGATCTGCCTATGTACATACAAGCACTGTCACCAGCCGGGTCTGTGACACCTGAATGTACCAAAGCCTCGTCCTGCCCAGGCTGTAGTTGGGATGGGTTCCTCTGGGGAAGACCACTGTTTATTTGGGATGCGCCTGAGAGTGCATCTAATCACCCACAGCCAATAATTTTGATCTAGATCCAGGAGTCTACAGTAATAGCTAGTATTGATGGTAGAAGCACAGTTGGGAATGCCAAACAGAAACTCAGAAAAAGTCTTGATAGATAGTGGAAATTTTTGCTGAAACAAAAAGTAAAACTGGATGTACAGTGTCCACTCTAGCATTTCAGGGTTATATCTAAATGACATTCAAAAAGATCCCATTTGAACCACGGGGTTGATGTCTTTGAGGCTGCAGATTGCTCAGAGAGTTACATTAAGGAAACTCTTACCAGTTTCTGGGCTGAAATAAATAATTCAGGTACCAAGAAATTAATACAGGGTGTGATTCTAACCTTCTATGGTAGAAGACCCTGCTGTGGAAGAGGAACCCACTATAAACCATAACACCAAAGCACACACTAAGAGACAGTCACAAGCAGATGTCTAGATACTTTCTGAATCATTTTCCCAGCAGAAAAAAAATCCCTTGGATATCATTTATCAAGAGAGGAGTGAATAAGAACTAATTAAGATAAGGAGTAAGTCCTGAGAAATAAGACCATGATGTGACAAAACCTGACAAAAGCAGTTCTGGAAATATGCAGCTCAGATTTGAGCAGCCCTAGAAATAAAACAGAAACACAGGGTGAGTTTTAAAGACTGATGAGAGCAGGGTTCCCAGTTCCCAGTTCCCATAGAGGGGCTGGGACCATCCCCTCCAGAGGGCAAACATCACTACCTGTCAGCACTACAAAACTGCCTCCAGGGCTGATGAACCTCTTGAGGAAGGGTTCAGCAGGATGCTGACAAGGGCTCTTTACACAAATGGCAAGCAGCCAGTGCCTGCTTTGGGGCATAAACAAATCACTGCCCATAAAGGAGTGAGGACCCAGACCACAGCCAGGACCATGCTGCAGACATGCCCGTGACTCACCGCAGTGAAAGAGTTGAAGAGATAGTAGAGAGCCCAGGCAATGATGACAATGTAGTAGATGTTCAGCCAGAAGGACAGAACCATAGCTGCCAGTCCCACACCTGCAAATGAAGGCAGAGAGCAGCATCAGCCCAGGTCTCCAGTACCCAAGGGAGCTCATGGGCACCACAGCAAGTTTCTTTTGAAAACCAGAGAAAGGGAATTGGCTCATCAGAGTGTGCTAGAATTGCACTGTGAGCTGGTCAGCAAGGGAGGCTCATTCCCTCGGGTGTCTCACCCACCCATTTCCACTGGGGGAACAGTGCTACCTTTCAGTGTGCTACCAGTACTTTATGGACAGAGCTCCATAAGAACAACATCTTGTCACTTCCCTGGCAGAATCACACTTTCCCACATCCAAGGCATTTCTAAATCACCACTAGCTTCTAGAAAACAGCTACTCCAAACATGGCAACAGGTTGCATTCCCATGCAATTAAAACAAGCATACGTAGGGAGGTTTGGGAAAACAAAGGGTCTCCTGCAACCAGAACCCCTCCATCACAGTCCATACTGCTCATAAAGTTCCTTCTCACCACACAAAGCTGCTTGAACGGAGCACAGCGCACAGCGACTGCAGACATCGAGGTCAAGGACAGCTTGACAAAGACAGAGCAGAAAACCCCTCCCCTCACCTGCCACCCCATCCCAGTCCCTGGGGATTTGCTGATTCGCCCTCAAACCATCAATGGGGTTTTGTGTGTAGTTACGTGCCATTGCTGTCCCAAACACACAGCACAGTACCTTTGAACATGGGTGCTAATCTCCAGACTCCCAGTCCACCAACAGAGGTATACTGGCCCAGAGCAGTTTCCAGCAGGAAGAGAGGAATCCCAGCAAACACCAGCGTCAGGAAATAAGGGATAAGGAAGGCCCCTGAAAGAAGGAGCAATGTTATCAGGCAGTTTCCACTTTGATCAAGAAGGAAATGCCTCCAGGTGCATTTTCTTGCTCTGCAGCACCTGTGAGATGAGGAGCAGCCTCTCCCAGAGAGGACAGTTTGCAGCTGGAGTTGGTGTGTTCAGTGAGTCTCCCACTGAGGTCACCACTGCTTTCCCCTTATCACTGTGGGTATATATGTACCATGTATACACAGACATTGACCTCACTAGCTGTGCAATGCCAGGCTCACTTTGTTGTTAACTGTTTAGATAGTGCTAAACCCAATCTGACAACAAACCCAAAAGCTTGGACACTGACATTGGTAATTTGTTGATGCTTTCTGTCTTACCTGCAGACACTTTCAATTCTTCTTCTTCTTGAGGGAACAGTGCACAGGAATATCTGGCATTGGCCACTGCCTTCTTTGTTTATAGCTAATTCAGTCTTTTAAGAAAACTGTGACCAAGACTGTATTGGCTCTAGTAACAGTGCTATATACCCCCCCATCTGTGTTTTAGGTTTTACCCTTAGAATTCCTAGTGAAAATATTATTCTTCTTCATGGCCCTATGGAAATCATCTCATCACTAGAAAGGAGGTAGAACACCCATTCACTAGAGATATTACTGGCACCCAGTTTTTAGAAGAGCAATTAGAATAGGAGAGCCTTGCCGTGTGATTGGAAGGCTGTACAAGTTCAGGTCATCCTGACTTCTAGGACCTGGGACAAAGCTCATTTTTACCTTTCTTATGCATGCCATAATTTCTGTGGAGGACAAACTTTTGCAGAAGATGCTGGCTGGGGGCAGAGAGAGGACCCTCAGTTTGCCCAGAAGCAGCTGGCCATGTTCAGGACAGCACTGATTCCTGCTCTAGCCATAGGGCTGAGCTGTCAGTCTGAGTCTTCTCCAGATACTCATGGGAAGCAAACATGAGAGCCAGCAAGCAGAGCCACTCTGGAGAGCTGTGGCCCAGCTTGCACCCAGCAGAGCCAGGCTCCAGCAGCTGCTCTTCGAGGGCAGGGAAGCAGCCAGGCACAGCCAGGGATGCTGGCTCAGGGGACATCCAGCTGGGGACATGTGCCTGCCAAGCAGGGAGCTGAACCCAGCTGGGAGAGGCAGGTGCCAGCACCCGGCATGGGAGTCCATGGGAGGCAGCATGCAAGAGGAGCTGGCAGTGGGTGGTGGGGAGAAAACACTCTCCGTGCCAGCAGTTCGGTGACCATGAGCCTGAATCACAAGCTGGCGTGGAAGCGCAGGCTCTTGGCTTCACCAGCGGCCTGGCGCAGAGGAGAGAACAGCTTTGGGCATCCCTGTGCCTGCTCAGCATCCTCCTCTGTGCGCTCGCTAGACACCACAGCCTGCGGGGTCCAGTCCCCTGGGAGCCCTGCGGGAAGCCAGCGTCTGCTCCGAGGACACAGCAGCTGCCACCCTGCTGCTGTGGAGTTTGGAGGCTGAGCTTTGCGGCAGAGCAAGTGCCTTCCTTACAAGCAGTTAATGAAATTTGGCTGCAGCCCTGATGATCCTGCATTTCTCATCTACAGCAGGTCAGGAAGGTTTGTAGGTAAAGGTCTTAATAGACTGTTGGGGAAAAAACCCACCAATTAAACTTTTGGACACAAGTCCTTTATCCTAGCTTGACAAAGATGCTCAAGAATAGTGGAAAATCTACAAACCAGACCATCTCCTTGAGCTGAGGGCTATTGGCAATGACACTGTCACTCTGGAGGGCCAGGTCCCCAAGCAGGCATGGATAATATCCCTGGGTCCTGTACAGCCAGATGGAAAATCCGTTCTGCAGGCCTGTGCAAAATATGGTTGTGTGTGACCTTGTGAAAGTCCCAGCTTGTCTCCAGATCCATGGGTGTCAAAGGGTGATGACGCTCGTCTTGCTCAGAGCACTGACCCTTGGAGGCAAGGAAAGATCAGCAGCGCCTGGCACTCACTGTGCAGCCCCAAATGTGCCTGCTCCTAATGTCATACAGCAGAGAATAACAATTAATCCTTAAAACAGGGAACACTGCCCACGAATCAAAAATTGAGCATTACAAGCATTACACGCTGTTGCTTTGAGTCTCAGTGCACAAAGGGGGAGTGCAGGATGCTTATTTAAAGAATTGTTTTTCTCTCAAGTTATTCAAGCTTAGGATCTCACAGGCAATTTTTAGCACGCACTGAGCCGCATTTAGAGTGAATTTGGAGCCCGGTACAATACAGAGGGACTGTATGAGGTTAGAGGTTGGTGTAGAAGCTGGAGCCATGGGCACAGCTGGGCACATCCAGCTGCGTGCAGGGCCATCAGGGAGCCCAGGCATCACTTTGGGTGAAGCCTGCCCCCCGCAGCGGATGGGCCGAGCGCTCAGCTGCCGTGCCCTGGGCTCCCTGCGCCGAGCAAACCAGCCGTGAGCCGATGCAGTGTGACAGCGGCAAGTGAGACGACAATATTTCCATTCAGTTCAATTTATCTGTGCGTAATGGAAGCAGCCCACACGACCGCGCGCCGAGCAGCGTACATGCAGGACGCTAAAATTAGAGTCCCGCCCACAGTCTGCTGCGCTCCGGAGGCGCCTCCGTCGGGGCAGAGCCGAGGCGGTGCCCGGCCGGCTGCGAAGGCGCTGCCGTGCGCTCCCGCTGCCGGTGACGCCGCCGCGCGTCAGCGCTGCCGCCCGGGGCCGCCGCTCAGCACCGCGGGCTGCGGGAGCCGGCAGCCGCCGCCGGCAGGGCCACGGGAAGGAGCCATCCAGGCTGCCGCGAACGGCACGAAGCGGCACGGGAGGCAGGGGGTCTGGGAGCAGGCAGGCACCGATTCCCGCATCTCACCTGCCTGGCGTTTCTGCTTACAGCCGGCTGCTCCCTCTGCGTGCCCGCGGCTGCCAGGGCAAAGATCACCCCGTGTGCCATTGCTAATGCTAATAATAGTGCTCCACACCTCTACAGCACCCTCTCTCCTAGGTTCTCGGCTGACTTTGTTTGTAGGATCGATTTTAGCTTCACAACACCCCTCATCTAATTATAGGCATTGTCATCTCCACCTTTATGTGTGAGGAGACAGTCACGGGCAGCACAGAGCCGGTGTGAGACTTGAGATGACGCAGCAACCACGGGGCAGACGCTGGCTAACAAGCAGTGCTGGGACCTAGCCGTGGGGGAAATGTTCCATGGGGAGAGCTAGCAGTCAGAGTGGGGCTAGACAAAGACGACAAACCTGCACTGTGGCTCTGGCATTGGCGGCACAGGCTCTCGGGGCAGGCCTGGATGATCTCATAAACCTCACTCGGCTGCACATTTCCACCTTTCCACAAAACCCAAAGAAGCTGTGGATGCCCCATCCCTGAAAGCGTTCAAGGCCGGGTTGGATGTGGCTTTGAGCAACCTAGTTTAGCGAAAGGTGTCCCTGCCCTTGGCAGTGGGTTTGGAACAGGATGATCTTTAAGGTCCCTTCCAACCCAGACCATCCTATGATTCTACAATCAGTTAGAAATCTTGTCAAATTTGCTAACTTTCTGGTCTCCTGTTTGGACTCACTCCACATGCTTCAGAGAAGGGGCCTAGATACCCTTAAATGCCATGAAGTTAAATGGACAGTTCTTCAGGGAGCAAGACCCTTCTCCTCTTTTCCAGGGTTGGAGGAGAAAAGCATCCTACACCATCTGTGACACAGACAGCAGAAGTGGGCTAGTGATATGAGGCGTCATGAGAGCCAAAGGCAAAAGGAAAATAAAAAAGACATGGAGAAGAAACTTGAGAAGAGACCCTCAGAGCAGCATGAATGAATGTGGCACTTGGGACAGGGGCTCCAGGCTGGGAAGAGCTAAGAGGGAAGCAAAGAGCAATGTGGGAACACTAGCAGGCAAAGCTAAAATTATATATACAGCCTTGAAGGTGAGGAAAAGGGGTTTGGACCTGTGTGGGAAGTCTGTAAAAGGGTTCAGGGAAGTGAGCAGCTCTTCAGAGGGGAGAAGGAAGGAAGTTTTAGTAACAGGCACAAGCAATGGGAGAGCTGGGCACGGAGTGAGAAGAAAAAGCCTCTGCTTTACTGACACCAGCCCATACTCCCCTCCACAAAAGCATGTCCCTGACAAGGCTGAAGAAATAGCACCATTTTAGAGGGGAGTTGAGGCACAGAAGTGTGTTTTCTGACTTGATCCAAGATGTGCAGAAATTGTGTAGCTGAGCAGGGAGAATTCCCTTGAGAGTACACTGGACTGAGGAGAACCCCACCTTCAACAGACGCAAACTGGTGTCTCTGGAGGTGCCCCAGAATCCAACTGGGTGTCTATTTGTGCATAGCCCTCCCTGTAAATAAATGAGGTCCCACATGATTTTTATTTTTTTGTAGCCCTGCAAATTTGGACAGCAGAAGTGTGACAGAACTCAAACTGATTGTTTTATTTCTGTGGACTACTTCTTCCCAGCCTGCACTTGCTAGTAAAGCCCACAGGTCATAGAAACTTGTCTCCAGACAACTTAATAATTCCCATCATGTGGGAGAGCTCTCAGCTGGAGGACCACCCATTTGCCCAGACCCACACCAAACCAAAACCTGCTCAGGAACAAGGCTGCTCACTGTGCATTTCTCTCACCTCCTCCATTCTTGCCGCAGAGATAAGGGAAGCGCCAGACGTTGCCCAGACCGATAGCATAGCCCACACAGGACAGCAAGAAGTCAAATTTCCCCTTCCAGGAACCTCTGTCTGGGATCTCCTTCTTCTTCTTCTTCTTCTTCTTGGTGCTCACAACCTCAGGGCTGATGGGCTCCGGCTCCTCCAGGGCTGCCTGCTTTACCTCAGAGGGAGAATTCAGCTCCACGGAGGTGTTGTCCATCTTGCCCATGGCGACTCAGAAGTATGTCCACTCTTGCTGAGGGGCTGGAGGAGCAGGAAAGGCAGTTTCTGCCCTGGCCACGTGAAGACAAGATGGGAAGCACTGGGCAAAGCTCCTGGTGAGAAAGGAGAGAAGGAAGGTGTCCTGTGTCAATGTGATGTGTCAGACTTGGTTGTTACCAGTACGTAACAAATCCCTCAACTCTCATCTTACCTGCTTCTCATCCCAGGGCTCTGCAGGAAGAGCTCTGGGACCAGTAGGCATGCAGCAAAACCACAGGTTGTAGGTGACCCACCACAGAGCAGTTCAGGCAGAGAAACATATCTGTCCCATCTGAGTGACAGTGGAGGGGGGCACGATGAAGGTGCCACAGCTCCCAGGTCTGGGGTCCCAAACTGAGTGCAGCAGCCACAGAGCCATCTGAGAGTTTCTGTGGCCCAGCCAGCCAGGCACAGCTTTGCAGTGGCACCTCCACAATGGATGTGCTTCACTTGGCAATCCCATGCCTTAATCCCTCACCACGGCAGCAACACAGCCGTGTTCACAGCTCTGCACCTGCAACATCTGGCAAGGGAATCGCTGCTCTGCTCTGCTCCTCCCTGGGCACCACGTTGCATGTGTATTCAGCTGGTGCTCACTAGTGCCTAGAGCCAGCCTGTGAACCACTGAAATCCCACTCAGCCAGGACTCCAAAGTCCTGACGATTAATTGGATGAGTCTGACAAAAAAAATTAATTAATACCTGCATTGATTTTAGGCCCTAAGAAGTATATAACCATCACACTAAAACAATTTGGAAAGTGAGCAAGAACAGGCTATGTTACTACACCTGTCTCTAAAACAATATTGCACTCGTGTCTTGAAAAATAAGTGCAGTTCTCCCTTCCTGAAAAGTCAGAAAAAGGCATGGAAGAGAGCCAAAAGGCTGCTTAAAAGTGTGGAGCAACTTCCAAGTGAAGAGAGTATAAATAAAACAGGATACATTGTTCTGTGGAAGAGGTAGCTGGCAGGGGCCTATAAATGTGTCAGTGTCATAGAATACAAGCATTCACCAGTTCTGACGCAAGAACTGCACGGGATTAAACCGTGACTGGCAGGTGGTAGGTTCAAAAAGAGCAAGAGGTGATATTCCAGAAAATGTGCAGCTATGGAGCAAGACTCCCCACTGCAGGACATGCTGGATGCCAAGAGCTTATGACTTCAGAAAAGGAAATTAAGGAGGTAAATAATGGAAGGAAAACGCACCAGGAGCTACTACTGCAATTCTGCAAAACCCTGAGCTGGAAGTTGTTGAAGGTTGAGGGATTCTTCCAAGGAAATAACACTCCCTGCTTTTCCTGGTTTTATTCTCTCCCCTCGGCATCTGCCCTCAGCCAGTACAGAATACAGGACTGGCATGGGGTTTGCTCTCACCCACTTCTCAGCCCATTTTGCAGAGACAAATTTAATCCTCACCAGGGGCCCTGAGGGTGATCAGTGCTACAATCTCCCAGACATCTGTTGACAAAAACATTCATAGATGCAAACACTGGAAAACAAACAAACAAACAAAAAGAAAAACAAAATGGGTATATCAGGAAATGAATCAATGCTGTAAAGAGGTGTCATGCTCTAGCAGTTAAAGCTGACCTTGCTTGAGCTTCTTACTATTGGCAGTCTAGTCTCCTAGCCAAAGAATACCTATTTGTCCCATGGATGCTTGGGGGACTCGTGAACTGGTGTTTCTAAAGTGTCCTAGACGGACATGCTCTCCCAAGTCCTGGCTCAATGGCAGTATTGACTCCTGCATACTACAGTAGGCATCCCATAGTTACAGCAGGTGAATTTTGTTTCCCCACAGAATTCATCACTGAGGTTAGAAAAACTCTATCAACTGCGAAGGGAATGGCTGAACCAGGAAATAACTGTAATTCTTTCTGATAAGTCAGTGGAGAAGCCAGAAGTCCCTTTGCTGTGGGATGAAGCGTGTAACCAAACCCTCTGAGCTATGGAGCCCACACCGAGCCTCACAACTCCTCTAGCCCAAGGACGGTTGCAGTAAGCCCAGCAGTAAGTGGCATCATGAAAATGGTTTCTGGGGAGAAGAGACCATTTCACATAGCCCATGAGGCAGATGCCAGAAGAGACCATTGCAAGACACTCAGAGCAAAGGTTTTGGTTGACAGATCCCATTTCCATCCTACACCTTGTGATAGCACTGTCACACCAGCTCCTGGCTCCTCACCGAGGCAGGGAGAAAAAGATTATACAGAACATGTAGAAGGAAACTAAGATAAAGACAATTTATAAATCAAAATAGAAGAAATAGCACCAAAACCCTTAGGAAGAAGTCAGAGCTGGGCTAAGTCAGGATAATTAGCTATACCTGGAGACATAACAAATTGGACTCAGCAGAAGCCATTTGGACTCACTTCTTTTTTTCTGTAGACAAAAAACAGTAGGTAAGCTGCTGTCTTTAAAAAGTATTTATATATCCTGCTCTCCCTGTGCTCTTTTCCCTGTTCCTGTTGCCACAGTTCTGGAGTGATACTGCAGCTGGATGGTCACACCTCATATTTCATATACCTGGGGTAAGATGATTAAGGAGCAGCAGACCACACTGGCTATTTCTTCTTACCTGAAAAGTGAGGTCCTTCATCTCCAGCTCAGAAAGGACAAGCCAGATTCATGGAGGTTTCTCCACAGTCAAGAAACAGAAAAACAAGCAAGATGATCCCACTGAGGATTCAGCCCACCTACAATCCCGTCTCTCTACAGTGATGGATGATTAGGGCAGAAGGGCTCATGCATGTCCCACAGCCCGGCTGTGCCATGTCCTTCCCCAGACACATAGCCCTGACCAGCAAAACCACAAGTGTCTGTCAGTCCAGGCCAAGTGTTTGACTCCTGTGTTGCTCACGTGCTGGAACAAGTGGTCCTACTGGGATGAAATGTCAGCCCGTCCAAACTTATCCACATGGGTCTCCTCCAGCATGAGCGCAGGGCTCTGTCCTGTGCTGACAGCCCAGAGAGAGCAGAGTCGGTTCAGCAGCTCTCTGTCATGTCAGATTATTTGTTCTGAAAAGCACACGGCGCTTTGGGCGCAGCAAAATGCCTGAAGGACTCAAAAGGATAATCAATAAGAGCAGAGCTACAAGCTGGAGGTGGGCTCTGCTTTGCAAGGACTTGAAGACAAGGTCAAAGAGTTGCAACATGACACTATAGCTGGTCTCTCATTCAGCTTCTTCCAAATGCACCATATTCTGAAGCCAGAACTTTCCAAGCAATCAATGAAAGCTAATGCCATAAATCCCTGGCAGTAGAGGAGTTACCTGTGTTTCACCAAGCTGTGCCGAAGGCCTGGTCTTCTGCTGCTCAAGTCAATAAAGACAATTGCCTGGCCCCAGTGGGTGCAGAGCCAGGCTGAAGTGCAGTCTGGCAAACAGACCTTCTTCTTTTTTTGAGGGATTTCGCTTCAAATAAGAAAACAGCACTGAGAAAGCATTGCTGCCACTTGAAACTCTGCTGCCCGAAACACCATTGCTAACAACAGTGAACTTTTTAGTTTCCCCTGCTTCAGCATGAAATATTAACAATCTCCTCAAATTTGACAGAAAGCAAAAATTACAAAGGCATAAAATTGCCCAAAAGGAATCAGCAAGATGACCTATGAAAACATATGTAAGAAATACTTTCACACACGTCCCCACCTCTTATTTGCCGGTGATTTAACAGCCACACAAATCGCTTCTGACCCATGC
Source organism: Corvus hawaiiensis (assembly GCF_020740725.1). Classification (NCBI taxonomy): domain Eukaryota; kingdom Metazoa; phylum Chordata; class Aves; order Passeriformes; family Corvidae; genus Corvus; species Corvus hawaiiensis. The sequence continues at coordinate 358,562 of NC_063216.1, forward strand.
AGGTAGAGCCACAATTAGTTTAATTACAGAGTGCAGGCTGTTGTTCAGTCAATTAGACTTTTCCTTCCATCCACACCATTTTAATGACAGCCAAGTAGCCCCAAGGTTCGTGTGTCTTGTTTAGAGCTGTGACCGGCTGATCAGGGCACAGCAGACTCTCGGTCGATTTTCTGCTCACTGCAGCAGCAGCCGATGCTGGAGCTTCCCGCACCCGTGGAAGCTGGAGGGTCTGGGCAAAAGCTCTCTGTGGGAGCCTGAGGATTCTGGTAGTGCTGGCCCCACATGGAGCCCACTCAGGGCTGGAGCATTGCTGTCCTGTCCAGCTGGCTCACAGCCCTTGCTGTGTGCTGCCCAAGAGGTGCCCCTGCAGTCACCCAACCTTTCATCTCCCTTCCCCTGAAGACAGGTGATTGCTTGGTTGGAGAAGTCAGCACTCACAGAGGGTGTAAAAGAAAAGTAAATCAGCTCTCCTGGGCGATGGAGCTGCTGGGTGGCCTGCAGCTCCACCCCCTTTTCCTCCCTCTTGCATAAGATCTGGGTTGCTGATGCCCAGCTCTGACCTGCAGCTGCCTCAAATGTGCCTCATCCTCCAGCAGCCCATGTCACTCTTAATAATGTGGCAGGTGAGGTTGGCACGATGCCACAACCTTATCCAGATGAGAAAGGGCAATCGGGGCATGAGCCACATTTCATAAACCATCAAATAAATAGGACTTTCACATGAGGCCAGGACACATCTTGCAGCCCCCAGCCATGATCCCAGGAGGGCTATGGCAGTACCTCACAGCCCAAAAAAGTTTTTGGAGCTGCCGGGACTGCCATGCAATCGCTTTGCCAAGGGGCACCTTCATTTTTGTGTTATACATGCAGGAGGAATGGGGCCAGCTATGGCAACAACCTCCCCATCTCCAGGTGCCCATTTGAATTTCCTCTGGCTCCTCACCCCATGGGGGAAAGCGGGATCAGGTCCTGCTCCTGGCCGCAGGCTGTGCTTCACCCACCACTGCTGCTGTCCCCTTGGTGTCTGTGGCCACCTTACACTGTCCCTAAGGAGAGCAGGGGGTTGTGCCTTTTTTGGAAGATGCAAATGATGCAGCATCTGAATCATTTTAATGTTATCACTTAAAACTCATCCTGGTCCCTGAGAAGCTTCCCCGGGAAGCAGAGAGAGGGCAGGACTCTTTTTGGGCCCCAAGAGACTGTCCTGACCCAGTCTGAGCCACCACAGCAGCGTGAGGATCAAGGCCAGGCCATATCCCACTCCCTCATGGCCTCGTCTGAGCAGACTGCACGTTCCCAGATTGGGAAAGACAGACAAGTTGCTTAAAGGCATCCCTGTCTGCATCCTCCTCAGTGAAAGTACCGCGTTAAAAAGATTAAAGGCCGATTTCTGCTTATTTTAAATGTGCTGATTAAATTTAACAGCCTTTTCCTTTTCTTATATAGTGCAACCTGTCACGCTGGGATGCCAGTTTCATGATGTTGGTAGTTTATGTGGTTTTGCTGTGTTATTCTTTTGCTCTGCCTGAAGCAACATGGACATTTTTAGCCCAGCTTTATTCTGCAAAGACCCATCTGTCTGATCCCAACCACAGTTACTTTTTGAGTTAACTGGCAAGTTTGACCCATGCTTGAAAAAAGAGCACAGCTCTCAAAGAAGTTCCTCGAGAAGCAGAGAATGGAGGGAGAGAAGAGCTTCAGGTTAGTGTTGCTCCAGAAGAGGGGTGGTGGGGTGACCTGCTTTTCCAGGGAGGCTAACGGAAAAACCTTCCCAGTGCCTTCAATGAGAACATCAGTGTGGCAGAAGTGCCTAGAATGGGCACAGAGAGGGCAGCTTCAGATGGAATTTCTCACTTGCTTCATAGCTCCTGTGCCTGTTCGTGACAGCCCAGCGTGATGTCCAGGCACTGCCACCAGGATGTGGACAGCCATCCACACTGGCCCCTTCTCTCTTTTCCCCAGACAGGCTGCACTGTCACAGCTCAGTCAGTGCAGCCTGAATTGCTGCTCACTGGCCACTACCTCACCAAAACTATGCCTCTGAACCAAGATTTTAGCTTAAATCCTGATGTGAAGCAACATCCTGGGGGAGACTTTGGCCTTCCCAGGGGTAAACTGCCCTGTCTTGCCAGGACTCACCAGTGCTGTGCAAAAGCCATGGCTGTGCAGTGCATGAGGGCGAAGAAATCGTAACTTCATACACATAAAGCTGGATTTGATGCAGCTCCAGAGATGTTGCTAGTGATGTCAGTGGTTATTTGCTGTATTTGTCTTGGTATGCTTTGGTGCGGTTTTTTTTGGTTTTGTTGGGTTGTTTTGTTTTGTTTTTTTTTTAGTTTTTGCTCCTTTTTTTTTTTTTTTTAAATGAAGTCATTGAACTGAACACATTGGGCAAAATTTGTGTTACAAAGGAAAGTGATGATATGCACTTGAGAAAGTCACCTTGGACTTTGTTCCCATAATTTAAAAATGATAAAAATGAATAAGGAATAAAAACTGTGAAGGAAAGAGCAGAAACAAGCATGGGAATGATCCAGCATCTGCTCTGAGCTGTCCAGCATTGCCAGGGAGCTACCTTGTGTAGCAGAGGAGCAAAGGACTGGCTGTCTCCTGGGGCTGGGAAGCTCAGATTAGGAAATGACCCATCCACAGGGCACAGACAAGTTCAGCCTGCTCCACACCAGCCAGCACCTGCTGCCCTTGGAGTAAGATGAGCAGGTAAAAACCCTACACTGCCTCAACAAATCTCTGCTGCTGCATTCAGATGAAAGCACAAAGAGGAAGGTAGATGGGAGAAGGATGAGAGAATCACAGACTTTCCCCCTGCTCCTTCTGCGCAGGGTCACAGCAGCTACCCAGCACCTCATTCAGAACACAGCGCCTCTGAATGTTCCTGTCACCATTCTGGCACACGTATCCAGCTCCAAAAAAAGACTAGAGCCTCACCAAGCACAGCACAACATTGTTTTCCTGCTGCAGCACGGCCAAGCTGAAGAGAAAATCTGTGTTCATTCTCAGATGCCAAACTCTTTGTTCTCCTTCTCCACGAACCCAGAGAGATAATCATGTTCCAGAGCCCTCAGGCTGCCACACAGCTCCCTTTGTTAATATGCTTTTTTTGGGGTGGAAAATAGAGAACAGCAGAGCCAGCTGCCTCTGCAGGAATCTTGCAAGAGCATTGGTAGCCTGCAGCCCCTTGGCTGAGGTTTTCCTCAAAAGAGCTTGGAAAGCATGCTCATTACCCAGAGCACCATTCCCTGCTGTCCAGGATCAACCCGCAACTAGCTGGGCATTATTATCTCCTATCCTCACTTCTTGTGCTAAGCTCGATAGAGCAGTGCAGAAGGAGCAGCTCTTCCCCCAGGACTTGTGATCAGGAGATAAGGCAGAAGAAGGAAAGGTTGTCCCTGTTGCCTTGGCTGAAGACTTGAGTCACATCCCACACAGCCCATACCAGGGTGCAGGCCCTGGCCCTCTGGCACCAGGAACAGCCTTTACCATATGAGCATCTCCACAGGGGCCAGACAAAACACCCCCTTGCTCTATCCCCAGCAAACACAACTCAGTGTCATGGGCATGTCCGCCCGCAGTATAATGACATTAGTTGCTTGTTCCTTCAGAGGAAAATGCATTTCCAGCTGCATTTTTGTTCTCCACACAACAAAATCCCGAACTGTTGCAGAGCTTTTCTTGGAAATGTGCTGGAGGTCTCTACCAGGTGCTGGCAGAATCACAGCAAGGTCACCAGCAAATTGAGGAGCTTTGGTATCCAGACTGCAGCTCCAAGAAGCACTCATGGGAGATAGAGAGCAGGGAGATGGTAGGAGGGGAGGGAGGAAGGGGATGGGTGAGTTTGTCCAGGTCTCCAGTGCTGGGGAGACAGAGAAGGGATGGGGAAGGCTTCACCAAAGGAGAGAGTCACCTCCTTTAGGGTCTGAGTCTCTTGCAGATAGTTAGGAAGGAAGGGCACAGACACAGACTCCAGAAACATCCCAGCAGCTGTACAGGTGAGGAAGCTGAGTTCACTGCCACAGACCACCAGAGCTTGCAAGACCTTTGTGAAGGGGCACCAAGAACCTGGAACACTGTGTGTCAAGTTGATCCTTGGGGCTGAAACATATAAGGCTAGGGAGGGCTATCCCAGCTCCAGGGAGGGGCAGCTGAGCCTATGCCTCTTCTGTGGGTATCACCTAACCCACTCCCTGAGCCCTACTCACTGCAGACCCTCCCCAGGGAAGCTTGCCCCAGGTTTTCACATAAGTGCTGAGACAGCCTCTTTACTGAGCCATCATTTGCACTCACTACACTTTTCCCCAGCCCATAGGCACTGTGAGAAGCTTTCCAGTATTTGGGACCCCAGTACCATTTGCGGGTCTGCTCTGGGACAGTCATCTCCCCTCTTGCTCTGCCTGGTAGTGCCAGCTCCCTGGATGGAAGCAGGAGGTTGCTCACGCAGCAGGGCAGGGAGCAGTGCCTGCAGATCCTTCCCAGCCACCCCCACTGCAGCATGGGGGAGAGATGGTTCATGCCCCTCTTTTCCACCCTCTCCAGCCCAGGATTTGCTCAGTGAGCAGGTTTTGGAAGCTGGTTGCTGCACCTGCCTGTTAACATCAAGGGGAATCCAGTTAGCTCTGCATGGGAGTGATAGAGGGAAAGTTGCTGCTGTCCCAGCAACCGGTGTCTTTCTTGACCAAGAGGACATTGCCATGGCAATGGCAACCAACAGAAGACATTTAGGCATTGCGGTGGTGCAGCTGTGGGTAAAGCTGTGCTAAACCTGCTCTGCTTCACGCTGCTCCAACTGAGCACCAGGCAGGGCTGTCCTTGTTTGCTCAGCTCTCCATCACCTTTTGGAAGACAAAAACAATCCTGCATCCTGCCTTGTCCTCAGGGTGCTGCGCCACTCAGCCCCACATCCAACGCAGCATGGATGAGGAGAGCTCAGCACCTGCACTGCTCTTGCCCAGGGATGCTCGTGCAGGCAGGTGGCTCTTTGCCACCACTGCTTCGACATTCCCTTCTCTGCCCCCAGTGCTCACACCCCAGACCACACACTGCAGTCCCAGTGGACTCACCTGCCTCACAGTGCCAGCCGGTGGCGGGTCCTTGGGGCGCACAGAGCTGCTCACGGACACACCAGCCCAGGGATGTACATACAGACCTGCTCCCACAGGCAGAGGGGAGCTGTGAGCCCCTCCTGCAACAGGGCCCTTCTCTCCCTGCCTCACCCCACACTGCTTCTCATTGCAGTATCGACAAGTCCTTAATGAGCTTTGAGCTCATGTCCAGTCAAATCAACACCCTGCATGTCGTGGGTGTGGGGCGGGGGGGTCCCACAGCCCCTGGAAAATCACGTTTGCTGGGAGAGAAGAGGCTCCAAGGGCATGGGCACGAGGGAGGACAAAGCGAAAGGGCCTGATGCCAAAGAAGGGGGAGACAACAGGCAAGTGGGCTGTGAGGGGTTGGTTGAACCCATATTGCTGCAGCAGTTCCTGCAAGGATTTGTTAGTTCCTGCAAGGATCAAGTGCATTACTGGCTCTGGGTCAGACTTATGGGGTGGAGGGGGCAGCCACAGGAAAGCGGATACTTCTTTTTGAAGTGGCAGGTACCAACCATCAGCCAAGGAAAGGAGCCACATGTGAATAAGCAGTTGCTTAGTGTGTAAATCTTGTCATTGGCTCTAAAACAGTTTGTGCGTAACCTTTATTTCTCTTTCCTTTTCCTTTCTGGGGCCCAAGATAATTTCCATCCACTGGGATTAGAGAGAAGTCGCTCTCAAAAGCAGCATGGGGGAGCTGCCGACGCCGTGAGCATCACCTCGTTAGAGGCAGCATTGACAGAGAGGCAGGGGAAGGAGCCCAAGTGAGTTAAAACAAAGTTCTCCCCAGAGATGACACCTTAGCACTTCACCAGCTCCTCTCTTTATGTTAAAGCAGAGCTAGGGGTGCTCAAAATAGTGACAAAAGTACATTTAGTGGCTTTCACTGCTGAGGAGACAACACAGTGCCCTGACTCCCCTCCTGCCCCCACACACAAGCAAGGGCTGGCTTCACCCCATTCATGACATTGCACCAGCTGCGTGGAGGCTCAGGTGCGCTGAGGGTACCAAGGTAACACCACATTTTTATTCCTTGCTATCAAAACTCACCTTCTTTAAAGGTTCCCCTGTGTCTTAGAGCAGGCAATCACACTGTAACCTTACCACCACAGCTAACCCTGACACAGCTCATGAGCCAAAGCCCTTGCCCCATACAGATGGGAGGGAAAACAGCTGCCTCAGAGCTTTGTTGAGGTTGCTGCTTGTGGTACCACCTACATCTGTGCTATTATCCTGCCAACAGGCTGTGTTTAAAGATCACATTTCAGACTAAGTGGTCACTAGAGGAGATTGGAGGAGGCAGTAAGACCCCCATCAGGCTTTTTTGGCCATTAATGGAGAAAGACAGTGGTGCCAGAGAGGCTGGAAAGAAGGAAAATGGAGAAAGAACATTATTTCTACTGGGTAAACCCAGGGGGCTTTGAGAGCTGAGTGGCTCTCCAGCACACAGGCTGGAGGCATCCTGACAAAAAGGCATCCTCTCAGAGCTGAAGCAAATGCAGTGAGTGGCAATCCCTTCTGGAAGAAAGCTATGGGTCTGACAGAGCACCCTCATCCCTCTCAGGGAGTCTGTGTCCTCCACACCACTCTGGGAGTTTGAGTACCTCGTATTTAGCAGTTAATGAAGTTAAAAGAGAAGTAAACTACATCTGTCTCAGGAATCTTTCCTTTAGGCTCTTAGCTGGGATAAAAAATCAGCCAGTGAAAATGTGCTGCCTTTGCTCCCTAGGAAACCCATCCTGTATCTCTGCAATTGAGCACAGCCTGCACTGCCCAGGCCTGCAAGCACAGGGAGCATGCAGTGCACAGCAGGGAAATCATTATCACCCACCACGCCATGCAGCACCGCTGGAATTGCTGCCAGCTGAGTCCTGCAGGAGCAAGATCAAATCCCTGCCTGATGAACTAAGGCTCACAGTGTCTTGGAGAGCTTTTCTTGTGGCAGTAGGGTTGGAGCTAGAAGATCTTTAAGGTCCTTTCCAGCCCAAACCATTCTATGATCCTGTGATGCAAGTCTTGGTGAAAGCAGAGCTGGCAGAGGCACACTTCCCTGTCTCCTGGGAATTGTGCAGACACTGCCCTGGATGTGCTGGAGCCTGTAGGAGGATCAGCTCTCCCTTGTCTGCCGAGCTTGCTTTGCAGTTGCCACGGAGCCCAAGCCAGGTGAGGGCTTTTTGAAGGTAATGTTGTGTTACTGGGTCAGATTTGCTTTGGCCAAACCAACCAAATTAAAGGAGGTACCTGCAGGTAGTTTCAGAGGGGAGCCAGCAGCAAAGCCCCTGGCCTCCTTTTGTCAAAAAGAGTGGAACTTCAGCTATCAAGATATCGTAGCTCACCCTTTTCTGAGTCTGGCATTGGCCCATCCATCACTGTTCTCTCTCAGTCTTCAATCTCTCCTCAAGCCCAATTGCTGATGTGACACCTCCTAAAATAAAAAGACAGAGAGAGACATTAGCAATTTGCTTGCAGGGCAGGTGGAGATCTCAGGCCTGAGGGAAGCAGCCTGTTAAATGTGTTTTCACAGCTCTCCATAGAGTCCTGGCTGAGGAACACCTGAGAACTGCAGTGGGTCCGCTGGAAACACCACGTGCCATAGGCAGACTCCTTTCACTGGAAGCACAGCAAACCATCTCCCCACCTCATGCACTTCTGGTCTGGAAAGAAAACAGGCCAGAAAGTGACCATTTCCACTGAAGGGATAAGAACTGAATTTGAAAGCCACAAGTGTTTTCGTATCACATTTGTTGTGGTAGTTAGAGGCAGAAGCAGGCTGTGAGTATCAAAGGTGCTGGAGAGAAAGGCCTCTTACCATCAGTCTGAGCAATGCCTGCTTTTCCAGAAAAAAGGGAAGTAGGACGAAGAAAAGGAGAGAGTACATAGATATTTCATACTTGGCAAGAACTAGACATGGACTGGTAAGCCCAAATGAATTTGGGAACATGCCTTCGAAGAGAAGCAGAATTCATTGGAAAAGATGGGATTTGGAGCTGCTCTCTTGGTTGTTTTCCATGAACGTTCATGAGACTAAATTTTGATTCACCAGTGTGTTCTCAGAAAATGAGAGCTTGGCTGATAGACAAATACTCGCTGGCTTCAGTATTTGCATTCAAAGCATTTGGGCTGCCACCTCCAAAGCTTTTGGTGGTTTGGGAAATTTCCAGCAAAAGAGCCCAACCCCACCAGATAATCTGTGTGAGTAAACACAAGTGCAAAGAGTGTTTTCTGAATAACAGCTACTGGATGTGATGACAGTGGTGAAAGCAGCCAAATAATCAGGCTAGACATCTCTTAGTTTAAAATCCATTTGCAGAAATCATTAACACAATCATTGCAAAATAAGCAGAAGTATAATCACTCAGGGATAATTTGCAAAGAGGAATAGGGCTGCACTCACTGAAAAGAGCTGTTATGAGATATGAGGCTGCCTGGCTCTGACTAACCCACCACGTCCACCACCTCCAAAGAGAAGCAAAGCTGGCCAGCACAGCAGGGCTGGCAGGCACTGCTTTTTTGAGCCCAGTCTAAGGCATGGCCTCCTCCTCTGCAACCTCAGCAATCCTGCCAACCTGCAGTGGGGGCCAAGCTGGCTGGCCTCTTTCCTCTCTGAGCAGGCTCAGAGCTCAGGTCTGGTCTGACTCCTGACACCCAGGCCATCCTATCCTAAAGGGTGGCCGGTAGGGAATAGACAGGGAAAATGTGTGAGAGCAGGATAGGTAAGGTAGGACAATTCCTGTGCTCATTCCTCCCAGCGTTCACTCACAGGTGCTGTATGTGACTCCCAGCCCAGGTGGCCTGTTGAAAACCCCCCTTGTGGTGTCCAGAGTTTCTTTGTCACCAGTGGCTGGACTGTTAATACCATAATCACCTGCCAGCCTCACTGACCTCTTCTCCCCAGGAAAACTGCCAGAATCTCTGCTACTCCTCATCTTGGGCATTCCTGGTCAAGTTGGGATGAGCCAGTCCTATGGCATGGAGAAAGGTCTTGCCCCCCACACTTACAGCTCTCCACAGGCTGCCAGCCATGTTTCCAGGGCACACAGCTTCTTTGAAATATCCTTTCCCTGGAAACCCGTCAAATACTTTTCACAGATAGTACTTTTATTTACAATTACCTTCAGCCACTGGTATTAAATCTGCATTTATGCCCCTTGTCCCTGCAGCTGCTAGGAGCCCTTAGGAACAATTTCATCTGGAGATGACTTGTTTCAAAGACTGGGCATTTTTAAATCTCTCCTGCTGTCAACAGCACAAACAAAACAGAACACGGTGAAGGAATAAAAATGTAAAAGAAATATGGCAAGAACAAAACTGAAAATAAAAACAAGAAAAGAAAAGGAATTTCCACCACTGGAGGAGATGAAAAGTGACCTGCCAAAGAAAAACAGATTGGGTTGGAGTGCTTTTGTTCAGTGCATGCCTATTCATTTTCTTTCCCCTGGAATACTCTGGAGACAGGGAGAACTAGTGAGATAATGTCACTGGATATTCTGGCAGTAAGACTTTGTCAGCTGTGAAACAGCCAAGTTCTGTTAAGCTCAGTGGTTTTTGTGTTGTTTGTCCTGTGCACCTTACCATAATTCATGTGGTTGAGAAACACCTGGGAGAAAAACTTCCTCTGCTAAAAGATTTGTCAGCACTGAGATTTCGGTCAGCAGAAAAGACCTGAAGGACCAAGAGTTGCCCAGCACAAAATGAAGAAGATCAATCTGACAAGTCCTGAGATGTCTTATGGGAGGAGGGGGATATTAGGTAGCAGAGAAAGAAAAGGCCACTAAAATAAAATCCATGCATTTAAAGATGCCTCCATGTAATTTTCCATATTCTTTCTTTTGATGAAGAGCCTTCACCTCCAGTTTGTGTGGGTAAAGTATTTCCAGGTGTGTGACCATTTTTTCCATTTGGCTGAAATAAATGAGGCTGTATACATGGATGTTTCTGAGAGAAGAGAAGCACACTGCCCCACACATTATCGTGTCTGTGGCTTTTGCCAACAGCTAAAGCCCAGTGAAAGCTCAGCCCTCTGCACCGTCACATCTCCTTCTCCAGGCACAGCACAGCTGGAGGTGGTGCTTGAGGTGGTTCCTGTGGGTAGCCCAGCCCACTCTTCTGGTAGGGCTGACACCTGCAGCATCTCACTGCGATGCAGATTCAGTTTCCCGCTGGGCAAAGCCAGACCTGAGTTGCCCTTCCAAAGCATGAGGTTTAATCACCAGTACCCACCTCCCAGCAGCTGCCAGCAAGCTCCCAGGCTGATTGCTGGTGAGTCTCTAAGTACTGGTGACAGTAAGGCACCTGCTTTCAGCTTTCTCCAGACATGTTCCAAAGGCTGGAGTCCCCAGAGTACGAGCATGCCTTAGGTCCAGGTGACACAGGGACATGGAGGTTCCTGGGTGGCCCCAGGGGCCACATACCACCGGTGTCCCTGGTGTGATTTGGGAGCAGATTTTAAGTGTGGCAGTCTCCCCTCACCCCCTTCTCCCCAGCTATCTTCCCTGCCACAGGGGTGTTTGAGTGACACTGGGTGTGCTCTGTCCCTGTGACATGCCCAGCAAGCATCAAGGAGCACAAGGCCCTGGGAACCAGAAAGTGAGAGCTATCATGGACACCAGCCACGGGATTTCTGCAGGGAGGATTCCTGGCAGGACCTGTGTAACAGCCGTACCTACCCACTGCAGGGTGTTCTCTTAGGTCGTGTCTACCCAACCAGTGTTGCCCAACTAAATCAAAACAAATTAGGCTAAATTAAACCAGAGCAGCCCACTTTGAAGCATGATTATTCCAGCTTAAAGTCCATTTGGGTAATAAGTGGACATAGTCACATTGATGAAAGTGTGCCTGTGCCTGCAGGCTGTTTTGATAAATGTAGTTAAAACAACCTGATCATCTTTCTGTCAGTGAAACTGCAAGAGACTCACAAGGGACTGGAAAGATTTAGCTCTATTGCTTCTAATCCATCAAAAACAGTGTGAACAGTAATGCTATGTTCAGCTTAGCTCAAACTTGATCCTGATGGACTTAATATAAATTAAAATTAGTGTGAATGGAACATAAATAGAAGTGTCTTCACATACTTTGGAAGATTTAACTGAAATCACATACTCTGTGAAACCAACCTAATTTTAAAGTAAATGTGTCCCTAGGTCTAGTTACATCATTGGTGTAGCTCTTATGATTTTTTTTCCCTCTTTATTAAGAGGCTTATGCTAATAAAAGCTCTGAGGTAGATGCTTTAAATCAGCATAAATACAGTTATACTGATGGAGCTTATGCCACTTCCCAATAGAACAGTATGGCCATGCTTTCCTACAGGGAGAAGCCTTATTGCACAGCTGTGTTTGACCTCAAAAGCTCAGGGGTGTGGGAAAAGTGTGATAGATGTGGAGGAAAAAGAGGACAGTATGAGATGGAAATGAGGGTTACTGACAGAGGCAGTATAACCACTGTCTACCACAGGTGTTCCATCATGATAAGGACACAGGCCTTGGAGATAAGGAAGAGCAAAGGCCTGGCTCCTCTGTGAAGTGCCACACAGGGGCAACCTCATTTATTACTGCATCGGAAGGGACGGAGCCTCCACTGTGAGGGGAAATATCTCCAGCCTGCAGCCTTGCTGCTGCTTGGCTGTGTGGTGCACACACCCAGAACCAGCCTCTGTCTGCAGCAATCAAGTTTCACACACCCCCAGCCTCCAGGGAAATTGCATCTATCGATAGGATTGGGTGGTGGGAAATTGCTTTGCCATCGCTCGATGTGTCCTACATCAGCCTGCCCGAGGGACTCTGGCCAGAACAACCAGAAGGTGCAGCTGACACCTCTGCCCACGGTCACTAAAACACCCTTCTCTTCCTTCCAGAGAGAGAAGAAATTTTGGAAAGCTTTACCAAGATTACAGATTACCTCTACTTGTAAATCCAGAGCCTCACAAACTCAAGATGCTGACAGCAACACACTTACCACCAGCCTCTGCCACAATGTCACAGTAGTGATGTCATTAAGACAAAACCTACCAAAGCACAATTCTCCCCCAGATGCCCTAACACACACACGCCCATGTGGAGACACTGATGTGAGATGTTCTGTACCTCTAACTTCCCAAAAGGGATCAGCCCCCTTTCACCTTTCTCCTCTTCACATGAAACCTCACAGGTACCCCAAGGCCAAACAGCAAAGGCTTTGCTGCTCCCTCCCTTGACCACAGAAACAGGAAAGTGAGCCTGAGCTCAAAAACTCCCAAATACAAGGGAAATGCCACCCCCTGTCTTGTACTGCAAAAGAAGCTGGAGTGGGGGTCATAGTAAAAAAAATTTCAGGCACCAAATAACTTTTGAAATCTAATTGCAGCAGGTAACCCATGAAAAGAAAAAAAATCAATTCCTGTTATTTTCTCAGCTTAAATACTGTAAAGTGAATATGTTCTGAACGTGTTCAAATATCCTTCACCCACAGGCTCTGAAAAAACTAACTGTGCCTGACCACACTGCTTGCCTATGTGGAGATACAGACTCCCATGCTTGGGCTCCTGGACAAGGGGGTTTATGGGACGGGACAACTGGAGGCTGCTCCTTAGCTTCTGTTTTACTTGGCTGGTAATTTATGCTTTGACTAAGGTGTAAAACAGGTGTAAAGCTGAGCCCCGAAAAAGCATTTTGAGGTGGGAGAGCCTGGTGTTGGTGATGAGAGATAGACACACCCAGGGAAGAACTGGACAGGGCACAAAGAGAGAACCCCACCACCATCTCCCTGTTCCTTGACTGATGTATGCATCACACCAGTGCCAAGGGGAGCCACAGTCACCTAGCCTGGCTGGGGAGTTCACATCTCATCCAAAAGCACTGCACAAGAAACTAACACTGCCTGGGCATGATTTCCCCAAAGTTCTGAACCAGGCCAGTTCCCATTGCCAGGCTGCCTCCCACCATCCCAGCTAACCCAGGGCTATGGACTTACACTGCTGTGCCTTGCCACTGGCGGGATTTCTCTTCAGCAGCTCCTGGACCCACTTGCATGCTGCTTGGAGCACTCCAGCATAAAGACCCCTGCTTCTGGAGAGCCTGATGAAGAAACACCAGCTCCAGCTCTCAGGTCATCCTCACTTCAAAGCTAGAATGTGGGGAGGAAGCTCCTGTTACAGCGATGGCCCTTCTCCAGGATATGTGAAAGTGACAGGTTGCTTTTATGCTTGAGGGAAGTTTTATTTCTCTGTGAGAAAAAGAAGATTATTTCATGTCCTGTTGAAATACGAGGTCCAGAAAGGCACCAGATGGCCTGTAATGTCTCATCCTCCTCCAGAGACCACTGTCTACACCATGGTACAACAAAAGCTGCACACTTGATAAAGCATGTTTTGGAAAAGTTTAGTGGCCACTGGCAGATAACGATTGAGTGTAAGCATGCCTCTGGTCCAAACCAGCCATCCTAGTCCAGAGCTCCCATCCTGGCTGTCACCCAGGCTGGGCAGGAAACTATTCTACAGCCTGTAAAAAAAACCAAAACGAAACAGGAGAAAAAAATCAAAAAGCCACTTCACAGAATGGTCTTGGCATGTCACCAAAACCAAGACAGGATGGAATTGCCCACAACTGGCTTTGCACAGACATTGAAAGCATTTCTCCCTGGGAATCCCTTTCCTTTCCACATAGCTTTCCAAGCTCAGGCTTGACAAACCAGAACAGGCAGCTCTGAAAATACATGTCCTCCTTTGCAGCTGTGGGTCAGGGATGCAAACCAGAGCCAGGATCATGCTCCAAAAGCAGTTGAGGGGGCAGGGCTTATTGTGGGCTTTAAAAACAGCACAAAGCAAAACACCCTCCACACTGTCCATCCATGCACTGTTAAGACACATTGCTTCTCTTCCCCTGGCAGGTTCAGGAGTAAAGTCCTTCACTTTAATGTCCCAGCCCTTCCCTGCAGCCTTGCACAGAGAACTGGACAGCAGCACATGCACATCTCTTCAGCCTCTCGAGTCTTAAATTTTAATTTTTGAAGAAGTTATTTTATCTTCTCCTTTGATGAACATTACTCCCCTCTTACCCCATTCAACCACAATTTAGCTAATTATTAGAAACTTACCATATGTAAGCACGTGTAACCTGATAAAGCAAAGGACTTCAAGAAGACCTGATGACTGCTATATGCCCTCATGACTGCTGACTGTCTCTTTCCCAGCCCTCATTTGCTGTGCAACCAAGTCACTTGGCTCACGTCTCTTATTTCCACCTGTGCAAGGCCCACCTCTCCTCAAGATGGGGGAAGCATCTCAGCAAACCCCTCCTGCCACACACCAGGGAAGCAAAATCTCAGGGAAGTCTCCAGGTTCCAGCACAAACCACACAACCACTGCAGAATACCCATAACTCACACAAAACAAACACAGCCTAAGGTCTGAGAAACCCCTATTCTTCTAAGAGTTTTCATTTCCTCCGGTTCAGTCCTTACTGCCCTTTTTCTTCTTCCGACCCTTGGCAAGCTGTGTACCTGCACAGGGGAAATCAAGAGCTTTGCTCAGGATGGAGCAGTGGTTCCAGTCCTTGGCAGCTAGCCCCTGCACCAGGGGCTGTGGTGGGCACGGCTTCTCTCCAGCCCAAAAGCTAAGGCGAGGGCTGGAGGGAGGGCATGGCTGCACCTCCAGCTTGTTGGAAGCTACAGCAGGTCACTGTCCTTCGCCGTGATCACCTGGGACAGGAGAACGTTTGAGAGCCAAGGAGAAATCCCACTGCAATTCTCCTCCCTCCAAAAAACAATGTTGAGGGTTGAAGTCACAAAACTTGAAGAGATCCTGGTGATTGATATTTGATGGTTTTATCTTTCTTTCTTCAAATTTTGTCCAGTACAAGTTTTCAATGACCGTTTCCTTCTTTTTTTACCATTTGTCACTGTCAAAGGAAGAAGGGAAAGAAGGCCGAAGTGGGAAGGAACAGGAATAACAGGATGGAAAAGGATAATACAAGACCTTTTGTCTTGATTTCTTTTTTAACAAACTATGTTCCTGTCTTTCCTTCTGGAGAGAGGGGTGAAAATGACCTTTTTATGAAGAAAAAAAACCCCATCAAAACCAGAACAATAAATGAACTGGAAACCCAGAAATGGTAGTTAGGTGTTTACAGGTGTCTGTCCTTTCTTCTGTATACAGTGTTTTAATTCCAGCTGGGAGGAGCAGCACAGTTTGGCCACCTTGTACCTTTTCTTGGACTCCAAATGCATCGTGTCTTGGCACGTTATCAACAATTACGGGGGAAAAAAAATAAATCTCTCCCTCCTCTCCATACCAGCCATTCAGTAGTGTATTCCTGGTGTGTGCAGGACAGGAGCAGTTTCCCATCAGACTCAGAGGTGCCCGATTCCAGGGGTTGATGGAGACCTGTCAGACCTGTCACATGCATGCAGCAATGCTTGAGATATTTGTGTAAATTTAACAAACCACTACTTGGTCTCTAATTGTGCTGGGGGTCTCACAGCAAAAAACAGCCACTGGTGGCATTTTCCCCTGTTCCCTCAGCTGGGTGTATGCGGGTGTTTTTAGTTTTTAAAGGAAAGGGAATTAAATGACACTGGGTCACTGAGCTTTGACTTAAAATTCCTGAAACTTTGTCAATTCCATCCAAAGAAACTGGATTAATTTCCTGATCCTGGGAATTCTATGATTGCTTTCAATGGACACAGCAATCTCTGTGTCTGTTGAAAAAAATCCTCTGGCTTTATTAAAGTAAGTTGCTTCCTGGCAGAGATGGGACGCTATTGTCAGAATATACATAAGGAACAGAGGAACAAGTTCATGTAGTGTTTATTTTCAATAACACGGCCCCACATTTGTGTTCCAAACCGAAAAGTTGTTTCTGTCTAGGACTTTTGCAGTGTTACTCAACTGCCTCAGAAAAAGAAGTGAACACATCTCCACAACTTCTCTGACAGCACCACACTACCTTACATCTCAAAGGCATGGCAGCAGGAGCAAAGGGGCTAAATGTCCTACCAAGGATTGTGCAAGAACCAAGACTGGGAGGGAGCTGCTTGTCCCACCAAATCATGAGCAACACTGGTGGGAGGGAGAGGAAAAATCATCAAACTACTTACCATGAGGCCTGACTGCAAGCCTCTGGGTGCTAAGCTCTTCCCACAGTATTTGCAGCATGACATCCAGCTCTTTAAAAAAATGAAAATACAATAAATGGTGTCCTATGTGATGCTGCAGTCCTTCGCAGGGAATGTGAATGAGGTTTGCCAGCTTTCTCCACCTTCCACAGTAAAACATTTTCAATCAACTGATAATGTCCCAGAGAGGTACAAATTCTGGTACTTGACTTTCAGCATTCATTTCACCAGCAGTTTGCAGTTTTTCGTTTTTAAAGGAAAGGAAATTAAACGGGGAAAAGATTGCCCTATGCTAATTCTCCAGTTAAACTCAGAGGAAGCTGCAGCAGATAAGGTTCCCATAGCAATTGGAATAGGTACCGAGCCACGCAGATGAGGCCCGATTTCCCCCCTTGCTTTCAGTGCCGGTCGTTTATCTCCACACAGCACGGGGAAAAGCAATTACTTGGAACAAGGAACAAGGGAAAGGAACCTGTGGCATCTGTGATTCATTTTGATGGCCATTCTCTGGCGTGGTTGGATGCACCAATATTGCAGCACAGCCGTGCACCAGCACGTGTACCCTTGACCGCAGCAGAGCTCCCGGGGTGCATGCTGCCACTGGCTTTTCTGGTGGGTTTAGCTGTGAAATTTTGACAGGCATTGAAGCAGGATTTGGCAGGGAGCTTTACAGCCCCAGCCTCCACAGGACAGAGTCATCTGGCATTGCACCAAACCCCGCATCCAAACACAATTCCTCCCACCCATCACATCACATTTTTGACTACCCTAGCAACAACCAACCTTTAATTTGACAAAATCTGCTTCCAATGAACCCATCTTACCTATTAATTTTGCTTTATCTTGCCTGAGCTGATGATTGTTGCGCCTGATTATGTCTTCCTTGTCCCCTGAGCAGTCATCTGCAGCAAAGCCAAGGGAGTGCAATCATTCTCCCAGCCTCTTCCCAAAGCTACTCTGCAGCACAGGATCAGGCCTATCAACTCCTTCATTAATTCCTCTACAAAATGCCCCAGCAGTGCAGTTAAATCTGTGGGCGTGCAGTCCTCAGGGTCTCATTTTCCCAGCTGTGCTGCAGCTCTTTTTTTTTTTACCAACTGCTCTGGGACTTTTCTTGCACTCCATGAATTTTCTGAAAGAATTGTCAAATATTCATCGGTTTCACTCTCGGATGCGTTTTCACTGGGCCGTGTAGTTTTGACCAACATCTAGTCCCCTAGATAGTTATTCCTTACCCCCTTTTCCAGACTGAGACTGCCTTGAGATCCATCATCATCAACTACGATGGCGTTGAGCACTCTGTCACTCCTTTCCCTTCCAGTGACAGCTGAAGCTGTAACTACTGACACTGCAGCCTCCTTTTATCATTGGCTATGATATGTTCCTGGCTCTCTCTCCCTTGCACATAGGTCACCTAGCAATGCACTTTCCTTTGTCATCCTCCAGCTTCTTATGAACTACTGAACCAACTTACTTATTTCCTGTGCCAATGCCCCATCATTTTGTGCTTTTGCACCCCTAACTTGGTTCCTTCACACCTTTAATCTCTGCTCTCCTTCACCACTCTCACCACTGTGGTTTCTTTTCCTCCTCCCAACAAGAACACACTTTTTTTTCCCCTTTTTTCTTTTTTTGCTACAATGTTGTTTTTCTCTTCCTAACCTGTGTCAGTACTGAAGGGCACTTCTGACAAAAGTGTGCTGCACTCTCCACAGCTGCTGACGAGAAGAGTTGTCCCCAAGGTGTAAAAGAAATGCTGTTCCCAGTGGGTGCAACCAGCTGTCTGGAAGGAGAGGGTGTCCCAGATGCTTCTGTCACAGATGTGAAGGAATGAAGGGAAGAGAAAAGAAACCACTTTGGGAAGCAGAGAGCAAATCAGTCTGGGTTATGGAGGAAACATCCCAGATGCCTTAGAAGTGGGTTTCTCTCTCTGTGATGATCACCTCCTGGACCGGAGGAGACCATCCCTCGCGCCTCAGCTCTGACGGCCCCACCACGTGCCGCTTCTTCGGCTGCGGCAGGTCCTCCGCCGGGGAAATCAGCTGCTTCAGTCGCTGCGGAGAGGAAGGCGCTGTTAATTAAGCTGATGAGCAAACTGACAGCCAATAGTGATCCACAACCATTGCCGGGGGCAAAGGCATCTAGAGAGCCAATGCTCCCAGCTCCCTGTTCCTCTCCTGCCGAACGGCCGTGAAACAGAGAAGGAGAGCAGCTTTGCTTCGCCTGCTCTCTGACAATTATTCTGCCCCTGAGCTCAAATCTGGGCTGTGGACTGATAATCTGATGTACAGTGCTCCTCACAGACCTGCTGCTGTGAGGGAGGATGCCAGCAGTTAGCACCACAGACATTGTCTGTGGCAATGGGAAAAACACCATAAAGCATTGCTTTTCCTATACCAAGTAACTTTCCCTTGATTTTGGTGGGAGCTGTGAAGCCTTTCAAACGGACTGATCATCAGATGCTGGGCATCTCCTGCTATGATCCAAAGCAGGGTGGTAGGCGATACCTACCTCAGTGGCATTTCCCAGGTAAAGCAGTCCCTCTGCAGACTGGCTCCTGCCCCAGACCATCCTCAGCTCCCCTCTTCCAGTCAGCCAGACTGTGCTGGTGAAGGCAGGGCTTGTGGGCTTGTGAGGCAGCTGCCTGCCCTTAGTTCCCTCTGTCCTGTGCAATGCAGAATGCTACAGGCTGTTCCACACACATGTATGCAGTGTTGTGACAACTTTGGGGAGTTTATTCTTAAAAAATGAAAATATCTTTGACCTCTTCAGCAAAAAATGCTGGTTGTCAGCGACAGCTGCAGTGAATTTCTGCTCTTCTTCATCCCATATTTTAAGTCACTCTGGTGCCACACAACTTCCTGAGCTCCTGGTTTTCTCCCAAAGCCCAGTAACGATGTCCTGCAGCTACCTGCCAGCTCCATGGGACAGCCTATCATTTCCCAGCTGAAACCTGACTTTCACAGTTACTAACTTTTTCCATCACAAGCTGTTCAGGACAGTGCATGCTCCTCCCATGCAGAGTGCATCACAAGCAGAGCATCCATGACTCCTTGGATTCATTTTAGTGCTCCCACTCCTTGTGAAGTGTCTGTCAGAATCACAGATTTTGTTCATTTATTCAAAACTATTTGCCCTGTGATTTCCAAAATTGACCTTGGTCTGCAGCTGTTCTGTGGGCACTTCATGGTGAGTTTTTAGTCTTTGGAGCTCGAGCTGTCTTAATCAGGCACATTAGGAACCAGCATTTGCATTTCTTGGTCAGTCAAGTGTAACAAGAGGAATCAGTTTGTTGCAGTGACTGATCATAATTACCAATTACAAACTTGCTTTCAGTGAATGGTCTGCAATATTCAAAGACTCTGTTCCTAGAAACATCTGTGTCAGGAAATTAATTCACTACAATTCTGGAGTGTGACTGGAAAAAGACAACAGGTACATCTTGAGAAAATTTGTTTTAAAAACAGGTACAGCTATCCCAGAAGGTATTTTGTGGCTGGCTTTGATTCTCCCCTGAATCAACCCAGGTTTAGCAGCCAATACCTTCCCACACACCTGAACCGCATCCTTGGAAATTTCTTCATCCTAATGTAGCTGAGGAGTCCCTGGAAATTTCAATTAATAGAATGTAAACAAGGACAAACTGAAAACCCCTTGATCAAAACAGGCCAAATCAATTCCTCAGGTGTGCTCTACAATGAGCATTAACACTCTTCACAGCAGCATTTCGGTCCAAGGGCTTGAAGCACTTGGCCCCTGGTGAGAGATAGTGCTTGTTTAGCAGGCAGGACATGTGGGCAATTACTTCTCTGACAGCTCCAAGGCCTCATTTAGACATAAAAAGCTTCTGAGCTGTGGGGAGTCAGACATGTCAGCCACCCCGTCAAACTCTTCAAACCAGCCATGCATCATCACTAAATGGCCCAGAGCACAGGAAAATGCTGTAGGAGGTGGAACTCGAAGTGTGAACTTGGAGCAAATCATACCACAGCACCCTGGATTCCCCTGCAGTTCCTCATGTTGGGAAGTGTACGCCTTCCAGCTCCCTTCCAGACTCATAATCTCTTCATGTCTGCCAACAGCAACCAGGAGGCCAAAGGGTCAAAGGCAGCTAAACAGGAACTATTTTAGTGCAAAATTCTTCTTCTCTGGCCTCCTGCCTGCATGGCTTATGCCTCTGTCAGTGTTCCACTGAAGACTTCAGTCGCTACCAGTCCCATCTGGACCTTGTTCTGTATCTTTTCCTGAGCCTCAGAACAGCATTAGCCCCCTCTGCCACAACTCCTGCCTCTCCCTATTAAGATTCTTATTTCCAGTCAGTAAACAGGAGCCACTGTGAGCACAGATTCACCTTCCCTGAGACAATGGAACAAATGAAGACTACCTGTACCCAGCCCACCCCTGGATGTGTTGGCAATGCAGGGCCCTCCTCTCCATAAGCCCACCATGTGACTGTCACACCTACACCACAGCCACAGGGATGCTCTCATCCCCTGTTCACCTGCTCCCTCTGCCCACCCCACCCTCCAACCAGCTGCAGTGAGAATGGGGAAGGACCAGAAGAGAAATTGTGTAGAAATTTAGATGTACTGTACATCACTCAGGTGTTTCTTCATGGGTCAGGTGAGGTGTCATCTCCATGGTACCATCTCCCTAGATACAGTTCTTCCTAGGACAAGGACAAAGATGTCTACAGTGAAAGAGGACAGGCTCGGGCATGGCACAGGGTAGAGCCTTACAGCTCTGTGAGCACATCCTCTTTAGTAACTATGGGTAATTTCTTTTTTGAAAATAACATGGTCCTGACCCAGGGCTACAAGAGACAAGAAGTAAAGGCAAAACAGAACCTGTTTTTGCACTTGGTTTGCATTGGTATCTACTGCATATATACTACATATATGTCCCTATATTGCACTGAGCATGATGGTGCAACACCGCACAGAAGACTGCACATTTGATGATCAGCCTGGGAGCTGTGCTGAGACCCTCCCAGCTCTCCCAACTGCCAACGAGAGCTACAGAGCATTCTGGGGAGGGGCCACTCTCACCAGCCCTTGCCTTCTCAGAGGAGAAATGTGCCAGGTACCTCCTCCCTGGGGCTCATCCTGAACCATCTGTGGGAGCAACAGCAACACGCCCAGTGACCGCAATCTCAGTACCTGTTTCAGGGGTCCTTTGGTTTTCAGAAGGATGAAGATGGCATAGAGAGGAATACAGACCATGGAAGAGAGTGCCATCAGCCAGCCTACCACATAGCCCCAGGGTGGGTACTCGTAGGAATTGTTGTATTTCAAGGGTGTGTACTTGATCAGGGAAAACAGGAAGACGCCCTGGGGAGCAGAAAACACAAACATAAGGAGAGCCAAGGGGCAGTGAGGCCCGGCAGCCTGGCCACCCTGCAAGGACTGGCTGCCCTGCAAGGGTGGCAAGGGTGTTCTGCCTTGCATGAGCCAGCAGGGACCTTGCTGGCTGCAGAGAGCAGAGCCTGGTGCATGCTGGCTGCACGAGGAGTTCTCAGAGCCAGGGCCAGGCATCTCTGCAGTGTAAAGCCTTCAGGCTTCTGCAGAGTTCAAATAAGCGAAGTTGGAAGCAGCATTGAGGGTCCAGCAACATTGAGATAGCAATTTATTCATATCAAAGACAAGAATTTTTGTTCTTCCTGGCAGAAAGACTTCAGAAGAACCACACAGGCACAGATTTACCCTCCTGGGGCTCTCTATCTACAGAGCTCTCAGACAATTTGGGCTGGTTTAAAAATTTCCCAAATCTTCAAGTCCTGCTGAAGCCTGGGGACAAACAACTAGGAATCTTTTGTAAGTTATAGTTATAGATCCCATCTGTGTTCCCACTGAGGTCAAAGAAAACAACTCTCAACATCAGATACAAAACCAGAATTTGGCTCAGAAAGCATGTAAAAGTCAGTGGAGCAAGACTGGACACAAATTCAAAACAGGCAAGAACTTGCCTGAATTTGGGTGCATTTTGTTTAAACACAGTCACAGAAGTTTTGGAAGAGATTTAATAACATAGAAAGCCAATGGCTATAGAAAGATATTTCTGAACCATGGGCAGTCCCAGGAACACAGGCTGAAGCAAGTTTTTCAGAACAGGGTAATTCTCACTGGTCTTCTATTCATAGGTAATTTGACCAAACCTCTCCAGGCTTTGAGGATACATTTCCTTTTGCCTTCACAATACACAATTGGCTTCTCAGGCTCAAATAATTTTCCAGGCAAAACATAAGGCTTTACAAAGGAAATAAATGGCTACCTCAGCTATGGACAAGCTTCTGCTTCTCCACAGCAGTTTAAAAACTTTACAGCAGCACCTTGGAGATAAGTCAGCCTTTTCTTCTGAGAATTTGGGGACCCAGAGTGCCACATCATGATGTCATAATTGCACTTACCAAGCACAGACCCGGGGTGAACACCAGCCAGCAAATCTTGATCAAGGGCCACGGCCGGAACCCAATCATGTCCTCAATGTTGTCGTAGAAGCGGTTGGCACCTTGGCCACCAACCAGCACAAAGTCAGAGGTCAGATTGGTTTTGTTTCCTTCAACCACTATTCACATCAGATCCCAAACTTTCTTTATCCTTGGTGTTTACTCCTGGTGAAAACATGGCTATCCTAATAATAGAGCAGCAGGTGATGGGGTTTTCTGGGATTGAAAAGGCCCATCTGTGGCTAAATAGAGATGGAGGGGCTTAATTTCATCCATAAGTGTCAGAAAGATCGACACTGAAGAAAAGCACAGTTCCTCAGACAGCAGCAGCTCTTAGTGAGAGGATGCAGCCCATGCACTGGTAAGGACTGCAAAAGGAAAAGAGGAGTTCCTGGTTTACAGAGAAGCAAGGGAAAGCTCGTGCAGGTTGAGCACATGGGATTGTGCGAGTCCAGAGTGCTAAAAGGAACAAAGAGAGTGGGGAATGCCTAACAAAACCCTCTCTTCGTAAATAAACGTGCTGGTATACCAGGGAAGTCATGTCAAGAATCACGACTGAGGTGGGCAGGACCCCTGTCATCAAGACCCTGTCTTCCACAGAATATTTTATTATTGGCATAAACTCTGAAAACCTGGCAATTAAAACACCTCTGAAAACCAAATCTTCCATCTGCAAGTGCTGCTGTACTGTCTGGTGAGAGCTGTCTGATGGGTGTCTGATCTCCTTTTCACTGGTTTCACTTACTGGGTTACTTTGTTCACAGCGTGTGGGATCCACCTAAATCTCATGGTGCCCTGGAATGGGATACAGTTCAGAAAAGCACCTAGAAGTCCTGCCACCAGCCAGATTCTAACCATTGACTCTTCCCAACCCAAAGCACAGAGGGCAAACATATGCAATGGCATAGAGGAGACAATAAACTGCAGATGGATTTCAGCAGACCTTGCAATAGGCTCTAGGATGTCTCCAAGTATCAGGAGCCTAATGTTGGCCAGAAAGAGACGTAAAATGAAGAAAAATCAAAAAGTCATTTATAAGGTGCCCTAGCACCTTTCTAACCACAGCTAACCAGATATACCAGACTGCCTTAGGCAAAGTAAGATGACAATATTGGACAAAAAAAATTGAGCTAGTCTGTCCAGAAAAACGGCTACCAGTTAAGCACCTCTGGGATGAAATAATACCGTATTTGTCTCGTTAAAGTTTTATCTTGGTGCTTAGCTGATAAAGAAGGATTCTGCTTTTGGGGATGTTCATCTGTGAACTCATGGTCAGGTCAGTTCCCAGTTGCAAACGTGGTAAGATTTTGCTTCTTTATATCTCAACACCAGAGGGCTGGACTGGGCAAAATATGTGCCTGTAGAACTGGCCACACTTGTGGATGTTTGGAGTTTGGTGAGTTGTATTGTGGTTTGTGGTTTTTTTGTCTCAGAATTACATTCTCATATTACATTTCCTTTAAATATAGTAATTCTACAAAAGCACATTATGTGTGCTGCTTTTTTTTTTTTTTTTTTGTAATTCTTTGCATTATTTTCTATATCCCATGACTAATGCTTGCAGAAAATCTCTTTTAAACCCAGCTTTTTGAATTATTTGGTGGAGGGGGGAAGCAGGAGGATAGTTCTTTGAACACCTCTTGGTGTTGAGTTGGCAAGTTAAAAACCCGCCTCAAGCAAAGACAACAAGCTGTGGTATATCAAGGGACATGCAGCCTTGTGTGGGAGCCCAGCCTACACCAGAGAACTTCCAAGCTGTAAATATCATGAGGCTTCAGATAGAATTTCTGAAAATATATTGGGGATGAAAGGAGATGAGGTATATAAAATTAATTTTGCCAAAAAGCCGAAATCTTCCACAGGGTGAGAAAAAAAAAAGAGATATAGATCATGTGAATGGCAGTTTAGAATATAAGCACAGCACAGTGTCTTCCACAGAAACACACTGCCATGTCAGACATATGACAGATAAATTAATTCATAATACAGCTTCATGGCAGATAAAGTTTCCCTGCCAATTTGGATCTAGGATCTAGTCAAAGAGACATATCAATTAAAGAAATATGAAAATGCTAAACAAAAAGAACACACACACACATCCATCCCCCAACAAGAAAAAAAAATCCCACAACTTATGTTGTTAATTATGATGTGCCTCCACCTGTCCTTGTCCCTTTTCTCTGTAGGACAACCGCCAGGTCCTAAATTTCCATGGCCTCTATGGCAGTCAGAGGGTGATGTGATGAAACACAATGGGGACTGACATGAATGTCCTCAGAGAGTATATGAACAGGAAGCTTTACATAGTCTACACTTCACAGGCAGATGAAAAAGTAATCAAGCTTAAGAAGTCATCAGTTCAACCACTCAACACTGGGTTGTTGAGCAAATTAGAAGCTGGAGGACACATACTGGAGCAATGTGCCTTTCCTTCCCAGCACATTAGAAAGCTTAGATAAAGTTCCTGCAGAGAAAACCATAAAAATTTCCCCAAAGAGATTTTTGTTGGAGTGCACAAAGATGTTTGCTTCTATCTCCAATATTTCAAGACAAGGAGGAATGGGATGCAGTCACTGGACAGCTAACCATGAATGCTAGTACCACTTCCCTTGTGCAGATCAACCCCATATACCTTCAAAGTGGTTGTGTGCTCTTCTGACAAATCATTTTGCCACGTAAATGCACAGGAATAAATTTCACAGGAATCTAACTAGAGATTTGCTAACATCCTTATCTCTTGTCCTTATGGAGCCCTTCTCATTTTACGCAGCTTATAAAAACAGCAAATGAGGCCCAAATTAAAAGGGACAAAGATTGAATTTTACTTTTAGCATATTCAAAAAACAGTGAGTTTCACAGTTCTGCTAGTTTGGAATCTATAAAAACTCTCTCCCCGTTTTATCTCCCAAGTTACATTTACTTGCATTCATCTATATCAAATTTCACCCACAACATTCCAAAAGGTGATGACCATGGCTCCACGCCACAGTACCAAGCGTGTATCTGCTCCCTCTCTGTCTCAAACCTGCAGCATCAACACCTGCACCAGGTCTGTGCAAAGAGCCAGCAACAGAGGCACCCTGGCACCACAGCTGCACATCCCAGCACCACGGCCGCGCATCCTCTGCGTACCAGGCGCACAGAGCAGACCCGTTATGGCCCATAAGGAAGGTTGCTCACAGCCAGCGCATCTGAGAGCATTCAGCACACAGAGCCAGAGCAGGCCCAACAGGCAGGATCCAGGCAGGAGGAGGCTGCCATGCCACGCCACGCTGGGAGCCACGCTGCATGTGAGCAATGGAACCAGAGAAAGATTTATCATAGCACAACACGGGTTTACCCCAGGGTCACCCACAGGTACCCTCTGGCATCAGTTTGCTTTAGCTGCGTAAACAGCCCTAGTGATTTCAGCCCCGGCTCTCCTATAGTAATGGAGGCTCTTGCTTTCTCCCAGAACAGCTAATCTTAATGTGCATGCTGTGACTGCCTGGGGAATCTCCTCTGCAGCACATTTTGGTGGCATCATGTTGTGAATCTCAAACCCCAAGCCTGCTTATAGAAGGGCTGTCTGTCCCAAAGTGGGAGGGAGAGAGGAGAAGAAGCAGGGAGACACCAGAATCCCTGCAGCACTCTCCTCTAGATCAGCAGGTCCAATGCTGTACAATCCTTCCACAGGCAGGGAGCAGTACAGGGGAAATCCTCAGGTCTTTGGGAGAGCAGCTGCCTGGCAGCAGGGGGAAGCTGCCAAGTGGTGGGTGGCTGGCGTATGTGCTGGGAGAGGGGAAACTCAGAACGCATATTTGTGTTAGCAGAAATGTTGTAATTCTTCACAGTGTAAGCAAGAGGCTCAGCCCTGCCAGTTCTGAGGCTGGGGAAAAAAGCCCTTTAATCAGTGCTAGTCACTTTTTTCCCCCACTATAATGCCTCACCTCAGCCCTCTGACTACATTTTTGACCAGAATTACCCCAGTGGATGCAAAGCAGAATGTCAAGAGGGTAAAATCCCACTGTGTGGAGTGTGGCACAAATGAACCCATGGTTGTGAGGAAAAGGGTCACTTCTCTGTCCCCAACTACTCCATCTCCCTTTAAGGCTGCTGGGGCAGCATCACCTCTCCTGTTACTCATTGTCTGCCATTGCTCCTCTCCATGGGTCATCAGAAAGGGCATGTGGCCTGTGTGACTGTAAAAGTGGCATTAAACACCAAAGCATAATTCAGTTTAATCAATTAACCTAGCATGGTGATCCCCATCCTGTCACAGATGGATGGGGATCTCCATGCCCCTTTAATCCCAGAAGGACTGGGCAGAAGCTGACTCAAATCTGGCCAGGGTCTGCTACTGCAAGCTGTGAGGTGAGCTTCCTTTGAAGGAAATCTTTCTAAAATAAATCTCTCTTAGGGATCTCCTGCATTCCCTAGAGCTCGAGACGAAGCAGCTGGACCAGTCACCCTTTCAGTAAGAGAGGAGTTTATCCAAACCAGCAATTGACTCCTGCTCTATATGAAGCATTTGGAGAAACTGGTAAGCCCTTCACCAGCAACTGCACTGCAGCCAGTGCAACCTCTATAAAACTGTAAGCACCAAAAGGAGCACACAGGGACTGACTGCCCATAACAAAGCAAAGGTGGCACCAAATGGAATTGGCAGGTGGCAGATTTAGAATGAGGAAATGAGAGTGACTCCTCACACAACACCTGAGAAAGCCATAGAACTCCTTGCTGCAGCATTTTGGGGATGATAAATGCTTAGCCAAGTCAACTGGAAAAAAATAACAGAAGAGAAATAAATAGATTTCGCTTCTGGCACTGGAAATTCCTGGGCAACAAAATGAGTATTGCATCTGGTTTTAGGACACCCAGCTCAAGAAAGACGTGTAGCTGTCAGAGTGGGTCCAGAGAAGGACCATGAAAACTAAGAGAGGACTGAAACACCTGTCCTGTGAAGACACACTGAGAGAGTTTGGGCTGTCCAGCCTGGAAAAAAGAAAGCTCCAGGGAGACCTTGTTGCAGCCTTTCAATATATAAAGGGGGCTTGTAGAGACATGACAAGGGCTAACAGTTTTAAATTGAAAGAGGAGAGGTTTAGAGTGGATACAAGGAAGAAATTTTTGACTCTGAAGATGCTGAGACACTCGAACCGGTTGCCCAGAGAGGCTGTGGATACACCACCATTGCAAATGTCCAAGGCCCAGCTGGACAGGGCTCTGAGCAACCTGGTCAAGTGGAAAGTGGCCAAGAGGGTGGACTAGATGACCTTTAAAGGTCCCTTCCAAAACAAACCGTTCTATGGTTCTATAATAAGTTGTGAAAAGCTGAAGAACATTCACAGAGAGTATCACTCCTAATTTTTCTTCTATTGTATTCCTTCATGAGCTCCTGACCACTGAGACCCAATGTGATGCTGTGTTTGCAATCTTTCCCTGAGGTTATGATGGCAATGCTGTTTGAAGTAGTTGGAACCAGCAGATGTGTGACCGTGGGATGTTGAGGTCTGGTCTAAGCTGGCATCTACTGCAGCTGTGCACAATCCTTACAGCTATGAGGCTCCTGTAGTTCCATGAAGCAAAGAGAGGGAGCAGCTGCTCTGCATCACACACAAGACTCTACCCAAAACCCATCAGCCTTGAACAAGCTTCAGGGAGAAAAATCAAAGCCTTTGTGCTCAGAAAGAGATCTCCCCATGGGATATCAGAGAAGACTCTTCTTACTGCACAGACTAACAAGCAGTTGGTTTCCTCCTGATAGTTCATGAAGTTCAGTTTTATCCTGCTCCTGACTGAGTAGTTAAGTTACAGACTTCACTGAGAGCCAAAGCAGTCCCTCCTGTTTCTTTTCTGAGTGCCATCACAGCCAGGATAAACAGGAAGCAGGAATCATCACAGAAGTAGCACATAGCAGGTTTTCATCCCAGCAATTTCTGTTAGATTAACTGGCAGGACTAAACTAAATGCACAGTGTAAGTAGACAGGGACAGACACCAAAGAACAGCAGTCACTCCTCTATAGCTGATTATCTAATTCAAAGGGCAGATGGGAAGAACAGCAAGGTAGTTCAATATGAGGCACCTATGGAGAAGGAAAAAACATTCCTAGTCTAAATGTGGAGCAATTAAGAAATGTTGCAAGGAAACACAGTGAAAACTAGACAAGAAAGAAGATAATTACAGCACTTCTTTGCCCCCTGAGGATCTTCTCTATCCACTCCCACTTCTCAACCCCCATTCTTGCCTTGATAAAGAGCAAGACAGACTTTTGTCCTCCACTTACCATACACCCATCCTACACAGATGACTTCAAAAACAGCCAGGAAGAGCAGGCATGTGCCACTGGCAGCATAGTAGTCAAAGAGCTGGAAGATGTACATGCCACCCTGTTGAAGAGGTAGAGAAAACAGAGCCATGGCAAGACCATTCCACGTCAGGGAAAAATGGGTGGGCCAAGCAGAAGAATAGCAGCAGAAACACTGAACCTAGAGCAGGCAGGAGAAGAGCCTTCTCTTGGGGCTGCCCTCACTCTGTTCCAAAAACACCATCAGGCCTGGTGGCAGGAGAGTTTTCATGCCTATTCTATGATACTTCTGGGCTAGGCAGGCTTCTTTGTGCATAAGAGCAGGAGCTGGTTTGTTTGGCTGTTTTTAAACAGTTAGGAAGTTTCCAGAATAATTTTTGACATACCATGTAGCAGTGCAGAACTTAGCACCCAGAAAATTGTGATCTTGAGCACCAGGATATTCAGATACCTCATTTTTCTTCATCCAACTTTACATACTACTCGTGGCCCAAGCTCTGCAATGGCAGAGGCTCATGGCTTTCCTGCTGCTTCTGACTTCAAGCTGAGCCCTGCAGAGTTGTCATCAGCTACCTGTACAGGCCCATGGATGATTTTCATGTGATTTCTCCAAGAGAAAGCCCCTCCAGGTCAAGCAGATGCTTTCAAATAATGCTGAAAGGCTCTAGACACACAGTGTCACTCAAATCGATTACCACAGGAGTTGCCTTCAGCCAGGATCCTGCTGGAGGATCATTTGTCTGTGTCTAAGGGGTTTAACAGGAATTAGCTGTCACTACAGAGCCCACGGAGGCAGCACAGGAGCTCTAAGACCCTCACCCAGGCTTGTGGTACACACAGAGCACAGCACAGCACCATGCAGGAAGAGGTGCAGCGTTTAGCTGCAGAGCAGTGCAAACACTGTGTGCCTGGCACCGCACCAGCACAGCTCTGCTCCTTCTGGTCCCCAGGATCACAGGCTTCCCACGGGCTCCAGCAGGGTTATGGCACAGCCATTACCCCCAGGCTCCTCTCCTGCTGCTCTGCTTTGTGTGGAAAGCAGCCAGCAAATGATCACTGCCCTTAGAAGAGCTTGTTTTCAAACAGCTCAGCTTGTTTTAGCTCCCAGGTCTGGTATTTGCATGAAGCCGTGTGTCAGGCAGCCTCTCTGGGCTGTGGGACCAGGGTCTCTGGAAGGCTCAGTGATGCAGTGAGTGCACCAGTGTCACACGGGGTCAAAGCAGCACTGGCTGTGAGAGACACCAGCTAATGCATTAGAAATGAGAGACAATTAACAGCATCAAAGACAAGCTTGCAGTCTCTGCCCAGACCTCCAGAGCTGTGTAGCACGGGGTTTGGTGATCAGCTGTACAACCCAGCTACTCCTTGCTTACCTCAGTGACCAGCAACAAGCCCAGCAGGTAGCATATGACTGCAATGGCCAGGATCAGCAGCTCCCGACGCCCCTTCTTCCGAAACACACCAGGGAACATGTCGATAATAGCTGTCACCATGCTTTCCACACAGACGAACTGCAGAACAAAACAGGTCAGAGAAATGAGCGTCTCTCCTTCCCCAAGCACGCACTTCTCCTCACTGTCCTTTTTGTCCTCCCACCACCCAAATCCTTATTTTTTTAATTTTTCTTTTCATCTGTCTTGTTTCCACCAAGGGCCAGCAGAAACAGAGGAAAAAGACCTGGTTATCTGAGTACAAGGGCTGAGGTATTGCAGAGCAGAGCCTGAGCAAAACACCTGCCTGATGGACATGCGGGACACCCTCTGCTCCCCTCATGCCCGCAGCAGGGCTGCACGCTGCGCTCTACGGGGTTTGCTCTTGGCATAACAGGGGTATGGGTTTGTAGGAGGTGGGCACACCAGTGAAAAGAGGACACATGGATTGCTCTGGTGGGATGCAGCAGGGAGAAAACATCCCCATTCCCCATCCCAGACTGCACTGCTCGGTGCTGGGCCTCACTCTGTAGTGTGCTCTGGAGCTGGCACAGAGAGGGGGAGATGTAGCTGGGACACCCTCACACACACAGGGAGGAGAAGCCAGCAGAGATGCCAGCAAATAAAACCACTGTCCTGCCATTGGCCCTGGCTCCAAGCTCCCACAGTGTGAAAGTGCTGCACACAATGTAGAGAACCTATTCAAGGTACCAGCAAAGCACATACCCACCTTACCCTTTCCAATGGCCATGGGGAGTGCTCAGGGTGGGGACAGGCACCTGCATGTTAGGTGAGGAGGAGAGTTTGCTGTACCTGGCTGTCCAGTCCCAAGAAGATCAGCATGAGGAAGAAGAGGCAGGACCAGAGCTGAGACACAGGCATCATTGTTACTGCTGTTGGATATGCTATGAAAGCCAGGCCAGGACCTGCCAACAGACCACAGGATGACCACTGCCCTGCAGTACAGAGTAAGCTCACATACTTCTTTCAAAGCTCCTATTGCCACAACTGCTGGCCCACCCACGGCTGAAAGCTGTGTTGAGGAGTACTGGTCATGCAGACCTCTCTGCAGACACCCATAGTCATAGAGGATGTAGAGAACATCTTGGGTTTCACCTCAGAAGAGTGCCCTCCCCTTCAGGCTGTTTGTTTTCCCTTGGCTCTGAAGTCTCCCAGAAAAACTTACCTGATTCGGCCACTTCTGAGATAGGTACACCCTGCTCTCGAGCCATGAAGCCCAGCACAGAGAAAATGGCAAAGCCAGCAACAAAGCTGGTGGCACTGTTCAGGAAGCAGAGCGTGATGCAGTCCCTGCAGGAAGGAGGCCAGAGAGAAATGGGTGTTTCCTGCTGCAGAATGGATCCACTTAGGATCATGTCTGTACTCAGCTTCCCTGGTTGGACAGCACTAACCAAGAAACAGCAATGTTGTTCTTGAACCCACTCAGAAGTAAAAAGCTCAGAGCAGAGCCAAGAGCTCAAGAGTTATAGGACTATACATGGCATAGCGGGTGAACACAACCACACAACACATAGCAATAAAAAAACTGACAAGAGTCCAGAGAATAGTAAAAACAACAGAGAAAATGAGGAAAACAGAAAATTAGAAGAGAAAAGAGGTTGCAAAAGTAAACATAGTCAAGAAAGAGGAGTATCTGAAAGCATGAACACATACAGGTTCAGCAGGTCTAGTAAAACAAGGGTAGTAGGATAATAAAAATCCTCACCTGACAAGGGCTGTGTCTACACTGTCCTTATTAATTATGCTCAGGTGGAGGCTGGCATGTGCTATGCTACTTGTCCTGAAACTTATGTGCACTTGCTCCTTGTGAAAATTGGGCACCACTCTCAGCTGGCTGGGCTGGAAGCCCCACACCCCTGGATCCTGCCCGGGCAGCTGCTAGAACTGACCCACAGCATCAGCTGCTGTGGGGCACTGTGGGCACCCGGAGCTAAGCTGCCAGAACAAGGCACCTAAGGAATTAGAGGAAGGTGTCAGCACACTGCTTTATTGGTGACAGAAACATTTTGGAAGAGCCAGGGGAAAGTATTAACTGCCCAACCAACAGCCATGGCAGCACCTTTTGGAGAACAGGACAGATGATCGATGTCTCCCAAGCACAATTCCATTTCACCATCTGTGCTGGAGAAATATGTGAAAGAATAACAAAGTCCCTGCTTCTCGGGGCTCTGTAGAAGGTGTCAAAAATGGTCCTGATAGCTCCACTGAGCTCCATGTCAGGCCATGGATAAAATAGATCTGTAATCCAAGGGCAAGGAGAAGGCCAGACAGACTTGATTAATCTCCTTGATAGGATCAAAAGGCCACTGGCAGTACATTACTCCGATGGTAGTAAAGCACTGGAGACTGGGGGCCCGGCCATCATCTTTGTACCACCTCCCCTGTGTCGCAGATGTGATGGCAGAGCTGGCCATGTCACCCCTGCCCATTCACTCTGTCAAAATAGACTGTGCTGTCTACACAGTGGCTGGAGACACTCTCCATTTTCATTCCTCCCTCTCCTCCAGTCTGTCGTTTCCACGCTGACATGTGGAAGTCAGGAAGCACTATTTAAGCCATTTTCTGTACTCCTCTTTTCCCTCAGCCATTCTCCATCCCTGTGCTGAGTCCTCTGCAGCTTCTGCACTCTGAGCAGCTCATTAGTCACAGCAGCATGACCCAAGGTCTCCTCCTCTGATGCAGCTCTGTGCCCTCTGAGAAAATTTCCAGAAGGAAATGAGGAGTGCAGGCTCTTCCTACCTGTAACAGTTGTTGGTGTATTTGTTGTAGCTGCCCAGAGCTGTCAGGCACCCCTGGCAGATGGCGTAAGAGAAGAGGATCTGAGTACCTGCATCCAGCCAGACCTGGAACAGAGAAGATCAGTGGTCTTCAGATCTGGCTACAAAATAAACAAATGGCTGTGCCCTGTCAACAATAACTCCTCCAGTCATGGAGAACAAACGCTGTGAGACAGAAAGGGGATCTGCAGCAAATGGAGAAACTCAGATACCTATCTGGAAAAACTGAGCTATAGGACTGGAAGTCCTTCAGGAGAAGTCTCTTGAGGAGACCGTATTTTCACATCCCACTCAAGGTGACACCATTTCTCCATCCCACACTTTTGCATTCAGGGTAGAGATGGCATCCCTGATAGCATGGCTCTGTCTGAAGCTGTCACTGCAGATGTCTGTGGTCCCTACATGACCCAGATGATTAATCTCCTTGCAGAGCCACTGGTGAGTCACCCCAAATGAGAGTGTGAGCAACAATCCGTGTACTCCCTTCCCTGCTCCCAGATCTGTTTCCCACATCTCTGAGGCCACAGTGCAGGGTGAAGAGCAGAAAATTGCCCAGCTGAGAGACTGCAGGCCAGTCACCCACCCAGGCTCCCCTTTGCTCTGGCATTTCATGGGAAAAGCTGAGTGGGAGAGCTGGGCTCCATGGGAGAGCTGAACTGTGGGCTGAGCTGCAGCTCTGCTCTCACACAGTCCCAGGGAAAGCCCTGAGCTGGGAGTTTCAGGCAGGCAGGGAAACAGCCCACCTTTCTGATGGTCTCCAGGTTCCCCACTCATTCTCTTTTTCCTCTAAGCAGCCCCCAGCTGCAAACATCCCAGCAGCTGGAATTTGGTAGCCTTCAAAGAATCCCAGCCCAGGCACTGCTGCCTAAGTTCACACTGATTTCTCACAGATAGGTGGGTAGGCAGGAGCCCTTCAGGCACGGACACACATCCCACTTGAACCAAAGCCCTACCTTCTGCCTAAACTCAGTAGCAGGATCTCACTGAGGGTTTCCATGAGCTCCAACAACTGGTGGCAGGGATTGACCCTTTGGGCAGCCCCTGCCCCAGGCAGGTGGGACCAGCCCCCAGAACAGGTGAAGGGAACCCAGCTGGTCACAGCCCATGTCACATGCACGCCTTTGGTCTCTGCAAGCACAGGGACCCCACATGTCCTGGGAGGGCCTTGATGGAGCCAAAGTGCTAACCAGGTCAGAAAAAAATTAAAAGCGATAGATTATATACCCCCTTCCTTAATTATCTGCATTTAAAAGCCAGGAAAAGTATCTGTTACATGCTAAATATTTGATACACTCTTCTGGTTTTGCTGAGCCCATGAGTGGAAATGACCTAATATACACACATGCTGCAGACCATGAGCAAAAAGGATATGCTGTTCAGGTGGACTAGACCCCTCTCAGAAGTTTTAAGGATCCTGGTTCATTGGTCTCCTTTCAGAGATGACAGCTAGATGCTCAGCTAGCAGCAGACCCAAAGGCCAGAGCATTGAGAACATTCTCGTGGCCAGCATTTGCCTGACACCATCCCTCACCTGTGGGTCTGCCAGCCTGGAGATGTCTGGCTTCAGGTAGAAGATGATGCCCTCAGCAGCCCCTGGCAGCATCACCCCTCGAACCAGCAGGATAAGGAGCATCACATACGGGAAGGTGGCAGTGAAGTAAACGACCTGCAGGGGCAGGGAAACAAGGGGAGAGAGGGTCAGCAGGAACGAGGGCAGGCATCACCTCACCTCACCCCACCCCAGCAAACGTCCCTGACTGCTTTTGGCTGTAGCTGCTGCTGCTAACATAGAAGAGGGGTGGGAAAGAAATTAACCAAGCTTACATCTCACTGGTGGTTTAGTCAATTGACATTTTGTTCTTCATTCAAGACTCTGCCACTGGTTGCTCTGCTTTGTTTTCTCTTTCCAGACAGTGTGATTTCCCTGCTCTCCAGCTGTTCCCTTCATCTTTCTAAAGCTGCAGAAGAAACCCAGATCTCTTCCTGTCACTGAGTTTTAACGAGGAGTTATTAAAATGGTCCTATGCCCAGCGAGAGTTTTCCAAATTAAACACCAACTTTTGCTTTCCAACTTGAGACACCTATGAGGGGTCTCATTTCCAGGAGTGCTCATGCATCACTCTCATCCCTTCAATGCCTCTGAGCTCACAGGTAAAAAATGGGGGCAATTCAAAGCCTTTAAAGAAAATGTAGACTTTTATTTTCGTAATACCTATTTTTACTTCTTTTTGTGTGTGATGTAAATAGATATTACAGTAGAATTAATCATCTCTAAACCATTGCTCAATATAACCTACTCTTTTTTTCTATTTGCAAAATATTTGTCAGCAAGTTGCAACTTCCTAATATTTATTCATTACTAAAATTCATCCAAGTAACGTGGAGGCTTGTTTACTCCATGGATTCATAGTGATGGGCCTAAAATGACTTTTTTTGTGCTTAGTAATAATTGGTCAAATAAGTCACAGTAAATGGTACTTTTGCTGTTCCCTGATTGAATGAGAATGGCAGTACTTTGGGCACAAGTATTAAAATCTACCTTCAGAAATCACTTTTAAGGAACATTTATGCACAACAGCTGAATGCATAAGGAAGAGAAACATAGGGCAAAATGAATAAAAGATAAAGGCTTTTAAAAGAAAATGAGTCTTTATGAAGTTATTTGAAATTATTGTCCTGAGGTCACTATGGTTGCTTTAAGTTTGGATTCCTTAAATCACAGAAACACAAACATAAGGATCTGGCAGGGTTATCTCATTAGAGCAGCCTCTCAGGCAAGCACAACCTCCTGTTTAATCTGGAGCTGTTGAACAAAGTTATGCACCTACTCAGAATTCTTGGGTCTTTCCCACTGCTTATCTTAGTACATTGTCAGCAAAGAAAAAGAGGGGAGCAGTTGAATTTTTTGACAGTGCCCCTGTAATACTCAAAATTACTGCCTGCAGAGAAGACAACTGGCCTGTTTGACTTGTAGTATATCTGGGGACAGAAACCCCTCCCTTAGTGTTGCACCACATCCATAACACCTGGCTGGTAAATAGCCAATAGCCCTGTATCCTAAAAATTTTGATGGAAAAGTCTTCTGTAGTCTCAGGAAGACCATTCCATTTACTACATGTAGTCACTGCTTCCTCTCACTTTCTGGTCTGGTTTTGCCAAACCAAATCAGCTAAATCAGCCTGACTGAGCTACTTAAGCTTTCGCCTTGTGCAGATAAGTTTTGCACACTGGGGCAGCACGAGGCAAAGGAGAAATTCAGTGGACAAGTCTGAGAGCTAAAGAGAACCTCGGGAGACTTAATTATTTTTCCATGCAGATCACAGCCTGTCGGACCCAATCCCTTGTGAAGATGGCACTGTGGTATTCAAATTAGGGGGCATCAGAGATTCAAGGTTTAAAATGCAGACCATCCATCACCTCTCCCCATAAATGTGGAGTCTGGCTCTCCTTCCTTGAGAAATGGTGGACAACAAGTCAGGACTAGCAAGAACCAGTAATCAGCAAAAACTGGGAAAAATCTAGTCAGGGGAGCAAGTTATCTCATTCTGTTGAAATGGGTGTCCAGTGCAGTTTTAAGGTAGCAGATGGGATTTGACACTGAAACACAGGTGACAAGTACGAAACGGAACACTTGTCAAGAGTAGTGATTTGAAGGAAGAAATCTGTTGCAGAAATTAGTTCCCTTCCTTTGCTATTGGGACATCTCCTGGACACCCACAAGACTAATCATCAATCATCATTAATGATCCACCATCTCATTGCAACTCCAGGAAAGAAAGAGGTCCTGAGCAAGTCAAGGCCATGGCAGTGTCCCTAATACCCAGCCCAAGGCATCAAACACTCACTCACTCCAAAAGGAGAATCAGTCCATCTGCTCTACAGGATGAACCTCAGGCTCATCCCAATTGGCTCCAGCCCCACTAGCAAAATGCAGAAAGTGACCAACTGACCCAAAACCCGCAGATCCAGAAGGAGCACAAAAGAGAGAACAAGGACACTTTTCCCACCCCAAGTGCTTTGCAGGACAAAGAAGCAGGAGAGATTCATTATCTTTTCACTGAGCTGGTTATAGGCAGCAGCTTGTCTGTTTTGCTCAAGTGTTTAATTATTGCCAGGGATGGGAAGTCTGTCACTGCAGAGGATCTTGTTAAAAACACCCTCAAGCCACAGCAGGACAACACAGTGGTGAGTGCATGATTCCCAAGGGCACTTGGGGAGTATCCATCAACCACTGTGGGTATCTGCAAGGGAAAATGTGACTCAAAACTCCCCTCAGTTCGCAATTCTTTCCCAATTCTCCCCTCCCTGATGGACCTACTCATTTATTCTTCCTCTTAGGGTTCAGACACAACTAGTGTATATCAGCATGGCCCCAACAGGTTTTAGGTTTTACTTTGGTGCTGTGTCTCCTGCCTCTACTTCATGTAGAAGGGAAAGAGATTGGGGAAGAAATATAAGATGGGTACAAGGAGGCTTATGACCTGGGAGGATAATCTCCATTCCTACTTTGCCTGTTGACTTGACCCCTTTCCAGATGCAGAAGTAGCAGATGGTCCACGCCAGCAGAAGACACAGAGCCAGCTCCCAGCGCACAGTGCCCAGTTTGTGAAT
Source organism: Corvus hawaiiensis (assembly GCF_020740725.1). NCBI lineage: Eukaryota > Metazoa > Chordata > Aves > Passeriformes > Corvidae > Corvus > Corvus hawaiiensis. The sequence continues at coordinate 396,321 of NC_063216.1, forward strand.
ACCATCCGTGAGCCCCAGGACTCGCTTCCTGCCAGTGTCCAGGGACAGGGAGAGAAGCATTAACACTCCACACCACTCACCCATACAGACCCTTCCCATTTACCCCATCCAAAGACTTAACAGCCTATCTACGATACATCTGCCCGTGGCTCCCAGCCATGCAAATCATGCCAGCTCTGCTTAAGGCTCCCCTCTCTAGTCATCTCTGCTCCACCATGTCCTGTAGCTGACCCAAACCCTCCCACTCTCCAAACCCATGGTGCCATGGCTGTCAGACCCACACCACACAAAATCAACACCTGCTCCCCATCGCTCCCTGAGCCTGGCAGCTCCCCAGCAGAGACAACTCAATCCAAAGCAGGCCACCAAAGCCACTATCAGCCCATGGCCACCATTCTTTCTCCCCATATGCTATAGACACCCTATATATAAGCATAAATTATCTTTATGATTCCCATGCCCTTCCCTCAGCCTCCTTGCTTGACGATTCACCATCATAGGTAGGCCACATGAGAGCTCAGCACTGCAGCTCATGCAGTTCCCACAAGCCCAACCCCACATTTACAACTCCTCTGCACATCCTGCTCCAAATTAGTCCACTCAGTGTCCCCTTGTGCTCTCCACAGAAAACCTGAACAACTGTTTCAGAGGGGTCTCAGCTCTCACTAAATAGTATGTGCAAGGAACAGGGCAGGAGAGGGGACCCAGCACTGTGCAGACTTTCTGCAACCATGGGAATTTATCATCTCTACGTGCCCTGTGGTGGCTGCAACAAACAAAGGACAGTCAACCTTTTCAAAGGTACTTTAGGAGCCAGAAATGGGGAAAACACCCAAACCCAACTGCTGAAGCTGAGTCCCTGACAGCCCTCTTCTTTATAAGACTTTCCTCAGTAGCATATGGGGTGGTCGGGTGGCTTCACCGATGACCACCTTATCTGGGACACTGTCTGGCCTGCTGCAAGACCCCTCATTCAGACTGTGTTTTAGTGCCTCCAGCCCCAAGTTCCTCAAAATTCTCCTCCTTCCTCAAATTCCTCTCTGGCATCTCATGCATCCATCTCAGATCCCTGCCCTCCAGGGACGATCCTGAACAGCCTGATAGACCACTTCCCTTAGACAGCAAGCAGGACTAGGTCAAAAGAAGGGAAAAGGCAGTTTTTCCACTTTGTGTTTCACTGTGGAGGACTGTTCAGTCTGCCCTGGCCTCTCACATTTGCCTACCACGTGTACCTCTGCTTGCAGCAAGTCCTCGCCTGCTTTTGGTGCCTCTCCCAGTGGCCACACTCACCCAGGCAGCTCAGTGCCAGAAAGCAAACACACCCTCAAGGTGCACATGAGCACCCCTGGGCAGGCATGCAGTGAGCTGCTTTTGAGGTGTACCCAGCCCTCACACCCTGGGCTCTGTGCCCATCCCCTTGGCAGCTCGTTGTGCTCCCCATGTTCAGATCTGACACGTGGCACCTCGCTTGCTCCTACAGACACACAGCCCCCTGCCCAGGCACTGCTGCCGCTGGAGCCTTTGGATGAGAGCGAGCCTGAACAGAGGGAAAACAATCACATACTCCCAAAACTCAATCATTGAGGAGGTGGCGTTCGCTGGCAAGGTCCTGTTGTCCAGGCTGGATCTATTCAGAATGTCCACACAGAGATCTACCAAAAGAAAAGGAAGCTGATGAGGTGAGAAATTCTCTAGGGCTCCTCCACGAAGGATGCTCCTTGCCCTCTAGATCCTAACCCTCACTCTGGCAGAACACAGACCCTTCACCCTGTGCTATAGAGCATCTCATTAAATTCTTGCATCTCATTAAACATCACATTAAACTCTGCCTCTCCCCAGCTATGAATCCCAATCCAGCAGTAGCCAAAGGCTTCAGGAAGGGAAGAGGGGAAGGAGAGAACAATTCCCTGCCAAATTGAAAACAGATGGCTGCAAAATATACATTATCAAGGGATAGTGACTATGAGTAGCCAGGATAGAAAATCCCATTCTCTTTCCACATCATGCACCATTCCCTGTCCACACATGCATGCATATGTTCACACACACCACAAAGGCCTTCCTGTTCTCCTTTGCCATCCCCAACCCTGTTACAGAGCGTGAAATAACTAAAAACAGAGGAGATGGCACACATCCAATGCACCTCATCTTGCATTTTGCCAGCCAAAGACAATCCACTGGAAAACCAAGGAAACCCAGCTGTTGTTGGGAAGCTTCTCTCTATTAAGAGAACATACGTGGCTTTCCTTACAAACAAACCCATGCTAGGGAAGCTGAAGGAATTGGATCAGCTCTTCTAAAGGCTGGTTACTTCTGCTGGGATGGAAGGGCAGAGAGACCTGTTAGTGAAAGGCCCACAGGATAGAGAAATTTAACTAATTGCAGAAATTAACTGATGCAAGAGGAGAAGGGAGGGAACCAAGCTGCTGCCAAGCAAAACAACCTGTTCAACATGTTAAAAAAGTCCTGATAAGGACATTCACGAGGATTACCTCACATCTACCCCATCTTCCCAAGCTCAGCCCAAGCACCTTGAGTAAAGCCAAAGCCGGGTCTTCTCTGTTGGGCAGAGTTAAGTGAATTGTGAGCACAAAGAGATGAGACCCCTGCTGAATGTAACGGTATGGAGGCTGTGTGGATGTGATTAACCAGGAAAACAGTGCCCTTAAGAGTTTTGTGTTACTGGTTCTTTCATTGGGAGACATGAACTGGCAAAATCCTCCAGTGCAGGCTTGGCCTGATCTATCCCAAAGCTGAGTGCACCGAGGAAACTGTTCAGGCACTGGCAACAACCGTCCCAGTAACTCCAAACAAATGGGTAGAGTAAGGGAACTGTAAGATAAACTGTTGTACCATAATAGCTAATAAAAAGCTCCTGCCACATGAGGAGGGCTCTAGATTGGCTTGAAAACTCTACCACTCACCTCTCCTGCTTGCCAGAAAATGCCTATTTTTTGGTGACATCACATTGCAGCTCATGAGAGCTTCTTATCCAAACAAAAAAAAAAATATTTTCAACAAAACACAAATAATTTCTGGGAATTGGAGAGAAGCTAGAAGCTGACCAAGGGAAGGTGTACCTGAGTTCCAGGGGTTATTGCAGGTGGCCCATGGTAGCACTGAAGTGAAGGAGCTGAACAGGTAGAAGAGTGCCCAGGACAGGATGATGATGTAGTAGACATTCAGATACCCCTCAATGACTTGGGAGGCATATCCAATTCCTATGAAGAAAAGCAAAGGAGGTGAGGATGGGACTGGCAACCAGCTCCAAACACATCAGACTTAACCCCGAACAAAGACACAGGTCATGCTGTGGCAAGAAGGATGCAACACCAACAACACGGCCCTCCAGAGGATAGTGCAAGATCTACATAAGGGAAAGAGGAAGGATTTTGTGACTGTGCACGCAGACAGGAAACATTGTTGGTAACTCTAGACAGGTCTGTGGTGAAACAGCCAGAAAACCTTACGCTGCTTTGAAAAATAAATTTCTGATGGCTACCATGCCACTGCATTATAGTGCCTCTTCTTTAGAAAAATACAGCTCTTGCCTCTGAAGAAAAGAAATGCAGCTGAGTCTCTTACTTCTGAAAAGACTCAGGCAAAAAACATCCTCACAGCTGATACACACCATGCTCAGCTTTGGTCTTGAGTCCTGCTTGTGCCCATTGCTGATCAAGACCTCAGAAGAGTAATCAGGCCAGAAAGGCCCAGTTCAGTTATTTAAAACTGGTTGTCAGTGACCTTTGAGATGCCACTGCTGTCCAGCTCCAGGCCAGTGCCAGAGCACAGGGGTCTCCAGTGCAGGAGGTCCCAGACCCCCAGGGAGTTTCAAATAGCACTGCATGCCCATGCTCGAGCAAACTAACCAAGCTCCACTCTGCCTGAGCACAGGTTTCTCCAACTGCAGAACATGGTTAATAAGCTCTCCCCTAGACAAGAGAATTGAGGAAATTATATTCATGAATACAATAATCCCATTAAATAACCTTCCCTGGGGCCCCAGAAGTCCTGGTTCTTATCCCCGTGGCTTAACCTCAACCCCATCCCATCTCTGGGCTGTCAGACCAGTGCATACAGTCTGATTCCCCCAGTTTGCAGGATGTCAGCCTGCAAATGCTGCCACAGCAGCCCTGGGCACGGGAGCGGCAGGGAAAGCACTAGAAACCAGCTTTCCTCATCCTCTTCTCACTATTTGTTCTGGACTACACACAGGTGTTTGTATATTGACACTTCCATCCTTCCTCCTTCAAGCTGGCCATCCTGCTTCTCCTCTCTCCCAGGCTCTGAGCTCCTCAAAGCAGAGGTCGTGGTTCAGCTGGACCAGCACAGCCCCCAGCCAGCACCACACACCCTCACTCACACACAGAGGGGTCAGGGAACTGCCCCTGCACACAGCAGGCACCAGGAGGAGTAACAAGGCTGTGAGAGAGAGGATGGGAGGGAGAATAAAGCAGAAAGAAAAGCCAAATAATAATATTTTTTTAAAAGGATCTGAGCCACTAATTGTTAGGAAGTGTTGCCAGTAAATACTGTAACTGGACTCACCTTCAAAGATGGGACATATCTTTCTCCAGGCCGTCACCCCTCCCTGGCTGGTGTACTGCCCCAGTGCCGTCTCCAGGAAGAACAGGGGGATCCCACAGGTGAAGAGGAAGATGAGATAAGGGATGAGGAAGGCTCCTGCAGAGAGGGTAAAATGCTGCCTCAGAAACCTCTTCAAAAACGTTATCCTCACAACCTCTTGCCAGGTAGCTGGGACCACAGCTGGAATCAGCTACATAAACATAAATGTTTCTCAGAACTAACCGTGCAACCTCTGCTAAAGAAACAAGGCCTGCACCGCCATCATTTCTCAGAAAAAAATACAAGGGTGGTCTGTCTTGTGCTACTGCGGTGCTTCTGCATTTGGCATGGGCGAAAACCTAGAGGTAAGGAATAGCCAGACAAGGAGCTAAAAAAGTATAGTGCTGAAGAAATTCTCCCTGCTTCATGCTCCTGACCTCATTCCAGATTTCAGCAGGAATGGGGTGAACAAAATAACTCCTTGTTTCACATAACCACATTTGTTCTGCCTTTCATGAGAGTCACAGCAAAACTCCCACTTGCCCAGAGGATACAAACCTGGAGGCTGGTGACATTTCTTGGTAAGTAATAAATTTGCCAGGATATAAATTTACTTGAGACATATTTCACGTCAAATTTGGAAAGCAGATTGCACCAGAAGAATGGAAATAGGGGAAGAGTATCTTTCCAGCATTTTCAAAATGAAGAAGTTTAACTTCTATCTTCAAAATCCTTTTTTTTTGCTAAAATGTAGAGAAATGTCTGAAGAGAAATCAGCCTGAAATAGCCCCCAGACTAACCCTTGTCAAAATGGAAGAGGAAGGAGAGAAAGAACATGGCTTTTTTCCAGACACAATAACCAACATAAACAAAGCATAAGAAAAAAACCAAAAATAACAACAACTAAAAAGTTTAATGCCCTGAAAAAATGGTTTAATGCTCTGTTCAGCTGTCTGAAATTTTCTGCCTTTTCAGTTATGCTGCCAAACCAAAACACCAAATATATTCACTGCCCTGCTCAAAACCACTCCTGAGATCTCATTTTCACAGCTGACCTTCCTTCCGTCATTTCACTTTTTCCACATCCTTAGTGTAGATTTTCACACTTCCTCTCCCCTCCAAACAAGATAAGGTGACTGCTTTCCTCACTGAAACAACTGTGGCAGTCTTGCCACTTCATACAATAAACTTTTGGTAGTGAACACCTCTCTTGCCAGTGCCTGGAGAGCATCTCAGCTGCTTGCAACCAAGATGAGGGTGCCTTTCTCAGCCACTGTCCCCCCAGGCCCTCTCCTTCTGTGCCAGCACAGGCATCCACACTGGCATTCCTTCCTGTGACAATTAGCAACTAGGAACACTTGCCCTTGTTTTTAAGCCAACAGTGTTGCAATAACAAAGAACCTCCAAATTTCCCCTAAACACAGCTGTGTGTAGCTGCAGGAGACCTGGGGCCTGAGGGAAGGAGGCTGGTTCTGGGGGTCAGTCTGGTTTGCAGAGTAGGGAATGGGAACTGCAGGCCCTGAACTAGAGGCAGCAGCTGCTTTCGGTGCTGCAAGATATCTATGCCAAATCTGCAAGACAGCTTTATTATCCTGCACACAGATGACCCTTTCAGCAGATTCCAGACCCTCTCTTCTGATAGAATCTGTCGCAGAGATTGACCCATTTTGGTCTCTGAGCAACAATGGTTTTCTTACACCTCTATTGTCTTGTGTCTCTTAACTGTCCCACAGCAGTTACCAGCTGAAACTCCTGTTGTGATCCTCTCCTCAATTTGCTGCTCCACTGGAGGAGACTCAGCCTTGAGTGGGGCCCCCAGAAACAGATGCTCTTCCCTTATGCGTCAATAAGAAGTTCAGGATGCTGAGCAATCAGATCAAATTTGACAGTGCAGCAATAGATAAGGTTACAGCTGGTCACTTTACAGAAAATTAGCACTATTGTTTCCATGGCATCTGTCTTTATAGCTGTATAACCATCTCAGTACATCCAAAGGTGGAGAAAGGTGACAGGACAGCAGTCTCCAGTTTGGGGGGTGAGGGTGGGACAGGGATGCAGCATTTGTAGGTGGAAAATACCTTTTTTGCAATTTCAATAACTTTTCCAATAGTGAGAATATCCTTGAGTGTCGTGGGAAAGACACTGCCTTGTCCTGTACCAGAGTTCTGGTTCCCTAGAGCCCCAGAGAGAGAAAAGTACCTTCTACAGCAGTACCATACTTTTGGCAAAGGGAATGTGTGAGCTGTGAGGGAAGGACTCTCCCATCCTAACCTTTCCCAAGCCTAGCCTCGTTGCCCTCTGAATCACAGCCTTAGATATTCCAGAGTAGTTTAATTAGAAAGAAAAATGTTATTCAATAGATATTTAAAGTGAACAAAAGTAGCCTTTTCACTTATGCTAATTAGCATACAAATTGCAAGGACTACTGAACTGGGTACCACAGGCATAAACTATGCAAAGATATCATCTGAGCTCAGGGAGAAATTTTCCATGCAAACCCCATGATTCCTCTCTCAAAGCATCACTGCAGAACAGGCTCTTCAATCAGATGCACCTCCAGTGTTTCCTAACCCCCGCCCATCTGACTTGCTCTTGGTGCCTCCCATCAAAATATTGGAGGATCTGCTAAAAATCATCCCAGGTTCAAGAAAAACTCAATTCCATTTTCTTTAACCATTTCTTACCATGCCCCTCTCTGGTTTGGAGGACATATTTTATTGTCTCTTGTTTAATTTGGATAAACTCCAGCAACAGCACAGAGGACAGGAATTTGGAAGGCCTCGGAAAAATTACAGAGGAGCCACTCAGCTATTGGTGAAAGCTCATGGCACCTTGGAAAAGAAAGGCCTTTGGGGCATGGTCTGCAGAGAAAGGAAGCTCAAAGAGAGGAGGGAGGAAAGCAAGTCCCAGAGCATTATTTCAAGGTGTCTCTAGAGAACAAGAACAAAAGAGAAGTTATTGCTGTATTTGACATGTAATTTGTTATTCCTCCTTTTCTTTTATAAAGTTAGATTTTGATTCACCAAGAAAAGTTAGTGACAGTCAATTATTCCCTTAAGTTTCATTTTATTGTTATAAGAAATTTTAACTTTTAACCATATAATGATCTTATTGAAGTGTTACTGCAAGAGAAAAGGAGAGCCATGAAAAGAAACAAAAGGGAAGGTGAATGAACCTTTTTTGGGGATGTATTTCCCTAGCAGTGGTTTGATCACTGTACAAATTGCTCCTGGGGAAGAGGCAGAAACCTCCTCGTAGGGTCCATCAGGCCTTGGCAAGGATACCAGCAAAGGATACCAGCACTATCTAAGCCTTTCCTCCTCTGTAACAAGGGCCTGAAAAGATGGAGTTGACACCAGGAGTAGGAAAAAGGAAATATGTAGGAAGAGGTCACCGTTGGCTTTTCTGACCACTCACAGCATTTGGTATTTTCCAAAGACCAATAATTTCTTGAGATACCCAAGAGCCTTAAGTTGTTACTAGAGTTCAATTTTTTAAGAGTCTAGATTTGAGATTGCTGTTTTAAGAAAGAGTACCCGCTGGGGAGCTGGATTCACCCCTGAGTTTTTATTCCTCCTAGTTTTGGCAGGATCTAACTTGTTGAAGGAGAGAATAAGAGAGTGCCTGAGGGTACATGGGGCATAGGAGAAATGGGTTCAGGCATGCACGTGTCTCTTGTCATACCTACAGATCTGGAACAATTCATGTGTGCTGTGAACTCACCACCACCGTTCTTGTAGCAGAGGTATGGGAACCTCCACACATTACCCAGGCCAATGATCTCCCCAGCCACAGACAGCACAAACTCCATTTTGTTCTGCCACTGGCCTCTCTCTTCCATTTCCTCCACTTTTATCTCTTCAGCAGATGTAGTGGCCCCATTGGGTTCTCCTTCCTTGGATACAGTTCTTGTCATGGCTCTGTGGGACAGAAGAGAAGGAGAGCATGGGATGTAGGGAGCTGCTGCAGGACCCACTTGTGGGAAGAGGAGTGAGGGGACCAGACACCACAATAGATGTGTTCCCAGTATCAGCATGAGGTTCCCTCATCCTCTGGAAGATGGTTTCTTTAGTGTCAGCACAAAGTGTTCTCCACAAGTTACATCTCCACAAGTTACATCTGAGCTGAAGGGACAGAGTGAGAAGTTGCTGTTCAGGTGAGAAGAACCCACCTGCACTAGCCCTTCATGGGACTCATCCCAGAATTCACCCTTCCCTCCCCACAGCCCCATTCCTCATCCTTCCCAAACCACCAGTGTAGTGTACCTCCATCTGCCCCTGACTAAGTGCTCTGCACCTCCATCATTGCTGGAAGCTTGCCTGGGACTTTGGAACCAGCAGTTCAGACTAAGAGAAAAGGAGCTGGAGCTGAAGCAGGGAATGGAGGCAGAAGGAGTTTCTCCTCCCTGTGTGCTTTATACAACAACTCTTTCTAGAGTGGTTTCAGACAGCAGGATAGAAATATGAATAGGATAAATAGTCTGAACAAGAATGGACAACCTACCATCTTACTTTAAGGTATTGCTAGGAGTGTTTTCTTCGACCACCAGGACACCATGTTTCACTACCACACATTCATGCCACCTCAGCAAAACACACACACATTTTTTTGGCCTAGGCTCTCCTCAATAAAGAGGTACCAGCACCAGTCCTCCACCTTTGCCCAACCTTGCAAAGAATACAGGGCAAGGAAGCAAAGGCCCTCGGGTGAGCAAAAGGGCCTCAGCTTGTGAGGTGTTTCAGGTCTGAGCAAGGGAGTACTGAGATTAGGCAAGCTCAGGTACTGCAGTGAAAATAGTAGGGGCAAAACACCCAGCCATGGAAACACAGAGCAAAGTCACTGTTGAAAGAGGCACACTGAATATGGCTGGGCCTCTAGGGAGGCACATGAAAGACATTTTCCAGTCTACACTAAATCCTGAATCGCACGTAGCATTTTCTTAATTAAGCAAAGTTAGTGGCTGCTTGTTACAAAATATATTTTTCTATCATTCACAGTCTTTTTATTGGCTATTAATTTAAATCCAGTCAAAATTAACACAGGTGCTTAACACTGAATCTTCTATCCGAATTATTCTTGCATTATTACAGACATTTGATTATGAGAAGAAACTGAAAGGTGAAGAGAGAAAGCTCCCTTTGACTTAGCTAAAAAATTTCTCCTCAAGATCTCATTCTAATGAGTTACCTGAGATAGGGATGCACATGTGAGTCCAGACAAAAACACAGACCTAACACAGAGCAGGGGAGCTGGTGAGCCGTGCCAAGGAAGTCCTAAATCTAGGTACATCTAATTGGAGGCATTACTGAGCAGAAGCTGGCCTTCACTTTCTAGAAGTGACTGGCTTTAGCCAGACATACACTTTTCTTTGTTCAGATTAGGAAACTACACTGAAAACAAGTCTCTCCAAAGCAGCAGCATCTCTGCTTCCATTCCCATCAGCTGGGACTGCAAAGAAATCAGGGCTTTGTTCCTTTGCAGCAACTTGCAAATTCATTTTGCTGGTGGTTCGATAAGTTTTTTAATAGCACATCTCTCATTCCTTCTGTACCACCTAAAGGAACATCCCCATCTTCAGGGAGCAACAGGGACAGCAATCTGCATCACCCACAACACTCAACATTTCCACTGCCCCTGCATCTGCTCTGGGCTATTTAAATGCTCTCTCCCAGGCAAAGACCAAGCTTGGCTCTGGAGGCAGGTCAGGCCAAGGACCTCTCCCAGTCAGCACCTCAGTGGTGAGCAGGACCTCATCACCTTGGATGTCCTTTACCTTATAGGACCACCAAATCATCTGCTGACCCTTTGCACCAGGATGGCGCACCAGGACCATGATGGCAAACGATTCCCTCCCTCCTTGTGCCTGGTGTCTCTCCAGCCATGTCCCTCTGGACAAGCACCAGGTGTGAGCCGTCTCATGGTGAGTAGGGACTACCAGGGAACCTGACCTAACTGGAAAGAGCAAGTGTAGACCCTAATACCTAACTGTCCTGGCAGCCAAGGAATACTGTGGCATTTGTTGTGGTGTAGTTTTCAAGGAGGCAAGCAGGAACAGGAGCTGGTGGGCCATGCTTGCACTTATCCATACAAGACAGCATCATTACCAAAGTGTCTCATTTACTTCTGTAAGTGAAATTATTTCCTAAACGCTAACCCTCTGGATATATCAGGCCCTGGGGCAAAGAAAGATGCTTGTGTATGAAAAGACAACTTCTAATGAATGTTCACAGCAAAACAAGTAGTTCTTTGACACAGGCATGTTTCCTGCCTGTTATTCAAGTAAAGAAAGGAAATCAGATCTCACAGTGTAATACACCAATTGCTCTCTAAATGCCCTAGGCAACAGGCTTTGTTCCCCCATCTGCTTTCCTGAAGGGCTCATCTTATTTGCTTTGCTATCAGCAGCAGATTTCCATGGACTCTGACTGGAGGACCGAGTCTCATGCAAGACATCAACCAGCGTAAGAGAGGCTACAACAAGAACAGGGGGACATAAACCATAGAGGAGAGCAGTCAGGGGCCAGTGAAGACCATCCTCCAGGCTAATGTAATTTCCTCTTCGAAAGCATGGCAGAAAGATCCTGGTTCCTGTTAAATTTGAGAGGTTTTTAGAGCTACTGCCAGTAAGAGCTTAAATGTGGGCAGTACTGCAGTGGGTACAACCAGTTTCCGTGTCAAATGCAGATGAATGAGGGCACTGAGGAAGCAACCTCTGTTTTATCCCCAGCCCTTGCCCTTTATGGTCCATATGCTGGAAAGCACCTATTTACTGGTATGGCTTGCACTGATCCAAACCACCAACGGCTACAACACCTGTGGATCTGCATGCCAGCGTGAAGGTGAATCAGCCCTCTAACAGGCTCCTACAAACCTCTAACCACACACTTAAGGAAGGTGGTGAAACCCAGGAATCAAGGTACACACCCTAAATGCTGGCTTGCAGCAGCAGCTCTGCAGCTCACCAGCAGCTCAGTGGCACAGAGGTCCTTCCAGTCCCAGCTTTGCCCCCTTCACTTAGCCCTACTGCTGGGTTGGATCGGGAGATGGAATCATCAGGTCCTCCTGCCAGCCATTTCTCAGCTTCTGAAGCCCAGGCAAAGCCTTTCTCCCCACTGCCTGCCTGCAGCAAAGCCTGCCAGCTGGCTAATCAGTTTATTCCGATGCTGCAGCACAGTCTCCTCATCTCTGAGAGGAGCAGAGCTCCACGCACTGTCAAATGTGAGAGATAAAGTAACACGTACTTAATGAAACGTGTTTGATCTGTCACAGTCCTTGGCACAGTCTAATTTGCTGCAGTCCAGGGCACGTTATCAACTACAATGATGTTTAAGTCTGGGTTTATTGAGAATGTCCCAAGAAGCTGGCAGGAGAAGACTAGCTAATTCTTTGGTTTTATTCTTTTAATGTAAGGTGGATCCAAAAGCCAGCCTATTTCTACTAATATTTGTGGTTTATTTCATTTTTGCTAGACCTGTTTCACACATGGGTGCAGAGGAGGATCACAATCAGAGAATCACCTCCTCTCACCTAGCCCTGGGAAGGGAATGCATGAGTGCCAGCCCACAGCCCCAACCCTGTCACCAGCCTCCACCTCAGGGACACCTGGACCAGGACTTGGACTCTGTATCTGTCCTCTGACTCCTGAATAAGCCAACATGAAGGATAGAAGTTGGGATGCTGCAATGAGGAACACAGCTGGGACAAACACAGAACAGCAGGGGAGACACAGCACTTCTGCCTTGATTTTCCTGATTTAAAAAGGGGGAAAGCTATGGCTATGAAATCAAACCTTTTCAAGTGGGAACAGAGGGTGGATTAAACTGGTGCCCAAAGTTTTGGCCCTTCATGGCATGAACTACAACTTCTCCCTTCCCAAACAAAGCCATGCACGTTACACATCCCCACTACTTCCCTCTCTGCTTTGCCTGCTGTTTCTATGAGAAAACCTATTCGTACACTTCCTGGCTCTTTTCCTGAACATTTAATCCTCCTGTGCCCCTGGCTCTATATGCTCTCAGGCCAGATGGGGACTCAAATAACTTCTTGTTTCCAGCTAGGAACAATTTGGTTCTCCCACAGCAGTCACAGCCACCTACTGTGTTACATGCTCCCCAACAGGCAAACATTTTCCTTTCCCTTTGGTTGCCCTCTCCTTAATACATGAGTTTGGAGTAAAGACTGTGCCCCTCACTGCTCGCCTGCACTTTTTCTGCTGTTCCTTCACCAATGTTTGGAAAAAAATCCTATGACTACTTCATTCCCAGCCTCTTTTTCCCTTTGCCATGAAGTTTTCCCAACTGCTAAAATGCCATCTGATGCAATCCACAGTCTACCCCTCTCCTGGACGCTCTCAGCCACCGCCACCACCACCACCCTCTCTCCTCAGCTCCCTCTGACCCCACCGGTCCCTTCTAGAGGTGCTCTGCTGTATTTTCAGCCCTCAGCACTTGGAGGAGATGGGTTTTTTTGCCCTTCACAGAAATGACCTGTAGTTTGTCATCTTCCCACAGAGGGTAGTGGGCTCCCTCTATGCAGCTCCATAGGAAATGGTACAGGATTTGGTGCTGGGCTTGCTGCATGGAGTTAGCCATATTTTTTTCCCAAAATATTTATTGCTGGGAATATAAGAATACACCTGGGTTCATGTAGGACCTGGAAAGAGAGCAGGCAGCATGCAGGCAGCCATAGACACAGAGCAACAAGTTCCATTCTTGAACATTTGAATGGGGCAACACAGTCTCCCCTTGGTCACAAATTTTGGACTGTGTTTGCCCCACACCTACCACCATGGGATCCTTCAAGAGTGGTCACAAAGGGCAAGGCAAACCAAGTGGTCACTCAGCAGTTGCCTATAATGTGCTGAACAAACAATGCAGATATGCAGAACAGCATTTTTTGGCTTTGTTTGGAAACAAGATGCCACTGAAGGTGGGAGGTAGAAATAAAAAGAGGAGAAAGAAAGTATCATTTGAACCAAAACATAGTGCTATCCTCAGCCTCTCTCAGGGTAAAAAAGGGCTTTTTTAAAGTTACTCAGGTGAGGCAAGGAACAAGAGAGAGACAAGAGAGAGAAGCCACCTGGAGTTTTGGCGCCAGAGGAAGAAGCCAATAGCAATTCTCCTAAAGCTTTTCTTCCTGCAAGCTTACTGTCTGTTCCTGACTTCTGTCAGACAAGAGTTCATACTGCTGGGAAGTTCACATCCTCCGCTTGACCTCTTCTGCTGTTCTAGCATAAGGCAAATGAGAGGAGCACAATCTCCAGAGGGAATAGTGAAACAGAGAGAACAGCAGACAGAAATGTCTCTAAAAAGCAGCTGATAACATTTATGAGAGGAAGCAGTGTTAAAGCTCCCTTGGACACTTGAAGGCGCTGCCTGAACTGCAGAATGAGGAATCACAGGTGACAACACAGACAGCTGCACTGCATTTATATTTCTTGGTTTCATGTTGAAACAAGCAGCAAGCAAGCACGTAAGCTGCAATTTAAGATGGAGAGGGAAGAATCAAGAAGCAAGAAGACTGGGCTGTGTTACAAAAGGAGGAGCAGGACAACACAGAAAATTCTCTGGTTGCACAATCAGAGCCAGCAGTTAGTCGGCAGCTGAAACCCTGCGCTGCATTTTGATGGCAGGAGGTGGGGGCGACTGTGGGAGCAGAGACAGGAAATCAGGGCTCAGCGAGGAAGAGCAGAGCCAAGGTACAGCTTAAGAAACAACACGGTTGAATTAGTGCATGGGGGCTGCTACTGCAATAGGGCATCTCTGCAAGATGGACAAGAAAACACTAGCAGTGGAAGCACGTGCTTTCCGGCCAATCTAAGAGCAGCTACAGGAGCAGGGACAGCTGCTTCCAAACGGGAATGCTGCTGGAGAATGGCTCACTCCAGCTGCATATCAGAGAAAGACAAGGAAAGATGTAGAAAAACTGATCAACTCCAGGACAGCAGATGAAATTAAAATGCCTTTCATTTCAAGCAATTGTAAGTTAGTTGGCTTCTTTACACTTTCCAATTAACTTCCAGGTTCTGTGGGCTGCAGGGTATTCTGAAAGCATCTGTTCAGCAAGGTTCGTGAGGCACAGGAGGCTGATACAAGAATCAGATCCTACCTGTGTTTCTCCAATGTGAAATAAGAGCACTGCTTTTGCAGTCAGTGACTTTGCTACTTACTGAGACCAGAAAGAGTGAGCTAAGGAGCAACTGTGAGTTTACTAAAGACACAAACATCTGCAATACAAGCTGCAAGAATTATAGAACCTCACCCTTCAGAGCACACCCAGTGCAGGAGGGTGCCAAATGGCTCCTGCCCTGTCTTCTGCTGCTGGACAGGAGAGCCTCCAAAGCCCCTAACAGTGCCTGCACTTTCCTGAGGATCAGTGGCAAATCTCTTGCTAAAAGCAATGTAGGCTGCTGTTCCCAGGGCCAGATCAGTCTCTGTTGGTGTCCATGGCTCACCAGCCCTGCTGCGGGCTACAGAGACGCATAGGTTGTTTCTTTCTCTAGCCTAGAAAAAAAACAGGACTAACTGATGAAGTCCATAAATGGTATCTGAATATGACCAGAAACCAGCCTTTGCATCAAACCATATACTCTCAAGACCTCCATTAAGCCCATAGTCTGGCTGTATCCAGTGCAGCACAGCAGGAAGGCCAGCCACAGCAGGATCCATCCTTCTTACAGAGCACCAGTGATAGGTCTGGTACAGACACAGATCCAGGCCCCAGTGGAGTCCCTAGAGCCACCTACCTCATGGCTGGAGGTGTCTGGCTGAAGTCCTGGGGCTGCATCAGGCTGGCTCAGAGGTCCTTGTGTGCAGCCAAAGCATGTGGCCAGCGCAGCTCCTGTCACTGGCTGGAGGAGCAGAGCAGGTGAATGGCACAGCGGGTGAAAAGTCATGCTGGCTCCTGCAAACAGGCCCCTGCACAGCAGGGCAGCGACCTGTGGTGCAGCCCAGAGGTGCTGCACAGGGACAGGACAGAGTCTGCAGGATGCCTACAGGGCTGCCACCTCTCTGAGGCAGCAATTTCACAGAGCAAGACACCAGCCAGCAGCCCTGGGCAGGTGAGATGAAGAGATGGAGGCTGCCAGCCCCCAGCCCTGCAGCTTGGCCACCTGCTGCCATTCCAGCACAGCCTGAGGCTGGGGGTGAGGGCCAGGGAAGAGTGAGAAGCAAAGCCGCTGGAGCAGGAGAGCAGAGGAGCCAGCACTGCAGCCGGTGGTTCAGAGGTGGGAGAGCAGCACAGGGAATTTGGCATCACAGTACTCTCGGCACTTGTATCTAAACTCCTCCAGGGAGGCACACCTTGCCTGACCTCCCAAAAGTGCAGCCTGAGGGCACTTGCTGTCAGTGATGGGAAAGAAACAGGGAGCACAGAGGAAGAGCACTCAAGCGAGACTCTTCCAAAAGGTAGGCAAGGTTGAGGCATGACACATTGCCTTATGCTTCCCAGCAGGGAGGATGAGGGGAACGAGCAACGTGTGTGGCAGAGCCCGGTCCCTCAGCACAGACACGTGTGCAGCCAGTGAGGAGGAGGGTGACAGGGGCTCCCTGCCATGACTGTCCCCTCGCTGTGCTCCCTGCTCAGCCCTGCAGAAGGATCCCAGCACCCTGTGTCACATCCTGGGCAGGCTCAGCCATCTTCAGGCGCTGCTCAGGATGAGTCATATCAGGTGAAATCAGCACAGGCAGAGGCGCATGGACACCATGACTCCAGCAGTGCCGTGAGCGTTTTCCAGCAGTTCCTGCTGTAATGGCACACTGTAATGTGGTGGGACTGCATCCCACCTGCACCCTCCGAGGGGCCAGGCACCTGCTCTCCAGGCTCGGGCACCGAAACTTTTCTGTAGCCCTGCCCATGAGCACGGTCAGGTAGAGATACGGCACAAGGCTCTTTAGCCTGCCCTCTGCAGGGACCGCATCTGCAGCCATGAATCCGGCAAAGTTGGGCTGTTGCAGAGCTGCAAAGGTCAGGTCCAAGGTTCAGGCTCTCATATCAGCTGCTGTCAAAGAGGAAAAACTAGGGCAATGGCATTTCCACTGGCATGAGATGAAAGCCCTGATTAGTAGTGATTACTTTAAAAGCACTGTTGATTTAAGAAGACACAGATCAGGTGTTATGAAACCCTCATGTATTCTGCTTGCATTTGTTAACAAATATGCGCACAGATCCCAAGAGTTTAGCACATGCAGAAACTGTCTCCCTGCCTCACCCCTACAGGAACAAATTTGATGAAACCTCAGGGGCGAGAAGAACAAGAAGTGCACTCCCAGGCACATCTTTTAAAACTGCAGCCCCCAAGTCAATGCACTAGGGTCAGCACCTCTGCAGGGCAGCACAGGAGGAGAGGACTCATGCTGGCAGTAGCTGGAATGCCTACAGCCTACTCCACTCCTAGCACCTTGGCTCCTGTACCTATTATCAACCAGTTATCTCTGCCCTTCATCCCTGTCCCTGTCTCACTCACTCTCATCTCTCTCCCCAATCTTTCTGCT
The DNA here is from genome assembly GCF_020740725.1 of Corvus hawaiiensis. NCBI lineage: Eukaryota > Metazoa > Chordata > Aves > Passeriformes > Corvidae > Corvus > Corvus hawaiiensis. The sequence goes on from NC_063216.1 coordinate 413,378, forward strand.
GTCTGAGTACTTATCTATCACTCTTTCCCTTTCTCTCTGCTGCCGCAACCTTCAGTACCAATTACTCATCCTTCAGGCACGTCTTTGCTCTCAGCTTCCTGGCACCCCCTGAGCAGCATCTCAGCCTGTCCTTTCGTTTTCCAAAGGAACCATTGAAAGATAAACCTCTTCCCTGGGTTGATCCAAACTGATTATTTGCTCCTTATTTTCCATCTCACTTTTCCTTTGCCTAACGTTGGGAAGATTTTGCCCTTGCAGATTTGCTGGCCCGCTCTCCAGAGCACGGCGAGCAGCTGGCGTGCAGCAGCTGGCTGCGGGAGCACTGCAGTCACCGGCACTCCCAGGGTGATCTGCTCAACAAGCAAACGCCCAACTCACCTGAACCCAGCGCAGGTCTTCCCCAGGCAAGCCCCTTCCGTCCTATCCTGTCCTTTCCCGTCCCACTGGAGTCCAGGCAGGGAATCCACTGAGTGCCAAAGAGATACAGCAAGAGTTAAGGCGGAGACTACCCTCTCTCCTCCTCCTGTCCCACCCCTTCCACCAGCTCCCCCCACCAAATTATCACCCAGCTCATGTGTGGGTGGTGGGACTTAGGGAGGGGAGGTGCATCAGCACAGAAGAACTTTCTCCCCTATTCCCCTACCACATGCACCTCTCCAGACCTTGAACTGTGGCCCTGACAAGAAAGCAAGATGAGAAAACAGCCACAGGCGGGCAGGGTAAATGCCCAGAGTTTGTAAATATCAACTACAGCAGTCAGGGAGTAACTCCACATCCTCTTGTCCTCAGCAGGGTGGGAACTCTTCCCTTGCAGACCCCACAGCATGGCCCAGGCTGGCTGCCACATATTCCCACTGTTCTAGGGCTCCACCACTTTAGTGGGATAGGGGCATCCCTCAATGTCATCCTACAAACATGCAGAATGAATCTCCATGAAGCACTACATTAAACTTTCTTCTGTGGCCAAGCTCAAGACTCACCAACACCATCCAACAGGTGGAGCAAAAGGCAGCGGGTGGCTGAAGGGGGAACGCTTGCTCTGGGGTCACGCAGCCCCCTCAGTGCCTGTGCCGTATGCTGGGAGTACAAACACAGCTCATGGGACAGAGCTCTGTCAGCAAGGAGAGGCATTGCTGGAGTCTTTACAGTGTCTGGGTGCTCACTAGAAGTGAGCAATCCCTCTGTGCCTTTGCCCTGGCAGCTTTCTTTGTATCCATCTCAGCCTTGATGTGCTTTTCCGGAGCTTCTCATGAGCAACACCAGTAGCAGGCATTCCAGTTACACCGTTTTTCTCAAGATACTTCAGCTCAGCTTCTCTCTTTTTCTTTTTAATGGTTGTGTTTAATGCTATCACTGTTTTGTCTTTTGCTTTGTCTGTTAATGTGCCTGCCAAACTCCTACTGACCTTTTCATGCACCCATGTGGTCAAACCAGAGCAGCATGCGGGAGGGAACATGGGACATACCCAACACGTGCTCAGCTATGTCTGGACTCACCAGAGGAGCATTTCTCAGCCCCTCAGTGGGAAACACAGGAGCTGACAAAAGGCCTCAATGCCACAGTGTGGGGAAGAAGTAGGTTTACCTGCCTGCACACTCTGTAGAGATAGTTTGTACTGCTGTCTCTAGAAAATCCCCCACGGGTGCTAGAAGCCAGTGAATCAGATCCCATTAGAGCATGCTGGACTGCCCTGGGGACAAACGATGCTGCAGAGATGTGTAAGGGGAATCAACCCTGGGCTGGCTGGGATCCTCAGGACAAACCACTGAGGCCAGTGCTGGAGGCAGTAGGAGAAAACGTCTCCATTTACCTGGGGCTGTTTCTGGGATTAAACACTCCAAGCATGCCATTGTCAAAGCTCTGGCTTTCACCTACCCCATGGGCTGGTTGAGAGGATTGGTCTCATACCCAAAGAAATACAGGCTGATTCTTCCTTTGTGAGATCTGGCATCAACATCAGAGGGGACAGGCTACGCCTTCTACCTCTTAGGGGCTGTCTCCAAAGTCCTGAAAGACGGCAAGGTGAAGAGCATGTGCTGGCTCTGCATTGCCTCTGACCCTGCTCATGGAGGACAGTGCCACTGCCTGTTCTGTCACAGAGGACTGGCATGACCCAGCACAACTGAGAAAAAGGTGCAATAGAGGTTATCCAGATATGAAAAGGGGATTGAGATAAGCCTAGGTAAGCAGAGCTGACCTAAAAACTTGATTTATCCATACTGAAGGGTTGCACAGGAACATCGCAGGGTTTTTGCAAAGCTGTAGATGGGAAATGACCTGTGACATTAAGGTAAAACAAGAAGAAAGTCAACCTAAATGAAAACTTTATCCAGCAATGTGTGAAAATCATTCTCCAGGAGGGAAAAAAAAGGCTGTTTCTGTTTTCCAGCCCAGAAGGTACCAGAAGTTACACTCAGGCTTCAGAGTTTCCCACCAGGCAATAATTCACAGGGGTTTTAAATCCTGCTATGGGCACAGGGCATATTTTCACCACACCAGCTTCTATGAGAGGGATTTCACTAGTGTGATGACCCAGATTGAAAACCAAAAATCACCTTCTGAGCAGCTCAACTGATGGGGTACAGACTGGGCTCAGTCCCATCCCAGGAGAGAGCCAGGAAAGGGCTCTCCCTGACCACCAATTGCCACCTTCGCTGGCACAGTCAGCCCTGAGCAGGGACTCTGGGCTGAGCAGCTGTGTAGGTAGGACAGGGCTGCTAAAGGATGTGACAATCTGACTGCAGGTCACCCCATAATGTGTGCTCCTCCTCCGTAAGTGTGGGTGAGGTTGCTCTTAAACACTCATCCCCAAAAGGGAAGCACTGCTTGCAATAAATCCTGGAAATGTCCAAAGCATCCCCCATCCCAGGCAGCATGAACCCCTCCCAGACCTGGGACCCCCTTGTTGTGAGCTACTCACACACCAGCAGCACTCAGATCTCCATATCTCTCCTACGGTGCATCCTGAGGAAGCCCCATTCCTGCACCCAAGGGTGCACAGGGGAACTGGGGCAGCACTGCTGTCCGACCACACAGAGGTACCCACTCTCTCTGCAGTTGCTAGCTCAGAGCCAGCTGCACGGGTTTCCTTCTCCTCTCATGAGCAGAGTAAGAAAACTCTCTTTGAAAGGACCAGATTCCCTCAACCTGGCAGGCCCAGAGCTGCTGAAGACCAGGACTCAGGCTGCTGCGCCAACCTTTGGCCCAAAGGATGGCTAATCCCTACCTCAGATCTGTCCTGCACCTCCTCAAAGCTGTCCTCTTCCCCACCCTGCTCACTGCCTGCCAGCTGGCAGTGCCCTCTTGCCTCTCCTTTTACCATTTCTTTTCTTGGAACACATGCTGGCTTTTCCTATCATCTGGGTGTCCCCACCCTTTCAAGCCAGCTCTAACATGCCTGCTGAAGAGCCAGCCCAGATCAGCAGGCTGCCAACCTCAGGGCCATGCTCCCTGGCAGCAGCAAGGCCTGGAACCCCCGAGCCAGTGAGACACAAGGCTTCAAGGCAAAACAACTCAAATCTCCTCCTAGCCCAGATTTTGGGAGAGGTTTGTCAGCATGACACCCTGTGGGTGAATCCAAGCTGTGCTTTACAAGCATTAGAGGCTGCAGAAGCAGTTGCTGGGGCAGTTGTTGGAGTCAGCGGAGCCTGCAGCCCTGGCTGCCCCCCTCGCTGAGCCACCTGCAGGGAGAAGCCACGGCTGCCCATGTTTGCACAGAACTTGCCCAGAATAATCCCGCCTTGTAACACTTTTGCTAACAAAATAGGAGAAACTCTGGTTCCCCCATGGGCACAACACTGCTGCTTCTTATGCTGAGAACATGCCTTGCTGACTGAACAGTATGTTTGCAGGGAATTTTCCCCTAGGCATTAGTATAATTTATTTTTTATGTTTATGGCTAATTTCTGCTTGAGTAAGCCTGTGACTTCTGACAACAGTTTCACTGTAACTAATCACAAGTGAACATAACCAAAGCAACAAGAGCTAATGAGGCCCCACAGAACCCCGACGGGCTCCAGCAGCCACAGCACCGCTCTCCTGCTGGGCTCCAAGGGAGGAGGAGGCTGCCAGGAGCCTTTATCTTTGGAAGTACAGGCAGGGTAAGACATCCCGTTTCACAGCATTCCTGGTACGGGAGAGGATGAGGCAAGGGCAAATGGCTTAGGAGCCCAGAGTCAGCAATAAAGGTGGTCAGCAGGGAGGACTGGCAATGCTGGGGAGACATCTGTACAGCCTCTCTGAGCCCCACAGCAACGCTCACTCTTGATCAGAGACCAAGAGGATCACAGAACAAAGGCAGGCAGAGGACACGAGGGTAGGTGCCTGTTTGCTCCTGCTTTCCCTCCCTGCTTCCTCAGGGCAGCTGAGCCTGGTGTTGTGGGACATGTGACAGCAAACACCTCTGATGCACAGGGCACAAGGATGTGAAGGACAAGGTCAGATGGAGACACAGAGAGGCACCTGTTGCTGCTGCCCAAGGTGTTGCAACTCTGGGCAGGTCAGGTGGAGAAGGGGGTAACCAAACCACTGATAACTTCTTGGAAGTAACAGCTTCCCAAATGTGCCTTTGTGCTCCCCCACACATGCTTCCCTTATCTTTGCCATGCAGATCCCCCTCCTGCAGGCTGCTAATGATGTTAGCACACAAGGGCTCAGCCAAACGCCTGCTCTGTGAGATATGCTCATTTGCACCTGCCTGTAGGACACACTTAACAGATTATTTGGGGATCTCTGCTTTACAGGATAAGGTATCCCTCGAGTTAACATGTTCATCTTACTCTGTTCTCTCCATTTATGCACCATGGCATCCAACACATCCACTCTTCTTGTCACCAAAATGTGCAACATGACTCACAATACATGCTTCTACAACAGCCATGAAAAATTGCCTTGTAGACATCACTAAAGGTGAAAGGAAAAAGACTTCTCAAGCATCTGTTCAAACATCCCAGGATTTGGGATGCTCTCCATGACAGCAGATGCATCCTCATCCACAGGTCTGTCCCTCAGATCTGAAGTCTTTTCCCTGCCCTATGTGAGCATCTCCATCCATGGACAAGTAGGGCTGAGTTTTCTCCCCAGGCACCACTGACCCAGAAAGGGAAAAGCAGAGCCTGGTTTTCATGGACAGATGGATGGACAGGTCATTCCAATCACCAATGACCTGGGGCAGAATCTCAGGGACTTCTTTATTTGTAGGTGAACTTCTCATTTGAAAAAAAAGGAAAAAAAACCCCAAAACCAAACAAAAACCAAACCAACAAAAACCCCACAAAACAAACCAAACAAAACCAAAAATCACAACCACCACCACCACCAAACGATCCATGAAAAAAAAGGCTCTTTAATCTCATGCCTGTTATCTAGTAAGTAATGGGTTGAATTCTCAGACTAAGTTGTAGATTTTGTATTCTGAAGGTGGGAAATACCCAGTGACCACACACCTCTTGTCTAAAGAGAGATCAGCATCTCCCAGCTGGTGAAAGTATGGTGCAAATTCCACAGACTGCAAGGCTGATCTTGGATGCAATGAAAATCCCTTTCACCATATTCCAAATCATAAACAGTCACTGTATGCTGAAATCACCATATTCCAAATTTCACCAAAATTTTTTTTTAAGCATGGGGTCTTAAAAGTGCTGGGAAAAAAATTTCATGTCTGGAAATTTCAAATAAATTAATTTCAAATTTAGTTCATCAACCTTTTCAATGACCAAGATAGAATATACTTGGTTCATATGTCAAGCCAGGTGTCATCAAATCTAATACTTTCCTTAAAGTCCTGTCAGAAACAAGACACTAATTTAAGAGTATTCAGCAAAACATTTGGTTCTCTCGCTTATCTGACCTACCTAGCTCATCCAATGTTTTACAGCAATCGGGTCATGTAAGAACACAGGCTTGGGAGATTTCCTGGCTTGTATATAACCAGATCAACAAGCTACATGCCCAATTCACTGGACACCAGTCTATTTTGAAACAAAGAAAGTCACAAGCCTTTCAGCAAACTCACACTTTGCCTCCATGCAGCCAAGTAGACTTTCTGTATCAGCCAGATTTTAGAGATAGCTGCAGACAATCACAGTTTTCTATTATGGTTAAAATATCTTCCCAGTGGGACAAACCTGTTATAGATAGTACTGGAAAATGAAAGCATAATTCTATTTAAGGTTAAAATTGCATGAATAAAAAATCTGTTACTGGAATTTCTGTATTGAACTCAGTTCTCTCATTTCTAGCAGTAATTTTTACCAGCCAGTTCCGTATCCATGTGGCAGGGCAGCTGGTTGGCTCTGTCTTCCTTCCGTTGTGAGTCTCCTCCAAAAGGGGCTTTCCCTGGATTTCTGGATTCTTTACTACCCTTAGCTCATGCATGAGCACCTTGAAGCGCAGTCGTAGCAGGAGAATCTGAAGCTCTGAGGCTTTTAGGCCGCCCATGAAAACTGTGGCAGCCAGCTGAGCTCCCGACCTCCCAGTGTTCTCCAGAGGCAGGGAGGGAGACATGCAGAAACTTGAGATTTTGATGTGGGAGGTGCAGACCTACCAAGGGGGCAACCCATGGTTGCACATGCAGCCTAGTAAAAGGAACCCACCCACCTCACAGTCCCTGTGGAAAATAGGCTGGGAAAAGGGAAAACAGGCTGGTAGTGAGGTTTCCACAGCCATGCTGGAAGGAGCCAGAGAAGCCCTGGAGGGCCACAGCTCCGAGGGCGCTCCTGCCCGGAGGTGAAATCTGCACCGCCACAGAGCCTCCCGGCAGCAGATCCCCTCCGTGCTCATCGCACTTTCACAGCCTCCAGAACCAAAGGTCCGCAAACTCCTTTCCGTCACAGACCTGTCTCCCATCTCAGGTTCCTAGGCTCCAAGAACACTAAACTAGGGAAAACTAAGCCCAGGAAAACCAAACTCAGGAACATGTCATTGCCTAGAGGACTAAACCCGTTCGTGCCACAGCTGGGAGCAGAGTTCTGAGATCACCGTTCCCTGCGGGAGGCAGATGTCTGCAGAGAAAAGCTCCACAGGGAACCGGGAAGGAAGGGGGAGTAGAATGGCCGTGTCACCGAGGCGCCGCTGCCCCTGACGGCCGGGCGCCGCTGCCCCTCAGCCGGGTCCCCCTGGCCCCTCACAGCCGGGGACCGCTGCCCCTCACAGCCGGGGGCCCCCTGGCCCTCACAGCCGGGCGCCGCTGCCCCTCACAGCCGGGCGCCGCTGCCCCTCACAGCCGGGTCCCCCTGGCCCCTCACAGCCGGGCGCCGCTGCCCCTCACAGCCGGGTCCCCCTGGCCCCTCACAGCCGGGTCCCCCTGGCCCCTCACAGCCGGGCGCCGCTGCCCCTCACAGCCGGGTCCCCCTGGCCCTCACAGCCGGGTCCCGCCGCCCCTCACAGCCGGGTCCCCCTGGCCCTCACAGCCGGGCGCCGCTGCCCCTCACAGCCGGGTCCCCCTGGCCCCTCACAGCCGGGGGCTGCTGCCCCTCACAGCCGGGGACCGCTGCCCCTCAGAGCCGGGGACCGCTGCCCCTCACAGCCGGGTCCCCCTGGCCCCTCACAGCCGGGTCCCGCCGCCCCTCACAGCCGGGTCCCCCTGGCCCCTCACAGCCGGGTCCCGCCGCCCCTCACAGCCGGGTCCCCCTGGCCCCTCACAGCCGGGTCCCGCTGCCCCTCACAGCCGGGTCCCCCTGGCCCCTCACAGCCGGGTCCCGCTGCCCCTCACAGCCGGGTCCCCCTGGCCCCTCACAGCCGGGTCCCGCTGCCCCTCACAGCCGGGTCCCGCTGCCCCTCACAGCCGGGTCCCGCTGCCCCTCACAGCCGGGTCCCCCTGGCCCCTCACAGCCGGGTCCCCCTGGCCCCTCACAGCCGGGTCCCCCTGGCCCCTCACAGCCGAGTCCCGCTGCCCCTCACAGCCGGGTCCCCCTGGCCCCTCACAGCCGAGTCCCGCTGCCCCTCACAGCCGGGTCCCGCCGCCCCTCACAGCCGGGTCCCCCTGGCCCCTCACAGCCGAGTCCCGCTGCCCCTCACAGCCGAGTCCCGCTGCCCCTCACAGCCGAGTCCCGCCGCCCCTCACAGCCGGGTCCCCCTGGCCCCTCACAGCCGGGTCCCCCTGGCCCCTCACAGCCGGGTCCCCCTGGCCCCTCACAGCCGAGTCCCGCTGCCCCTCACAGCCGGGTCCCGCCGCCCCTCACAGCCGGGTCCCCCTGGCTCCTCACAGCCGGGTCCCGCTGCCCCTCACAGCCGGGTCCCGCTGCCCCTCACAGCCGGGTCCCCCTGGCCCCTCACAGCCGGGTCCCCCTGGCCCCTCACAGCCGGGCGCCGCGCAGCCCCATCCCACGCGAAGGCCGTGGCTGGGGGCCTGGGGCCACCTTGTGGCTAATGGCGCGGATTGCTCTAATTCGCTTTAATTTGCTTTAATTCGCGGCTTCCTGTGCCCGCGGCAGCAGAAGCCTTGGCCGTAGCGTGGTGCCCATCAGTGTCCTTGTGTGCTTCAGGAAGCTGAGCGCCTCCGGCTGCTGGCTCAGCTCTGTCCAGGCTCCAGCTTCCTCAGGGTTTCCTGGGAGCCATCCAGCTTCCCAGGGTTATGTGTCCTCTGGCTGCCCTCCTCGGATGCTGCAGCTACAGCACTTAAAACACAAGCTCTTTGAGGTTTTGGTTTGTTTTTTTTTTTACCCGAACAGCCTGGAAACGAGGGACCCTGTTTGTTGACATAACACACAGATACCGTATCCACCACTCAGCCCTTCTGCCATTCATAGGAAAACCAAAATGACTGGCTCCAGAGCACCTGGAAGGTAGTCAGCGTGGAAAAAGACACAGACCTGCAGAGGCAAGGGAGAGCTTCCCATGATCCCTCACCTGCAAGAAGAAAACACAAATCCACATGCTCCTCCACACCCCAGGAAGAGCCCAGTGACTCATCAGACAGATGACATTTCTGCAATGGCTCCAGCAGAAGGTGGCATTGCACCCTTCACCAGGGTACCCTAGGCCTACCACTTACAGGAGCCTCTGAACCACTGTTCCCTGTTTTCCTTCCTACCCTAACCAAGCTTCCTCTCCTCTGGCCACCTTCCCGTATCACCGTGCCAGTGTAACAGAGATCCAGACCAGGATGTCCAGCACAGCTCCACTGACACACATCTCACCTAACACGCTGTTGGCAAGGAATGCTGGTGGGACAAAACTGAGACAGAGCAGATCTAGTCAGGAAAAACATAGATTTAATGGAATGAATGGAGAAGCTCCCAATGTCCACACTGGAGCCACAGCTCTGAGACTCTGACACTCTTTACTCCAGGGTCAGTCCTTCCTTTCTGCCCACCAGAAGCCTGGGAATGCTCAGGAACACTGGTGCTTGACGTGCCCCTTCAGAGCTCTCTCCAGGGAGAGAATTAAGGTGCATTGCTAACTCCACACAGACCATCTCCATGGCAGCCTCTTCCTCAGCCCTTCAAATCTCCCAGAGAAGGGAGCTCAGCCCAGAAATCCCTCTCTTCTTGGCGAGTGAAGAATCCTTGCATTATCCAACAGGTGGCAAAGGCTGTACAGAAACCATCCAGGGGGGAGGGAGGGAGAGCCACACTGGTCCTAGCAATGAGATTCAAGCTCTGTCAGCGTCAGGAGGCCAGCTCTGGTGGAGGGAAGGGGCTGTCCTGTTCCCGGCCTGGAAGGCAAGTCCTCAAGTGGGCAGGTGAGTTGGCGGAACCTCTGGAAGGCAAAGACAGGCACTAAACACTGCTGCAAGGACAAAAGGTGATCTGGGCTCTCCCCTGCCAGTCACAGGTTTCATTTGGCCCGCCAGGCCCAGCTGCAGATCTGGTCCCTAAATGCTGCAGATGTCCAAAATAAGGACAGTCAGCACTGCAGAAACTGAGGGGATAAACTCATCTTCCAACTGCTTGTCCCAAGGCAAGGTCACAGGTCACTGAGCACGTGAGATATCTAACACATGGACAATGGAAGAAAGCTCTGTCCTCCATTTGCTCCAGGCCAGGGCTAGAAAACAGTCCAAAGGCAGGTTGGTGACCAAGGACCTCCAGGTCATGCCCTCCATCAGCACAGAGCCTGTGCTCACAGGATTGGCTTTAACTGGGACAAGTGCATGAGGGGTTACTCTCACACCACATCATGCTGTGCAGCCTTGCCATGCCCCTGCAGCTGTTCCCACTCCTCCCTGTCCGTGCTGGACACGGGGGTCAGGGACCCATTGCTGTCACAACCCATTCTTGAACACTTGCAGGAGGCAGGGAATGAGAGGGATCCTGGGGGTTCAGGACTGTTTGTGAAACCTCACTCTGAAACTATGAGCTGTGGCAGGGATGGGATGCTCATCTGGAGCAAGGCCTGGTTTTCTAGTTCCCTGCCCCTCCAGTGTAAACCAGGGCAACCAGCAATGCATCACAGCAACTCTGGAAGCAGGGCAGACCCAGAGCATTAAGAATGTGATGGAAACTCCAAATTCCCAGTGATCCCCTCCATTCCAACCCTATGGCCTCAGCTTAGATTGGTGAACTCAGCTGACCGTAATGCTCAGGGGATCTGGAGCTTTCTCAGAGGAAGTCCTCAAGCCTCAGTTAAGGGCAGCATGGAGATTATCTTTATCCTCTCTATCTAATGACCTTCTTCCTGGTGGTACTTGTGAAGAGATGGAAGAAATAAAAAAAGGGTACCATGAGGCAGCAGCCAGCTTGGAGCAGCCCTCCAGCAAGGTAGAACTTAAAAAAACCCAAGTCCGTTATAGCAATTAACTCATTCAATTGATTTATTCTGGGCTCCTGGCTAATCAACCTGCAACATACAAATGATTCTGCTGCAGGGCTGGAGATCAACACTGAAGCACAGCCCATGCCCTCCTGATCCCAGAGCACCCACCAACCTCACCTCTCTGAGGGAGCCTTTGATGGTGGAGAGTTTGTAGACAACCCAGAGAGGGATGCACACCATGGAGGAGAGGGCCAGCAGCCAGCCCAGGGTGTCTCCCCACCACGGGTACACGTACTTCTTGTTGTACGTCAACGGGGTGTATTTGATCAAAGAAAACAGGAAGGTTGCCTGGCAAGGTGAAAGAGACCAAGAAAAAAAAAAAGAGAACGAAAATCAACGCTATGAGCAAAGAGAGGTCTTCCTGGCGAATACACACCCGCACAGAGACTCATGGTAAAAAGGAGCACCTCAGGGCAGCAACAGAGGGGACTCCAGTTAAACAGGGTTTGCTGGGACAGCCCCCACAGGCAACACTGGTCATGGCACCAAGGAGCTTGTCCCACCAGCAAACACCTCTGTCACAGCAGACCCTCTCCCCATTGCTGAGCCCCACACCTAGCCCCCAAAGCAACAAGCACAAATAACAAAAGGCCCCCATAGTACAGGCCACACAACCCCCTACACATATGCACATCCCTCTGTATAAATGCAGGTGTCTGTATCTCAGGGGCACCCAGCTCTGCCCATCTTCCTCCCCACAGCTCTTCCTCCTGTGTGCCCTCACCATGCAAACTGCAGGGGTGATGAAAAGCCAGCAGTATCTGATGATGGGCCACGGCCGGTAGCCGATCATATCTTCAATGTTATCGTAGAAACGCTCAGCACCTGCAGAAGAGGGCAAGGATGGGATCCCTCACTGCCACCAGGGAAGGAGGGCAGCAGGGTCTGTGTGTCCAGGGTCCTGCTTCACCACTGTTTAGGTGCAGTAGCCTCAGCACAGCCAACAGTTGGGTCAGGGAGCTCCTCAGGAGTGTGGCCAGCTTCAGTCTTTGTCCTGGACTAACTTCCTATGCCCCCAGAAGAGCTCGGTGGGTCAGCAGGGCCAGCCCCTCATCCTCTCCAAGGCTAGGACCTCGGCCCAGGTTTTACCCATACCTGGTGACTGCCAATGCCGATAGAAGGCTCTCAAAAAACGTTTGATTCTCAGAAACCTCTAAACAAAGGTTGAGAAAAGATTTTCCAGACATCTCCAATTCCCCAAGGAAGGAGGGTGTCAAAAGCAGGAGCACATAGGAACATGCAGGGGAAATCTGCCAAGCAGATCCCCCAGGGTGTTCCTGTGAGGAAGTCCCTGCCAGTTGAACCCAGGGGCACCAAAGCAAGGATTTAAATTCTGCCTTGCACTGCAAAGCAATTACCAAGTTGAGCTACAGACCAGCATTCTGAGGATGAACCAGACAAGAGCCTGAGATGCCAGAGCTGGGGACCCCCGTAGTTCATACTCACCATAGACCCAGGCGATGCAGAGAGTCTCGAAGATGGCCACAAAGAGCAGGCACATGCCACTGGCAGCATAGTAATCAAAGAGCTGGAAGACATACATCCCACCCTGGGAAAGGCCAAGTGGGCAGCAAGGTGAGAGAGAGGGGGAAGGAATCAGGCAAAGAGCTAGAGCCAGAGCAAGAAACAAACTCAGTATCTTCCCCAGAGCTGGAGGCATCTCCCTCTCTGGGACAGGGCACATCCCTTTTACCCAAGGCCTGACAGAGACACGCAGCCACCCTGCTGCTCTCAGGAGTCTGCAACCCTTCATTTCAATGCAGGGCAGCACAGCGGAGGGCAGCTGACTGCCAGAGATTGTGGGGATGTTTTAGGAGAAGACAAAACCTAGGCAGCTCTTGTAGCTCGAAGTGAAGATGGAAACCCCCTTAAGACACGCAATCCATCTGATTTACTTTAAAGTCCCAATTTGCAGAAGGAAATAACTACATGCAGCCTGGCTGTTTCACTACCCAAGTCTGCAGGGCTACCTACAAAACAGGCCTGTGGGTAAGTCCAGGCACTATGTTGCATGTACAACATCAGAGACAGCTTTTTCAAAAGTTATGCCCCAATGAAAACAGAAAGTGTCAAGAGCATTCTGGCAGCATCAATCCACACACACATATTGCTAGGCAGAGTTGAAAGTTTTGAACAAGAACAGTTAAGCTCCCAGGCAATTAATCACAAGGATAATACAGAGGATATCAGTATAATAGATAAGGGGTGCACTCAGGCTTGACAAGCTTCTTTGTACCAAGTGCTCCTGTAGCTCCATTCAGGAAGAAAGAGAAGGACAAACACACTCCCCTTCCCATGCAACAAGCTACAGCTGTAAAGGTTTGGTTTGTGTAAAGATAAATTTATAACCAAAACATAGGCTGTCCAGAGCTCCAGCTATCAGTCTTGGCAGGAGAAGTATCAGGACTGTTACTGGCACAAGGGGTAAGTGCTGGAAGGGAGAACATAAATGGCATGAGGAGGGCAGGGCAGCCTCCTGCAGGCACAGGGCGCAGGGCAGCAGGATGGGACTCAGCAGCCCCAGTGGTGACCCCACCACCCACCAGGTCCCACTCTGTCCTGTCAACCACCATGCAGGTGGTCTGAGCCCAAAATACCTCTGTGAGCATCACCAACCCAACCAGATATGAGAGGATGGAGACCAGCAGGATGAGGGTCTCCCGGCGGTTCTTCTTGCGGAAGATGGTGGGGTACATGTCCACAAGAGCCGTCACAAGACTCTCCACGCAGACAAACTGCAAAAAGCAGAGATCCCACCTCTGTCAGCCCATCCTGACTAGCTTCCCAGCCCCACTGGCTCCCCCTCAGCCAAGCTGAAGCCTGTCCTGAAGAGACAGTGGCTTTTGTCTCGTAGGGAATCGCTCTGCTCCTGCGGCTTTACCTGACTGTCCAGTCCCAGCAAAACAACCATCAGGAAGAAGAAGCACGCCCAGAGCGGGGAGAAGGGCAGCATGACCACAGCCCGAGGGTAGGCGATGAATGCCAGGCCAGGCCCTGCAGGGAGAAGGGCTTTCAGAGCAGGCAATGGGCAGCAGCACAGCACAGCTGGTTGAGACGTGCCTGAGGCAGCCACGCAGCCAAGGCACAGCCTGTGGCCATGCAGCCTCTCACTCCAGTAATACCCGTGCTGTGCATGAAACTCAGGCTCCTGGAGCAGTGAAGGAGAAGCAGGAAGGGAGGGAAGGGGACACAGCAACCTCTGGCTTCTTCACTGTTGCAAGAACTGGGAGCCAGGGGAAGCCTCTGAGCCCAGGGACCATGGCACAAGCCTGGGCGTATGCCATGCAGTCACCTCAGCACCCTCCCCACAAGAGACAGCAGCTGCCTAACCCCAACCCTCACCCTTAGAGGCAGCTTTTATTAGCCTCAAACCACCGCCACTACATCTCAGTATTTCATGAGTGTGCACTCATTTGCACTCATTTCTCCCTGCTTTTTGGAAGTGGAAAGCAAAGGACGGGAAACTGCAGCTGCAGGCATCCCCCTGTCGCTGGGGGCTCAAGTGGCAGCACCCCCACAGCCCCATCCCACCAGGGTCTCCACTCACCTGACTCGGCCACCTCGGCGATGGGCACACCCTGCTCCTGTGCCATGAAGCCCAGGATGGAGAAGATGGCAAAGCCAGCCACAAAGCTGGTGCCGCTGTTGAGGAAGCACAGGGCCACACAGTCCCTGGGAGAAGGGGACAAAGCATCAGCCACGTATGACCCACACCCCATGGCAGCCCCCCAGGACTCTTCTGCCCCAGCCACTGTGTCTCTCCCAGCACACCTGCAGCTTGACTCAGCACCAGAAGCTGCAGAGAGATGCCCCAGGCTGGACAACACAGCAGGACTCCCCCATGGGAAGCCTTGTCCAAGGACAGCATAAAAATGCATTTCTCGCCTAAGCTCCTTGCTTGTGAGATAGTCTTCCTACACATCTAAATGCCAGGAGTTTTTTTCTCTTTTTTTTCCCCCTCTCTCTCCCCTGGTCCCCCCTGTAGCAGCATGTAACAGTTTATTTTTGTCTGAGAAGGGAACATGGTTTTTTTTCCTTAATAGATTTCTTGGACCAGTGACAATCTTCTGCGTTCTCAGAACTAGTAGGTATCTCCCGGTGTTGCATTATGAGAAAAAGATAATCACAGCCATCCAATTTATTTTCTCTGATCTATTCCCTTTTGTCTCTGTTTCATCTCATTCTCATCCATCAACACTTTAAACTGAACATCTCTTATCTATCCAATTCCTTTTCACGCTCCAGTCTCTCTAGTCCTCTTGCGACTGCAACCCTGGGGACAACAATAACATTTGCAGCATCATTCTGAGATATTCTGAACCAAACTGAATGCACCCCTTCTGGCATTTCATGGCCTGCTCTGACTTTATTAAATGCTAATCTGAAAATCCCATGTGATTTTTCTGTATCAGTCTTTATTTATATAGCATTTTTGGGGCTCTGTGCTCCTCCTTGCATGTTAACTAGGTCTATTCTTGGTCTGCAACCTTTTCTAGAGAAAAAGTACAATTCATGAAAAGCCCCTGGTGTCATACAAATTCAGATTATTCCTTTCAAAGCACAGCTCGTTGCATTGTCAAAGACTGCACAGCACCCAGCACTGTTGCTCAGCCTTTGCATTTGTTTTCTAAGGCCCAATGAATCTCCCAGTTGGAAAGGAAGGCCACACTCCACCAATCCCAGCTACCCAATGGGAAGCCCAAGCCAGAACCTCATTTCTCCAGTGGCTATAAACTGCCTGCTCGCCACTCAAATTATATTCTCAGTAATTTGACACAAATTCTCACATGTTTCAAATAGTTCCTCATCCTTCCTGGTGTTTCTCCCTCTTTCCCCTGGATGTATCAATGACAGGTCAAACCCTCCTTGGAAAGGCATGGGCTGGAAGGTGCTCTCCCCTTACCTGGAAGGTGGGAAGGGGTGTCATGGTAGAGAGTAAAATGAGGGGATGGCCAGATCAGAGAGATCTCTGCAGATTTACACCTGAAAGGGAGCCTGAAGAATTCCCTTGCGGTGACAGGAAACAAGAAATGGTCAATGCTGTTTGATGCCATCTAGGATCACTGCCATATGTACAATGGTTCCTACTGCCCATATCCTTCTCCAGGTCACCAAAGGTTACACCTGCCCTGGTATAACAAAGTGGGACACCACGCTGATGTCCATCTCCCCTGTTAAAGCCTGGTTCTGGCTTCTTATCCAAACTAAGCTTGTAGAGCACAGGACTGACTCATCAAAACTGGGTCCACGCCTGGGAACAGGCTAGTCAAAGGTTTGACACCAAAACTAAGAACAGCATTCCTAGAAATGCCGAACAGCACAAAGGGTAAAAGCACAGCACAGCATGCAAACAGACACCTCTCCCCTTTCTACAGCAACTCCCAGCTGCAGTTACAGAAGCTCTTTACAACCCTGCTGCTGAGCAGCCCCTGTCATCCTCTCCATGTTATATATTAGACTGGGGATGCAAAGGGCTAATGTCCAAGGACATGTTGAAGGCCAGAGACAGACCCATTACCTCTTCTTTTCCTACAGCTTTTTCTCTCAAAACTGGATGTGGGAGAAGGGACATGAAAAGAAACAAGAATCGCAGCCCAGCTGCTGTTGGAGAGGCAGCCTCGCAGCAGGAATGAACTCCTAAAATGACAAAAGATGCCAAGCAAGGATCACGTAGCCAGTGGTGTGCCTGAACCTTTGATGGCAACAACCACAATTTTGAACTTAAAAGATGGGAGGAGAAGTCAATGCCAGGAGCAACCCAATCAGTAGAGAAAGTGTGGAAAGACAGGTGGCCTCTTCCTCTCACACAAGCCTTTTAACTGTGGGGATGGATACACCTACAGCAAAATCAGTTAATTTTCACTTGACCACTGCAACTCAGCAGCCCGATTCCATCTGGCAACCTGGTCCGTTTCTGCTCCTGCAGTCCAGCATGCAATAAACAGAAGTCACATCTGCAGGCTCATATGTAACCATAGATAGCACACAGGAACCAGTGACAGCTGTGCCAGTCACTGCCTCCAAATGAACCACAGAAGGATAAATCACAGGGTGAAAGGACTCCAGCTGAGAGCCATTAGACTTCACAGTTCTGCTTCCCCTGTGGCTACTCATGCACCCATGTAATAGGAGAGGCTGTAGTGTGGGCTGGGGTCACAAAACTAGTGAAGAGGATCTAACTTTGCCAAGTGTGGAAGAGGGGACAGACAGAAAATTCCCCTGGGTATAAAGCACAGAGAACTGGATCTGGGGAGAAAACACCTGGAAAGAGTTTTCCTATGCCTTGAGTAGAAACAGAAATCATGACACTTCCACAGGCCAGCAGCCTCCAGCAGATCACTGGTGTTAAGGGAGGGGAGGGCTCGAGGCAGCAGTTACCTGTAGCAGTCGTTATGGTATTTGTTATAGCTGCCCAGAGCCGTCAGGCATCCCAGACAAATTGCATACGAAAAGAAGATTTGAGTGCCTGCATCCATCCAGACCTGCAAGGGAGATGCAAACAGAGGTGAGAAGACAAGGCCAGCACAGACGGGAAGAGGCAGAGCCCGGAGGCTGCTGTAAGCACCAGAAAGGCCAGGGGTCAGAAGGCCAGCAGTGCTCCGCATTGAAACAAGCCTTTTCTAGAGGCAGCTTGTACAGTGCCAGGAATTGCAGTGCTCAGCAAGGCACCCAGTGGGGCTAGGAGTGCCAAAGGGAAGGGATACGTCAGGCGCCTCATCCACCCAAACCACATGTAGCTCTTCATCACCACCTTTCTTTCTTTGACAAATCTGCAGCACCCTGTGACACTCCAGAGCCTTCCAGCAGCAGGAGACCAGACAAACACTTTCCATGAGGGCTGAAGGAGCCCTCTGCCACCAGAGGAAGGGTACTTGATTTGAACAAGCCTAGTCTCCCACTGGCCAGCGTGAGTACATACAGCTTGTGGTGGTGGCCCTTCCCTCCAAGACCTCACATAAAGGCTCCAAAACTTAAAAGAAATTCAACTGGGTAGGAGTACTAGAAATAAACAGAGATGATTGCAAAAGACAGCTCCTAAAAGAACATACAAGAACACTGTTATTCCCATGAGGCACTCTGCTCTCACTGTCAATAACACATCCCAGAGCTCTAAGGCTGACAGTTGTCAATGCCAAATTTCATCTGAAAGCCTAGCTGTGTGCAGTCACCAATTCAGTCACTGTCACTGCCTTCTGCAGACAGTAGTGAAAGCAGGAATCAATGGTGAGGAATGAAGCAATGACAAAGATTATTAAATAAACCTCTGTTCTCGAAGATCTTTTTTACTAGGGGTTTTATAAAAGAGATAAGACAGTCATTCAGCCAGTGCTGAAGGGTAGCCACATTCTCGAGACAAAAGAAAAGCAGAAGAAGAGTATTACTGGGACAACTGTATGAGGAAAGTCTCCGTTTGACTACACTCCCCTCTCCCAGAGTAGCAGTGCCAGTAAGCCCTCGGACAAACGCCAGCCTTGCCCCAGAGCCCCTCTGAGAAGAACAGGAGCCAATGGAAAGCACCACAGTGGTTTTGATGACTTCAAATCACACCTGTATCTGTCAGCCAAGACCTCATGTCCTGAGGCAATGGTCAGCTGGACAGCACCTGCCCAACCACCCCTGTTGCTCAGGCCAACCTCACCAATGCATGGTTCTGCCTTTCCTCCTTTGTACTGGCCAAAGTTTAATCATGCGGTGAGAGGTTTTGTTTTATATTTACCTCTTCTCTTTCCAGGGCTGATGGGCCTTATGAAGGCGTGTTGCAATCCCATTAGCTGCCATTTTTCCAGAAGAAGTTCTGGATTTGGCTCAAGGCACAGATGCACAGAATAAATCCTCTCCCCGCCCACTGCTGCCAACCCCAGCAGGGAGAGAAGGCGAAGTGCTGCTAGGGTTAGGTTTGGTGAAACTGCTCTCCCTGACTGTTCAGCAAGCCACTTGTCTAACATTCAACCCCACAGCCTTCACTTAAGTCCATGGAAACCCTGGACTCTAGGTTTCTGATCAAGCAGAGAGTGAGATCAAATCTCTGATTTGTAGAATGGGAAGGGACAGGTGATGAGGTGGGACTGGAACAACTAATTCAAGGCACTGGGAAGTCAAAAAGTAATTGACCTCAGTGTATTTTACTCTTTTTGGAGATGAATGGGAAGATGGGTTTAGAGCATAAGGTATTAATTTTTTTCAGTTCAAAAATATTAAAAAAAAGATCAAAGCTCTTTTTTAAATTGATTCCTAAAGCATCAGTGTGCTTGTGTGGGCAGTAAGGGCACAGCTTTCATTCTGTAGCTACATTTTAGGCACAGCAAGACACTGAGGTGAGCTGGACCAGCAGACACCTTTGCATCAATATTTAAACATCTTTGCAAAGACTGGGATCAAATGCTTTGTTAGGTTTGCTTTTTATTTTGCTGTTCATTGCTAGAGCTTGTTTTCTATCAAATTTGAGCTCAAAACACACCCTCTCATGGGGTTTGTAGCTCTTGTAGTTTAATTTGTCAAGATAACAAGACTTTTGCCATTAAACTGCCTACCCCACGCTTGTCATAACATTAGACTCAGTTGATGCTTTTCAACCAGATTTAACAGTTGTCAGAAACCTCAAGGATATCAACTACCTATGAACTGCACGACAGGGAATGGGAAAAAGACAGAAACTCAGGGTCCCCACTGAGCAGAAAGCTACAGGGAAGAAGAGTCAACCAGTGTTATATACCACATAAATCACACAAGCAAAGGAGAAATACCCCTCAGGCAGGAAAAGAACTGGTGCTTTACCAGCCATGCTGGAAGCCAAATATCAAGAGGCCAAACTTCATTAGCTCTGTGGCTTATGACGTGCCTCATTTCTAAAATCCAGTGATAACCCTGACTGTAGCAGAGACCAGCGTGGGGTCTGTAGGCTCCTCACTTCACTGCCTGCTCTGCCCAATCTAACACCTGTGGGGTGCACACCTGGCTGTGTGGGAGCCCAGCCCCACAGAGCTATCTTCAGGGAATACAGGACCTGTCTTAGCATATGATCCCTGTTTGAAGCAAGGCAGCCTGGGGCTGAAATTGTAAATAAAGCGAAGCTTGGCTTGCAGAGCTTATGATCCTACTTAGCATGACTGTGAACACCAGCTCAGGCTGCATGCACATTATTTCACACATTTAAAGGTTACCACAGCTCTTGGGCCAAAGTACAAGAGACATCTACAACCTTCCCAGTCTCCTTGCAATTCCCAAATTGCTTGGGGGTCAAAGGACTGCCACAGGACTGATGCCATGTGTGCTCCTGACCCACTGGTGATGGAGTCAAGCAGCAGCAGCAAATCCCAGGACTGTGGGGTCACTGGGATTGGAAGGGGCCCAGCCTCCTCCAGCCTCTCACCAGCAACACCACTGCCCTTCGAGACCCACAGAGCTCATGGGGGCTACATGGACCACTCATTTCAGCAAACAGCCACTCAAACCTTTCCTCCCCAACCTGCTGCCTGTGCTTGTTTCTCTCCCTGTAGTCACTCAGAGAAATGGTTTTTTCAGCTGTTCCCAGACCACTCTGACTAAAGGGCCTCACAGGGTCAGGCAGGGCTCTCTTTCCACTGCAGATAAAAGCATCCTGCTGCTCTCTGGCCACTGCTCCCAAGAGACTGGTAAAGTTTATACTGTTCAGATTTTGCTGGCATATTGGCAGCACAGGTATTTTGATTTAATTGTTGTCTGCATTTTTCTAAGCCATCCAGTTTATTTAATTCATAATTCAATTTCTTTGAACGTGTTGTTTGCTCCAGTTTGCAATAGCCTCCTACTCTCTGCTTTTAGCCAAAACCTTTACACCTGAGCTGCAGTTATCCAAGATGGTTATGGCCATTCCTTCATCCCTTAATTTTTTCAGCAATATTCATTTTATTACATGTACTGGAATTTAATAGCTCCCAGTACCAAAACAGATCCTTCCTTAGGAAGTTCTCAAAGCACATACAAATAACAGAAAGACCACTTTTGACCAAAATGTTATTGAACCCTGGGGGATGCCACACATCAGATATAGGTGGCATGCTGAGAAGCACTGAACTGCCCCCATCAGCAAGCAGAGATGACACAGCACGGAGTGAGGACATGCTGCGTGGAGGGTCACGCTTGCTGTAATGCATAGCAGAGAGCAAAAACCAGCCAAATCCTGAGCCACAGTTCAAGCAGCATTTCTTTTGCCCCCGACATCACGGCTCACGAGTCAGCCTGTGGCGCTGGCACTACCCACCAGCCACCCACTGCACCACACAAACACATCCCTGCCTTAGAATGGAAGATGGTGACTCCTATGGTTTCACTGCAAGACTCCCAGGGCACGATTTCCAGATGATTGACATTTCCCTTCACTCAAGACTGGCCCATAGGTCCCAGCCCAAAGATGCAGCCCACGTCCCACAGTGCTGCACCAGCACAGAGCTGAGGCCCTGCTGCACAGCCCAGGGCAATGCTTCCCCCATCCCCATTTATCCCAGCAGAGAAAAGACAGAGAATGGGTCACTGACATTTCTGGAAAATGTTCCTGTTCGTCCTGCCCAGCCAACACCCAGCCAAGCATCACATTCCCAATCCTGAGCCCCATCCGCCTGGAAAATACTCCTCGGGAGTGAGGAACGGGGGCTTTGTTCCCAGTTAATCTCCCTGTGCCAGCACTCAAGGCCCCTACAACGCCCTGCCTGAGAACACTGACCTCATGTCACCCCCACACCTCAGGACACCGGGGGACCTGTAGGGACATTTTGCACCCAGGAGGGCCCTCCCACCACTGGGGTTACTTTAAACACATGAAAACAGGTCCCTGGTTCGTCCCAAGGAACGCAGCTGCCTGCCCCGGGGAGGTGCAAAGGGGCGAGTGGTGCTCCGAGGGCGCTCCTTGCTGCCTGGGAAGCCGGGCTTTATGGTCCTCCCCGCCCTGCTGCTTGCGGGCAGACAGACAGACGGACAGCTTTATTCCTTCCTGCTATGTCAGCGCTGAGATCAGGCTCAGCAGGGCTGCACGGCGGGGCCCCACGGCAGCAGGGCTGGGAACAGGCATGGGACAAGGAGGCGGAGGAAG
This sequence comes from Corvus hawaiiensis, assembly GCF_020740725.1. Lineage (NCBI taxonomy): Eukaryota > Metazoa > Chordata > Aves > Passeriformes > Corvidae > Corvus > Corvus hawaiiensis. The sequence goes on from NC_063216.1 coordinate 435,198, forward strand.
CCGTCTAAGGTAAATACAGCTGCGGCTCACCCCACAGGGATGCATCGCTCCGGCAAGGCGGAGGAGACAATTCCAGCCCCGAGCCCCTCTGGCACGCTGTGGGAGCATCAAGCTCTCCCTGCCTGCAGCCCGGTACCTGGCCTCTGTCCCCCGGGCGGAGCAGGAGCAGTGCCCGGGCCCGCGGCCCCTCTGCCACGGCATGGGGTGTGCGGTGGGGACAAGCGCAGCTGCCAGGGACAGCCCTGCCAGGGACAGCCCTGCCGGCGCACGTGTCCCCCACGGGCACAGCGGGACAGCCTCCGCACCAAACAAACACAACGCCTGCAGAACGGGAAAGCGGGGTGCCGGCAACAGCACAAACCCGGCACACCGGGTCAAGGCAAAGGCCTGCCGGGAAAGCAATAAATGAGGGGAACAAATAATATTTAGCAGGCCTGTGGTCGCCCTCACCTCGCACAGGGAAGCGGCGGCGTTCGCTGGCCATAGAGCAGCAGCAGGAAGGGGCTGAATTTGGGGCTCTGACCCCTTCCCAGCGTGGCTGCAGAGGCCCATGGTTAACCCAGCAGGTCCCAGCCCTTGAAGATGCACACACCTCTCACATCCTCCCCGTGGTGGCTGGAGGGGCTTATCCTCAGCTCAGCATTGACTGTACGAGCTGCCCTGGTCCAAACCTAGACCTCAGCATTCTCCCTCTGCAGCCACAGGCAGAATGGACAGACCCCCCCAACAAACTGGGGGCATCTTCTTTTGCCTTCCCTTCCTATCCTATCTGTTGGGAAGCAAGATCCGTGTGGGAAATCTGCAGGGGAAAACCCTGCTCCAAAACACAACCATCAGGGAAATGGGTGAAAGAAAATGAGAGGGACATAGGGAAGGATATTCAAAAAGTAATGCACAACTCGGCTGGCCATTGGCACCTCCCGTGCCTCCCTGCCCCCCGGACTGGGATACAGCCCCCAACTTTAGGGGCCTTCAGCACACCTGGGATGGAAAGCAGCTTGTCACAGAAGCTTCTTTCTTTATATAAAGACTGAATGAAGTACAAGCAAATACAGCAAGGTGGGAGTTTTCTGGAAATTTCAGGAGGAAAGTAAGAGTGGGAGGCTTTGAGAAACATTTGCTGGTTTTCTAGAGACAGATAAACTCAGCAGCCTCTGAGCACAACTCTCTCTCCATTCTTGCTCATTAAAGCTAATGAAATTTAGCTAAGAGACTTGATACCACAGTGAAAGGAGACCATTACATTTCTTCTCTTTAAAGCAAACCCAAACACACAAGCCATCACTTTCTGCATCAAGCCCATCAGTTTTCTCTTTATATCTGTCTGTCTAAACAGTGACTGGCAGTGATATGAAAGCTTCAATCAACAGAGAGCTGACAGCACCTGAGAAAAGTTCTTTTAATGACAAGTTTTACACACTTAAATCTTATTTCTACTCTGAATTCCTCTCATTTCATCTTCTCACTAGTGGATTCCACTATCCATCCCTCTGCTTAATGACATTCATAAATTTCCAGCATTTCCTACTGAATAAAACAATTGATAAAACTGATAAATGCAAAGGGTGGAGTGATCAAAAGTAGAAATGGAGGATGACCCCAAAACCCTTTGTTGGTCCACGCTGTGAAATACACAGAATGATTCTGGAGCACAGCAATGCAGTCAAGGAGTGGGAAAAGACTTTGGGCCTAATTATGGCTGACATGCTAACGTCATAATATTAAATATTCTACGTATTAAAAAAATGAGCTATTGCCTCGTTTTTTGGACTTTTTTTTTGTTTGGGGACACAGTTCAACATAGATGATCTCTTTGGTGGTTTTGCTGTTATCTGCTTGTATTAGAGCATAATTGGTCTTCATTATTCAACACCTTGGTTTGGCAGTTCTCTGTATGGTCTGATCTACATATCAAATGCAATTCATTTACCATTTTAATTATAGGCATTTCACAGATTGAGGAAATGAAGGTGCAGGAAGATTTAGGGCACTGTAGACTTCACAGCCAGAAGAGACCATCATCAATCAGCTCGACTGAGCTCTCATAGACAGGATTTCCCAGTTCTGTCCAAGGTCACTTGGCAGGTGAAAAGTGATTTCCACACACCAGGCTGATATTCTGACACTTAATCACATCTCAGCTGTTGCTGCTCCCCTGGTAGAATCTGATAAATAATTCATCCCCTCTTTTCACCTAGTTTTTCATATGCTTTAGAGGAGCTTTGATTTTGTCCCCTTACATATTGTTTGCTCTTTTTTTAAACCTCCCTTTGAGATGCCTTCTCATAAGGCTCAGATTGGAGAGGTTATTTTAAATTTTTTTTTAATTTCCAGAATCCCTTCCCAAGCACTAAAAAATCTCCCATTTTTCTGGGCAGTACAGGATTGCTGGTAAACAATTAGAGCTCACTGTCCTTTGAGCACAAATCAATTATAATCGACTTGGTCCCCGTGGGCTGGCAGGACTCACACCACAGTTCCTGCACAGAGACGGAGGGGCACAGCCACACACGTGGGGCTTGGGGCACTAACCCTTCCCTCTCCGAGGGGAAGTCACAGGAGAAGCTCCAAGCCCTGCAACACAGTTCAGTGGGATGGTTAAAACGTGCTACAGGAAGGCAACTGTTGCTGCCAAATCCTGCTTTTCTCCCTCAGAAGTGAAGCATTCATTGGGGAATGATGGAGTTGGGGAGGGAGAAGCAAGTTTTTTTCCCTTGGTTCCGCAGAGTTTTCCTGCCCTGGTTCAGAGCCATCTTCTTATTCTGTAGGGTTGCTCTGCCTTTCAGCCAGCATTTTCCAGGCTGGAAGGAAGCTGTGCTTCTGAAGCACAGGCTGCAATTGAAAGAGTTTGCCAGGACAGACCTAATGCAGACACAGCTAGAACCAACCACGGCACACCTGAAGTGGCTTAGTTCAGTCCCCTGGGCAACACAGCCACGGTGACAATAGGACTTTTCAGAAGGGAAGGAGCACCATTCAAAAATATTATTTCATTTCAGAAGCCTCTTGCACCTGATCAGCACAAATGGAGACACTAACACAGTACAGACCTGTCCTCGCACCCTTCCACACTCTCCTGCACCTCCATGCCAAGGGAGCAGCTGTCCTACCCCGCGCTCCTGCCATACATCCACCAGCACTTATGTTCCCATTCGCAAAATTAATAACTGAGGCAGCATTGGTGCTAGACCAGAAAGAGTTAACGGAGTTACCAAGGGTTTTGCTGGCCTATTTTCCAGGCAGGCACCCTTTAATCTCCTTTGGAAACACCTTCACACAAAGGCTGGTACAGCAGCTCAGCTGGAGCCAGGATTTAACATGGAAGAACTTGTCCCAAAGAGATTAAAAGCTGCAGTCGGGCGCTGACCCTCCTGTCAAACAGGCAGGAATTTCTCACCAGGGATGGGAAGGAGAGGAAGGCAGCCAGGCCCCAGGGGCTGCTGCTGCAGCATGCCACGGCTCCCACCATCCATGCACCTGGCATGCTTCCCAAGGAAGATGGAGCAAACATGCCAGAAGCAGGGCTCATCCCCACAAGCTGCCGGCACGGTGCAAAGTGCACCCATGCACAGTCTGGCTCCACAGCACAGGAGCCTCCTCAGGAAAGGGGAGGGACAGCTGGCACCACCTGTGATAGAAGGTTACATCCCACTGCCCATACCCCTGAGCAATTCAGAGTCAACTCAGGAAAATATGGGAACAGCACTGGCGGGCAAGAGAGCAGGGACTATCAGAAAACACACCAGTATCACAGCTCTGCCTTATGGCCACAGAGGGGGAAAAGAGGGGTCAGAAGGTAGAAGTTGGAAGGAAGAGAGTAGGAAAACAAAAAGGAGAGAGTGAGGGCTGCCAGAGGAATCCATGCAAGCACAGCTTAGCCGTTCATTCCCCCCCGCTCCACCTTACCTGAGGGTCCCCAAGGCGACTGATGTCTGGATAAAGGTAAAAGAGGATTCCCTGGGATGCCCCGGGTAAGGAGACTCCCCTGATCAGCAGAACAATCAGCATTACATACGGGAACGTGGCAGTGAAGTACACCACCTGGGAGGAGGAGGAAGGGACAGGTGTGAGAGAGCAGCACGGGCCAGAGCACACAGTGCCGGCCGGTAGCACAGCACTGACCCAGTCAGGCTGCTTTGCTGAGCACCTTGCTGTCTCCTGCCGTAGGAAGAAATGCATTTTAAAATGCACTCAGGAAACTTATGACATGCCATTGCATGTATGGAGCCAGAGAAAACCTTTTTAATCCGAGGAGTGATCCAGACCCTGAGCCAGGCTGTCAGCAGGTTGGAGTCAGAGTGGGTCTGCTAAAGCCAGTGGTGTAATATCCACATGCATCAGAGAAGGAGCTGACCCCAGTATCCATCTTCACATCCCTACTCCAAACAGAGCCCGAGTCACACACACACAGTCTCTTCTCCATAGCGTTTAGTGGCGAGGGTGAAGGGGTGTGCAGGTGAGAGATACGCCCTGAAACGTGATAGCCACTGAAGGACCACCGGGGACAGTGCTGGGGTCCCCAGCTCAGAGCTGGAACTGGCAAAGGGGTTGTGCCCAGCCCTCTCCACTGCAGCAACTCGGAGCTGCTGCCTCTGAGTGACCCCAGCTCAATTACCCATCACGGGCATTTTGGACAGAGCAGGGCTGCGTGTCTCAGAATTGCCACCAAGCATGCAGACCCAAACAGGACACTGAACATGCGTCCTCTTGCTTTTTATGCCACTAGCCCCATCAGCATTGCAGACATACTCAGGGTAGGGTTAAAATCCCTTTCTCTAGCAAGGGAGCGACATCCCTTGGGGGAAAGCTGGAAACCAGTATCAGCTAATCCTTTCAGGGACTTCACCTGTGGTAAATGTGACACTCACTTTGGGGATTACCAGGGTACTTTCAGGACTGTTCAGGCTAACTGCTGTAGCATGCCACAATGACACCACATCGCAGTCTGTTTCCCACACAAACTCGTATCGAGAACTCATGCAACCTCCTCAACAATTCAAGTAATGTCATTAATCCTTTTGCATTGCTTCCACACCTTAAAGAATTATTGACCATCTGAGAAGAGGTTGTTCACTATCATGCTAGGCCAAAACAGAAATGTTGCTTCTTCTGGTTTTTCCTGTGTGGACGTGCTGAGCGAGGACTTGCATCAGCATGCTGCACCTGAACGCTACCCTACAGCTCTTTTCTCGGCTCTGGCAGTTGTGCACTGGAGAGCTCATCTCTGGAGGAAATGCAAAATGTAAGGATGTGAAGTGATCCATTTCTCACACCTGCCCATCCACCCAGAATAAGCTGCTTTAAAATCCACCTAAAGCCCACCACCCCTTAGCAGGAGTCACAGGCTGTGGCACATCTTCGGCAGTTTCTGCCTTAGGGGATGTCCTAAGGGGAACAAGCACATGACTTCCCTGGACAGTACAACCACCTCTGCCCTGCCCCTGGATAATCTTCATGATCTGAGTAGTGATTCAAAAAGAGATTTTGTTTTCTGGACCCACTCTGATAGACTCCATCTGAATAAAGCAATGTCCAAAGCACCTGACGCTGCAATGCGAGTCCTCCCCTAAGTCAGGACACACACTCTCCAGTGATTCAGTTTTGTATTGCAGGACAGGATTTGAGAGATATCCCATCCTTGAAAAAACCCAATACTAGACTATCATCTCTAGCTGCAGCTCCAGGTTTTCTGTGCATTTCGTGTGCCCTGCTCTACATATCTCAGCAGTCTTGGATAACACTGACACAGATCAGTGAAAAATGCCTCCTTGCTGAGGCTCTGGATTGCCTGAGATGTCTGTGTGAACAGATCCACCCCTGTCCCTCTAAATCTGCATCCTGAACACTGTAGAAACCAAGGACAGAATCCTTCAGCACAAGCAAATGCCATCATTCCCCGTAGTCTCAAATTTTCAAGGAGCCTCTGATTTAGAGCTGTACAGTGACAGTAAATCAAATCTGCAGGCCCTGCAAGTTTAACCATCATCACTGTATTTACCACACAACCAAAGTCTTCCTTCAGGAAATAATGGGATGCAAGTCTAAGCTTCCTCAGCCATGAAAGCCAGATTAAAAACAAAAATCATAAAAACAACTCATTGTCTTTGAGCCTTAGTGCACATTCTTCCAGGATGCCAGGCTGCACATACTTGGCTTAATCTCTAAATAACATCAGCTTTGATGAGCTCAGGATACAAACTGGTAGTTGTCTGGCATATGATTTGGATTCACATTTTGGTAACATCCTATCTGCTTTACAGCCCATGTGAATTAGTGTGTTAAGCTTTTCACTCCACAGTCACTCACACCTCCACCGAGACCAGAGGCCTGAATTTGGAGAAGCTTTTGCTGGATTAAGATTGCCAAACTTCTATCTAACAACAGGAACATCTGGATCTAATGAGATATTACTCAGTGCTTGGCTCAGGCCCAATCTTTTTATTTTTTGGGCATTGTTAGCACTAACTACATCACTAGGAACCTTGCCAGGATCAGTGTGATTGTTCTGTCACATGCTGGTCAACAACATCCAGAGTTTTATTTGAATCTGATCCACATGCCTCGGCAAAGTGGTTCCATCTGTGACAACCTCCTGCCTGTGAGAGCACTCCTGGGGGTCGGGCTGTCCCTGTGCTGGAGGATGAGAACCACTGCTGATCCAAGTAGGGTGACTTCAGCTCAGGGTGTTTGATCCTCCACAGGCAACTCCTCAGAATTAAGGAATATCTCTTTCCCAGTGGGGTATATTCCCACAGCCATCATTTTAGTCAGGTTATGAAATATGTGGAGGGTTGATAAACCTATGGACACTGTTGCTTCACTGAAAGAAGGTTTCTGTTTTCAGGATCTCACCATCACTAGTACTTTTTGCTAAAAATCATTTGCATTTGGCCTAGAACTTTTATCTAAAATAGATGGAATTTTTTCTCAGGACTTCCCACACTACGTTTGCTGTATCTTAGTATCGTATTAGGTGTTATTAGACTGCCTCTGCTTTCTTTTACCAGGCTGCCACAGCAAGCAGTTGCTCTTTTCTTCTAATTTTACTCCATGGAAACCAGAAAATATTATCCCTGCAAGCTGCTTGGTTTCCCTGTCATGTTTCATAATCCCAGACCATTCTGGAAGCAAGAGAAACTGCTAACATCCATGCCATCAACTTGATGGAAACGGGTGCAGTTAAAATTTACACCCCATCACACATGATGGCTTGTTCAAGACATGCAGAGAAGACACCATTTAGGAAACGCACTAAACCTTTTCATTTCCATCTGTTCTTGCTGGCTCCAGACAAAGCTGGCTAGGAATGGGGTCAGGAGGCGGTAGCAGAAACTAAGTAATGGGGTCAGTGCAAATGAGAGTGGCACACTGTAACAGACGGAGCATGGAATGGAGCTGGACAGTCACACCAATCCTTCCCAAAAACAGTCAAAGAAATAACTCTGTAGTGACTAGTGTGGGGAAGGAAAAAGGAGACCTTTATTGCTGGAGAACGTGAGCAACTGTAGGAAGAGTGGGGACAAACAAAAAGAATAAAAAGACAACTCCCATGGTGCTGAGGCAGAGAGGGCTTTGAGGCCATCACGGTTACCTTTGTTCATATCTAATTAATTTGAAGGTTTTCCAGCTGCACTTGCCAGCAGAGGCAAAAACATGCTGCTTGCTTACCCTGTGGTGGGAAGGAGGGGAACAAGCAGCCACCCTGTACAGAGGAAGAATGCAGGGTCTCCTGGGCCTGTGGATGGAGAGGGGCTGGATGGGGATATACCTTGGAAGTTAATGCTCTGAGATGCCTCAGTGCTCCCATCCTTTCCTACCCAAAAGCACAGAGCCTGGCTCACACTCCTGCTGCACACTGAGCCCTTCAGCCTCCTGCCAGCTTACGCAGACAGAGGTTCCCGGGGACCTCAAGGACCTCTCTGTAGGTGAGTAGAACCAGTGCTCCAGCTGTGACCAAGGAAAGAAGCCTGACCTGAACCAAGGACTCACCTTGCCCGTGGACTTGACCCCTTTCCAGATGCAGAAGTAACAGATGATCCAAGCCAGCAAGAGACACAGAGCCAGCTCCCAGCGGAGACCACCCAGGTGCTGGATGCCGTCAGAAATCTTCAGCACTCGCCTCCTGCATTGGGAGGAAGCAAAGGAACATGCAAGGGTCACTGATGCTGGCCACTAACATTCCCAACACCACGCTGGTTCTCACCTCCTCAGTGCCTGATGGCTTTGGGGAGAAAAGCTGTCTTACTCACCAGGGCCAGGTCTGAGCTGAAAGCCCCGAAGGAATTAAGCAGTGCTCTCCTCTGAAAAATACTGCCAGCCTGGCAGGTCATGCATGGACACGCAAAGTTCACCTACATTTCTGACATGCTCCAATCCTCAAAGTGAGGGATACACTGCACTTACCATGCAGAATCCATCAGGATCACCCAAGAAGCAATGCTGTCCAACCCCTTCTCCATAGCACACTTCTCTCTTTTGTGGCAGCCACATAATTCACCTCAGGACACGGAGCAGCACAGGGCATCACATTCTGTGATTAAGACCCAACCACGACCACCATAATCCCCACTGCACAGTCAGAAGAGGCCACCTAGAGCATCCTCTTACAGCCAGTGTGGAGATAAAATCCTGGGCTATGTAGACCTTGGTACAAATGGGGTCAGATAATAGCAGCCTTTCCATGCCATGTGTATGTCAAATCTTCCTTGTCACTTACAAAAGGAAGGACTCATCCTCCTCCATCTCCTACACCACACAGTTGGACCCGAGTGTGAAACCCCAGGGTGCAGTCCCAAAAAGCCAAGCCTGAGACAGGCAGAGAGGGACTTGCACAACACTGGAGCCCAGCAGCAATGTCCACGCTGCTGCAAAAGACAGCAATTATCCCAAAATAAAGGTGCTGCTGGGGAACCCTAGTCTAAGACATACTGCTGCCCTCCCTGCCCCACAGCCTTGCAGCAGATTGAGGGGGTGAGAGAAGGCTTGGAAAAATCACGCTGCTCTCTCAGATGCACTTCGTCACGTTGCTCTTTTCCTGCTTCTAGGGACGTGGACTCTAACCTGTGGAAATGGTGCCCATGGACTGGAACTAACTGGGTGCTGTACTGCAGCCAGGAGAGACCTCTGGAGCATGCCATCAGCTCACTGGCAGGTCAGAGCTCCTCAAAGAAATGCTGGCCTCCTACCTCCCTGCCCAGCGAGCACAGGAACAGATGCTGCATTAGAAGCAATGGACGGTGGAAATTTCCAGTCCCATGCCCGTTATTCCTCAGTAACACAGGGACGGTCACAGCAGTGATGGAAACAACAACTTTTCCAGTGTTCAGCCTCAGGAAAAGCAGTCTAAGGCAGGCCACCATCTAATCACTTGTGAGCAGCAGGCAGAGGGAGAACACAGGCTCGGAGAGCACACAGGAGACAAAGAAAATTGAAAAACTTTGAAGTTTAAAAGCAGTGTCCCTGTGCTGAGCTGAGGAAGCCCTGGGGGTGCCGCGTGTGCGCTCCATCCACCGCCAGGGGCAGCGGGGGCAGAGCCCTCCATCCATCCAAACGCACAAGGGAAATGTGTGGTGGCAGCAGAGGGGATCCCTGCACAGTCACTCAGCCAGGGCTCAGTGCTCAACTGGGCCGCCAAGGATCATCAGAGATCCTAAGCCAACAGACTTATGCCCTCATGCCAGAAATAAAGCTTCTCTGTACCTCAGGGTAACTAACACAAGGGGAGAAAACAATGAACACGAGGGACCAAATTTCAGTGTGAAGTTGTCTGACCTTAGCACTGGTTTTGATTTTGGTGAGTTTCTCTCCTCAGCACAACTTGCATATTAGTCGCCCTGTAGTGAAAACACCACTTCTTTTTCTCTTTTTGAGATGAGACTAGCTCACCTACAAAAGTGACCACCCACCATGCCAGAGCCTCCTGGGAACATGCTGGTGTCACACAGCAGCATGGATTCAAAGGAAAGAGGTCAGTGAGACCAAAAAGGCCAAAAGGTCCAGAGGGACAGGAGCACAGCTTCAGAGAAGGACAAAATCAGGTGGCTCTGAGGCATGCCAGCACAGCTCCAGAGCAACACCATGGGCCCAGTGATGTTAACTTTGGCTGACAGGGCTGCTCTTGAGAGCCGTCACTCTGACCTGCCCAGCCTCCCGCCCTGTGTCCTCTTCTGGCAAGGGCGGGTTAATAGGATGTGCTGCTGCAGGGTTTGTCCCTTGCCCAGGGAAATCATGTCTGTGAGGGAAGGAGTGTCCAGGCCTGTCCTTTACTTACTCCCAGAACTCGATGACCGGGGACGTGGCGTTTTCGCTGGTCACGTTGAACGTGGAGTTTGCCTTCTGGAGCTCCAGGCAGTTCTCTGCAGGAAAGGCCCAGGGAGAGGAGGAGTGTAAGCAACAGTGCCCGGAGTACCAGAGGATCTGAAAAATCCCTCCCTGTCCATCCACAGTGTTGAGACTCACTGACATTGACTCCAGGACAAATTTCACACAGTCCCAAGGACGCACAAAACAAAGTCCCTTCTATGGAAAGGCTGGCAAGAAATCTAGGACACTTAAGATGACAGCAGTTAATTTTTCCTTCCAGTGGGCACAGTCCTGATCAGCACTGGGTCTGTGGCTAACACACAGAACAGGATGACTGAAAGATGCCAAGAAGGAAGGTGCCCATGGTAGCTGGAGCCCAGAGCAGGAGTCACCAGGGAGGTCACCACTGTCCAGCACTGGTGCTCTCTAGCAAAGACCCAGATCAACCAAGCCTCTCCCACAAAAGTGCCAACAGCACTGCAGTGACCCAGCACCCCAAACCCCATGTGTGCCACCCACACAGGAGCAAGACACTCTCCTGAGGCTCGGCCCTGGGCAGCAGCAGGTTTCCTTCAGCTGAGATCTGCTGGAGGACAGGGAGAGGGCTCCACACTCACCTGTGTTCCACTCGTGGTTACAGCTGCCCCAGGGGAGGTTGATGGTGAATGAACTGAAGAGATAAAACAAGGCCCAGGCCAGGACAATGATGTAGTAGAAATTCAGCAGTATGACGATGACCTGTGAGGCGTAGCCAATTCCTGCAGAAAGCGAGCCCCGAAGGCAGGTGACCCACATGCCAGGAGCAGGATTCCCTTTGGGAGCTGCTGCTCTGCAGCTGGAGTGCGCTGCCAGATGAGTGTCAGTGGGGCAGCCACCAGAGCCACCATCCCCTCCCCAGCGGCCACCGTGCCACATCAGTGGGCACCCAGTCAGGGGCCCCAGGCACCCCTTTTCCTGCTGCCCCACCACAGCCTTCCCTGGTCAAAGGGTAGCAATGGGAGGGACCCTGGGCAGGGGATGGGCAGATTATGGCTGGAAAACCACCCAAAGGGCAGAAACATCCCATGGTGCTGCACCTGCTGAGTCACATCTCTTCTAAAAAATATATTTTTTTTATATTTTTCACTTTCCCATTTCATTTTTATTTGGGAAGCTCTTGTATTAACACTGCACACCTGCTCTGGGAGGTGTTAGAGAAACATCTAAAGGTTTTGGCACGTGAGGAGGAGGCAACTGTGACTTTCAGAGAAATCATGGAAAGTGGCTTGAGGCTGGATAACTGTGATGAGACAGTGCTAGAAACAGAGGATCTGACTAACAATTCATTAAGAGAGCTGACATCTTTCCCCGGTAAGCTTTTAAGCCACCTGCAAACTCACAAAGATGACAGAGCATTGACTTAAAAAAAACAGCAGCATGTTTTAAGTTCCTCATAACCACCAGAAGCACTTTCCCCATTTACCTCTTAGAGGACAACCTTGATCGGGCACAAAGCTCCTGGCCAGAGCTGTGGCCCTGAAGAAGGAAACTGGGATGCAATGTAACAATGAGAACTGTTTGGTGAAAAAGGTGACCAATTTTTCCAGCACGATTTTGGAAAGGGAGCAACCAGTGGCTCCCAGGCAGGTGGGCAGGGGATGTGTGGAGGTGCATAACAACCCAGGCTGTGGGGAAACACATCTCTGCTCCTCCTCCCGGGGCCCCGGGGTCTCCCCACCTCACCACACCCTCCCAGCTCCCCCCACTCACCTTCAAAGAGGGGGCAGATCCTGCGCCAGGCCGTCACCCCTCCCTGGCTGGTGTACTGCCCCAGCGCCGTCTCCAGGAAGAACACCGGGATCCCACAGGTGAAGAGGAAGATGAGGTAGGGGATGAAGAAGGCACCTGGCAGATTCAAGTGGCAAACAGAAGAATAAGCCCCATGAGGTGACTGAGGTCAGACTGTCTCCAGCCAGTCACCAGGCAGGTTCCTCCTGGGTGGGACAGCCAGGGAGGGATGGGGGCTGTGGAGGTTGGAAGATCACAGACAGGATGTCAGGAAAAAAATTCCCCCACATTTTATCTTCTGGAGTGATGTGATTACATGAATAATTCAATATATACAAAGATTGGAGAAGGAAGTTGTCAATAGCTGTATGGAAATACAGAGGAACACTGCTGTAAAGACATTACAACTTCTAATGAGGTTGGTGGCTCCTTTCACACTGATTATTGTGACTGAGTAAGCTGACAAACCCATGGATGACAATACCAAGGCTCTGAGGAGCACATGGAGACTGACACTTTTGCCCAGTCTGTGGGTTTGCTTGCCAAAAAGCAGCAGACATGCAAAGGAAGAGCAAGTAGTGCAGGAAAGTATGTAACTCACAGCAGCAGCCAGGGCTGCCCTCCTGTTCCAGCCCTGCCATGACACAGGCAGGGAGAGAGAAAATGCTTCAAGCTTTTGATTACCCCAGTGTCTCGGTTTTGAAAGACAGGTGTCTGCTAAGGAAGGCAGAGGCCCCCCTTGAAGTGGCAGATATAACCCCTTTTCCCTCCAAGTTATTATATTTTGAAATCAAGGGCCTTTAGGCAAAGATGTGGGAAATAGGAATAACAGTTTTTTACTCTATATATATATATGTATATAACCAGTCAAACAAAACAACAACAACTATGGCAGTAACAGCAAACAATCACAAACCCAGTGCCAGCCTTCTCGGCTGTCAGGCCCTTTCCCCTCGGGTGCAGTTCCGCTCGCAGCCGGCAGGGGCGCTGGCGGCTCCCGGTGAGCAGGGCAGGTGCGATGGTTCCCCCGCGGCTGCAGGGGGCGCTCCGGAGCGAGCTCGGGGAGCACGCGGCACTGGTGCCCCGGGATCCCGGGAAGGGATGGAACAAAGGCTTCACAAACCCCTGGGCAGCCGATCCCGGACTCTCGGGAACAGGAGGCTGGAATGGCAGGGACGAACGCAAATCCCGGGTGGCAGACGAGATGTATCCAGATGGGAAAAAACCACGGAGGCCCAGGCAGGCAGGGCGAGCAGGGCTACAGCGTAGCGAAAGCTCGAAGCAGCAGCGGGGCAGGGCAGCCACAGCCCGGTCTCCAGCAGGGCAGGGAAAGCGGCTTTTGGGGTCCCGGCGTTGCTTCCAGCAGGAAGAAAGAACGGCCAAAAAGAAAGCAGCAGCAGCTCCTTTCTCTGCAGCTTCTCTCTCCGGACGCTCAGAGCGAACTGCCCCCACACCCAGGTGTAGACAAAAGAGTAGCCAGGCCCGCCCCACTCCCCTTTTTGTCTTTCTTAAGTACAGCTATTTGTCCCCTAGCAACATGCATATGGGAGAAAATTCCTTTAACAGGAAAACCTAAGACTAAACTAAAACCCCAACACCCAGGTTAATGTTGAGTACAGTAATGGCCTTTACCCCACAGAGCACAGGAGACAGCCCTGCAAGATGGTCCATGCACATCATGTGCCACTGACCCGTCATGTGCCACTGGAGCTGCTCAAGCCCTGCTGAAAGGCAGGGACACAGGTCAGGAAAGAGGTAGACCCAAGCAGAGAGCAGCATCTTGGCTGTGGTGGGCTCAGATGGCGTGCAGGGTCAGGGGTGGCAACCCAGGCAGGCACTAGTGGTGGTTTCCCTGCACAGGCCTTCTCCCTGCCTGTGTGATGCAAACTGGCTTTGGGCTCAGCTCGGGGGGCGTGTATGGGAAATAACAATCCTGGTGCACGAGAACTCAAAACGCAGGAGATTTCATTAAGAAGCTTAGCCGGCATGCAGGGGCAGGGAAAGGGAAGGGGGACTTTGGGGGCTGGCCAGGATTCCCCCCCTGTGCTCATCTCAGCCGGGTACAGAGCCACAGCCCCCCCTTCTTGCAAGAAGAAAAAGGAAAAGGAAAATAGACAAGGGTGGGAGGCACCTTGGCAGCTCCCTGTGGACAAACAGGAGCTGAAAGGGGTGCTGGCTTAATGGTTTGGCTCCATGATCTTAGAAGCCTTTTCTAATCTCAGTGATTCTGTGACACCTGGCAGCCCTGCGGGAACAACGCACATCTGCCCACATGCTGACCCTCTACCGGTGAACAGAAGCTGGTGAAGGCAGATGGCAGGGGAAATGGCGTTGTCTCAACACCATCCCCTCAACTCCCACCTTGCACAAAATCATATCATCATGAAAGTCAAGCCTGTTCCCAACAAAGATTGTTGCCATATGAAAGGTTGTATTTAACTAAACTCCGGGACAGGTCTCTGAGGCAGCAGGTCAGGCTCTCCAGCCCAGTTTTCCTCTATTTGCAGCCTGCAGTCTGACTTGTCCCCTAACCTCCAATTATCTCGAGTTTCAGGAGGGTCCTGACACGTGGGCTGTGAAATAACACAGAATCATGGTGGAGAGAAGGAAAAATTTGCAGAGACCTGTCTCTGCAATGCCCTCATATCCCAGGTTAGGGGACACAGGGTGAAATGACTCCATAACCAGCCCCAGTGCCCTCTCCATCTCACTTTCAGCAGTGGGGGCCCTTGGGACTGGCAGATTTGGGGTGCTGGGAAGGGGGTGCAGTGCTGGCAGCCACACCACCAGACAGGCTTCCCTGGTATTTCCCAATCAGCGGGGCCAGTCTGCCCAGTGAGGGCCTGACCCTGCCACTGCAGGTGAAAGCAAGCGCAAACAAGAGCAAAAAGAACAGATTTTTGCTTCTCTTTGTTGTTTTTCTCTACTGTGTAGGGCTTTGGTATCAGGCACTGAGCATTAAATATGTAAGGGACTACTCTGCTTTTGTCATGCTGAAATATCCCTAAAGAAAGGAAGACTGGCTCTTTGTATAACTCAGATTTTGCAGATACCATTTTCTTGAAGAGGCTCATATTTAGGCAAGCAAAGCAAAAGCTGAGAGAAGTTATCACCACTGCCTGCACACAGTTCAGCAGGGAGAGGAAGAGTCATCCAGCAGGGCAGAACTACCTCAGACTCTACTCTTGTACCAGAACTACCTGTGGCACAAGAGCTGATGGTTGTAGGCTGGCCATGATCAACCTGGGGTTGGAAATTAAATAAAGGCCCTGCACCTTTGTAGAAGAATGGGAGAAGCAAGTGCCTAGACCAGCATTCCTAAAGGAGTGTAAGACAAAATCTCTGGCAACTTTTAAAATTCAACTGGAGGCGTTTCCTGCGTTTTGATACAGTACTGCCTGGGGTAGGCTGGGTTCCGTGAGGCAGAAGGGAGCCTTGTGTCCTGCACCACCTCATCACAGTGCTCTGCCCCAGGAGAAATCTTACAGAAACCGCTTTCCTGGCTGCACAAGAGTCTCATGCCCCATCCTTGCTCTAGCCTCGTGGAAGGCCAGAGACGAAAAATCTGCCTGGGACTTCAAACTCCTCACAGTCTCTACTACTTCACAGGACTTTGCTTCAGGCCCATTTTTCCAGGGAAAAAAGGCTGAGAAATCCCTCTGTGTCTTGCCTGTCCTGCTCACACAGCAGCTCCCCTCTCCCCAGAGCTCTCCCTGAGCTCTCACCTGGCACCAAGGGGTGCCTGGACAGGATTCCAGGTCCTGCTCCATCGATGGAATAGTACCCAAGGAAAGTTGCAGCAGTGGGAGCAGACACAGCTCAACAAGCAGCCAAGAAGAATTTCCCACATAAAAAGAAAATGCGGAAAATTCTCCTTTTTCAACAGGGAAAGAAACTGCCCGACCACCTGGCAAAAAGAAACAAGCACTGAACAACACACAGCATGAAAGTAGCTAAACAGTGTTTAATCCTCTCTTATGCCACTGGGATGAAAGCAGTTTAGTGAGGCCCATGAGACTACCCCAAGCTCAAGCCAGGGGATTTCGGCCCTGAGCCCTCAGTGCTCACTCCCCGCCAGCTCCCAGCCAAGCGCCGCTTCCCCTCTCCCCTGCCCTTCCGGAGGACCCAATTAGCAACTAATCACCAGACAGGGAGAGCAGCTCCCTCTCTCTACATCTCACTGAGTCGAAGTTGAGAAAAACCTTGCGTTTTCATTTTTTAAAGTTTTGTCCTTTAAAAGGCAGCCACAAACTGCAGAAGCCCCCAGCAACCCTCCACCTGCACGGCGAGCCCACCTCTGCCGCCACGCCGCAGCACAGCGTGGCCTCGGGGATGGCGGAGCGCAGCCCGAGCAGGGCTGGAGCGCAGCAGCAGCACCCTGCCTCCCTATCCGCACACCCATCTGCACCCTCACAGCCCTGCCACGGGGATCAGAGGCAGGGGTCCCCTCTCCTGCACCTTGCAGCTCTGGCAGATGCCAAGGGAGTACCATGGGGGGCAAGAGGGGTGCTGTACTTATACACCGAGGCAGGAGAAACCCCTTCAGTCTGCCCTGTCCCTGCCACCTGCCTCCAGCGCCCAGGGGACAGCCCTCCATGGGCACACACAGGAGCAGGACCTGTGTTCAAGAGCTCCTGGGAGTTCCCCTGGAACTTTCCTCCTCACAGAGCCTGCAGAGACACTGGGGCCCTGTGGCCTCCCCACCGCTCCCTGCTCTCCCACCAGGACCCACCGTCTGATCCACACAGGATGCCTGGCGCTCCTCAAGGAAGCGATGCCTGAAGCGAGACACACTGCTCAGAATGCTGAGTGCTCTCCCTGCTCTTCCTGCCTCCCCTCTGCAGAGAGCCACCTACTTCACCAGCAGGACCAGAGCTCCACACACCTCAGGTGTAGCTCCACACAGCTTCAGCCACCAGAAACCCTGCGACATTGCCATGTCCCACCTGGTTCAAAACAGCCCCTGGCTGGGGCCCAGATGGCAGTACCATGTTGGCAGGTTGGCATCTTCTCTTTGGACTCACGAACTGGGCACAGCTGAGAAGCTGGGAGGGATGGTGGAGTGGTGCTGGTGGCCAGGTGCCCCTGGCTGCACTTACCTCCACCATTCTTGTAGCAGAGGTAGGGGAAGCGCCAGACATTTCCCAGGCCAATGATCTCCCCAGCCACAGACAGGACGTACTCCAGCTTGTTGTTCCATTGACCGCGCTCCAGGGTCTGGTCCTCCTCCTCTTCTTCCTCCTTCTCCTTTTCCATGCTAGGGTGTGTGGGCACCATTTCACCATTGCTGACAGCACCAGGGACACTGTAATCCATCCCACCTTCAGAAAGAGTTTCCTTCATTACATTCAGCACAAGCCATGCAGAGAGGCAGAAATTTGGACCATGGGAGGCAAGAGAGGGGCAAGGACATGCGCACACACACCTCAAACTGTTCTTCTCTTGCTCCTCATACTGATTCCTGCTGGTGCTAAGAGTACAGTGCATTTTCACTGCTGAGTCCAAAACCAGTCCTTAACAGCCACTATTAATTTCATTATTTTAGATTGCCTCATCTCAAAACACTCCTGTCTCTGGAAGCCCATCCTCCAAGCCCAGTGTTCCACAGAAGACCCAGCAGCTCAGGCTGGAGCTCCCACTGTGCCAGGTATGGGGAACAGACTTAGGGCTGGAGGGGGATGACAGCAGGATCAAATACTTGACAAGGTATTTTATAAGGGTTTCTCTTCTCCTATTGCTGCCTACCAAGGTCTGGTTTTTCAGACCATGCAATGGATGCCACAAAGCACAGAGAAGTCCTAGATACAGGAAGAGAACAAACTGAAACGATAGGAAAACAAATTTATCCTTTCGATGGTAGCAACTTTTGCTGACAATCTTCAAGGCTGCATGAAAAGGTGATTTTCAGAACGGTGCTATCCTTCTAATAGCAGGATAAAGTGTGCAGAAGTCACGGGCATCTGGGATCTTGCCTTTCTCAAGGTCTGCCCTTCCAAAGATCTGTCTGTTTCCTGCAGAGCTCCCCACAGTACTGCTCTCAGATCCTGTGGCACCATCTCTAAATACACGTGTGCTAAGAGAAGATCATTAGAGAGCAGGTGGGCACCCCTGCACTGTCCCTCCTTCCCCCAAATACCTCCAAGAGGACACCATGTGGAAGGATCAGGGAGGGTTGAGCCTGTTCCTCGCAGGCGGGATGCCCCGCTGGCTGCCAAGTTCCACAGCACAAAGGGTGACGATTGTGGTTCTTACCAATTCCCAGTGTCAAAGCTGGGGTTGCTGAGGACCTCGTGCCAACGAGGGCACCTTCCCCCGCACAGTGCCAGCCCCTAAGCCTGCTCCCTACCCTGCAGAGCGCGCTGCCCCCGCCGAGCCTTACCCGGCCATTCATCCCTGCCTGCAACTCCCTCGCCAGGAGAGCAGGAAAAGGCGCTGGCAGCAAATGACACTCTCCCCTGTCCGGGGAGAACTAAAAAAGGGGCAACTCAGCACTTTCAACCTCTCCCCTCCCCCGACTTAGTCCCCCTATAAAACACTTGGAGACATGAAGAGACTAAGGAACACTGGCAAGCATTTGACAGCGGCCGAAGGGAAGGACTGGGAGGACCCCTCCACGCTAGAAAATTATTAAACAGGCAGAAAACGCTCCGTGACCTCTCATCCACGGCAGCCCCGGGAGGGTGAGGGGCACAGGGGGAGCAGGGCAGAAGCAGACGGGGGCAGAGGTGTTACCTTGCGGACGGCGCTGTCGGGGCGCGGGCGACGGGAGAGGCGAAGGCAGGACCGAAAGGTGCTGGCTATTTGAAATGTGGAAAGAAAAAATTCAGCGGTGGTGTAATCCTAGACTTCGCCCAACCCACATTCCTTCCCCCACCCCCCAGGGCTGGACAAAAACCTACACATGACTGATTTCATGGCCAGTGCGAAGGGGCTCGTTCCCCCGCCTGGGAGAAGCGCTCCCGCTGCCTCTGCCGGGCTCTGTCCCGGGCCGGGCCCGCCAGGCTCCCGCTCTCCATCGCCTCTCTGCCCACGCTGCCCCTGCAGAAAGGGGACACCACCACACACAGGTGCCTCCGCAGCGCTGCCTGACGGAGTCGAAGCCCCGAGACCTGCTGGGAAGAGGTAAGAGACAAAATATGAATTCCTAGTGAATTCCCTCCCATCGCTGCTCCTTGGTAGGGAGGTCATGGGCACAGGGCAAGGTCCTGCATCGCAGCCTGACCCGCGATTTCCAGGACTGTGCTGTGGCCAGGAGCAGTGGCAGGCAGCAAAGCTGGAAATAAACTCAGCTAAGCGCTCTGCTGCTTCTTACTAAGGGCCCAAAGCAGCCTCATTCAGAAAGCTGGCAGGTTGCAAACTCTCTTCCCTCACACACAGGGATCTTTGCCACCGGTCTTTCCCAGGAGCCCCATCCCAGGACACCACTGCAGAAGCTGCAATGGGAACAGACAATCAAGCAGTAGATGAAAAATCACATAGCAAGGAGACAAGCTCCAGTTGTGCATGCCCAGCACTGGGCTGCAAAATGAGCTGTGCTTGCTCCAGAAAGAGGTCTTGGGATTACAGCAGGTAATGATGACATGAGCTCAGTGCTTAGAGGCCATAAAAGAGGCTAACAGAACAGGACATTATTCATGGTAGATATGTTACAGCTGTGATGGTCCAATGATGTAGTGAGGCAAGGTTTTAAAATATTTTTATTATGTCTGTTTATAAATATCTGAGGCAAGAGGGGACAGAGAAAAAAAACCACCTTTGGGATCAGTGTCCTTGTATGAAGTGTGTAAAGTGGCAGCAAAACGTGTACAGGCAGCCTGAGAAGGTGGTAGGAGAAAAACAGGAAAGAACCAGCAAACACTGTGGTGTCACCGCATTAACCTGTGGTGAGCCCACACAGCACCAGACTTCCCACGGGAGAAACACGGAAATGGAAGAGGCGCAGGCAGAGGTAAGGAACTAATTCAACCAGGGAGTGATCAAATATGGAACGACTCCTCATTTCAGGAATAGATGCCTTGGTTGAAAAGAGGGTAGGTAACAACAGAGGTCTAGGAAAAAGGAAGACAGAGAAGATGAATATATTGTTCACTACATCTCACAATGTAACAACTAATGTCATTTGATGAAAAATTAAGATTTAAAATAAATTTAAATACTTCTTCCTCCCACTGTGCATAATTGAACATGGTACCTGTGGCCATTACTGCAGAATATCATTTGGAAAGGAACCAGGCAAACCCACAGAGAGCTGCTCCTCTTCTACAGCAATTAAACAGGGTGGTCCAAATAAAACTGCTCCACTCCTCAAACCAGTGATTCTTGAAAACCAGGGAAGATGGTTTTCCCATAATTCCTCTTCCAGAAGAGGAATTCTGCAATATGGTGAGGAACGGGAAACATCCCGTTCTGTGCAAAAACCATCTGACAGTGAATAGTGCAGCTGTTAAATAGGCAGGGTAAGAATGCAGGCATTAAAAACAGCAGTAAAGACAAATCATATCTTGCCTTGTGCAACAGACTGGTGCAAGGAGAGAGGGGATTGATTAAGGAAATATTTCTAGAGACTGTCAAACTCTTGAATTTGTCAGCATTGCTGCATGAATACCCCTCCGTAAGCACAATTACTGCTGCGTACAGATAGCAATAATCTTATCAACAAGACGACAAGCTAATTGGCAGGAACTAATAGACTATGATAGGAAAGTGTGCAATCAATTACAGACTATTTGACTTCCACCCGATGAGATAAGGCTGCGCTGAACACAACAATAACTAGAAAATGAAAACAAATGTTCAGTGTAAACATAAGCAGTGAGGGGAAATATTAAATCTACAAGTGCAAAAGCAAGCTGGAAAATCCTGAGCAAAGCATGTTTAAAGTAAAGCATCACTTTACTCATATTCTGGAGTGAACTAAAAAAAAGTCCATATAGTTCTGGGAGATGTTACTTGAAAGATAGATAAAAAAAAAAAAAATTCTGTGGAAGATAGAAAGAGAACCAACAAATACCACAAAGGATCAGTTAAGACTACAGAAAATAAAAGATAATTTCAATACATATTTTTGAAATGGTAGAAGGCAAAGAAACTGAGAGGGACTTTAATCAACCCATCAGAGGCAATAAAAAAATCTAAAGGGAAAAATGCAAATAATGAAATCTCAATGTCTAAGATTTTGAGTCTGTAACTGCATCAAAGGCAAGGGCAAGAACAGGGACAGTCAAAAACAAAGCCTTACCAGTTAGGCTTGCAAGAAACACATAAGAGAAATGGAAAAAGGTGGATTTTAAAAAGAAATATCAAAAAGGAATAAAACTAGATATGGTGTAGTAACAGGAAAACAACTTCATCCAGAGATCTACCGAGACAACACCATTTAAAAAATTCAATAGATACACACACATATTTATATGAATGAGGAGAACACCAGGGAAGAGCTTTTGTAGCAGTATGTGCCACCTGGAACTGTGCAAGCTGAACCCCCCGGGCAGCTGCAGAACACCTTCCTGCCAAAGCCACAAGTGCTGGCAAGCGGCAGCACTGATGCTGGCACCTGTCCCACAGGCATCACTCTCATGCCAACCCCCAGGACGGCACAAGGGGGTTACTTCGTGGGGATCTCCCTGAAAAGGGTGTGAAATGAGAGGCTGCCTGTTCAGGAACCCCCTCAGAGCACAGGGCTGATGATGGCACCAGCCAGAGCAGCCACACTCCTCCCAGCCCCATCCCAGGCAGTCAGGCTGTCACCCATCGTTTCCTGGGACAGTCCATGCTGGAGCAATGCCTCCAGAGCAGGTCCTGCAGCAGCCTCCAGGTCCAGGCAGGCTGCCAAGCACCGAGCAGCTGTTCCAGCTGTGCCGCGGGGGCACGGCTGGCTTAGACGCTTCTCCCCAACACCCATTTTGGAAAGAGCAAGAGCTCTGGACCAGGGGTGTCACTGTCAGAGTGCCTCACACCTCAGCCAAGACAAGAGCTGGAAAATCCTAAAGGCCGGTAATTGATGTTGCATTTTGCTCTTATCTTTCTCTTTACCTTAGAACATTCGCCAAGATTTCTGCCTTCAACTTGGTCCCAGTCTTCCACCAGCAGCTGAGGCTGTGCTCCCAGGGAAGTGCTTACAGCCCAAAGAAAGCAGATGTGGAACAAAAGCCTCTGGAGATAATAAGGTCCTTCCACATTGTCTGGGTCAGGTGTACATAAGAACTGGCCCCAGCCCACGCCAGGAGTGCTGATGCTTCATGCTCTGGTAGCAGCCACAGAACCTACTCCCAGGTCTGGTCTTGCTTCACGTTTATGTCCAGCTGAGCAGAGAACAAGCGTTGGATTTCTCTCCTCCAAAGCACCAGGCCCCCTCCAGCCACCTGGAGAGGTAGTTCCAACCTAAACAGAGGAGGGTTTCAAAAGGCACTGTCGGGGTCCCTCTCCCCGCCGCGCAGCCCCGGGCGGGGGGCGCTGAGGGCGGCACGGGGTTTCCCAGCCCCTGCTCAGCCCCGCTCCCATTGGCTGCTCTGTGCTCCCTGCGCGGGAAGGGCCCTCGGGCCGGGACGGCCTCAGCTCCTCGGCACAGCCCGGCCGGGCGGCTGCAGGGGAAATAAACATCTCCCTGAAACACCTGTCACGAAGCGGTCCATATAGATTTCTTTTCCACGGCCTCCTTGTTTGGCACGCGTGTTACAGTAATCCCCACTGTAACAGGCACCTACGTAGAGGAATGAGGAGGGAAAAAGAGGAGAGGGAAATGTTTACTGGGGGACAAGCACAACCTCTCGCTGCTCTGCAAGTAGCAGCTACTTTTAAATGAATTATGCTCCAAACCACCAAAGTCTTTCAGGAGAATGATCTGGGCACAACTACTGCTGCTGCTTCGCATTCCGAACACGAAAAGCCATCAGCCACATCTGGCTTTTGCTGAGCACTGAGAGCAACTGTGCCCCCAGTTCCACCTCCTCCTCTGCCCCTCTGCCCCTCAGCACAAACTGCCTTCACGTCTGCTGGGGCAGTGCAGTCTTGTGAGCCACCTCCCAGCTTCCAGGAACACAATTTGCTGTTATGTTATCTGGGAACCAAAGGCAGAGCAAATATGATGCTTTTCTTCCATCTGATAACCACCCTGCTACTGGCCTGCTCAGCCTGGAAATGTTTTTCAGCTTAAGCAACCATGGCTGTAGCAAGCAAAATTGTCACAAACATGCACAGAAAGGGGATAAGTAGAGGCTGACACTGGCTGGCACATTACAGGAACCTGGAGACTGCTCAGTGGAGAAAGAAGCCAAAGCAAGCAGCAAGGATTGACTCCTGCTTGAGCCACTAAGCTCTGTCCCAGAAAGGCATGTACATTTTGAAATTACAGTGGCAGAAGCAAAAAGCCAGCGCCTGCAGTTCCTGCATGACAGAAGATTCTGCTGCAGCCTTTCAGACAGCCTCATTTAGACAGAGCCTCCCTAGTGAATAACTGCTTCCAAATAATGGCTTGAAGGATGAGAATCCTGAGGCTGGAAGAACCCTGTCCTCACTGGATGCCTGCAGAGCAGCATAGACCTCACTTCTGTGCCCAGGTTTGCGCTGTGAGATACGTCTGTGTGTGGACACCATGCTCTGCACACTGGAGATAAACAGGTGACATTTCTGCATGAGCCAGAGCTCAGGGACTGCTTCAAGTGTGGGCTGGCATGCTCAGAGTGCTGCAGAACCTGCTCCTGAGGGTACCACTGCCGTCCCCCTGCTCCTCTGCAGGCAGGAGCCGCGGGCAGTGCTTGCACTGCGCTCCGTGTGTAGGTGACAGTGTGCGGGTTTGCTGCTCTCTATGACCATGGCAGAGCACAGGAGGAGATAAGCTGAGACCAAAAGAACAGTGCCCCTAGAACTGCTTTGGTTGCAACACAAATTCCCAGCAGCAGCAGAGCTGCAGATTCCTGTCACCCCTCCCTCAGCTGTGCCCAGTGCCAGCAGTTTCCCCCAGACCAGGATGAAAACAGCAGGTGCTCCTTGGGTGTGCCCTTGGCTGTCTGGAGCACCAAAGCCAAGACTAAAGCAGGAACACACAGCATTGCATGCACAGTCACAGCTGCAGTGGGAGTGCAGCAGGCAGATCTGTATCTTACCTCTGCTTTCACCGCTCCTTAGTACCCTGTCCCATTAAGCACTCTGGCCCTTTGCACACATGAGCAAGGAAAAGTGGTTTTTCTGCTCAGAATACAAAAGCACCCTCATTTCTTTATGGGCCAAGGGCAAGCACTGCAAGGTTATGCCGATATAAGCACATATGTATAGATACCTACATAAATGTTTATAAAATAATAAAACACAATATAATATAAGCAGGAGCTGAGTAGCAAGCAAAGACTCCTGAGCCTGGAGACTTCAATGTTTTTAGCATCTCCTTCTCTTTTCCCCTTAACTCCATCAGGTACCACCAGTTCCTCAGGCCTCTTTCCTATTTCCACTTTACAGCAACCTGAACAAACCCTTGCAGAGTAACTGCAGGAATAGAGCCTGAACACATCTTAGGGATACGGCAGAAGTCACTGCTCTTCCAAAATCTAGTCGTGGGCCTCCTGATGGGAGAGTTGGTAGTTGCATGAACAAATTAAAACTCACCAGTTTGTTGTTGCAGCCAAAGAAACAACGGGAGGACCATATACCAAAGGAAATCATAATTCCAGGCTAGTGATGACAGCAGTGGTGCTTAAGTGGCCCCACAGTGAGAAGCATCGGAGGAACAGATTGATCAGGTACAGGGTAAATTGAGGGATAGAGAGGGAGCTGTACATTGGGACCACTGATGATCTTTCCTTATGCTCTGTACATCCTACTCCTCTGAGGTGAAGATTTAAGTCTGAAAGAGACTGTCTGCAGGAAGAATGACAGCAAAGCCATTGATAGAGCAGGGATTTGCATATCTCTGCACCCTGTCTGCCTGCAAGGGGGATGTTCTGGCAGAAAAAAGGAAAAAACTTTCCTCAGAGGTTGGACAGGGCTGTACTCACTTAACTGATTCCTCCACAGAAAACCCATAATCTGGTTTTAAACAAGCAAGATTTGGGCAGTGATCTCAGAGCATCTGTTCATACTTCTTTAAACACTCTAAAAAGTAAAGAAA
The DNA here is from genome assembly GCF_020740725.1 of Corvus hawaiiensis. Taxonomy (NCBI): domain Eukaryota; kingdom Metazoa; phylum Chordata; class Aves; order Passeriformes; family Corvidae; genus Corvus; species Corvus hawaiiensis. The sequence goes on from NC_063216.1 coordinate 460,366, forward strand.
AAAAAAAAGATACTTCTTAATTCATGACTACTGGGCTGGTAACTACTCAGAACACAAAGTTTCCATTCTGGGAGAAAATCCAATAATCAGATAGTCGTTGGTTGGCAGAGTGAGAGAAGGTTTTTAGAAGTTTCTCAAGAAAGAAGTTTTCTATGCAAAAGTTGACAAAATAAAAACTCGGGCATTTAAAAGATGGTCAAAAAGAAATAAAACATGAGTTCAGTTTTTCCAGCTTCCAAAAATCAGAATTACAGCAGATTTTTAAAAATCCTTGCACTGTCAGGAGATGTTTTCTCTTAAAAACATCACAGGCAGCCCTCATCTGAGCACAAGGAGTGAGTGAGAGCCACCAGCTCCCGGCCACTGCTCAGCAGCAGCAGTCTGTCTCTTGCTTTGCTCCTCTGGTCTCCAGCAGCCCAAGGCAGTGCAGGAGGAAGCAGAGGGACCTGTGCTGCCAGGTTGCCTCTCTAACCTGCCCTTGGCTGCCCTGCTGAGGTCCCTGCAGACAGAGAAGAGGAGCTGCACTCCCCAGCACTCATCCACTGAACTGGCCCCGTGCGTGGTGGGGCTCTGTCACATAACATGAGCAAGGCCTCGAGCCTTCACTCAGCTTCCCAGGTGGGTGGAATTCTGCCTGAAGCAAGAATCACAAGCCTTCACACCATGGCTGATCCCCTGTCTACAAGTCATTCCTGTTCTGGTAGTCAGTTGCAACATCTGGCACCAAGTCTCTTTCTTTCAGGCTTATTCAATTTGCCTCAAAAAAAGAAAAAAAAAAAAAAACAAAGAAAAAAGAAAAAGTAATTTGTCAGTTTTGATAACTTAAGGCAATCTTATTTTTCTATTGATGAGTGCCAGAGATGAAAAAGTTAAGTTAAAGTTAAGCTTCAGATTAGATGCAGCGGATGCCTGAAGCAAGCTACCCCTTCCAGCCAAGAGTCCTAATGATGCCAATGGGCAGCTTGCAGTCCCCCAGCTTTTGTGGGAGTAACCAGGCAGCCCTAAGAGGGTGGGAGGCAAGACCTCCCCTGCTGGGAAGGAAAAGAAGTTTGGGAGGAGCAAAACAAAAGTCTGCAAAGGAAGTTTGTCCCAATTCCCTTTGGCCTCACTTCCCTGAGAGCAGGGACTGCCCAAGGTGTAATGAAAGGCCCTGGGGGACAAAAGCAAAAAGCACAAGGACCAACCGTGTTTCTTTGAGATCACCAGAGCTGAGAGAGAAACAGGGACGTGGAACAGCTGCTGCTTAGGACAAGGCGAAAGCAAGCTCCTTTTTGCAGAAATCTCAGGTATTGCTTGTCCAGCAGCACTCTCTGCACAGTCTGTAAACAGGAGTTACACAAAGGTCGTGCCCATTTTCTGCTCCAAACAGAACAGTGGGAATCTGACCCATCAGCTTCCTGGAATCACATTACTCAGCAAGAAAAAAACCATCCTTTAAGTTATGAACAGCTCTTCCATGGCTGTGTACTCTTCCATTTGTCAGCTTTGTGTACTCTCTAACACCCCTAAATCCCAGTCTGACCATTCCAAGATTATTTGTACCAGGAGCCAGAGGAAGCCAATGCCACGGTGGATGGTAAGGCCCAGGCAGTGAGAAACCCTCACCAGTAGGATACAAACCTGGGTCATGGGCTACACCAGCGGCGCCTCCCCTGGGAGCAGCAGGTGGGAGCAGCAGCACCACACACTCACCTGGGGCTGCGCCAGCAGCAGCAGCCAGGGTTGCTGCCAGTGGTTCCACTTCTCCACCGGGGCTCTCAGCAGCGATTCTCTCCCAGGAATGGTTCTAGGCAAAGCTAAAGCATCTGCCTCCTGCCTCTCTCCTGCCTAAGAGACTCGGGAAAGGAAACAATGGGATGTAACGCTATCAATGCACTGACAATATCTAGATTAACTCAATTTCCAGCTGTATGAAGTAAAAAGTTAAATCGTTAGCTGACAGGAGTAAACAATGTGCTACTCATCCCACAGCCCACTAAAACCTGAGCTGTTTCTCAAGTTTGTAGCATGGGTTTGTGTCACAGAACAGCAGCAGCAAACACCTCCCTTCTGCGGGGAGCGACAGCCGCGCCCATTGCTTGGGGTTGAGCCGAGCACGGGCCGCACCAGCCTGGGAAAGGATGCGGCCCTTCCTTCTGCTGGCAAATCAGCCACCCATTAACGGCAGGTGCCAGGCTGGCCAGAGACACCAACCATCATCCCAGGACCTGTGTGCAGAGGTGGCTGCTCCCCTCGGATGTAAGCACCCACAGCAGCTCCCCCTGGCACTTGGCTTTAAATGACTTTTTGCGGGGGCTGTGGGGGATATACAGACAACCAAAAACTGACCTCTGAAAAGCCTCCAGTTAAGACACAATGCCCCACCTCGGATTAAAACTATTCACTGCAGCAGAGCTTTTGTTTTAAAGGCACTCAGAGCACAGCTTCTTACAAGCATTTCTGTTTTTCAACAGAAAAACAGAGCTACTTTCATTTCCTCTACCTACAACTTAACACTCGAGCCAAGCCATCCCATTACACGAAGCTCAATGCTCTCCATGTCTTGCTGTGCAGTTTCCAGCTGTCCCACGCATTTATCACCCTCCCAAAGCCAGCGTGGCTGGAATTCCGATAAGGGCTGGATTTTATTGCACCTCCCTGCTGCCTCAGTGCTCCAAGCAGAGTTCCTGTTTGGTTCAGGCAGGCTGACCAAACACATTCTTAGCGACCACAGCTGCAGAGGATGTGAAGCAGTCCCCTGCTTTTCATTTGCATTTAACTGGAGTAAGCCTCAAATCTTGCTTTAAGCAGACTACAGCACTCAACTTCTTAGAGCAATTTTAGCAGTTATTTCAGGAATATCTAAGAAACTTTTTCCACCCCTAGGAAAACAGCTGTATGGAAGATCATTTTCTTGATAGACTGTGATGAACCCTGTGTACATCATGCCCATTCAATGAAGGGGAGAAAGATGATGGAACCAATCCTCCTCAAAGCAACATGCAGGCCCATGAGGGATAAAGTGACTGGTAACAGTCACCACTATAATCTTAACCCAGTCTGGTTGCCTTCTGTGATGAACTCTATGGACAAGGGGAGAGCAGTGGGTGTTTACCCCGATTTACAGCAAAAACACACTTCGGGAGTGGATGGACAACCTACAATGGCAGTGAAAAATGGGGTGGACTTCTGTGCTCAGGCTTCAGCAGTCACCAATCTGAAATCTTGGGAGACAGCCAGCTGCAAGTGCAGTACCTCGGGTGTTTTTTCTTATCCACCTGGGTGGTGGCATAGGCACAGTAAGATGACAGCAAACAATGCTGGCAGAGGACAGGAGCAGCAGAGCCCAAAACATGGGAAAAGGGAACTCCCATTCAGTTGGATCTTTCCTGGCTGAAGTGATGTGCTGATGGAAAGTTTATGCCCACGAGTCCTGCATCGGAGAAATTACAAACCAGAAGGCCTGGGGCTAACAGTGGCCAGAATGAAAAGGAGTCAGCAGTACTTGCAGCTGTACAGGCCAGCCCTGTGGGAAGCTGCACAGTAAAAGTATGAGCAGCAGGTAAAGGAAGTTATTTCCCCCCTGTATTCAACATTTTCAAGCTGTATGTAGGGTAACATATTATATTCAGTTCTGGGCTCCTCAGTACATTGACCAACCTGCAACAAGGACCACCAAGACCATCAGAAGGCTGCAGTTCACACCATGGCTCAAGGGAAGCTGAGCTGGGCTTGTTCAGCTTGGAAATCACGGCTGCAGCACCTGCAGGCTCCAACTACCTAATGGATGATTAGAGAAAATACAGAGCCAGACTCTACAAGTGGCAGCAAGCACACTACTGCAAGTGAATTTTGCACTGAAGATGCTACAAAACCAAAGGGGAAATCAGAGAGGTCGTCGAATGCTCATCCCTGGAAATACTCAACATTTTACTGGACACAGCCCTGAAAAATTTCACCTGCTTTCAAAGTTGGCACTGCTGTGGTCAGGAGGTTGACCTGGATGACCTCCAGAAGTACCCCCAACCTAATTACTCTATGATTCTAAAAACTGAAAAATATCAGTGCAAGTTTCACAGTGCGGCTGATACAAGAGACAACTGCCTGTTACCTTATGCTGTGTGACTGTATTCCAATCCCTTCAGATAATGCCCATCATATCAACAGTATTACCTTATGAAGTAGTAGTCCAGGCTGCACAAGCATTCAGTTGCAGATGACCTGTCAAAAGCATAAATCCTAAAAGCAATGTACTGAAGGTCAGGAGTGACATTTATCTCTCTGCAAGCAAAGCTGCCAAATTCGTGGCCCTGTTTTTTTACAAGAAAAACCTGAAAACACATAGTTTGTATAAGCTATACAACTCAAGCCCTGGCCATTTTCAGCTCCTCACAACAGCTCAGGTAGTTTCTTTGATCTTTTTTGTCAGACACACGAGAAGAAGTAACACCAGCAGTGGTGAGCAGCCTTCGTAGACTACAGCATTAAGACACTCACCTTTCTAGATACACGAGCTAATGCTCCTTGTGCACTGAGATGTTGTCCCCAAAGCATGAGAGTTTTCCCACAGCTGTAGCACACCTGTAAGAACATTTTTATCTTGGCTTAATTTTGGCTGGCTTCTCTGCATGCTTTTACAAAAATTCAAACCCCTAGGATCTGGAGACAATACCACAGCTGTAGCTTCAGGTTTTTCAACCACTAACTACATATCTACGGGTTTTTCCAAAAGTTAACATTTATTCATAAGTTCATACTATCAGCAATCCTTTGATAGGAATTATGCTCTTAAAAAACAAGCTTAAAACAATAAGATGTAAAGCTAATAATGGTCTTCAGTTTATGAACACCTTATCCAAAAGCAGACAAGACATCTGTGACCAGAAAGAAGTGTGGCAACCTCCTTTCAACAGTGGAACAGAGGCTCTCCATGTGGCTACATGAAAAACAGCTACTAAAAACGTGACTTTTGCATATGATTTGCACATTTCTTTCTGCTGTTTGCTCTTTCCTGTGCTTGTTACAAGCAGAATGACCACGGTTGCACTGTAGAGCTGTTTGTTTCTTTCCATCTTGCTGTAACTAGTGCTACTGTCAACACTCTCCACCACACCTTCTACGCAGAGAAACAGGAACATGCAATGCAGCTTTACTCAAAAGGTCTCTTTTCCAGTTGATGGTGATTACATACAACAACGACTTCATCATGACAGAGAAGGCAGGAATGGTTACGAGGATATGCTCAGTGGCCCACAGGAGATGCTAACCATATTTTCTCTGTTGTGTCACAAATGCTAGGAGTCAGGAAAGAATACAGAACACTGGGATTCTTTAAGAAATCTTGTACTAGTCTACTTCTGGAACGATTAAACATCTGTGACAGATAGTTTATCCACTCCATATAGGGAAACATTTATGTAGTACCATCAGTTAAAGCTTGAAGGAAAGTAACAACTGTTTAAATCAGTTTACCAAAACTAAGCATACATTGAGAAGAAAAAAAATGTAATTGGAGGCAAAAAGAGGGTATGTCTATCTAAAGCATAGACTCCTTCATAAATAAGTAAACAAATAATACTCTTAAGTTTGCTAGGGTGCCCGTTCAGCCACATGCTTAACCACAGCTCGCTTTTGCTTTTAACACCTCATTAAGTCTTTAGGGAGCAGGAATTAGAAGTCTGTGTCCAATTTGCACTCAAAGCTCCCAAGACCCTGGATCTTCTGCCCTCCATCTTATTTCTTTTGCACATTTTCCTCTTTTCCTCTTCCCAGGTAGCAGGCACACATAGAAGAAAACAATGAAGTTCTGTCTACCTGAGCTGAGTTCTTTTTTTTTTTTTTTTTTGGATGGATAATTCTGCCAGATAAATAAACTTCCAAGTATTAGAGAACAGGAGAAGGGACACAGAACAGTCAAGACAGCACACTTTTGTTTTTGTCAATATTTCTTTAAATCCCAGTCCAGCTCCTAGTAAGACTGGACACTACTTACAACACTCCTAGAACTGCAGAAGAATGGAAACACAATAGGGAGCGAGTGGAGAGGGGGACAAGACAGCCCAGGGGCTGACTTCAGACATTCACATACACAAGGCCAGCATCCACTGGAGTCATTAAGGCCCAGATGCCCCACTAACAGGAACAAACCCAAACACAAAGGTAGCACATGAAATGTATTTACCTATTTAAACACAGGCAGCTGGTCAAGCTAGAATGGGGAAGGTAACTGCTAATTCCTTGTACTACAAGGAAGGAATGGAATAAAAAAACCCAAGCCCACGGGCAGGTTTTTGCTTTGTGAACCTCTGTCTGTGCTGCTGGTTAACAGTGGTAAGTATAAAAAAATCAAAGAAAAATAATCTATTTATAGAACAAGTCAGTAGTCTGAGACATTTAGAAAAAAGTAAAAACAAGTCCTTCTTTAAAAATGGATTTACTAAAACAACTGTCACCCAGGATGACCCCAAGCCCTCTGGTCCTCTGGCAAAGCCAGGGGCAACTTCAAACAAGAACTGTTGCTGATTGTACACTGGTACACATCCAGCAAAGCCAGCAGGGAGGGGGTTTGCACTGTGAACAGCATCTGCAGACTGCTTGCTGGTATCACAGGAGGCCATGCCCGTAGCCTGGTGATACTGGAAAGAGTTGTGAGTGAAACTTTTCACAGAAGCACATGTCACTGTAACCTCTGAGGTAAGTGGGCTGTCTTCTTTCCTTCCCATCCCTGGGTACAGATCTCAGAAGCTGTGCCCTGGGTGCTGTACCTCCTTGCCAGCTCCATCCTGCACCACGCAACTTTAATGTGCAGGAGTGCAGACCTCTAAGCAAAGCCTAGAACAGGAGAGAGCATCCCTGTGGAAAGGGAAGCACTCTGCTCTTCCCAAGGTCTGGTCTAGCTGAACATTATCAATGCTTTCTGGCCCTCCTCAGGACAGGAAGATCGGTTGTTTCCCACTGAGGAAAAAATTTTGCCTAGTGGAGTAGAGTTGGGTTTCTTTTTTGGTAAACAGAACCTTTGCTGATTTCTGAGATTATGAGCTCCTCTGCCCTTTAGCTACAAAAGAGAAATGAAAAGAAATTCATCCACTTGCTCCCACCCTTATAGTGTAGTGTTAGCTGCCTGGATATGGAGGCAATTTCACTCTCCCAAGACATTCCTCTACACGCTGGGTTGGCATGGAGAGGCGAAAGGTAACTTCCAAAGTCACCTCCTCAGGGTAACCTGGTAGGTCTAAGAGCTCCAGCCCATGCCCACCAGTTCCAGGCCAGCTCCACTGCCAACACATACTTCTAACACCCTGAAGTGTCTAATCTAACAGCCTCGAGTTTGCTCAGTCCTTGAGAGCAACAGCCACACTCAAAGATGGAAACACTCAAGTCAGAACACACTGGCTGGAGCTCCTCATCAGGCGGTGTCTGCATAGATGAGCCGGTACCACGGTGCCTCGACATTCCCGTTGTCCGAAGGAAGCCAGCTGTCAGGAACGGACCAACTCCACTGCACGTCTGTACATCCTTGGAAGTGAAGCTCAGGGGCTACATCAGCTTCAAACCCTCTCTTTCTGAAGGGTTCCAGTGGTCCATTTCCCAACAAGTTCTGGGCATCGAGAGTTGCTAACTCGTCTCCTTGAGATCTTCCACTGGTAGTTTGTAGCTCAGCAAGAAGGGAGGAGGTGGGGCGTGAGCAGGGCTGCTGGGGCCCTGCAGGGGTTTCTTGGCACAGTTTATACAGATGTAATCCTCGTTCTCAGCCATCTCTGGGGAGACCCCAACACACACCTGATGGAACCACTCATCGCAGCCCCCGTCACACTGCACCCAGTCCACCTGCAAGAGAGCACAGCAGCAACACGTAGCATGTTACAAGGAAGGACAGACAGGCACGGCTTCTATGAAGAAAATACCTCCTGTTAAACCTACCTGAGCTACCAAGAACATAACAGCTTTGGGGCACAAATGATTGACCCTAGAGAGCTTGTTTTAACAAGCTACTTCAGTTTAAAACAAACTAACTCTTCTAACAAACCTTGCCCCTCTGGCATCCTGCAAGGATACAAACACATGACTGCTCCTGAGGAAGATGACTCAGCTCTCTGCAGATCAAAGGAGGTGTGCTAAAACACATTTTAAATGTTCAGGGATGGTTACTTCAGCATAGGTGAGAGTCTCCAAATACACCCTCTTAGACTGCATTTTCAAACAGTGGCTTTTGCAACTCAACGTCCTAAGTGTCAGAACATTTAAGCTACAATACAAACTGAGCTGAACTTGCTGTAGAACAATTTGTAAAAGACAATAAATTAATTAGAATGTAGGAAGGAAAAAAGACGAATTATGTGATTTCTGCAGTTCTTTGAATAAAAGTATATGCCAACTGGAGTCAGCGGGCAGAAAGTCAGATTTGCAGGGTAAGAAACACATATTCTCCATCCCAATGCAATCCACTGGTACAGCTATAAAAATTTTTACTGCTGTAGTTCTGCTTTCAACTTAGAGGGGAATGTGAAAATGTACCAGAAAAGCAACAGTAGTGGCAACCTATATAAAATGAAGAAACATTATCATCATACAGATTTTATGTTAGTTCTTAGCCAACTGCTCCTGAGCAAGTTGTCCAAAGTGATTAGTAATGGACATCAACAGCTGCAGCTTCGGTCATTACATTCCTGTATCTGCCATCTTTTGACAAGTATGTATGTATGGCATTCACCTCTTGAAAGTACAAAAGTACAGAAATGTACAGAAAAAACATTTGGAAAAGATTTTTGATCATCAGTCTGTGTTAAAAGCTGACAATCAGGACTGGCAGTACCACAGAGGCAGATCAAGTTTCTTTTGTAATAATCCAATCAGGTCTAAAATCATTGATTATTTATCTCCAACAAGCAAAATGAACCACTGAAGTTTGTAGATCAGTCAGCCTGCAGCATCACTGTTCACAGAGTGTATGCAAGAAACACAGAAAATCTACTTCATTTAGGAACATCACACATCCCACTCCTGCTCAGAAACACAGTAAAGCCAGGAACATTTCTGAGTCAAAGAATTAATCCTTTGGATCAGCCAATGCATATGTGCATGTTGCACACAGTCAACAAAAAATTACACAGCTTTCAGAAGTTAAACTTCCTGACCAAAACAGAGTACCTTTTCCCAGACTAATTTTCCATCTTCCGTTTTGAAGTACCTAAGAGAATAAGGAAGTTCTACAGTTTAATCTGCTAAATCCATGTACCTACCCAAGTACTACTCAATCCTCTCTCATTTCTAACCACACCACTTTGGTTTCTCATGCTGTTCAACTTAAATATTAACTGGCACAAGAGTTCTGACTTAGCACGGAATTTCCTGACAGAACTAAGGGGAAACTCACTTTGTCCTTGCAGGGCCTTTGGCAGTTCTGAGCAGCACACACAGCATTCTCATCATCTGACTCTTCTGCTCCTGACCAGTCATACTTGGAAGGAATATCCAGAACCTTCTTCTCTCTTTTTTTCTCTGTGCTCTCCTTTGCCAGTTCTACCTTTGCAACAACTGCCTTCTCTCGCTTCTTCTTCCGCTCCTCTTCCTTAGCCAGTTTCTTTGCCAGCTTGTTCAGCTCCTTCGTCTTATCCATGGTGAGTTTTAGCTTCTTCTTCTTGGGTTTTTCCAGTTTTTTCAACTCTTTAGATTTTTGCTTCATATCTCCAAAGAACTGCTCTGCTCTCTCCAGTTTTCGTTTACGCTTCCTCTCAGAAGAGTCCCTCCCTCTCATTTTCAGTGGTTTTTCATCCATGCTGTCATCCTTCATAGAAAAAAAGATACACTTTATTCAAATTTCAAATTTGAATTTGATACACAAAATTCAAATTTCCTGCAAACCTGAGGTCTGAGAAATGTACTTACCTCTACCTTTACCCTGATATGGCATGAAGAAATCTAGTCAACAACATACCGTTACAAATTCTAAACAAAAAAAGCACTTAACTTCATTTTCATCATTCTATAAAAAAATTTGTAAGTGTTATCAACTGTGTCAAAGTACAATCAGCCAAAAATACCCAGTGGAAAAAGTAAATTATCAGCAAGGGTAAGAAGGCAAAATAAGCAATCATTACAACTCCCATCTCACACTGTTTTTTAATAGAAGTTGAGAAGATTAATCATTTGTTAGATGCTCTTGCTTATTTTTCATCTGAGGTCAGTCTTGCCTGTAATTATTTTTGAGAGAAAGCAACTGCTGTTTTGGAGATTAAGAAAGAGTAATTGGTGAATTCTTAAAATGTATCATCAACTCAAGCAAGAAGAGAAAGCAACATCCGTTATTTGAACAGCTTCCAAACTGGCAGACATTGTAAATATCCTGGCGTCATCAAGAGCTCTTAAATAACAGATTCAGATCAGAAGTGGGGCTTAAAATTGGCTAACTCTGTCCCTGCAGGTAGCATTCACAGTGACAAGTCCCATTTATATCTGAAAGATTCACTTGTGTAGTCCTTTGTACAAACAGGACTGACTTGATTTCAGTTAATGCAGCTATATACCTTACCCTTAATAATTATTAATAGATTAAAAACATACCAGAAGCCAGTAAAGAGACTGTTTACTGTACATTACTTAATATAGCTACTCCACCCAAAACCAAATCCTCTCAAGATTATTTTACTGAAGTCTACTTATTTTGTATGTGAACAGACATAGAATATATTCAATTCAAAACGAGCAAGTTTTCAACAGTCAAGCAAGTATTCATACAGGTTAACCAGAAAATGTTGTAACACATACACACACTCTACACCTCTCACCCCACTCTCCTGGAAAAACCATTGCTTAACTATTAATATAACAGTCTGGCATATTATTTATAAATTGTTATTTGCTGGCATTAAAACTGCTCTTCAATCAACTCCCTGCCAAAACCATTACATTAAAAGAACATTAAGCTTATGTAGTACTCAGGCTGAAAGGTGGCAAAGCAGCAGCACTTGGGAGGCAGGGGCAGTTTTATACTACACAGCTCCAACTGATGCAGTTTGGCACCACTTTAACTCAGCCACTGTGTATGGATGGCACTCAGAAAATGAGACACCAACTAATATGTTCACCTAACCTCACTGTTCACAGCATGTAACCTTCCGTCCTGTATTACTGTACACCACCAAAAAGCCAGGAAAGAACCATCGTCTTGTGTTCTTCCTGTGCAGCTCAGTAACCCAACAAGCCATCATGTAATCCACAACTACATATGGTCAAATTGACCCCTAACTGCAACTGACAGATGATAAAAAATGGGCTCCACTCAAGTTCTTCAACACAGCAGCTGACCTTCTCTTCCAGCACACATCCCTTGCCCTCCGCATGAATGCAGCTAAGTGATTTTGACTAGACCTCAGAATCAGCAGATAAACCTGCCTGATCCACTGGCAGCTGGGCAAAGCAATCAGGACATCTTCATTGCTATGTCTGTGTTAGTCTGAGGAAGAACACAAATCTTATTGTCTGCATTATCAAAACGTGTTTTCCTCAGTAACAAAGTTCTGTAACATACAAGTATCACATTATATAAGCCAAGTGTAACTTTCCATCTTTCTAAATGTTTCGTGTAACTCTTTTGCAGATTAGTTCTGTTTCCAGGCATAATCAAGAAGAGTGTTTCCTCCCTTAACCTGTTACCTTCTAAAATAAGGTTTGCACATGGGACTACTTGAGAAAACCGTTCTAAATATGGTTGACTGTAGAGGATAGCGCTACGGTAGGAGTGATCAAGAACTGAATTTCTGGACCACTTTTTCTGTTATTTTCTGTAATCTATTACTCTCTCCAGGTGAAATCCAAACATGTCAAGCAACTGAGCACTCAGCTATTCAAGATCATATTTATATAAATCCACCAACAGCCTGTGGTGGGATTTTTGTTCCACACGGGAATATTTCTTCAAGTTCCATACCTCCATGACATGAAGAAACCTGTCCTCAGAGGGTGGATGAGTGGCCTGTAAAATGCGCCAGATGTGCTGAGTTTCATCCAGAGATACCTCCAGCAGATCTCCTACCATCATCAGATCTTCCAGCTGAGCTTTTGCTCCAGGTGACAGCTCCAACACAGGGGGCTCCAAACTGCGAGGTACCAGCGGGCTCTTCCGAGGCTGCTTCCTTGGAGTGCTAGAACCTTTCAGACAGGAGCCAGGACACAGAATCATTAAGGCTGGAAAAGACCTCTAAGATTACTGAGTCCATGCCAAGCCCACCACTAAACCAGGTCCCCAGGTGCCACACCCACATGTTTTCTGAACACTTCCAGCGACAGTGATTCCACCACTTCCCCAGGCAGCCTGTTCCAATGCCTGACCACCCTTCCAGTGAAAAAATTTTTCCTAATATCCAACCTAAGCCTCCCAGGCAAAGCCACATAAAGATAAAAGGAAGAGATCAAAACCAAATGACATACTTGTTACAACAATCTAAGGTGGGAAACAGTAACAACCAAAACACACTGACACAGGTTTATGTATCAAACATCAGGAAACTAACTGCAAAGTAACCCTGCTGTACCTTCCTGCAGACAACCTGTACTGTACAACCCGTATGGATAACAGAGCAGTTCCCCTCCTCACTGACTGCTCAGCCCAGTTTTTTAATCTTAATTGATCTTAATTTACTTTTAATTTTACCTCAATGTATACAAAAGCAAATACCTTGAGAGCAACTTTTAGAAGCAGAGGAATAGGCATGTTCAGCACAAAATGAGGGAGCAGTCCACATGTGTGTCACCACCTCTTCTGACTTAATGGGGATTTCCTCATCACAAAACAAATTGGGCTCCAAGCTGCTGGAAGATTTTACACTGGCATTGTCCTGAAAAAGACCCACAGAAAACATGCAACATCTGAATCCAGAAAATACCTACTTCAAAGTAAATTCTACTAGAGACCAAGCAGTCTGCTGCTCCTAAAGCCCTTCTCCGAAGCACTCCATCAGAGATACCAAGACCATGTGCAAAAGGTAAAAATTACATCCCTACTTAAATAGTGGATGAACACAGGATCTGTGGAGATAGGCAAGTATATTTATAGTTGCACATGAGAAACACTTGACAGGTTTCCTCACTCAGCAGTCCCTCAAGTATGGTCTTCACAAGTCAACATGATGAGAAGAGGCTTTCTCTTAGCCTACATAATTTATTATTTTGCTTGAAAAGTCTGACTGGAAGCTCATAAAGACCTGTATCTTCCATAAAGCAGGGGTAAGCTGAGTAAATTACAGTGACTACAGAAAGAAATTATTTAAGATTTTAGAGGTATGGAAAAAAAGGGCATTCCAGCACAGCAACAAATATCAATATAATGACAATCAAACACTGCCCTGGGATCAGTACTTTTACAGCAGTCTTAAATCAGTTTAAGTTCGGACCAAATACTGAAAGAAGAGGGCTGTAACACCTGAGACTGTCGTGAATGTTTCCATGAACAGAGTAACGATGGCACTGACTTGTGCTCAGCTCAGTGTGTTGTTTAAGACACTGAACAGCTCGAGGCATTAGTTAAGATGGATGCCTGACTGTTTGGATATAGGGACATGTACCTTCAGGTGCAGGAAGAACCCATTAAGGGAGATTAGGAATCTCTTTGCAGTAGGAGAAGCTCTGCTTGACTTTGCATTACATTAGGCAGAGAAACCAGAGGAGCACAGGCCCACCTGAGTAGATTCCCTGATGATTGGAATAGAAGACAAATTTTCACACAACCAATCAAAATTCTTCAGGTGTAAACTAGGAGACGCAAAGTTAAAAACCAACCAACCAAAAAAAAAAAAAACCCCAAAGTCGCTCAGAATTTAATTATTTTTATACTGTTGACTTTTCCATGTTGGTTTTTTCAGTTTTTGATGCATAGACGTGTTCCAGTGTGTGCTCCAACAGATTTTTACTTCTAGGTTTCTACAATTACATATGATTGACATCCAAATCAGAAGGTTAAGTAAGAGATTTTTAAATGATGACAACAGAATCATTAAACAAATGAAATTATGCTCATGCAAAACCCTGAGATCCTGGCAAGCATATGCCATCCTTCTTGACATATGTTTTATCACAGCCTCAGAAAATGCCACATCCTTCAGAAATGCCTTATTAAGACTCCTGATGCAAAGAACAGTTTTGGGGATTATTTTTATATATAAAACTAAATTCATTAAAAGCTGTAGCACCCAACTGCATTCTTGTTGGCATTTCACTGGGGACTGTAAGATAAATCTGTGTATTTGCATCAGGATGCTGAGAAACAAAACGCTAAAAATAGGAGATTTCAGCAAATCAGACCTGGAGAATGTGCTGTCCCTCTATAAATTAGAACATCTACCTTAGAAGAATTTACACATCTCTTAAAATAGCATCTTCTAAAGTAGAGATAACACTATCACTAAAAAGAAAACATTGCTCAAGAAGAAACTGTGGCATTGTCTTTTTCTCTACATATATCAAAAGAACAATTCAACACATTGAAAATACCTGGTTATTTCCACAACTGCCTTTTCTCCTGGAAGTTCTTCTCTAGTTAAAGAACTTTAACAATTTAACTGCAGTTACAATTTCTGAACTGAACCCAGATGCTAATTTTACAACATGATCCAGACGTCTCAAAAAATTCCACACTCCAAAATGGAACACATATACCTCCTTTATATAAGGGTTGAATGAAGAGGAAGGTATGAAAACATGAACACAGCTCTGGCATCAGGAAACTTCTTACACAGCATGCAGTTTTTGAAGACTGATCTTTTTGCTGTGCAAAAACTTTCCAAGAGCTCTCCATACAGACATTTATATATACGACTTGTGGTATCTCGGAATGTGGCATAAAGACAATGTCCATCCTCCAGGGTGTTATAAATACAAATCCCTTTGTAAGTGTATCTTCTTCCTCAGCACTAAAAGGCACCTTTTGAAATTCAAACAGGACTTTGGAAATTTTGAATAAAAACATTACAAAACTTCACAATTCAGTGAAGTTTTGAGTCAATCTCAGTCCAGAATGGAGACATTCAGAAAAAAATCAAGAACTACCTCTTCTGCCACACACCCTAGGGCAGAATATACACAGCTTAAGATACAATAAATATTGCCAAAAAATGGATTAATAAAAGACAGGTATTCTGTATTAACTCCATGCAGACAAACCACTCTGGATTACTTACCTTTATGTCATAGCCATATGTCTCCCTGATGTCTTCATCAGAGTCTGTCTCTTCATCATCATAATCCAAAGTCTGCCGTGGGGATGAGGACACACTTCCTATCACTCTGTTAAAGGCTGACTGCTGAAAACTTGTCAAGTGTCCCTAAAAAAAAATGGAATATGGAAGTGAAACAATAAAATTTCCAGGAAAAATCTGTAAAAACCTGAAGTGTTATTAACAAAGGAAACAGTGGTTCTTTTGGCCTGAGGATAACTGCCTGGACATCACAAAAGGGACCAATCACAGCAAGACGTGAAAAAGCATAGGGAAATATCCAAGTAAAAGGTTTCATTAGATTCTGAGTCCCTGATTTTTAATAATAGTGACCAGAAAGATCTAGATACTGCTCTTCAGTGCTACAAATTATAGCCTCTTCACCACAGCATGACCTGACCTCAGTCTCAAGGTGAAGAGGTCAGCTATGGAATTATCAGTGTTTGACTACGTTCCTCGCTGAAATTTACTAACAAGACACCAAATGCCTGGGAATCACAACCCATGAGAAATTTAAATACTGAGACCTTGGATTCTGTCACGAGGAAAATGGAATTTGGACACCAAGGTAGCAACTGGTTTACACATCTTGAAGCCTGTACCCAGCTGTTACAGCTGACCTGATATTTCTTACAAGCACCTTCAGCAGTGGCTATTGACAGTGAGTACAGAGCAAGAGACCTGTTCCTGAACAGCAATGTACCTGGACAGAAGCCAGCCAAAACCTGAGGTGCACTAAACAAAGTAAGAAGTTTTACCATGTGTAGTCCACAGCTTTTCACTGCCCTCCCCTCTTCCCCATGCCTCTCCAACAAAAACAAGGCATTTTGACACGCTAAATTAGGGCAAGCACAGCAAAAAGCAAGACACTCCCATCCCTACCTGCAGGTCGGGGTTAGCTGCTGCTTTCTGTAGCTCTGCACTGATGATTTTCTCTGTTTTCTCCCGAGCTGCCTGCTCCACCATTCGCTGGCTGAGCACGGAGAGCTTGGCCAGAGCAGAGGACAGCTCGTCGGTGGCCAAGGCCTGACGTGCTCGGTCCTGCCAGCTCATGGCTCGCTCTGTCAAGCACTGCAGGGCCTCCCCCTCCGGCAGCCGCACCGGCAGCTTCTGCAGGGACACCAGCAGGGACAGGATGGTCTCCAGCCGCGGCCGGCGGGACCGCATGCACAGGGGACACAGGAACTTCACTTCTTTGGCCTGCCAGCTGGAGCCCTTCTTCTGAGAGCTCGTTTTGGGCAGGGGCACACAGCTACTGTGAAACCAGTCCTTGCACAGCTCGCACTGCAGCATGAACCCGCTGGCAGTTTTGCGGCAGATACAGAACTTGACTTCTTCGATTCGGTCCACCATGGTCATCTTGGCCAGGTTGGCTGCCCTGAGAGCATGCATGGCTTCAATTTCCTTCTGTTCTCGCTCCTTGAATACAGCCACCTGCCCAGCGAGGACAAAAAACATGGCATGACCTTCACAGCTAAGAGACTTTTCATTTTATTAGCAACACAGGAAAAGAAAAAAACCCAGCCAACTCAAACATATAAAGAAATGTAAAACCAGCCCAAAATTTAGGAACTGCGTGATCTAATTGAAACTTTATCTAAGATACCTCCTCCTCAGTTGCTCATTACTTCCTAGGGTCCTTCTGATAGAGATGCTATGTAAACTTTAGATAACCTTCTCACCATCTACAAAGTTTCTGAAGTTGGTAATTAAATCTGTCATAAAGCCACCAGAAGAACAGGTTCTGACGCCAGAGAAGAAGTCAGACTCTGTTCCATTCATCAGTTTATTGAGACAATGCAGATGAGCATTGTTTCAGAAGCATCTTGGTGACCACATTTCTCAGACAACTTGCACTTCCTTAATGTTTCCCTTCAGGTAACTACAACCGAGCATACCACAGTCAAATAGACTGTGTATGAGCCATATTAATGAGCCTGCATATATTTCCTTTGTTCCCAGGGAAAGGGCAGCCAGATGACAGCAAATTCTTCTGATAAGTGGCATGAATATCCCCCAAAAAAGAGCAACCAAATAAAACACCCCCTTCAAGCCCAGTGCCCACGACCAAGGATTTGCAGGCTGACCACAAAATTGACCTAACCAAACGTGTTGGTACTGGTTAAGGCAGAGCTGCTCCTCATTACTTCAACGTGATTTCAATTAGTGTCAATATTATGAGCAGCCACAGATATTAACCCGAGAGCATTTAAGTCTTACACATACCCAATGGTATTAAATACCAGCAGTTACACTCTGAACTGTGCTTCCCTCTACTTTCACTGCAATTGAACCATACTCGTGTCAAACACCACATTATGAGGTATCTGTTCCAGTGAAATTTATTTATCAGCTCTTCCCTAGGATTTCTAGAAAGATGAGAGACAACTTAAGCCTATGTTATCAGGAGAGAGCACCTTTCATGCTCCTTACCACAGCTGCAGCGTCCCTGGCCTCCTCCAGGCCATCCTCCAGTTCACTTAAGGATTCCAAGTCAAGATCTTTCTCCTTTTCCTTCTCCATCAACTCCTTTGCCCTCTTCCGCCTATTCTTACTGCTCCCATAAACACCGATATCAGTTCGTGGGCTCAGAACCTGTAACCACCAAGCAAACTTATCCTGTCAGAGCGAAGGATGCCAAGGACATCTCATAGAGGAATGACAGCAGTGTCACCAGAGAACAAGAACTACTCAGCAATCTAACACCTTTGATACCTGTCAGTCAATGTTGGGAAAAAGAGAATGAACAGGTAAGGACAGAAGTATCTCATAGTTATGGAATTTGAATGTAACCCGCACCACTGTGACACGGCAGGTCAAACTGACAGCCACTGTTTTCTGATTAAAATGACAGAATCTATTCAGATTACACCATCATACATATAGCTAACCAAAATACTACATGCAGTTAGATACTCACAGTTCAACATTCACTTTAAGGGCCTTTACCAAACAAGTCTTAAAAGCTATTTCATATTTACATCAGCAATTTGGTACTTGAAAAACCCCTAAAAGCATGCTATAAGCCTTTTAATATCAGTATGAGAGGCTGCAAAACTCTTTTAAGGACAAGAATAAAGCTTTAAGTCACCTTGACTAGTTGGAATGCATACTTAAATCTAAAATTTAGCAAATTAAATTCAATGTAGGAAAGCTCAAATTTCTACATTTAGGAAAATGCAAAATCTGAACATATTAAATTATTAGTTAGGCAGAATAATATACAGAAAAAGCTGTATCTAGAGTGTATCACAAAGTGAACAAAAACCACTGTGATGCTGTTGCAACCGGGAAAATCCCACTGGAAAACATTAAACATCAGTACCCCTTTGAGATTCAAGATGTAATTACTGCACTTCACATGGCGCTAGGGAAAGTCACAGAGTGGGGATGCTGTCTGGATTTGGACATCTCACTAAAAGTGAAGACAAACTGCAGAGAATTAACAACAGCATAAGAGAATGAAAAATACAGCCTCTGAGAATGCAGCTGAACTGGAACCTTTTTCCTTAGAAAAGGGAAGGCTGTCAAGTAGATATGATAGATCTTCAAACACATGATAGATTTCTATTAAAACAAGGACAGTGACTACATCCACTGAAGTGAAATAAACGGTAGCTAATTTTTCTTATAGTTACACAGTTTATACAATATCTAATCTATTTTCTTAGCATTTAAAACAGTGAGGCAAGTGAAAACATTTATCAATTTGAGACAGGTCTATGTCCATTTCAGGCCTACATTTCTTCAATGACAAAATAATGCTTTACTTTCCCTCTTCCTTCAAAAGTAAGAGATGAGGCTGTCTACACATAAAACAGGACTAACCAAACAGACTTTTTGCCTTTTTCATTCTTTTCACCTGAGAACAGCTGAAATTACATTCTATCCTGAAAAGGAGCTGTAATCCAGTTAACTGAACCAGCACTGAGGGCCATTGGGACCAGTTTCTGACAGAGAAGTGTGTTCTCCTGACAGGGAAATGTGTTGCTCACCTGCAGCAGACTGTAGCTGGAATTCTTCTTGAGGAAGGTCCTTCCCGTGCGCTCCCTCCAGGCACGAGCTGCAGCCACCTGGGACTCCAGCTGGGGCAGGGCATCCAGGCGCACCGGGATGGGGCGGCCTTTGGCAGACAAGCTCTCCAGCTGCTCCAGGTAGGCATAGTTGCTCCCATTCTGGGGTGAAATAAATCTTTCTAAGCCAACAATTCCACCACTACATCAGTTGCCAGCTTAATTTCAAGCCATACACTATTTTGTCACTGCCTAAAATAAGAGTTCCATAGGAAAGGCAAGGAGGGCAGTGTTTCAATTTACTGTTATTTTAAACTATTCTCTCATACAGTTTTTACTTTAACAGTCATTCTGACATGGCCAGCTGGCTTAGGGAGTAAGACAACAGTCCTTTTCCAGACAATTATCTTATATGCTATCTGCTTAAATCTAAGAGTTGTATAGGGGCTGATGTGAAATCAAGTGGGATTCTCGCTTCAACTCCCAATAAGTACCTGGTATAAGATAAGCAGTTCTAGTCCAGTGATCAACACCTAGAAATACCACAGAACTCTGATCAAGTTATGTGGGTAGACTAGTAGAAGGGGAGGTTACTCAACTAACTCATCTGTTTCAGAAAATTATGGCCACCAGTGCCATTAAATCTTACATTTTAGTGAGAAAATACCAAAAAAATTTCCACAACCAGATGCAAAACAGAAAACCTGAGAGCATCCTCTGCTGCAGCTAAATATTTCCAGTGACAATATGCTGAACAGTTCCAAAACCAAACACCGTATCATAATGAATTTGCTAGCTTTTACATCCACTCTGAAATGCATAAAAGGAAGGGAAATAGAAATTGGATAACCACTGGGGAAACAAATGCACAGGAAGAAAATCAAGTACACAAGATCTGGTAAGCACATTTAAGAGCCATAGCAGGGCTTCTCTTCAGGTCACCTTTGCGAGGAGAGGTGCTAGGAATAAAGGACACATCTAAATAAAAGGATGCAAGCAGAAGATTCCAGTCCCTGCTGTAACCCCTACCTGAATGGCCTCCACTTTGGCTGTCCAGTCTCTAGCCCGCTGCAGGGCTTCTTTCAGTGCCAGCACATTGGGCAGGTAAGCAGGGATGTTCTTTGCTTCATTCACGATGCCCTCCAGAGCCATCATACTTTGGCGTGGTCTAGAGTAAGAAAAACCCAATTCCAGCCTTCTCTCAAAATGCCAGTCATCTAAATCCATAAATTTGACAGGCTGGTGATGCAACTTCATCACTACACTGCAGTGTAGGATACCATGGCTCTATGCTTGGAGGGTGCTACTGGCTACCAAATACAAGGAGGTGAGAAAGCTGATGGACGTGGCACAGTCGAGCTCAAAAGGACACAGCATCACGACCCCTTAACACCAAGAAAGCTGTCTTGTGTAGATAGCATAGTCAGGGTTCTTTGTCGAGGGGGATGAATAGCAAAGACAGCAGCAACACCCACAGCCTCCTGCCACTGTGCAACATGATAGGGAATCAACACTGCTGCCATTCATCAATCTCAAATCCAACTCTTGAGCAATCTAACTGCTGGGAGGTAAATAAAAAACCAACAGCAAAAACCAAAGGCAACTACAGCTTCAAGGACCCAGCTTTTCACCACACTTCTCAAAAGAGGATGAGAAACATGAACATGTGTGACCTCTAAGAACAGTTTGGAAAGGAACACTCACCTGGCCTGCAGGCAGACCTTGGCCTTCTCCTCCCACCTCTCTGAGACCGTGAGCAGCTCCTGCAGCTCCGCCATGGCTTTTTCTACAGCGTGATGCGGTGCCAAGCCCACACCAGAGTCAATCAGCTTCTTCATCACATCCAGGGTGACTCTCTGGGGATCCAAGAGGGTGGATCTCACCTCATCCAGCCACCGTGCCTGCTGCAGTTCTTGCTTCAACCTTGGCAGTTCAGGAAGTTCAACATAAAGGCCAGAGCCCATGTCTATCAACTCCTGCAGCTTGGAAGAGTCTGGGATCTCATCAATCATAGCTTCTTGAGCACGCTCATGAAATTCTTCCACATCATCGAGCAGATTCTGAAGTAACATACAATACAAATCAATTAGGAAAAAACACCCACAGAATCCAGAACAAAATCCTACTGAGGGATCAGTCAGCTGTGATCTTGTATGTGATTATCACATCATCAGTCCAAGCTTCTACACACAATGCTAGCTAGCTGTCACAAGCCAGCAGGTCTGACAGAAATTAAGTAACAGACCATCTAAACTTATTTGATGGCATAATGTTTCATACCCTATGAATGAGTGGCCTATGAGTGGCACCAAACTCTGCACCTAAAATAGTACAACTGCAAATGACTACAGCTCCCAGCAAGACAGAATATTTAGCACTGCCCAGTCAACCTTAGCTTTAAAGTAGTGGGAAGAAAAGGGACATCTGCAAACAGGTCATCATTTCAATACAGTGTTAGGGGCATTACAGTAATGACTGCAATACAAAGCAGAAAAAAACATGCTGAGGAGAAATAACAAGCCAGAGATGTATGAGAACACAAATACCAAAGATCATGAAAATAACAATGGCGAAGTTTGAAATTATTATTCCCTAAAGCAGGACCACCACTTATAAGCATCAGGGCTTTATTGCACTAAAGAAAGAAATGAAAATGCAAAACCCTCTTATTAAGGGAGACAGTTTCACAGAAATCCAACTGCACTTGCTGCAGTTGTCCTCATCCTCATGTTTTGGCACTGCAATGAAAAAAAATCAGACAGCAAACAGACAGGAAAGAATCTCTGCGGGAGATTGATCCAAGGACATTCAACCAGTATACTCAACTGATTCACCCCCAAGTCTCCTCCAAAAAGACAGGCATTTCTGACAGCAAGTCGATGGCACAATGAGGAGCAAAGCCTGCATTTCCTAACCCTTAGCTTACTGCCCTTTCTGCCTGATGCTGCTTTTCATGACCGTCTGGAAATCGGAAAGCATTTATAAGAAAGAACAATATCTGCTTTATAAAGATTTTGATTTAGGGAACATACTCTGAACGTTCCATAGTGACAACAGTAAATTATTACAGTTTAATAATTACAATGCCTTTTGTGCTAGAAAATACTCATCATCCAACATGACAATTATTTTGCTATTCACTATGATGGATAATTGCATTCAAATGCCATGCTAAAAGCTAGTGAGTGCTTAGGCATAAATGATCATTATCTGACTTCATTCAGAAACTAAAAGACTACAGTTTGTAATCAGTAAAATGATAACATTTATTTATTGACTAGTGATTATGCTGAAGCTTCAAGAACACGCACATGCATAGGCAGAGGACTTGAACTAGAATCACTTTCCTAGTGCTGAGGGGCGAGGGAAGATAGACTGGTTGGGAGAAAGCATTATACAAAAATACAAGCTAAAACTGTTAGGAGTTTATTGTATGCCTGCAGTCCTTTCACTTATGAATTATAGTTTAATTAGAAGCAGGTTTTAAATACATTAGAAACAAAAAAAGCCCTTCTGAGAACAATCTTACAAGGTCTACTAATCGATGATGATAAAATTTCATTAATAAATACTAGTAAGTATTTTTAGGTTGTATGTGGAAAGAAGTGAATTAAAACCATGCTATCATATGAGGATGAGAAAGCACTTTCCACTTTATTAGCTGCTGGGAAACTCATTAAAGAACACCTTTGAAGGACAAAGGTCAGCATCAACAAGCCTGGCAAACCTGCACACTAGAGCCCTATGGTTTTCTGAAGGAACCTGTTTTTGGCAGAAACATGCCAGTATTATAAAAACAGTAAGAAATTCCAATATAAAGTCTCTCTTATCAACACTGAAGTATCATGGAAAAGTTAATATAAAATTAATGAATGAAGGACAAACACTAACATACACTTATGGAAAAGAGGCCTTCTCAAACAAAACTTTTTTTAAATGTATGTTTGGCTATATAGCAGCAGCTGCACCTATGGTAATGTTCAGGATTTTAGGCCCTCTACACAACACTCGTAAAACTGTACAAGCAAAGCATACAGGTTAATAAGTGATTAACATACACCTCAAGAAGCATTTCTCTAGGCAAAAAAATCTTTGTTAAGGATGTTTCTTAAGGAGTTTTCTAGAAGTTGGTTAGTAGGTGAAATACTATTTAGTATTTCATCACCAGTGACAGAGAAACAAATTAAGATTGCTGCTGAAAACACTTGCTATAATGCAGAGTGCCAGGATGATAAATGGTAATAGCAGCCAGGGGAATCAGCATGATCTGGATTACTTATTAGTCTAGATTCACTCACAGACAGGTGCAAAGATAAATATGAAGGGCAAGAGATGCAGGCCACGCATACAGATGAAGAAGGCTGTAGCCTGGAAAGCAAGGCTGAGATGTATTTACAGAATAACTGACAACGTGGCAGTGCTTTCCTGCTGCCCTGAGAAAGCACACCAGGGCAACCTTCAGAGGTTTCTACAAAAACATATAAAGGGTAGGATTCACCCAGAAACTTCACCTCTGCAGAGAGCATTAATGATGATGGAATAAGAGTAACCAGTTCAGAGATTTAAAACTGGGCTGCCTGGACAGTGACAGGGGAAGGGGATCTTATATCTTTGTTTCGCTGCACCACCACATCTGACAATGCCTGTTGCAGCAGGCACCTTAAAAAAGTGCACATATTTACAACAGAAGCTTTTCATCTCCACTCCAGGCAAAATTATCTGTTAAAAAAAACCATACTACCATAAATCCAGAACAAAGTTAAAAAGCACAACATTATCAGAGCAGCAGATGCAATCTTACCTTTACTTGTCGGGCCTGGCTGATAACACACGGCAAGCTGAACAACTGCTGCACAAATGCTTTAAGCTCCTCCATAGTCAGCTTGGTCCGTGTCCTTCCACTGTCTTGGCTCACTCTGCTGTACAAATGGGCATAATTAAGTATTAGGTGAGAGATAAGATGATGATCCTTGGATTTATTCAGGGACAGAAATTATCTATCAAGATTACTGAGAAGTTACCAAAAACATTTCATCACCTAAGAATTCAAAAAGACAAACTTAACCCAAACTGAACAAAAATTCCAAAAACTTGAAAACAAGATTTAATACAATTTCCCTAAGCACCTTCAGGATAATTTACCCTGCCCTTTGGGGGTACCATTGTCTAGATGACTTTCAAACTGCTACAAACAGGTAAAAGAATTTAACCCCATAAAGTTTGCTTTAGGCAGCTCAGAAGTTGATTGCCATGCCAGGCACTGACAAGAAGTCTGAGATATGTGACAGCAACAAGTTCCCAACACAAGTCTTATTTTCTAGTGCTTTCTCTCTTGTAGCAGAGAACTGCTGAAACCAGCCTTGCAACAGAGGACTGCTATTGAGCGGGCCAGGTTCTGCAAAGACATTTCCATTAAATAGCACTCAAAGCAAGTGTAACGAGCCCACTGAATGGGGTAAAACACTTAAAGTGACACACTGCACAAATTAAATACTTAGTGTACAGATCACTGGCAGGCACAACTTCCCAAGTACAACAGATTTCAAATACTGAAGAGCTGTTCCCTGCTAACAAGTCTACAATTTAATACTACAGAAACAGTAAAGAAAAACAGTGGACTTACATAAAACTGTAAATGTAAAATTAGATTAATGATCGAATATAATTACACACCAGTTAAACCTCAGAGTGGAAGAAAGAATCCTGCAGGCTTTGACTTGCTCCAACAGACAGTAAGGAGACCTGCTGTGCCCCCAAAATCCCTGAGTGAGGGCAAACAGGGTACAGGGCTCCAAGGGACAGGACTGTGAGAGGGCACACTCAGCAGTGTCACACTGGCATGCTGGCCCTAGCCCAACCACAGACTGCCACAGCACAAGATGCTGCACAAAAAGGTACAACTATCCCTACCTGTGGAAACTCACATCTTCCAGGAGAAGGCAAAGATCTAGGAGTACAATATTGCACACAACTTCACAGCTTCACATTATTCATTTTTTGGGTTTATTCATGAGATGGCTAAGGCACAGATTTTCTTTTGCTCATCTGACCATGAGTTTATTGCTGCATTAACCCCTGCCAAATTACTCTGTGTGAACACTTGTTTTTAATTTGCCTTTTTAATAACCTTATCCTTTCTGTAAATGTGATCCTTCTCCAGGTGTTAAATATGAACATAAATGTTACAGAAGCAGCTGAATTTGACCTTTATAATTACACTGCCTAGCACTGTTCAAAGAAGTTTCAAAATCTTCCTCAAACCTCAATTTTGTAAGATATTTTTAGTTAGCATACAACAGTCCTCAAATGTATATACAAGTCCTTTTTTTGCCTCATAAAATTCTTTTATCTTTAGATCAGACACGACACTGAAAGTTGCTGAATCTTTCTACCCCTTGTCCTTCTTGGGGTAGTTCCAGAAGCCCACCAAATCATTAACTGAAGAGTTATTTCTTCTTACATATATATAATGATATCTATCTATCTATCTCAGCAACTGAAGGACTGTTGAGAGAGGGCTGACATACTCCAACAGCAGGAGGAAGAGGAGGAAGCAGCAACAGACCAGGAAGTCCTGGGAGCTACCAAAATAACTGAAGTTCACTAGAACAGGGCAATGCAACCCCTGTCATGCTGCTTCCCTTGCCTAGGCCAGAGTTCTAAGTGAAAAATACTTCGAAAGCAGTAGGGTCCTACAACCAATAAAAAACAAACAGGAGAGCCTTCTTTAGCCTCCAAATACAGAAAAAAAGCTTCTCTATTGTGTATTAGCTTTCCAGTTGGAAGATTGTTACACTTGGATCTGTGGTGCAACTAACATTTTAGTATTTTTAACTCTCTCAGAAAGTCTTACGTAATACACAAAAACCACACACACAAGAAATACAACCAACTATTAAACCAAATCTTATCAACAGAGGAACTGCAGGCTACATAAATTTACCATACAACTGCTGCCACAAGACTTATGGTCACCTCATCGAATTATTTTCTAGGGGACTTTTATTCAGTGCACAAAACATACAGGAGAGAGGAAAGAACGTGCTCCTGAAAGCTCATGAGAGCAGAACAAGGCCCACATCCAGCACACTGCTGAGGCAGGGCCAGGGGACAGAGTAACACTGAGGCAGCCACAGGCAACAGAGAGAACCAAGGGAGTTACACTGCCCCAAGTCACTGAGGCAAGCCACTACTTTTCAGCCACACATCACTGCCTCCCACGGTCCTTCCCAAGAAGTAACAGATTGGCTCAAGCTGTGGACTGTTCTTGCTCTCTGTACTGCTGTGCTCCCCCAGATCCTTTTGTCACAAACACCCAAAGTCCAAACTTTCCTTACATTTTTACCTCTAGCTGTCTTTCCCTACAACTCCCCCACACGTTCAGTGAAATACTTCATCAGCAATCAAACACAACTTCTCCAAAGGATTTCACATTTCAGTACATAAGTCAGCTGACACTCCAACTAAGTCCACTTCTCTGGCCCTTTGTGCCACTGTATCTGCCTCCTCCCCTCCCTACCTCTTCATGAGTCACAGCACTAAGGAAAGGAAACACTGAACGAAGTTTGCACACAGGGTTCTTAACTCTTCCAAGTTCAACAAAGTAACAAAGAGACAGATGGAAGGCACTGAAAAAAATGCCTATCCTACCTGTGTTTTTGCTTTTTGCTCAGAAGGAGCTGAGCTACTGAAGCACAGGTCTCTGCTTCTTTCACAGCATCTCGGAGCCTGCGGAAAAGATCATTCTCCGGGTATTTCCTGTCTTCAGCATCCTCCAACATTACTCTCAGCTCAATCACATCTGTAATAAGAGTACATAAATAATTTGTATGTGAAAACAAGAGAGATTTTAGATTGCTTCAAAGGCCTTCAATCAAGGTTCCAACAGGGTAGTTCAATTTGAAATACACAATGGTAATTTGCATTATACTCTTGCATTAGCTCATTTCTTTTTTCCAATACCCAAAACACAGTATTTCTCTCATTCAATGAGAGCAAAGAACAAATGTAGGAGTTTCAGGACATCCTATTAAGAATGACAGAAGTCTGACCTTTCTTGTGGTTGAGATTGGCAGACAGAGCCTCTGTAACTCTACTGACCCAAGTGTCGTAAGACTGTGCCCTCACTTTCACTCCATACAACAAAGAAGGAAGGTCTTCTAGTGGATAGCGGTACCTGAAGGTGTGGAAAGAGAAGACAGAGAAAGTATTAATGCCCACATGAAAGTCAGGGTATTGCTAATATTGAGGTTTTCCAGCTACAACAAGGCCAGAAAAACAGAACACATACAATACCTGTTTGCCTGAGAACCAAGAAACAAAGAGGATAAAAATACTCCTTAAGGAAGAGAGGAAGAGGAGTGTGACCAAATGTATTTGGCCACTGGTCTACAGCAACCTATTAGATATGGAAGAAAAGTAGACAAAAAAAAATCCTGTGTACCTCAGACACTTCTTCTGCATGGGACAGGGACATAAATCAGAGGGATGGTATAAGCACACCAGGCGCTCGGGATTACAGGAACATGTAAGAGCTGACAAGAAGCACGTGGTTCTGCAAGCTGTGCACTGACGTTCATCATCTGGAACCAGTTCAAACACCTCTTCTTCAGACATCAACACTCCCTGACAAAAAAAATTAGCCACTTGCTCAAAAATTCTAATGCAAGCAGGGGAAGAGGGAAGAAAAAGTTCTTTTGCAAGCAAAGGGTTGTCTCTTATTACTCACCATCTGCACAACAGACTCCCTCAGCCGTGTCTCTTCCTCTATCAACAGAGTCATCTCCTTGCAGACCATGGCAGCCAACCCAACATCCAGGCACTCTGGATCTGCAGCCATCTTGAAGATCAGCTCTTCGTGGGAGAAAACACAGTGACGTCCCAGCCTTCGGTAGTGGCTCACACACTGACGTCCAATGGGAAGCTACAGAAAACCACACCATCATCATCCTGGGAAAAAATCATCTCTTAGCTTCCATTTTCCTTCCTTTGTCAAAAACTGGGAAAAGACTGAGACTAAGAGTTGTATTTGATGGGACAGAGAAATTTGTAACAACCTTAAATCATGTCACAGATGAGGAGAAAGAGGGTATCAATGCTGGGGAGAGGCATCTTCCATAACCTTACACACCTAACTTACAGACAAAAGTTTAAGAGTAGTCCTAAGCTCTTTTTACTTCCAGTGGCAAGAAACTGGCACCAAAAAGAAGTCATCTGGTCTACACCAAGGTGAAAACATTGCCCTGTGGATATTACTGTGTGGAATGTCGATGTCCAAGCATAAGATTCCTAGTTAACCAAAACTGGTATCACTCATTTTGTGCCTTTTAAAGCAAAAAGCAGCTAAATGGATTTGCCACGCATATTTCTGGTTACATTTTGCATAAGCAAAGGAAATTTCATGTGGCTGGCGCAAGTTTAGCAGTTTTTCACAGAGGTTACACACATATTACATCATGAGCACCGGAGAAAAAAAAAAGAGCACTAACACACTGCCAGTCCTGCAGACAATTTTTCTGGTAAGTGAATATACGCCTCTGAAAAAGGGCTAAAATTTCCATTTGTAGTTTAAAAAACAAAGCTAGAGATAGATAAACTAGAGATGAGATCATAACTTCCAACTGTAAACCCTGGATAGTAACAGAACACTCCTTTGACAATTTCCTGAGCAATCCACGTGAGCTATGCACTGGTGTGGCACAGCTATTAGAACAGCCCTAACATGATTAAAAGGCACAATGAGCTGCCACAAAGGAGGAATGAAGACTGTCATAAGCCCATCTCCAACACTCAAATGACAACAGCACTTCAAGACAGGACACAGACCTGTAACAAATTCAGAAAGCGGCATCACAGAAATACTAGCTAAAGGTACCGTGAGATGCCACTTTTTGGTTAATCAGCAATTAAAAAGGAAGAACATGCACCAAAGTTTCAGTCTGAAGTTGCCTAAAATTATGTGCTCACCAAAATTACTTTGTATAATGGAAACTTCCCTCAGTTTCTAACTGCTGTCCCAAGAACTATAAACATAAAATACACTATTTAACTGAAAAAACTACTCAGGTAGTTAAGCTACTAGCATATCACTTTCAAAGGTCACTGACCAGAGACATAGCAAATATATACAAAAGAACAGACCCAGTCAGCAGTGCAGAAGTTCACAGCTTCAGCAAAGTTATATCCCTGGTTAAATCCAGAGTGATAAGCACGAGGAAAGGTCACAACA
The DNA here is from genome assembly GCF_020740725.1 of Corvus hawaiiensis. Taxonomy (NCBI): domain Eukaryota; kingdom Metazoa; phylum Chordata; class Aves; order Passeriformes; family Corvidae; genus Corvus; species Corvus hawaiiensis. Next base: position 489,792 of record NC_063216.1, read on the forward strand.
AACTCGCCAGCACACTGATTGGTCCTGAAAACCTAATAAAGGAAGGATAAAGGAAAGAAAAAATATGTAACGTGCAACAGCTTAAGACACAAAAGAGCAAGATGTTTGAACACCACTTTCTGTACCCACAGAACACTACAGGCAACACAGCTAACCCAACAGTGGTAAGGATTGTTTCTGCCTTCTTAACGTGAATACTCAATTTACAGCCTTATTCAAAAAAAGCTGAATATATAAGCCAACAGTTGGAAATTGTCTTTACGAATCCCAAAAGGGATGTTTCTCTATCATCATTTAATCCATTGTACCACAAAGCACAAAAGCTTCTGGAAAAAAGTTTATGGTTTGCTTTGCTGGGGTATTTGCCAGGGAAGCAATTTATCCTGAGACAAAAGCAAATGACAGTGACTGCTGCTTAGGGAACTGCAGTCAATTATGTCTGGTCAGAAAACCATTTTGTAATGCTGAGATTTCTACTGAACATAAGACAAGGATTTTACTGTCAAAAGCTTTTAAAGGCATTTCATACAAACTTGCTGTTACAAGATTTTTTTTTATTAAAAATTAAGTGTAATACACAGTGTACGCTTGCTCTAGAAAGTATTTTATGTAGGAAGCTTGGCACACTCACTTCTATTTCCTGGTTAGTCTAGGGAAGAGTCTAGAAAACAGCTTTAAAAAACACCCTGTAAGTAATGAATATGCAAATGCCCACCATACAAATTCTTCAGAGTTATGCCAAACCATTGTTATACAAATCTGGCAGAGAAGGAAAGAAAGAGAGCACACAGAAGTACTTATGTAAGAAATGCTTGTGTGCTACTCACTGGTACGCCATGTTCCATCAGCACATTGGGGTTCATAATAGTGACCAGCTGGTGCAGGAGATCAGGCTGGGATTCAAACAGCTCAGGAGCCAATTCCTTCATCACATCTTCCAGCTGCTCTGCTGCATGAGAGGGCACACCATACCATGTCTTCGGCTCTCCCCTACCAAAACACAAGCACAGGAAGGAACACAATGAGAGGGAACTGATGGCACCACCCAGCTGCAAAGCACACCTCACAGCCAGCAGCACTGTCCTCATAAGCCACTTCACATCTAGATTAAAAAAGTGTCTTTAAATCAACAAGCATCTTCTCCAGGACATACTATTCTAATCTGAAAAAGCAGTTACAGTCCAACACAATTCTCAACGTACCTGACAGTAGATTTACCTTGACAAGCCTAACATGGAACATAATTGTCACTTACCATGCTCCAGAGGGGTAAAATGGGCAATTATTTTCCTTCAGAAAGAAGGAATTAAGTTTAATAAATAAAAGCTTGGCTGTCACAGCTACAGTTTAAGAGAGCTCATGGTATTCCTCCACTCAGTTAGGCTTGGAGGAGTCATATTCCTAAAACCAACAGAACAGTGTACCAGCCATGGGAGTAAAACACATGCAATCTTTCTAATACTCACAACTAATTACTAAAAACCTGTGATCCACTGGACTATTAAGATGAAAAATGCCAAATAACAGGGATTAGTTAAGTACAAGGTCACAAAAATATTAACAAGACCAAAACTAAACAAATCATTACTCAAGCACTATCCCAGTCCTTTCTTAACCAAGATAAACGATGATGACCCAGCATCTGCAGTGCTGGGATGCGTTTTCAGAAGGCATTTCAGTCCGGACTTGGCGTCCCGCGGCTCCGCGGATGCGCTCCCGCAGCGCGCAGAGCGGCGTTCCCGCGGGCTGCAGCGCCGCCTGCTGGCAGCGCCCGGCCCCGCAGCGCCGGCAGGAAACCAGCGGCCCTGCTGAGCCCGCGGATCAGAGCTCGCCAGCAAACCTGCTCCTCCGCAGAGGCGCAACTACGGCCTGAACGCCAGCAGCTCATCTCTCCCAGGTGTCCAGCAAACTTCCTGACGATTCCCACAGCTCCCCCTGTCCTCCGCCTGCTCCACTCACTGCAACAGAGTCTGATGGACTGGGAAGACTGCAATGCCCATAGTTAATCTGGCACGAGTCTTCTCTTCAAACACAAAAGCTGAACACCACAACAGTTCCAGGACTGTTCCAAAAGGCAGAATTACCTCCAAATTTCTCTTTACGAGTATTTCCGTGTATACGTGGATCTGCTGCTGAACAGTCAGCTCTGATGCCTCTATAAGCCATGAGACAGCAGACTCCACTTCCAGCACAGACACATCCCAAGTTTAAATCATAAAGCAGTGAACCAGTGAACTCAAACTCAGTTCTAAACAAAAAATCTTTTTTAAAAAAGATGGGACCCTGTAAAGCATGATTTTACAGTGACACTGGAACGCTGGCCACAGAAGAATATTTCATCAGTTAATGAAAAGCTGTAATGTGCTTTAAAAAGTATCTGTATTCACTTTCAACGAGCCACAGCTGAGAATATGGACCACTCATCACATTTAGCTTTTTGTTTACAAATGTCCTCAGTGTGCAGAGGCACTTTCAAGCAGAACTAAAATTTTCCTAAAGCAAACAGGGCAGCGTAAGGGAGATGCACAAAGGACAGCCCATACCAGTGCAGGTAGTTGATGGAATAGCTCCAGTGGTCTTCAATATGCCAGCAAAACGAGGAGAAGCACATCCCTACGTACAGCCAGGGAACCTTCATGCCAGAGATGTCTGCATTGATGTGAGCAAGGACTGACTGTTCTAGAATGGGCATGTTGTTCAAGTTCCAACCAGAGAGAGCATAATCCTGCCAAAAGGAGGAGAAAATCTGAACAAATCAGAAGAACATAATGACACCAAGTCCAGAAAAGGAAATTACAGATGAAAACATCAGCCTATCCATTTCTATAGAAGATAGTGGGGTATTTCCTGCAACAATGAAACATCAAAACCAGAAATAATTCCTTAAATACCTTAGTCATCAAATAATCACACCAAGATTTTAATACCAGTCCTAATATTTCAATGTAGCCCATCTTCTTTGGATCAAGGCTTAAAACAGTTAGGTTTTGATTTCTTCCCCATCACAAGACTGCAGGTTTCATGCTTTCCTGGTGAAACAAAATACCAGCAACACCAGCAGAAGAACTAAAGCTAGAAGTCTTCAATAATATAGGACAATTTTAACTTGTAAACAATGCAGTGAATCTCATGTTATTATTTCAGCTATTCTAACACTCATTTTACCACGCTGTAGTTTACATTGATCTACTTTACAGATTACTTTAGAAAGCTTTCTCAAGGCAAGAAATTCCTACGTGCTCATTTTTGAGAGGACAACATCACCTGTTAAGCACTCTCACCTTTACTTTCAAATACACACAATTTGTGCAAAAAATTATAATCCAGGCAACCTTGAAAGCCCACTACTGTGCTTTAACATTAATTTACTTTCCACTTTTACAAAAGCTATAAGCAGAGATCGACTGGCATTTTAGATATATCCCATAGCTGCTGAAAGGACCGGTCAGGCCCTCAGCTCAGCCAAACACTGCTGCCGTTTCCTTTGCTCTGACACTACAAACACATTGCAGTGAGTCAGAAGACTTAAGTGATCTGGTTAAGAAATTTTTTAAGTGACTACCTTCATACAAATAGCTAAACAATGAGTGCTGACTCATAAAGCAGCTACACAACCACTGCACAGCCAACAAAGGTACACACAGGAAGGTGCAGGAATGGGTGGAAGGCAACAGTGAGCAGGATTACCTCTTCCAGTGAGCAGTATAAATTGATTTGGGGCTGTGTAATCAGGAAACCACACCTTTATTATATCTGAATTTAAGCATACAAGCAGCAAGAAAATTGCTTTGCTACAGTAAGGTCTGAGGGAAAATAGGTAATATACTTACCAGATGTTCTTTATAAAATTGTTTATAACTGAACACTGTATCTACATCTTTTCATTCTTATGGTATGCACAGAGAAACAAGCTAAATCAAATTAGTTTGTTTCACCCATTAAGAACCTACTAAGGAGGACAGAATCATGTTTCTGTAGCTAACTCTATAATGAAAAGGTTTGAAACAAGAAAGAAAGATTATTTTTAAAGAGTCTCCTCATATTCAGACAAACTGTAACAACTTGCACATCTTTGCCTGCTAAGATTAAGTGATAGAAAACAGGAGTGACTTAAACCATGAAACAAACCTTGATTATCAGCAACCAGATCCGTAAAAGAACCTCAAATATCAGATTAATGCCCCGCTCAAAAGGAATGTTTAGTACATGCAAAAGCCTGAAACAATTTCTTCATGAAAAAATCCGCACTGATTTCTGACCTAAATTCTTAATGTGAAATCTCATGCAGAACAAAGAATGGGGTCAGTTTGCATATCCTTTTCCTCACCTCCTCCTCTGGCATCAGCTTTCGTCGGCCATCCTTCACTGGGAAGCCACTCCCAAAGTCCTTGGATGAGATGTCGGCCCCATATTCCACAATAACATCTTCTTCTATGCTGCTCACTAATCGCCAGAATTCTTTCTCTACCAGCTCAGTGGGAACCATCTGAAAGCAGAAGAGATGTTATGGTATGTGTAGATAACAAAAATTATCATTCAAGCAATAAATCACTGTTAACTCTCCATGAATTTTCATACACCAAAGGCGACTCCCCCTCTCCCCTCCATCTCTCCAAAGTCATAGTTTGGTCTGTATTCCTCCGTAGTGTCTGGAATGTTTCAGAAATAGGATACCACATCATGAGGGAAGGAACAGACAAAAAAGATGGAATCACCAGAAGTACAGCAAAAAAGGGGAAGAAGAGACAGCCAACAGAAATCAAGCAGCAAAGAGAACAAACCAGCATGCAAATTCCAAACTATTTCAGAGGATAATGACCAGGATCTCTAAACAAAAGTAAGGAAATTCAGATACAAAATTGTGTTCAGGAGTTTGATATTCGTATAACTCATCATCATTATTACATTTATGTATTTATTTATGAAGAATATTCTTAAAATAAGCTTTGTTCTATGTCCCAAAGTTGTATCATAAATTGGAGTCCTTAAAAGGTAGAGGCTTTAGCAAGAATGCCCATAAATTACCAAAGAACCATGAGAGCAGGAAGACCTTGGTGCTGCATGCAGTCCACAGGATAGTGGCACTGCACCAAAGCAGAAATGCTAGTTTTAAAAATGCTGCTGTGATGCAGAACAAAAAACACAAAATCCCTGTGATTATCAACCAGATTCAGTCTGACTTTTCTACAAGAAAATACTGTAAGAGGAAGGAAAACAAAGATTTATCCTCTGGACAAACTAAACCAAGACAAAAGGCATAGGAAGGGCAGGAGAAGGGCCCCTTTGCCACACAAGATCAAGATACTTAATTCAGTTTATCAAAAAGGGTAAGAACTTTAACTAGACTATGCCCAACACAGTAAACTCTAACAAGCAATAAAGCTGTCTGTCCACTGGAGGAAAAGGGTGAAACGAAGTTGAAATGAGACCAGATGCCAGCAAGCTAAATTATTTGTTTCCATGTTTGAAGCTTATGGTGCCTCTTTAAACAAGGCTAAGATGTCTTAGCAAAAATCCAGGATCAGCTGAAGCCTCTTCTCTTTTTCCCTTACAAGGAATCCCAACAAAAGCTGAAACTCACATGGACCGGCATGTTGAAATAATCAGACTTGAAGTTATCAGCCATTTCACCAAAGCTCTGGAGAGTATATTCCCTGACAGCTTGTTCAAATCCGAAGGCCTCACGGGGTTTGTTGCATTCCTAGGAGATAGAACACAGAAATACTGTTTCCTGCAGCAGACTCTGACACAGTTACATTTTTAGCAAAAAAGCCCTAGTGTCCATCTGAGTCCTTAGCCAGCACAATAAGCTACCAGTTTTGAGAGCTTTCGCAGCCGAGGCAGCCATACCACAACGGAAACAGAGCAGAATTAATGGCACAGAAGCTAATCTAACACTGTACCCCAGTGCTCCACACTTCTGCTTTCCTGTCCAAAGCTACATTTCATCGGCTACTGCTGCCAGCCACAGAGCAAGACTATGCACAAGATGCTTAGGCAGCCAGAGGACATTTCTGTAGACACACTGGATTCAAGCACCTGCAGAATAACTGCACAGGAACAAACCCCCAGGAGTTTCAGTCTTAACAAGTCAGCAAATCATAAAAAGATTTGACACTGTGAAAATATGTAAGAGGGAAGAGGAGAAAGGAAATTAGAACAAGGCAACACAGCCAACAACAGACATGGCCCATCTGACAGAAAACCTCCAAGTCTTTCACTGTTCTATCCCCATTCATCCCGAAAAGGCAAAACATACTGGTGTGCATTTCAGCTCCTCTCCCCACTCATTTCCAATGTGTCCTTCTCAGCACCTTCGAAACTGACACCATGTTTACATATACAAGCATATCAGAACACAAATATGATGTACAACAGCTTTTCAGTCATAAACAGGACTGGAAAGGAATTCATCAGTAGTTTCTCTTTTTTTCAAGAGGAACTATCCTTAGACTACTCCCAACATGTATCAAAGAGGTTCTTAAATGGAGCCTGCGACAGAGGATCTGCAACATCTGTGAACACTGTCAAACAGTGTTGACCTAAATACATATAAACAGCCCTTACCCTATTCTTCCCAGCTTCTGTTCCAGTACCCTGCCGTAAAATTACATTAAGCATCTGTGCAAAATTAACATCTAAAGTAAAAACTGAGGCAAAAAGTACCAGTGAATACTTCAAACATCTTTCTGCTGTTACCTGTTTACTCTCCAGTACGTATTAGAGCTATGAGCTTTCTCCTTCCACCTCTTACTCTCAGCATATTTCTGAAACTTTTCAAGTGTTTTCTGTATCATTTACCAGTAAAAACTTACTGGCACCTTATCTTTCCTGGGTTTGTCCCTGCCTATGTATTTTTGTTCGGTAACAATCTATCCCTGTTTTTACTAGCAACAGTGAAATTTGATTTGAGTTTCCACATTCTTAAACTGTTGCAGACACTCTATTTACTACCACAGCCTCTAAATTAACTCCATATTATATTGCTGCAGTTTGCTAATACTTCTTTATTGCTCCTTCTCAAGAGAAACTAAAGAATTAGGTTCATCCACTCTGTCAGCAGCAGCCCAATGGGAAGGTTTCATCTTCTCCCTTTCCTATGAATTTCCACCTCTCTTTAAGCAGCATTTGCCCGAATTCATCTGACCACCTCATCTCTCAGTGAAGGGTTAGAGCAGCAAGCTGATTCACCTCCTGTGGCTGCACAACTCTCCATCCACCACCACAAAGGAAGCAGCAGGAGCTGACACTTCGGAAGGGCATGGGGGGGAAATGGGCAGATAAACGTGTGCACAACTGCTCCTTCTGGAAAAAACACAGCCTGTTTCACAGAGTGAAAGCCAGCCTCATAATTACAGAGTTACAAACAGTAAGCTTCTTCCTCTGAATCTTGCATCTACCAACTTTCTGAGCTTGCAAAATTTGTTTCCTTAAGAAAAATACCAAGCCAATCAAGTGATGTTTGCTGTCTGGTAATCAATCATCTCTTGGAACTGGGTAGCTCTTCCTCCTTGAGTAATGAAATTCAACTAGCTTCCACTTTCAGAGCTTGAGCAGTTCCCTTTTTTAGACTAAACCAAATCTAAAATAGCTACAACAAAATTTGAAACTAGTTCTTTCACTTTCTGCTACAAGCTATTCTGAACAATGCTGTAACATCTTTCCAATAATCAAAGCTCCCTGTTATACCTAAATTTCATAGTTTACTTCATAGTTTACAAAATGTGTCATCATTATGTGGAAACATCCACTATAACCCTAGTTCTCACCCTAATTTCCCACTACCACATAATCAAATTGCGTTTCAGCTCTTAATATACCAAGGTCAAAGTTTTAGCTGTCACGTAACGAAGGCTGTGCCCAAGCTCTAGAAGGAATGTTTCTCTCTCTATGAATCATCAACCAAGATTCATGGCTCATCAAAACAAACTATGCATTCTACACAGATGGATCGCTGAACTGCTCTTCTTCTGATCTTTCCAGGTACAGAGGTGCACGTACAAAGCTGGAGTAGTTCTTGAACTGTACCTCAGCCACGCACTTTGGACATCTCCAGTCACCCTTGGGTACATCAGGAAGAGGAGGAATCAAGCAAAAAGTGTGATAGCTGTCATCACATCCATCACACAGTAGCAGTTTATCCTCATTATTCCCTCTACCACAAAATAAGCAAACATAGAGATCAACCTGTGAGGGGAAAAAAAAGAAGAAAAAAAGTTACAAGAAGTTTCTCACCCAGAGCCTGCCTTACTTAAGCTAAGGAACAAAGGATGATATCCCCAAGTCCAATATATGAACATTAACAATCTCCCCTGGTTTTTGAGATGCACTTGAAATCACAGATTATGTTTCATTCCCAAAGCAGCACTATGTGGGGGCAGGGGGACTTTGGGTGCTGCAAAATAACTATCCAGGTCAGCTGGACCATCTTTTGCTATTTAACTCGAGTAGCATCTCATTTATGTTATTCTAAAGCAAAGAGTAGGTTACAGTTTTTTAGAACTCCCTCTCTTCAGCCCTCTTATCGTGGAAAACAATTTAAACTAAATCTCTACAAAGACTGCATGGCTAAGGAAAATCTCAAAACAGTATTTCAGAAATACACACATCATCACTTGCAACAGTACAGTGATATCTTTGCAATGAAAAAGAGGTAACAAAATCCACAAACCTACAGATTTCAATCTAAAAATTCATGAGGAAGCGAAGGAAACCACATGTAAAGCTACCAACTTTTCTCATTTTTTCCAAAGCAAAGGATAAAAACTCCAAATGATAAGAGAAGTATTAATGCCAATACAATAGCAAACAATTTTTGAAAGTTGTTTGAGATAGTCTCTCAACAAGAACAACACTGACTGAGACACATTCTCTGGGGCCAGAGAGAAAACCACATGAAGAGGTTTCAAATTTTCTTTGCTGTTGCTTCCTGTATTGTGCAAAGAACTTTAATTAATATAAACATTTAATATAATACTGAAGAACTGTAACAATCTAAATGAAAAAAACCTGGGTATTACCTTATCATCGGTAAAAAGTTACGTATAAATGTTTACTAACAGCATGAACTTCATGAATGACACCTGCTCCAAATTCTGCTACTACTCCCACTGGCCCCTGGCAACTCAGGCTGTATTTCCTTCACACAGCTCAAAATAACACCAGAAGAGGTGGGGCTGCTTTTGGTGGGGTCTGTTAATTTAATCAAGATGTCACAAAAACATGTGCTTTTCAGCTGATTAGGCTCAGGTGGATTAAATACTTAATGACAAGCCCATCTCCAGTTACACCAGCCTAGTTAAGTATGCAACCTCCTAGCTGTGCAATAATATACTTAAGGAGACTGCTCAGGTTTCTTAAGAAACAATTTTAAAAAATAATGCAGTTCTACCCAGGGATGTATCATTTTCCCCTTTTTAAAAAAAAATCCATGCACTCACCCTCATGGAATATCATGTCTGTCCAAAACACCAAACCAGCTGCTTTTGTTGCAAGCACATAGAAGGGAGGGAGGGTATCTTAGCAGGCACCACAAGGTCCTCTTCCCAAAACTTAACAATGCATGAAAATGGCAATCCCAAGAGGAGACACTTTTATGGTACTCACTAGCTACCTCTCCCTGGTAATACCTTCTTCTCTCTAAATTCCTATTAACATATGCAACCTCTATGCTAGCATAAGTGATGATTTGCCAAATACAAAAACTGCACTGAAAGAGATATTCACAAGCAGCAGACCTGTGATTATGCAATAACCACAAAAAAGTCCTGCTAGCCATGTAATAAAACAGTGTAAGACTATGATGATGTATAACTATATGCATCAAGGGGAGAGGAGATAAAAAGGTGTATTTTATCTCCCAGTTAGTAATTCACCAAATAAAATCAATTTCATAGTTACCACTCTACAAAAAGATAAATAAATGATGGAGAAATACACAAAACTGCACCACAGTATTTTTCACACAGAAGTTATATGAGGTAAGTGCATCACCAGTGCATTTAGGACTGCTTTCCTTATCCAAGTATTTAAAAAAAAAAAAAAAAGCGTGGAACCAAATAGTACTAAGTCACAGAACTTCAAAAGATTAGTTACAGCAATACAGTTCCAAAACAACAAAACAACAGTTCTGTTGTTACAGCATTTTCATTTTCTCTTATAAATACTGGTTAAATGAAAACAGTAAGCAAATAATAGCTCTCCATTAAAAAAAAAAAAAAAAAAACCCAAAAAAACAAGAGACAAGACAAAATATTTTAAAATTTAAGCATAGTTAAAATTATCAAATGTATATGGCCTAGGAAAACCATATACTCAGAAGCAGTAGCACAACTGAAAAAATTCAAGTCACACAAATCCTAACTTATATGCAATGGCACAGTGATCTGGTTTTTAAATATCCAACTTCTCCCACTTTTCCTTCCCCCCACATAAAAATGTGATCACTAGAGTCTTTAGGTTGCCTTGGCCTTCCATGGCTGAAATTTAAAATAAGCTTTTGTAAGTGTTCTCAGGCTAAGAGAAAAAAGAACCACTGAATTCTAAGTGAAGAGTCTAATTCTTTAGACAATAAGAGCGCGGATCTTCGTTCATGGCTACGTACACACGTTAAGTTATGACACTTTAAAACTAGGAAGCCACATGCTATGAAAGACATGAAGAACAACTATACATTGCTTTTCCATGGACAAACATCAGAGCACTGAACATTTTATTTTTCCTATTCAAATTCAAAATACAAAAGACACAAAATGTGGAATTGCTAAGAACAAACCCCTGAAGTACTGGAGCACCTCAGAATGTCTTCTAAGGAAAAGAAGCAGTATTATAGCTGTCCTGCTAAGGGGAGCTCAAACAAAAACTGAACCACTGAAGGAATTCAAGCACATGGCAAGTATGATGAGCAAAAAGCTTCACACTGAAACAGCCTTCCTGCCCAAAAGATTCGAACAAAAGCCTAGAGCACAGATTGTTTTTCAAAATACTGTTCTTTCTTCCTGTAACACTATCACCTGCTGCAGCATGCACTCATTCATCTGTTGGAGGGGTGGGGGTTCTTTTAGGGGAAAAAGAAAAATCTTAGTAAATCAACCAAGTCTTTTCTATGAGAAATCACAGCAAAGGCACCAAACTTACGAAGTTGACAGAAAGAGTTCCTTTGCGCTGCCTCATCTGCATTCCAAATGCTTCTGATCTGGTTCCCTTGCGCCTTCGCGTCACCTCATCTTGAAGTAAAATGAAGTTAAATGCTATTAATATCACATCAAGATAGACTTAACTTGTAAAAACACCACAGATACTCAGCCTGGCACCCTGCCTTTCAGATCAGAAACTATTTAATAGTCCCAAGAAAGCAAAAGTGTCACGTTATACCTGGCCAATCTAAAATCAACAGGGATTAGCAAAAATGTAGTTTGCTCATCCTCACAGATGATCCCAATGGCCTCATGAAACACAGTGAATTACACTCCTAAGTTGTGCACTTTGCTGGCAGGATCAGTTTCAGTATTTTTAAATCCTGCTTTCCCTTTCAGTCACTCAGTTCATGGAACAGCTGCTTAATTGTTATTGTTACTATATAACACATAAAGAGCTGAAACTCTGCCAAGTTATATGAAGCAGAGTAATGAAATTCAGTAAATCTCTGTAAATCTCCCGTGAATAAAACCCTAGAACACGTAGCTTTCTTTTTCCAGTTTTGATTTGCTTTCTTCTTAATACTGTCTCTAGAGACACTCAGAAGATTTGACAGTCTCACTACAAAGCAAAGAGCCCAAGATTTAATTACCCTCTTTATCCTTTGCTCCCAATGCCAGTCCCATCATCTTGGGTCCAGCTCCAAAGATCTGCAGTTTCTTTAGTTCAGTGTTTCTACTCATTTCTCCTGCCTCTGCCTAAAAATAAAAACAAGACCACATCAGCACAAACCACCAGTATTTCCCCTCCAGGTTTCTTCACAATTTGTTTCTATTCCACTCTCCCACAATATTTACTCATCAAAAGAAGCAGGACTGAAAAAATACCATCTTCTGTTCCTAAGGCAAATGGAGTAAGAGACAGAACTTTTGTCCCAAATTTTCAAAATTATTTCCTATCTAATATTACAAATCAACTATAAGAAGTCACCTTTACACCAAATAAAAGAACTGGGTTTCTCATTTTGCAAAAAATAAGAATGCCAGAGCAACTTTTTCCAAAATCACTATGATTCAGTCAAGTGCCTGGATTTTAATGATGTTTCAACAAGATTTCCTTATGTGCTTCCTTGAGTAGAAACATCCACACAACACTAATGAGTTCCAACCAGCTTCCTTAAGCTTGGCTGCTTCTGGGCTTATTTGTGATGAAATGTTGTGAGTACAACTCAGATCACAGCTACTCATGTTGCAAGCTCAAAATCAGAGGTAAAAAGACCCATTTGGTGACAGCTCCATGCCCCTGCCAGCGATGTTTCCCGAAGCGTTCTGCTCAAATGAACTTCATTCTGTTTCCCATTACTGACCTACCTCATTTTCTCACATCACGGCCATTAATCTAACAAGAACAAAAAGAAGAAAATATTCTGCTTTCATCTGCAACACAATCACCCTGGCATTTTTCTTTATGTTGCCTCCTTATACTTTGAAAAATCTCTCTGATGTGGTATAGAAGGCCATTAAATCCTCACTGTTCAAAAACTTCCTCCTGAAATTCACTGATCTTAAAAGATCTCAGCAAGCCTATCCATTTTGAAGGCAGGCATGTAATTTTAAAGAAGTTATTCTTCAAGTAACTTCCTGATGGTACTTCCTCTGCTATTTTTCAAAGTTACAGCCTGATATCTCAAGCCTGTCCCTTGGGGTGACATGCCTTCAAAGTTTTCAATCAATTATTTTAAAAAACCCTAAAAAACTTCTTTTAAAATAGTGTTCAACATAAATTCCAATACATTTGCAATAAACATAAAAAAAGGATGCTTTTTTTTCTGCCTAAATCAGTTGTTTTTCCTGCTTTCAGAAGACATTTGAAGATATGGTTTCCTACGCATTATTACTCTAAGGAATTTTTGGTGATATTTAGAGTCCGTGTTTCCACTGAGCTGGGTATGCATTATGCTAACAGGCATCTTTCCAACCTAATTACTGCTAATATTCTAATTTTGAATATTTATATAGTGCTATTAAATTATTTTCACTTTAGATGTGACCAGCTTCATAAGCCCACTGTGCAAATTTTTCCTCATCAATTCCTCACTTTTTGGCTAACGAGCCATAAGGAAACACACTCAGAGACTTCCTAGTCCTTCATTTTCCATTTGAAATTCCTTACCAACTCAACCATTCTCTCAGCTAATAGAACCTGACAGAATCAACCCACATATTTCAGCATAGACATCATTTCAACAACGCCTATTAACAATCTCCTACTATTGTGACCTAAGATAGTTTTCTCAATGACATACAGAAAATTATTTTACTATCATATTTACTCAAAGTCAATCATTAACAACAGCAGTAACAAAGTTTTACAGCTTAGTTTAAAAATACATTACCTAAATATATTTTCATAACTCCATTGCCCAGATTTACCTGGATACCTCTAAACCTTAGTGGAGGAAATCCATTCATGTTCAGGTGGAAACAGCTACAGAGTTTTGAAAAAGAACAGTTTGCACATTGAAAGAGGAATGATTTTAAAAATCAGATCCCTGTGTAACCTCATGAACTCTGACAGGATATTGATGCTCAAAGGTGTAAATACCAAGAGCATTCAGAAGCCCCACTGAGCAGATTTTCTGCTGTGTTCTTTAAGGCTGTAAAAAACCCCAAACTCAAAACTGTGAGTGCATGGAAGCCGCAGCACTCGTGCACTCCTTGCCATTTTCTCACTGCTAAGAGCACAAAACTCCAGCTCACTTTTGCATTATACTTTCTCCACATAAGTGAAACGAACTTGATTACACTGTGATTCTATTCTTATCTCCTCTTTGTCCTGAAGGATACAGACTTTGTTTCTTTTACCTTCTCAACTGGAAGTACAACCCAAGGGCTTTTCCATGATTCCATTACACTGGATTCACTCACTATTCTCTTGTCTCACCCCTCATCAACTCTGACACATTTGCATCGACACTCCTCCAGCCCCAATGCGCAAGACTACAATGGTACAACCAACAACGAAAATATTTACATGTTTGGGGCATTTGTCAGCATCTCCCAGAGTTCTTTTGTTTCACTATTTTATTTCACAGTTATTCCCATGGAAGGAAATCTTTCAAGCCAAAAAAACTGAAGCTTGTTTTATTATTCTGCAAGCAACCAAACCAGTAAGAGAAATCTGAAAGCAGATATACTACTTAGAATTGTTTTTAAGAAAATTCCCTGGACATTAAGTTAATATCCTTTGAAAAGACAGCACTTTTTGTTCCAGTACTGCATTTCTTTACCAGAAATCACCATGACATAAGCCCATTAGACAAATCCCTTGTCAGCTAAAATACACCCCAACAGATCCTCTATGAAGATACACTACCCTTTTCTAAGAAAGTATTCTCTTAAATTTAAGCTTTCCTTAAGGATATTCTCTTTTCCTAATCTGAATTAATTTACTTTTTATTGTAATTTTCTTTACAAGCCTTTAGGAATTCAGCTGCCTTTCTCCAGCTTTTATTTGTGAAAGCTTTTTTCAGAGAAAAGAGAGAATAAAGCATTAAGTTTATTTTCTGAACAGAATCTCTCACCATCTAATTATTCTCCTCCTATTCAGAGACAATGTTTTCAACTGACATTTGATTATAGTAGCCAAAGATTCTCAAGCTACTCTTCACAGAGGAGAACACCTATTCCCTATCTGCTTTCATTTTTCACATTCTCCTAAAATCCCAAAATCTGCTTTTTCAAAGTCTGTCACCCCCTTCTGCTGCTGAGGATGTTTCTCTATTTCGGTAATTTCTGATTGATATATTTACACTTTCTTATTCATTACCCATTCTAAGGTAAGTTATCTTCAAGAAGATGCAGAGGATTTTTGGAAACTACTTTCAGCACTTGGAAAAGATCTACAGAGATGCAGAGGTCCGTGGAATTATCCATGCTCACTAACCAGGCATTGGACTACTCGGCACACTACATACAAATCATTCGGACGTTTCTGCTAGAGCAGAATGACATTTATTTAGCAGGTTTTTACAGTACTTGCATATCACCAGCTCTCTAAAGACTGTTTAGACAACCTCTGGTACAATTCCAGGTATGTATTTCAGACAATTAAACAAGAGTCCTGTCTACAATAAAGAAGTGCACTGAAATCTGGAACAATGTCTCCATGTTCTCACATACTTATTTATTTACACTGCTACCGTTTCTGGCTACTAAGGGAAAATCTGTCTCTAAATGCTGCTCCAGGGATGACTGAAGATAGTTATACACAGCTTTCAACACAGCCAAAACCTGCTTCTCCTGTCTGTAAAAGCAGGATGAGTTTTTCCTGTATTCGAGAACTTATTTCAGCCATTTTAATAACTGTAAAGCTTAAAAGATAACTTGGCTACAAGCCTAATAAAAGGCATTTAAATATATATATATATATATTGCAGACGATCTAAATAAAATAATCTCTTATTTCTGAACTGCAGGCCCTTTAAACAAAGTGAAGCAGCTTTACAGTGCCAGGATCACCAAAGAATCATCTTTCCGACATGGAGAAATGACAAGTACCATTACTCTACTGAAATCAGCAGGAAAAAACATCCCACAGGATCTTAGTAACATAGTGACACTTTTACACCACGTGTGAGAAAAAGGACATACTGGCACTTTGCCATAGGAGTCACTCAAATCCAAAGAGGAATTCCACATGACAAATGACTGCCGCAGTTCATGCAGCATTCTCAGGTTTTCTGGATAGCTCACTACCAATACTCTGAGAGATCTGGGAAGATCAACAAGCCTGGGACTGCTTGTGTGATGCACTGCAATATGGCTGTGATAAGTAACATCAAGTCAGCTTTGGCAAGCTGAGAAAACATACTGAAAAAGACAATTCAGTCTAAGTCACCAGAGAAGAAGGTAAAAATTTATAAAGGATACTCAAATATCTCAGTGACAAGAAAGATTGAAAAAAAAAAAGCAGCTGAAGAGCATTTGAAAAAACTTTGTAGTGCTGGAGCTAAGTCTAGAATGGTATGAAGCAAGTAGGAAGTTGGTTGCATATAAATCCAGCCTTCACCCACGCTCTGCTGGTGAGCCAGCAGGGAGCTACCAGACTTCATGTGAAAAGCCTCAGGATGCTGCCTGCAAGGAGTACCTCTGTCAAAAGGGCCTGATTTAAATAGTGCAACAGAGCCATCAGGGCAATACCCTACAATTATTTCTAGTAAGACAGCATTTAAAATGGTGGTGATTCAGTCTGAATCAAGATTTTCTCGGGGGTTCCTTCCAGGATTTAATATCACCTACTAGAATACCAGAAATTCCTATAACACCAGTAATTCAGAAGGAAGGAAACTGCTTTTCAGCAGAAAATCTGTAGAACTCCTACATAGCTCCAGCCATCACTGATGATCTCACACACCTGTTTCACTTCTTCAGAAAACTTGCCTGCCCGGCTGGAGATAGTTAGTCCCACACACAATTCCACAATTAACAATTACCTACATGTGTTTGCATTTATGTAATTAAGAGGCATATTTTAAGAGGTTTTTTAGAAGTTCTAGGACTTTGCACAAGCAGAAGCTTTAACATCAATACACAAACAGCTTTCTATCTGTCTAGTTTTCACAGATATATTCGTTACCAAGGTACTTAGGCCACCTGTCAGAAAACAAAAAGCAGCTTTTAGAAGTTTTGACACAAACAGTGCCTCTGATGTATTAAACCAGGTCTCAGAGTGGCAACCTTCTCTGGGCCTTACTTAAATGAAGACTGCTTCCTGGTGGTTGCTTTTGAGCAGGCTCCCACAGCCAAAGGCTGCTGCACTGGTGGGAGAAGTAAGTGTTCTCTGTCTGTAAGAGCTGATTAACAGGAGTACCTGGGATTTGACACGCCTGGTTCTCTTCAGCATAACATTCATCCTTGAAGCCTGCTTTGGGGAAGCCTGGGCATCTGAGCTGAGGTCCTCAGCCTCCACCTTTTCCTTAAGATCCAAGTTAGGTTTTTGGATGCCCTAGAGAAACAGAGCACAGGACACTGTGTTGGTCACGCAGCGCTAATCATTCCACAGCCTGCGAATCATTCTGTTTGCTAAGAAACAGGACGAGTGAAATCACACAGCACTACACACACCACCTGAAAAAGAGGCAAATTAATTCATGCACCCTTCAAATAAGAAAACTGAATCCCAACTACCAGGTTATCAAGAGAAAAATACACATTTCCAATTAATTTCCAATTTCCATCTTTTGCCTTGTTTTCCTTCCCAACACAGTTGACTTCAGTCCTACAAAGAAATACCAGAAAATAACTCCACAAGGTCATGTTACAACTTCTAGCACCATTCTGTCACAGATAACTACAAGGGTGGTTCTAGCTTTGTTGGCACAGCTGGAGCTTCTAACAGCACTGACCCTATGTCCTAGTTTCACCTGGAGTAACACAGCACTCTGTGTGCCTTTTGGGTCCCCTCCTCATAGCATGAAAGACAAGCGTCTCACCATGAGGCTGACCCCGGACTGGAAGAGCTCGTAGGGATATAAGATCCGTTCATAGTGAGACTTGAGTAATGACCCCGTGCCTTTTCCTGGCAGGTAGCCAAGCCGACTCGCCACTTTAGACCATTTCTTCTCTTTGGTGACTACTTCAAAGCCTCCTTTGCTGGCAACAATCTGAAACGCATAAATAAAAAGTTACGGGTTTTGAGCTGCTCTCACCAGCTTGCATAAAGCAAGAATCATTTAAACCAACCAAATGTTAAAAGGTTCCATGAAAACTGACAGAATCCTGAAATTAGATTTTGTTTCCTGAAAAACTAGTCCTTTAATAACAAAGCACTTACTTATTCTTATTACTTCAGCTATTTAATGTGATTTTTAATTTACTAGCAAATGTAAATCACATACTGTCCTGGACAGGAAGAGTCCAACAGTTAAGATTTATGATGTGCTGGAAAAAATACAAAACCTACCATCAGAACAAACTGAAAAGTTAACTCTCACCAGACTTGTACTCTGCTGTAAAATACAGGTCTGGCCAGAAATAAAACCCATCCTAACAGATCCCAGGCACAAAGGAGTGTTGGAGCTCAGAACTCTCACAAAACCCTGAAGGGAAGAGAGACTACTATAAAAAGAGGAAAAAGTGAATTTACCTTCCAACTCAGTCCAGTTATTACACGTGACTTCAGTTGGTTTGAGACCAGTAATTCACATACAGAACTAGCACTGCTTACATCTGTATGTATACAGAATAAAAAACAAGACCATTTGCCTGCAAGCAATGATCATAACAGCACATGAGTTGCTTCCTCAGAAACATTGGCCACATTTCCACTGCCTCCATTCCTTCTACAGTTTCACTGACAAGCAGTTTAAAACACAAATGCATTATAATTTAATTTCTATTACTGTAAGACTAATCATTTTTACAGCAGTGCAGTTTTGCATTGCATTTCTTTACTAAATTTCAAGCTTAATGTTTCACACACTTTTAGAAACCTCAAGGCAAAACCATTTTGTTAATGGAGTGAAATTTACGGTTTGCTTGGGAGGCTGAGGTAAATTGAGAAGCCTGTGACAGTCAGAAGTAATTTTGTTAATTCTGGTTTCTCCTATAATCACACAGAATTACACTTAAATAAAACAATAATATTATTGGTCATTATTTTTCCTCATATTTACACAAAAGTTCTAGAAAAGTCTTTTAAAATGAAGCCATTCCTGAATTTCAACTTATCTTTAACATTTCCAGGAAAACTTGCTTTCTGAAATTATCTATGCATGAACAACAGCTGAAGAAGCCAGTAATGAACTAAATTAACTCAGAGCTGCAAATCTACAGCCAACTGAAATGCTCCAGTTCATAACAGTGATCCAGATATTTTCCAGTACCTCTCTGACATTCTGCATATCCCAGTAACCCACCACAGACACAAAAAGAAAAAAAAATACTGAAAGACATTTTATCAGCTTTTCTTTGCATTTTATCAGCCCTTCCAGACTTTCTGAAACACTTGACTTTCTTTAAAACTAAAATATACTCAGGTCTTTACATTTGTACTTACCTAAGAGAAATAAATCTTCATGGGGAATGGAAACTGATGCTCTAACCTAGAAGCACTAGAACTACCAGAACTTCGGTCTTTTCCCTGCAAGAAGAAATCTACCTATTTATATTTATTAGCAGCTAAGTTTATAATGGTACGTGTATTCTGCCAGTGCAAAACCAAATTCCAACAGAGATTTGTGCGCAACCTTTGAAAGACGTTTGGTGCGTTCACCAAATGTAACCACAGAAATATTCATTTCTAGCCAGCCTTAAGCCAAGTCTGTTTTGGAAATTAAAGTAAGTATTCCTGATGCTGACATCATAAATTCTCAAAGGTGCACGTTTATGAAAACCTCTGCTAGAAGAGAGGAAGGAGAAACTGCAACAATTCATGACAGACTTGCTGGTCGGAGCTGAACTTCACACAGGCATACAGCTGCCTTCCCCAAGAACACCTCAGTCTTCTGCAGCTCCACCACATGTAAAAAGGGAGAACTAAACATCAAGTGGCCAGCTGACATCAGGACATTCAAGCTATACAAGGTAATAAATACCTGCTGTATGGAATCCAACCAAAGGCAACTAATTTAATTATGCTGTGACATGTTTGGCATAAACATTCAAGTTAAAAATGTTTTTTCACTGTATTTTTTCCCACTTATTTAATCTCTGGATTAATGAGGTTAGCACTGTAACACAAGCCCTCCCTGTTGCTTGGTTTCTTGAGCTTGAATGAAAAATGAAACCCCTGTCTGCCTAAGGCCTACAAATACTTACCTTGCTCAGACCATAGAGATCCAGTATTTTTCTCTCGACCACAGGGATTTTTAAATTGGATCCTTGGAGTTCCCAAAATTTTGCTAACTGATCCAAGAAGTCCAGTTTCACTCTTGTCATTGCCTGAAATCGGTTAAGGTAGACAATCACATATGTTCCAAAACAAATTTCACAAAACCTTAGAGTCCTGAGAGAAGACAAGATCAGTTTTTATAGTGTTGCCATTTTCAACATGCAACTTGGCAAGGGAGATATTTCTTAGTCATGTGAAAAACCCCTAGAAACAAGAAATATTGCTAAAAAGAAAGATCTTTGCAAAAAGAAAATTGTATATGCTTTTCTCTCTGCATTTAAGACCCTATAAATTAAACTCCTACCAAATAATTTCTTGGTCTGAAACCAAAATGCATATTTATGAAATAATCAGCATTCCAGGGAAAAACACAAGAACAATTATTAAAATATTCATTGGTGGGGAGGAGGGGAATAACAAACAGTTTTTATATATGCCTTAACCACACAAAGGGCCTCCTCCCTGGAGTATTTCTGGAGTACTCAAATCACTTTCCATAAGGAGACCCATTTACAAGCCAAATGACATTTTGGTATGTGAACAAAGCAAGGCTTTGAGAAATGTTGTAAAGAAAAGGAAAAACCAGGACAGAGTGGAGCTCATACTGCTTTCAATAAAGCTCACATAGGTTTTTAAATCATAAAATTAACCATCTATAATAAGCCTATAAAAAATCATTTTAAGCCTTAAAAGGCATTATCACGACAGTATGAGGTAACCAGAGGCATCAGAACAGCAGTAAGTATTTTAAGAGGAAAAAAAATCATTGCCTGTGGAGCTCTGAAAGCTAGACACTGGCTGCTCTTACTACACACATGATACTTGGAATTCATTTTAGACATTTCCAGTCGAATGTGAAAAACTCCTGTGGTTATTTTGGGTAATAAAATAAAAACCAGATTTTCCTCAAAGACAGGGAGAGTTATTTTAAATGAACTCTGCCACTGCCAAGTATAAACACTGATGTGGTGTATGGGTTTCTAAAGTATCCCCCATCCAGAAACCTGCCAAGATGCGAATCTCAAGCAGGGAGACATCTTGCTTTCAGTGCAAACACAAAATTGTATCAACAGTGGAAACACTCACCTCCAGTTCATTCAGGCGCTGAATTCGTGGAGTGAAACGAAAACTTTGTACTTCACATGCAAATGGAGGCTGCCAGTCCTAAACAGAGACAGAAAGACATTTTATTGCTTCCAGAAACTTCTCTGAAAAATGCACAAAACCAAAGACCCTAACAATGCCTGAGTAAACAAGCTTCCAATCCTAAATTAGTTTCTCAGAACAACTGGTGATATCATTTTCCAATTTTAAGACATTTTTGTGCTTATACAACAATGTTCCTCCCACAATATTTGAGTTTGAAGAAAGATCCTCACAGATTTAGACATGTCAAAGAAAATAAGGTTCAAAGCATCTCAGCATGCATTACCGCATGCTAAGTTTAAATATGAGATACACTCTGTAGCTGGTCAGTTATTTATTTACTTTAAAAAAAAAATCCATATATCTTGCACACTGAAAAATCCTCACTGTCAGTAGCAACAAAGACTAAATCAGGCACATTATAACACATCTAACGTTTTCCTGCTTGTCTACAGTCATTTCAATACAGACAAGACCAGCAGTTGGGAGCCCAATTCTCCTAACAAAAATGGAGCCTTAATTAATGACTTTCTCAGCACCATCAGGGGTCAGTTCAACCACAAGTGCTTCCCAGCCCTGTCTCTCAAAACTGTGTTATGATGTCAAGTAATTCAGCTTTTTAGCACTTTTTACCAAAGCTTCAGTTACAGTAGATTGTCTACCTGGCAGTGACTGCAACAGAGGAAGGACACGCCATTCCAGGTGGACAAGCCACGCCAAGTATTTATTATTTGCTCTGCTGCAGCATATAAAGGCCTCAAGCACAACCTTAAAATACCTACAACTTCTAGTAACAGAAAAGAGCAATAAATCAGTCAGGTTACTATGAAGCATCTGATTTCGCAATTACTGCAGGTTGCAAATCAACCCAACGCGTGCATCCTGTGAAACCCTGCAATGCAAAGCAGCTCAGCAGTCCCGGAAAACACAAACGCACCCGACGGCGAGGAAGGTCCCAGTTATCCTCAATGAACTGCATCTGGATCAGTTTCTTGTGGCCTCTCAATCTGAGCTATTCTGGGTATTTTAGAAAGGGCAGCCCCTCGGAGGTCAAGTTTTCACTGTGTCATTAAACCAACTGAACACATTCCGGGAATCGAAACAGGCCAGGAGAGAAGGAACCATGAAATCCAATCAGCAACTCGGATATTCACGTAGTTCTCAGTTACACGCTTTCTCAGGTTTTCACCTCTCTCACTGTTTTCAAGTCTCTTATTAACAGCTGCATTTAAAGTTTATTTGTACTTTAATAACTTAGCGATGTAAGTGCCTTTTGCCAAACTGCCGGATGTCCTCTCTGTGATGACCTGCTTTGCCAGGTCACTGGGCAAGTGACCCTAAGTAACGACCAAGTCATTGGAGACATTAAGCTGCTGCCGCCTGACGAGCTGTGCACAAACCTAATTCCCGTACACGAACAGGTTGGCCATCCTTCTCTTAACAGTCTAAAAATTATGTTTATAAACAACGACCCATTATCAACAAATACCCTTCCTCCTCCCTCTTCCCCGCCCGGAGCAAACGCCCGGTTTCACCTACAAAGCCTTCCCATTTTTCACAAGACTGCTGGTGTTTCGGAAGTAAAAATAGCCTGAAGTCCCGGACACCGCCATGCACCATTCACTTCTCAGCTGCTCCAAAGCAGCCTCCACAAAGCCCCACTCGGAGATCAAAGACTCTACAGGTTCCTCGGCGTCCCTGGCACGGACACCGCGGCCTATGGAAGGCGACACACGAAACCCCGAGCGAGTGTGGAGCGCGGGGGAAGGGCCTGCCCAGCTCCCCACGTCCCCCGTTCGGCCACCGAGGGCCGAGCCGCGCTCAGACCGCCCGGCGCACCCCACGGACCCCCCGGGCGCAGCCCCGAAGGCGGGCGGTACCTTGGGGGGCCGGATCTTGCAGATGCCGGTTTTCTCGGCCAGGCCGCGGATGCGGCCGATGAAGCCGAGCGGGTCGCTGAACTCCTCCCAGCTGGGCTCGAACACGGGGCACTCGGGTGGCGGCACGAACTCGGCCGCGTAGCGCGACCCGCCGCCCCCCGCCATGGCCGCAGGGGGAGGGGGGCGCCGCCGCCGCCGGGAGCGCAGGGCGGAGAGGGGCGGCCGGGAGGCTCAGGGGCTGGGCCGGGGGCCGAGGCGCATCCCCCGGCGGCGCTGCCGGGCGGCGCGGCGGGACCTGCTGCCGAGTGCCGCTGTCGCTGTCCCAGCCGGGGCCGCTCCCCCCGCCCGAGCCCCGCTCCTCGCGTCCCGGCCCGCCGGAAGTGACGCGTCTTAGTAATCCCTCCCCGGAAGTGTGGAACGTTGCCTTCCGATCCAAAAAGTAGTTCCTCCGCCACGCTTCTCCTGGCGTGGCGGCTTCCGCGCCGCCGCTCCCGGGGACGCCCCCGCGACAGATTCCAGCGCAAACCCGCTCCGCCCGCCGCCCCTTGGGGCACTGCGCACGGCAGGAAGGGCCGGAGGCCGGGGAGGGCGGGGCCGCCGCCACTTCCGCCGCGGAGGAATGTGCGACGAAATCCAAGGCATTCACTTCCGGTTCTGCGAGGCCGCGTCGCCCATTGTCTGTGCCGGACGTCAGGAGCGCCGCCGGAGGCCACGCCCCCTCCGCCAGAGGCCACGCCACGCCCGCCCGTGCCCTCAGGAGCCGCTGGGCAGTAGCGACGGAAAGTGTCAGAATGTGCAAAAGACCCGCAGGGATCATCGAGTCCGACTGCTGGCCCTGCACAGGACCATCCCCAGGAGCCACACCATGTGCCTGGAGCGTTGTCCAAACGCTTCCCGAGCTCCGTCAGGCTGGTGCTGTGCCCAGTGCCCTGGGGAGCCTGGTCCAGTGCCCAGCCACCCTCTGGGGGAAAAACCTTCTCTGAGACCCAACCTAAACCTCCCCTGGCACAGCTTCGGGCCATTCCCTCGGGTCCTGTCATTGCTCACCAGAGAGACCTGTATCTTTTGCCTATCCATTGCAACACAGTCTTCCAAAGTAAATTGCATATTTCATTTTTTCTTTTAACAAGAACTGTGCCTTCAGTGTTTTATCAAACGCCACGTTTCACTTTATTCTTACCGATTCAAACCTTGGTGCCGATGTTCTATTTCAGCCTCAGAAAAAGTTAATTTCCTCCTCCCGTTACCAGAAGGCTTTACAAGATCTGCTGCACACGGATCAAAACATTTATCTGCATCACTTTCCTGCCAGGTTAAAGAGGTGTCACCCACATTTTACATGTGGGAAACACATCTCCAATACAAATGGCTAATTTTGACAGAAGCTATAGGTAAGAGCAAACTGATCACATAAGCATGGAGCAAATTGAGGTTATTGTGTTGTTGCTAAGTGTTCTTCCACCCCAGTAGGGGGTTGCTGACATGGATGCTTGATACTTTTATGTGAGACTATATAATCATGTGGAATACAGATGTTTCCTTACTAGCATCTGGGAATTATATATTTCTACCACCTCCTTCCACTTTTTTTGTTTTTCTGTTATTATTTGGTTGTGTCTCTCTTCTGATGAGATGTTCCAGATTACCTTTGAGGAAATACATGTGTATTGTATTCCCAAGAACAGGATCACCATGTACCCAGTTTCTAAGATAAGGAATGAGTGAGCCAGGAATACCAGAAGGAAAAATCTCTCTGCTTGAAAGGTTTGTTTTGAGAACCAGTCTTTGCTGGTTTCCCTGTAGGCTCTTCAAGGTTGTTTCGGTTTTATGTTAAGATGTTTAGGCTAGTGGAGGTCTCTGGAAGGCAATGCTGGGAATGTTACAGGTTTTCCTAACAGTAAAACCTAAATAACCCAGATATTTAGATAACTGAGGGGGCATTTTTTTTCATCTTATCAGTTCTGCAAGAGATCCTTTTTGAAAGAGAATTTTAAGCTTTTCTCTATTACCTGCTCTGGATTTGGGGCTATTGGCCTTTAAAACAACTGTCCACGTGTGCCCCATGGCAGTGTTTATTCTTCTTGGTTATCTGGAGGTATTTATCGTTTCCCTAAGAGAAAACTTCAGCCCCTCGTATAATGTATTCAGCTCCTTTATGAGCAGTGGGGAGAGCACCCAGTCTAACCACAGGGAATCGTAAATGTCCTGAGCTGGAAGGGACCGACCCACAAGGGTCATTAAGGCCAGTCCCTAACAGCAGCCTCTCTTCTGGACTTTGCCAAGAGAAATTAGCGAGCCTGCTCTTTTCTCTATTTCATAGGAAAATTGATTGCAGAAGAATCACAGAATGTTCTGGGTTGGAAGGGACCCACAAGGATCAGAGTCCGACTGCTGGCCCTGCACAGGACCATCCCCAGGAGCCACACCATGTGCCTGGAGCGTTGTCCAAACGCTTCCCGAGCTCCGTCAGGCTGGTGCTGTGCCCAGTGCCCTGGGGAGCCTGGTCCAGTGCCCAGCCACCCTCTGGGGGAAAAACCTTCTCTGAGACCCAACCTAAACCTCCCCTGGCACAGCTTCGGGCCATTCCCTCGGGTCCTGTCACCAAAAAGAGATCAGTGCCTGCCCCTCCTCTTCCCCTCACAAGGAAGCTCCAAATTGTGATGAGGAAGAACCTCATAGTTTTGTAAGTGAGCCTTTTTTTTTGTCGCATAGAAAGTCCATTTCTTTAAACAAAATGTTAAGGAAAAAAGAACCCTGGCTTATTACTGAGCAAATTGTTCTCTTTTCCAGCACACTTAATAAATTAGGAAATCGTTTGGTTGCATAAATGGCAACACTACTACTAGGTACTACTGGGAATACACGAGGGGGATGAAGAGGTTAAAGGCATTGGGATGACCTAAAGAACACAGTCAATTCAGCCAGAATTTGAGCCAGTAACTTCTTGTGGCTGCTTTCTAATGCCAGGTCATTTTCAAAGAAAAACGGGCGTTTTGCGTGGCGTTTTTTGCTGCTGTGGATAAAGGTTGCATTTATTTTCCCGCAGCCCCACCGCGGCCATCGCCAGCACGGGCTCAGCAAGCGCAGGCCCCGCGGCCCGCCCCTCACAGCCCCCGTGCCCCGGCCATGGCCGCGCACGCGCCGTGACCCCTCCGCACCCCGGGACTACAACTCCCAGACGCGCCAGCGCGGACCCGCTGCCGCCCGTGTTGCGAGCGCTGATTGGCGCAAGCACTCGGCCCCGCATGAAAGCCTGTCTGTGATTGGAGGAGGCGGCGGGGGCGGGGCGTCGCGCCGTTTAAGCCGCGGCGGGCCCAACGCGGCGGTTGTTTGGCCGTTGGGGCCGTGAAGCGGCGGCGGCGGCGGCGGCGGCGGGACCCCCAGCCCGGGACCTTTATCCCGGGGCTTTTCCAGCGGGGCTCCCGCCGGGCACCCCCATCCGCCAGCCTCCCGGGGTGCCCGAAGCCGCTCTCCCATGCTCGCGGAGATTCTGGCGCTCCGCAGGGGCACGATGAGCGCGTCGGACCGCGCTGCGGGGACCCCACGCTGCACAAGGTAGTGAGCGTGGGGGCTGCTCCTGCCGGGACACCGCGGCTCCCGGAGCCCTTTCCTTACTGCCTGGTAGACTGGCTTACCGTAGGACACCTTTCGGTCTGCTTCTCTGCCTGCTGTGCTTCCTTGTTTTTCTAGCTTTCCGTTTCTGCTGCTCTTCGCTTCAGCAGTAAAGCGCCCACCCTTGTGCCTGGGTTGCCTCTTTCCTTCTAGTGTTATTTCTCTAAGTGTATTGTTTAAGGCGTTTCTGGTCCCGCAGCAAGTTCCTGCGTGAAATACGTACACTTTTGCATATTTCATGCTTTCCTACCGTGGTGAGAGTTTTCACGGGTGTGCACTGGGGTTCTGATCCAAGCAGCTTTGGTGAGTGGCTCCATAAAGGTCACCATTGCCTCGGTGTCACCTGCCAAATCTCTATCATCAAAATTCCTGATTCTCCAGGACCAAATTCTGAACTGCGTTTTCACTAAGCAACTCTTCAGTCAAGAGGCTTCTTAGCTTCTGTTATTCATAGTATTGCTTACAAAAAAAAGTTTGTCATATGACTATAAATAATGAAAAGAATGCTTTCTAAGGTTTTTTTTTTAACTGTGCATCTCTATTTGCAAATTTGGTGCTTGTTTAAGCAGATTAAGTGTTTGAATGCACTAAATATTGTTTTGAGGAAAAATACAGTATGTAATTATACATATCCTTGATTTGATTTGCATAACATTGACTTGCTTTCCATGTAGTACTTCAACATAAGATTCAAGAACTTGGCAGCTTCTATTTCAGCATAGAGAGTGGACAATCTGTGTGGATAAGAACTTCAAGTACACCAGAAAGGAAGGCACATAGATTCCTAGACCTATACCTTAAATTTTAATGGCTGGTGCATCTGCTAGCCTGAATTATCATCTTTATTCGATGGCCTGTCTTTAGAAAGTGTTTTTCTTTCTGGGTATCGGTGACTGTCACAGATTGTTTTCCTGTTTATTTCATAGTAGCTGCTGCTTCTAATTGAACTGCAATGGACTTTTTATCCCCTGAGTTCTGTCCTTCTATTTTTTTTCTCCTCTTTTCATAATCCTCCTCCCCAAATATTTTATGAGGCTTTGCTTCCCTAACATTTATTTCTATCTTCTCCATCAGTTGGGGCCTCCTCCACAGTACCATACACCTGCAAGCTGTTCTTTACCAAAGGTCCTGCTTCTCCTAAATGCCATGTTGCTCTGTTAATACCCAGAGAACAATCAAGCTAATCTGTGTTTTAAACTGAATCTGTGTAAAAGTTTAAAATCTTTTTAGCTACTTTAGAAAGTGCTTTAATTTTCTTGTCTGAAGCTTACATGTCATCAGAGCCTGTTTCTGTCCAGGCTGCCAACCCACCGTGCCTCATCCAGATCTGCCGAGTCCCAGGCTCTGAGTCAGGACGACTTCACTTCTCTCCCGTCAATCAGCGAGCGCTTGGCCCATCTCGATCCCTCCCATGAGCTGCTGGAGTATTACCGCAAGAAGATTGCTGACTTTGATGAGGAACATGAGGAGCTGGTAAAAAGGCTGGAGAAATACAAACAAGCATATGATGAGCAGGTTAGGAAATGAGTTTTTGAGCAATGGTGGACTACACTCACAAGTTTAGTATTTTTATTAAGTTGAAAACTCAGCATAGAAGTCTTGGGATTTGCCAGTAACATGGTAGAGCTATGAAGAAACAAGTAGATTTTGGGAGTTGATGTTAAAATCTAGCTGTCTGTCCTCTGTCAAATCAAACAGAAACATGCTTGTAGGATATTCTTCTAAAGTCATTATGTCTTGGTTATATCTGCACGGTAGGAATTTTGCTTCTTTTTTTTATATTAAGGCCTGAGTTTAGATGCTCATTTTCCACGTTGTCCAGCTTCTTTCCCTTTCTTCTTGTAGTGAAGGAGTGCTCTTTTGGCCTAATTTAATAGGCTTTGACTTATGGATATAATTTGTATTTACTGCAGTGAAATTCATAAGCTTGCCCATAAGCTAGTGAGCAGAAACCTAAAAATTTGCCTTTTAAGAGGAAAAAAATCTTAGACAATATCTGTAAGATATGCAGTGCTCTGATATGAGCTATAGCATGTATCTGCCTAGCAGTCACCTTTGTAATTGTGCATGGTCCTTTGGGAACAGAACAGTCACTTCTGAGGTGATTGAGGTGCCTTCTCAAGCACTGGCCATGCTTGAAGCAGCCTGAAAGTCCTTGGGGAAATACGTACTGTCCCTCTTGGGAAAAAGAGGGGCAGGTTGCAAAATAATGCTTTTTTTCATGCAGGAATGGTTTTCTGAAAGGTTTGTTAGCTTCCCACATCAGGTGGAAAAACCTAAAACATACCAGCTAGCTGGATTTTTCTCACTGCTAAACCATACAGATATTTTAATTTTTATTCTTTGGTGATTTATTTCAAAAGTAAATGCTATTACAGAGGCTTTGCTAGGTTTTTGTTGATGTCAGACTCCCCATAACTGCTCTGACTACCAGTGTGGTAGTGCAACCACTGGAAACTGGAGACCCAATCTGAGACCTTATTTCACTATTGAGTAGTGACAGTGATTCTCAAGGCTCTGAACTCCCAGCTGAAACGTTTTACAGTATCTTTTTCCAATACTGCCCTCATCTGGTCAAATATTATAGGAGAATAAAATAATTCTTGAGCTGGCTGTTCTATGCCAGTTACAGACTCAGAGCACCAGCAGTTTGGAGTTTGTAAGTGTTGCCCAGTGCTACGTTTCATTTCAAGTACCTCATTCTCCCCACTTAGCACCAGTTGCAATGGGAAGTCCGTCACTTGGAAGAGGAGATTGCAGAGCTGCAGAAGGCTTTGAGTGATATGCAAGTGTACCTCTTCCAGGAGAAGGAGCGAGTCCTTCGTCTGTACTCGGAGAACGACCGCCTGAAACTCAGGTGGGCTGGCTTGCAGGGGGGCTGAGCCACTGGCAGCAGCAATTGGTGCGCTCTGTTCTCAGCCAGAGCTGCAATCTTCAGAGCAGCAATTATTCCACGCTTCTTAGGGTGGGCTCCTATAAAACTGTACCAGTCTTGGAGGTGCAGTGCAATCTGTTGGGCTGCTAAATGTGTTTCCACTTACTATTACTCCTGTTCTGGTAGTAGAAGGAAGAGCAGAAGTTGAACATTGGTTCAGATTTGAATTGTGCGTTACCGTCTTGAAAGTGAAATTCTGATTGAAGCTGACTCTGGTGGGTTGACCTTGGCTGGATGCCAGGTGCCCACCAAGACTTTATTACTCACCTCTGCTGGATAGGGGAGAGAAAATGCAAGGAAAGGTAAGGTGAAAATAAGGATGGAGAGCTCATTCACCAGTTACCATCGTGGGCAAAACAGACTTGACAGGGGGAAGTTATTAACAATTAAATGACCAGAGGGCTGGAGCCTCTCTCTTAGGAAGACAGGCTGAGAGATTAGAGGCTGTTCAGCCTTGAGAAGAGGAGGCTCCAGGGAGCCCTTATAGCAGCCTTCCAGCATTTAAAGGGCCTACAAGTGCTGGAGAGGGACTATTACCAGGAGCATGTAGTGACAGCATGAGGGGGATGGCTTTAACTGAAAGAGGGCAGGTTTAGATCAGTTGTTGGCAGGAAATTCTTCACTATGAGGATGGTGAGGCACTGGAACAGGTTGCCCAAAGAAACTGTGGATGCCCCATCCCTGGAAGTGTTCAAGGCCAGGTTGGATGGGTCTCTGAGAAACCTGGTCTTAGTGGAAGGTTCCCTGCCTGTGGCAAGGGGACTGAAACTAGGTGATCTCTAAGGTCCCTTCCAACCCAAATCATCCTATGAAATCAGAGTAGGACAATGAGAAATAAAACCAGATCTTAAAATACCTTCCCCTCACACCTCTCTTCTCCCAGCTCAGCTTCATTCATGAATCTTCTACCTCCTCCTCCTCCTGAGGAGCACAAGGGGACAGGGAATGGGGGTTGTGGTCAATTCATTAGATATTCTCTGCTGCTTCTTCCTCCTCACTCTCTTTCTGTGCTCCAGCATGAAGTTTTCTGTTAAAGATTTAAGAACTTAACTCAAAACATGTGTTGGTGTGCTTTGGCACTTCTCAGGGGTGTGATAAAAAGTCTGATACAGCCCTTAATGTAGTTTGCTTTAAAAACAATGAACACTTAGAATCTTAATGGATTTTAGGTAGGTCATAACTCTCAATGCAAATTCTTTCCACCATGTGCTATTGTATCAGCGTACATAGTACTGTCATACTTGAAAAGAGAAATGCTCTCCAATCCCAGCAGAATTGGTGGCTTTCTTGTGTTGGCAACATCAGGAATGTCTGAGAGCTTGTTTTTAAAGCAATATTCTCAGGAACTGCAACAGGTTGGAAATCTTGCAAGCATCAACAAGTAAAATAAAAGGACAGTGTGTCAAAATGTTGTGATGTATTTAAAAAAAAATGTGCTGACCAGTTCCTTTGAATTCCAGGGAACTGGAGGACAGAAAAAGAATCCAACAACTCCTGGCTTTACTGGGAACAGATGATGGAGAAGTTACATATTTTCATAAGGAGCCTCCACATAAGGCAAGTTCCATTTTTCTGTAGATCTCCTCTTTGGGTTGTAACGTGAGTATCTGTATCCCAGAGTCTGACCACAGACCAGATCTGTCCCACAAGTCAAAGGTTGCTAAATGAGCCCAAAGCAGGAGGGATCTGTCGCAACACTGGGCTTTAGTATAAATGCTGAAAGGTAAGTAGGAACAAGCACACTGAAAGTAGGTCCTCTTAGCATCAGCCTCCTCCTACCTTCAAAACATACCTCCAGGTCAGCCTCTAAAATGTCAGATGGGAGTCTGAAGTCATCTGGCAAATGGTTGTCAAGAAGATGGCAAGAATACCACAAAAAGGGGGGCGAGGGGAAGTGCAGAAAATGACCAGGCACAGTGTTTGAAGATCAGCTATCTCAGAATGCCTGTCTCTTACAGCTTCAGTAAAGAAGAATATGTCAAGGTTGCTGCAGCAGTTTCCTGGGCTGAAGACGGCTGAAGAAGCATCCTCTCTAGGCAACATTTTGTTGTGTATTTCAGAAATGGTGTTGAATTGTTTAAATGGCAGTGCATATGATGTGCAGTGTAGTTGAACCTACTCAAGGAAGTCATGAGTCATTCAGAAATACAGAGACTATGATGGGAATATAGGATTTATTTTGGAATAAGGTGCAGAAAAAGGCTGAAATATGCTGCATTGTTCATGGTTGCTCTGCACTGCTTAAGCACTTCAAAAATCATGCAGAAGCTTTAAAATTCCTGGTTTAGGGTAGCTCTAAAATTAGGCCTATTATGTAATATCAACCTAAAGATAAGCATTGGGGTTTATAACCTGCTCTTTCATGGCCTCCTTTTTTTTTTTAGGTGGGTTTCAGTTCAACAGTTGAGCTTCAGTATTTTTATCACTTAGCATTTGTGTCAGGCTTGTTCAGTATCTTGAGTGAATGTGCTGACAAATTAAGCTTCATGTTTCTCTGTCTTGCTGAGACAAGTAGTAGCATAAAAGAAGGAAATAACATCATCTTCACCACCTTCTCTCTGTTCCCAAAATACTTTTTCCTGCTGAGGGTGCTGATTTTCATCCTAATGAAGCCATCAAAGTCAGAATTACTTCCCACTTTTTCTGGTGAAAATAATAGGGGCAGTAATGGCAAAACTCAACCATGATAAAAGAAACTTTTCGTCATGGGCATTACACTTGTGAATGTCTTCCTTGTCTTGTGGTAGAAGTAAGGTAATGCTGTTCTTTTGGATATCTCGTTTTAACCTTTTAAGATTTGTTCTTGACCACTGCACCTGTGGGGAAGTCAGATGCTCAGTGCAGATGTCTTGTTTCTGTAGGTTACTGTTCCACAAAGGCCAGCAGAGACCCAGGAACAAGATGATGCTTCTAATGCAGGTACCACACCAAGCTGAGTAACAGCAGCTCAGCGCTTTTCTTTGTGTGTGTCTGTCTCCTGTATGCCAAAGTAATTCCTGTCTGGGAATGCTTTGGTAAATCTCCATTAAGTGCCCTAAATATGTCCATACATATCCATGCAGTACTCCTGGCTTCCCTCCAACATCCTTTAAAATTACCTTAGCTGGCTCTCGGGTCCCTGATGTGCTCAGCTGAGGAAGAGGCTGTATGACTGTTCTGGAACTGTGCAGGTACCAGCTGGCCAAGCACCTTTGCCACAGCCATTCCAAGCTGTGAGGTTCTGCTTGCCTTTAGTGTAGACTGTTGTGTGGGTCCATATGCCTACATACTCATTTTCTCTTTTGAAATAATTGTCTCATCAAATCGACTGAAATTAGCCAACAAGCTCAAAACTCATTCAAGCCCTGATGTTTGTGCAGCTGTGACATCTGCCTATTCATCAGTTATTTTAAGAAAATGTGTCAAGTTTTCTTTCTATATATGCCAACAAAATTAGGAGGTTGCCTAAATATTGCAATATGATAGAGGGGATAAAGGTATGTGATCACCCTAAGCTGTAGAATTCTTTTCTTTCAGCTAACCCTTCTAGAAGTAATTGTGACTGTAGCAGTGGCAACCTTTTTGCTGTTCCTGTAGGCTCACCAGAACACACAGAATGTCATTCTTGGAAAGGTACTGCAAGTACATTGGAAAACCTTTTCCTACTTTTGTTAAATTTCTTCAGTAGGTATGGAGAGGAATACTTCAAAACCAACAGCAAAAGGAGAGAAACCAGAAAGTCCTGAGAGATATAAAAGAGATGATGAAACACTTCTACTACAGGTAAAAACATTTTCTAACTGATGGACGTAATTGCTGGCTTGCAGAAAATTATGATGAAAAAGTATGCCATCTGCTTAGATAAGATGTAGATGTACCAGTTTTATAAATCCCTGCATCTTACTATGGATTCACACTTTGTCAGTTTACGTATCTGTTTCATTGTTGTGAATGTAAATGTAAGAACTGATTCTGGAAGCTTTATGTAAGCAGATGTTCCACTAATGTCAACTGCAATATGTTGTCCTTAAGTATAGAATATGTAATTGATGATATCTCTCATAATTTGATAGCAGATATGAATTTACATTAAACCCACTGAAGATGTGCAGGGTTGGGAGTTTCATGGTAGTTTGACAAAAGCAATGTGTTTGAGACAGTATTAGGCAGCCCCCATAAGATGCACTGATACAATGAAATGTTCCTTTTTCTAGACTTCCGTCGAAGTTTAGGTATAGGTAGCATGACAGAAAGAAAGATAAAATGTGCAGAATCATGAGCTGGGGAAGATGGCAGAAGCTGCATGTAAAGTATGAGTGAGCAAGGATGAATCAAGAAAAGCAAATAATAGACAAACTTGTACAGCAGATACAAGTTTGGTGGTGGTGGTTTTTATTATTATTATTTGTTCAAGAAAAGGTACGAAAGTCTCTGCACATTCCACAGGATTTGTTAGATGTGTGCAATTTAAATCTTAACAATATCTTCAATCTATTGTTGCTGCTCATGGTATGCCTCTCTTGCCTATAGCATGATTTATTAAAAAATGTTTTAGTTGTTTGAATACTTAGCATTAAAACAAAACCAAAAGATTGAGAAATTAGAACTGCCAAAGGTATTATCAGGTACAGTTTTTGATCTGAATCTTGGAATTTAAAGAGACTTGCAAGGGCAGGAGCAGAGCTGGTGTGAGGTCTTGTTCAGTAATGTCTTTGTTTGCTTATTCAGGTGAAGGCCCTGCAAGCTCAGATAGAAGAACAGACACAATTAGCCAAGGACCAGGTCGAGGCACTACTCGAGGACAGGCGGATTCAGATGGAGGAGGCTGAGGTCCGGCATCGGAGGGACCAGGAGAAGATAAAAACTGTAACAGAAAAGTGAGTGTTAGAGAATGATCATGATGTAGTCATGAGATAAGAGAGGGAGCAATAGAAATGTTATGACTTTCAGTGTGTTGCTTCCTGCAACAGGCAGAAAAGCAAATTATGCAGCCATCTGGTAGTGTGTGTGGAAGATGAGTGGGATAATCTGCATATTAAAAACCCTCTTTCACACACTGGAAGAACAGCACTTCTTTCATTACATGGGTGAAACTCACATTTAGATCACCTATCTTCTCCTCTGGTTCTTCCAACTTGCAGTGATGACTGAAATTAAGGTTAGGCACTAGGAAAGAAGTTAACTCCACTGGGATCCCTTTTTGCAGGCTCCATAAGACCCAAAATCTCTTATATGAGAGTACCCGTGACTTTCTCCAGCTCAAGTTTGATGCCAGAGCCAATGAGAAAGCGTGGATGGCAGAGAAGGACAGTCTGTTGAGGAAACTTCGCAAAGATCTGGATCATCTTGTTTTCAGCACAGAATCAGGAAAAATGAGGCAGAGAGAGCTGAAGAAGATGATTCAAGAAGATGATGGAACTTCAAAACTCCACAGCAGAGAAATAAAGGTAATTTTTTTTGTCTTTGACAGAGGCTCTTAAACAGTTATTGACTAGAACGTTGCAAGCACCTTGGCCTTTGCACAATAGGCAGTCACTAGCAGCAGTTTCAAAGCTGTACTGGATTGCCTTAAGTGACATTGTTGTTGGCACTAATCTAAATAAAAAACCACTCCTGCTTTGAAATCAGCATCACTTTCAAATTTCAGATAAAAT
Source organism: Corvus hawaiiensis (assembly GCF_020740725.1). NCBI lineage: Eukaryota > Metazoa > Chordata > Aves > Passeriformes > Corvidae > Corvus > Corvus hawaiiensis. Next base: position 525,026 of record NC_063216.1, read on the forward strand.
ATATAGTTAGGATTTATGGTAGCATGTCACTGTCAGTTTCTTTCATGTCCAGAAAAAATCTCTCATTCTGTAAGCCATGTGGTAAGTGGGGCCAATGGTTTTTAACCTGCTGATTGCACGTGGCTCTCTGTTCCTGTAAGTGCTCAGAGCTAGTGGTCTTAGAATGCTGTGTCTGGATCTTCCTTGCTGCTGTCAGGGGAGAAGGAGTCCTCTCAATTGATGCCTTCCAGCTCTTCTCTAGGAGTCTGAATTTTTCTTCCACTATACTTCCAGTGAGAAGTTGGGAGGTAGGAATAAGAATTGGAAAGTAAACAGGCAATAGGGAATTGTTTTCATCTACCACTGGATGCAGGTGCCTCTGAAATGCAGTACTGGCAAGCAGCTGTGAAAGGGGAGTTACAGCATTAGCTGAATGTTACTTTTAATGATGAGCAGTCATACGAAACTGGTAACTTAATTCAAAGGTTTTGGTAATGGAACTGATGTTAGACTATTGTCTTCACATACTTATTAGCTGTAGTTCCAGTTGTTAATTTTTATTTTCCTGTCATATTGGCAATGTTATCACACTGCTTTTCCAGAGCAGAGGAAGTTTTTTAATCACAATCTTGAGTTGATTCTTCCTGTTCCTCCTATGTCCTAGTTACTGCAAGACAAGCTAATGCAGGAAAAGCACCTGTCACACATGTACAGAGAGCAGTGTGTCTCCCTGGAGGGAGAGGTGGCTAGGATCCGTGAGGAGAGAGATGCTGGCAAAGAACTCTTTAAGGTAATTAGTCTGTAAGCATCTGCTAGCTGTGTGGAGATCTTGCAGCCTTTATTTTGTATTGCCTACTGAGTTCTCATCTCCATAGGAACGCTCAGAAAAGATGGGGAAGCGCCTGAAACTGATGACTCAGCGATGTGAGACCTTGGAAAAACGTCGTAGTATGGAAGTAGAGGGCTTCAAGAATGACATTAAACAGCTTCAGCAGAAGCTGAAAGATGTAGAGAAGCAGTTCTATAAGGTAACAGCTAAGCATTTCTGAGGCAGACTATTATGGGCTTATCCTATGGAGGTGTATTCTCAGTATTTAAAGTGGTATTTCCCCTGGAGTTAAGGAAATAATTCCTTTTCTAAGTGCTCCTTTAAATATCAATATCTGACAAAACCTGCCTCCTATGTATTTTACAAAGCAAAAAGATTTGTCTTTGTTTATCAATTAGGCATCAAGCTTACCAGGAACTGTCCTGGCTACACATTAGCTGTGTATTTTTGTTTCCACTCTCAAGTTCTAATGTGATACCTGTAGCTTACTTAACTGTCTCAAAATTGCAAGGCAGTAGTTTGATTCAGAAATTTATCCTGCAAAGAAAGTAATTATTTATTTTCTTTGTGGGAGCCATAGTGTTTGGTTCTGTTCCAGTAAGAGGTAGATCATTGACTTACGAATTGTGAATATTCTATTTATTACTGTGTCGATATGTCATTTGTAACTTTGCAAAAATCGCTGCAGAAGCAATGGCTGGAAGTTGAAGCTGTGTTCTCTGTATAGCTTCCAGATGTGTAGATGAACATCAGAACAGCTTAGAAGGGAAGCCACAGCCTTGATGTTGCGTGGAGTTGAGGATGAGACATTTATCTATAATATGCCTGAGAGGATGATCTTGGCATAGCTTAGACTCTCCTTCAGGAGCCTGGCAGTGCTACTGATTCATTCATTTCCTGTACTTTTGGTGCATAGTTCAGTTTACTCAGACTAATGCATTTATTTTGATTAAAGGTTTCAATTTATATATATATATTTTTTTTAATGGCCTGTGGGTTTTTAAACTTTATTCTTTAAGGACTAACAGCATAATTCAAAAGGGGGGAAAGTGTGTATTATACCTTTACTGTAGACTTGTATGTTTTATATCTGTGGGTGTGCTCTTAATTGTGCTCTCAATTTCTTAACACTGTTAACCACAAGAGGGCAGGGGAACAAAATACTTGCACGAAGTCTCCAGAGTGATCATTAAATCCTTCTTATCACTCGAGGTCAAAATGACTACTGATGACTAAATTTCCTGATTTGCATATTAAAATCTTTGACCAAGAACTACATGATGACAATAAGAAACCATAATGGGTGAGGAGAATAGAGGGATTTTAGGGTAGCTCCTAATGCTGTGCCCTTGAAAGTGACTGGGCTGGCATGCTATTCAGTTGCAGGGTGACAGGAAATGGCAGCCCTGGCCAGCTTGCCATCAGGAATTCTGATTATCCAGCAGCCTTTGTTCAGCTCAGTACAGGCCATGTGGCACTGCCTGAGTTAAGGCATTGTACTTGAATTGCTCTTGAATCCTGTGCAGTTCAGAGGGCAGCAGGTCAGCCACAGCAGTTAGAACACCTAGTTTTAATAGCACAAGATGATAAAATGTCATCTCCTGAGGTACTTAGAACTACATAAGAGTTACTTGATAAATACTTTACCTTGCCCCTTTTTGTGGGTCTCTAACTAATAGAGGAACCAGAAAGGAGTCAACAGGCTATGAGTCAACTTGGTTATATTCTATTAAGATTTCTTCCTTGCCAGTAATATAACACAACAACATAATGTTATGAAAGGTTTGTTCTTTTTTGGTTCTGGATCACCTTTCTATTGGTGATGTGCATTATCCTAGTGCTATTAACTTACACATTCTCTTTGCTGGCTAGAAAGGGTCTCCTTTAGAGCTCTCTCCCTCATATACTTATCATAATACTCCCTAAGTTGTATTCTGTACAACTTTGTTTTTCCTAATCTTTTTTTCTTTTTGTTTTTAGGTGGCTCAGAATTTGGGACCAGACCAGGATCTTGCAATTCTGCGTGAGGTCCGCCAAGGAAACAAACTAACACGTAAAATTCAGGGAGAACTAAAAGACTTAAAAGCAAAAATCTATAGCTTAGAGGATGAACTACGGCTCTGCTGAAGCTGAATTATTAGCTGGCATCCTAATTTTAGGAATGGGACATTGCTAGACTTGAATAGTCATATGCAAGAACAGCTCCTGCTTGTTTGTTTCCTGGCATCCATTGACAGAAGGTTTGAGGAAATCTGCAGTTAATGTCATAAGTGTGTACATGAGCCATTCCTAGTGTACCAGATTATATTGCTGCTTGAGCTGAGAGATGGCACCTGATAAAACTGACTTTAAAAGTGCATGATGACTGATATATCAGGAGTGTGTCTATGACTATATCTTCATATCTGTGGAAGGGATCAGTGTATAGTGTCTTTTGTCTTTATTTGGAGCATATTATAAACCACATATATGGTTATAATGAAATTAATAATCATAGAAGGATCTAGTTCAAGGTCTGAATTTTGGATGGCATTTTCCTATGTGAGAAGCAGCTTTTAAAATAGTTTATATGATTACTGTTTTGGTGCTTAGCACCTCAGGATGTAACTGGAAATTCTCATATGGAAAGTCTGTACTAAAATGTCTTACATTTGACTCCTGGACAGCATATTTTAAAATTACTCCTGGACAGTATTTTAAAATTACTCCCCTTTTCTTGGTTTTAACCTAATTGGAACAAGCCTATCTGGTTTAATACGGTGGGGAAAGATAACCCATTCTAGAACTCATCTGCAAGGATGAGCAACATCTACACGTGTTCTGAATGCTTCGTGGGGAGGAAGCCTGAAATTCAGTTTCTCTTCCCCTTCCTCCCAGTTTTTTTAACACACAAAGGAAGCCCATAATAAAAGGGATCTAGTATCTTCCTTAACCACCTTATTATCTGTCTTTGTAGCTCTTAACAAGGTCATGGTTATGTGCAGAGAAATCATGGTCGGCTTTTGCTACAGCAGTTGTTGCTGCTGAACAAACTGGGGTGGAAGAGCAGGTGCTCAGTTGCTACATGAGAACTACAACTGTAGCTATATAATGATTCTCTAGTCATGTGGTGATTGTCTTCCTACCAGACATCACAGCATCACTGTTATAGAAAACAGGTGAAATCATGAGAAGGGTTACAACATGGCTTCAGCCCAGTTTGTAATTGCAGGTATTCATGCTTCTACTGTAGCATCAGCAAATCTTGTCCACCTTGCAGCCTGAGAGCAGATCCTTAGTGGAAAATGGATTTCAGTGCCTCTGTCTCTTACTTTACCTTTCTTTACTGTGTTTCTGGAGTATACACCATACAGGCTACTAGCACTTCCTTTCTCTTTGAGAAGAACTTAGTGTGGGAAAGCAGGCAATTTCTTTTGTGTGTGGAAGTGGCCGTGCAGATTCTCATTTAGTGTTTCATAGTAGATATGGAGAAGATGGTTGTTTTTGTGCTGTGAAGATTTGGAGAAGGAAGAACTGTTTTTATAGTGTGAGCTAAAGCAATGCAGGAGGGGAAATTCCCTTAAGACATCCATACCCACTTCAGTTGTCTTAACCTTTTTGTGACAAACTAGCTGTCCCTTATGGTCCTGTACTGTGGCTTTTATTCTGTATGTGTTCTTGAGGGCAATTGATCACAGACTTCAGTGTGAATGGCTGACAGTCTGTACCTGGCTGCTCAACTACACTGCAGCTTGCAAGGGGCTGTTTTAAAGGATGTTGCACTGATCAGCTGAGCTGAAAATGCTGAACTGTTCAGAAACTGGTTCATGAACAACTTGGATGCCGATGCGATGTGGACAGTTAAGGAAGGCTATTTAATGCTATCCATCATTTTGTCTCACTCTGTCCTAGCTGACTGGTACTTTCTTAGAGAAATCAAGCTAATTAAAGTGAGTTTGTAAGTGAAATAACGTACTACTGGTTTGATGATAAGATATCAAAGTTATCATAGGGCCTAAAAGGCTGCTTCTGAAAATTGCTATGTAATGAAGCCTTAGCCACTCATTCAGCAGGATCCATCTACTTAAATTCAGCTGATAGGAACCTAGCAAAAAGGTCTCTTGAACCTATGGAATCCTGTTTATTTTCAACTCTTCCAAGCTAAAGAATTGCCTGTGAGATGACATCTTCCTCACTTGAAAGCCATGAAGTGTATCTGGATAAAGACTTCAAGCTTTGACATTCAGGTTTGTAAGACTGGGAGGAAGTACTGGGGGAAGAAGGATGTAAATGTTTAATTTCCTGTCTTCCTTACCAATATTCTTTAATACTTGAAAGACTGAAAAAAATAAAATGACAACATTCCTGATCTGCTAGTGTATCGAAATCAAAGTACAGTTTGAACATGATTCTTATTATGTCACTAGGCTATGAACACTTCCTATGTGAGGGGGCTGGGAGGGAAATTATGGTATTGTTACTCTGGAAATCCGTTTTGTTTGGAAGCTTGAATATTTGTCCAAGTGCAGGAAGTGCAAAGTATTGTACATGCTCTTTCTGTGTGACATCACGTGATCGTGTGAAATGTTGCCAAAACAAATGGGGACCTTCATGCCAAGAACTGCTTTAAAGAGCCAAGTGCTTCCCACCACTGACAACTACCCTTTAAAATGTCAACAAAGCGTTATTTGCATTTTCAAAAGGGTTTCCTGGGAGAAGTTCCACTACCTTAATTGCTGACTTTTTTCCCACAATTTTTGGGTAGAAATCAAAAAATAGCATTTACTCCAAAGATTGATTAGCTTTTTTGCTAATTGAAGTTAGTAATGTGACTTTTATCATTTCAATACAGGTAATGCCAGGTTTTGAGTGTAGGAGCATAGAATTTGAAAGACTTGCAAAATGTCTGCTTCTAAGACTAGAGATGCTATAGTACAGGATTAAAGGCTAGAACTGGACAAATGTTATTATTGTGAGCCAAGATACTGAAATATCTCTTGCATAGCTAGGAGAAAAATGAGGAGCAGGGGAAACCTTATTGTTGTGTAGCTTTATTTAAGTAAAGGAGTGCCTACTTTTCAGAAGGAATGTGGAAATATTGCTTAAGGCCCAGAACCACAGATGATTCAGAGGAAGAGAAAAGGTTGTGCAAGAGCTCATTTTGTCTTGCATTAAGAAGACTGATTAATATGTGTCTCTTGAAGACAAAAAAACAACCTACCAAAGGCCTCTCTATCCTAGCAGGGCAATGCTGAGCAACAACAAGTAGCTTGAACCTGAAGTTAATTTAAAAAGGCATACATTTTTAACAGGAAGACTGTGCTTTTTTTCTTACTGTAACAAACTAGGTGTGGAGGTAACAAATTCTCCATCTTTATCTTCAAAGCAAAAAATGATTTCACCTTTGGAGAAGGTAGCTTGTTTTAATAAGGTACTGGGTTTGACCCATTAGAACTTAATGAAGTATAATGACTTGAGCTAACAGGAAATCATTTAGTGGTTCCTTCTGGCTTTAACCTTATGATGTATTTATATGCAGTATTTGTAGGAGTTTTTTAGTTTTCATGCAGTTGCTTTAATTATAGGGACGTGCTGTGTCAGCTAACCCTACACAGCAAGGTTACACAAGGTAAAACAAAACCAAACCAAAATTTAAAAAAATCCCTCATGATCTTCCTGTATCACAATCTGCAGTAATTTCCAAGTGAATTGATGCTGTGACTGCACTCAGGCACATCAGCAGTTCTCCTAGGTGTTAGAATAAGTCCAAGCAGTAATATAGTATATGCTTGTATGCAGTGGCTATATTTAAATTGCTTATGTAAATAGGATTATCAGTTCAGAAACACATACATTTTACCACTGTGGATGGACTCTCTGGGCAGCCTGATATTCTGGAATTGAAATGTTTCTATGTAGGCCAGTAATTCTTTGATAATCAGATAGTATTTTTGAGACTAGCTGGGAGCAACATGCCTGTGTACTTTGTTCTGGTAGATTTGTTCATACTCATGAAAAGTGATGTTGGTCAGACTTTTAATCAAAGTTCACAAACACATGTAATTTGGTGTACTAGAATGTGTTTGTGCCTGCTCAGTCAAAATCCTAATAAAGGTGTCCTGTTTGTCCCTATTCAAAGTGGCATCATAGGTCATTAGTAGGTAAGGGACATTTTAAGAATTTTCTTTCTAATTTTTCTGCAATAATTTGCTTTTCTGTTTTCAAGTTGCTTTAAATTGTAAGAAGGTATCCCCTTTACTCCCTAAAGAGTTTTTGTTAAATTTTCAAGTCTAGCTGTAGAAGTATACACATTTTTTAGCCTACGGATTGGGATTATGCACCAGAACATTCTTGGACGCAGTGTGGAAAGTGTGAGTGGTGGGAGCTGCAGTGATTCCTTTTGACTGCTGTCTTCAAAAGGTTTTAGACAAAAAGAGCCAAGTTTGTTTGCATTCTGAGGTTGCATCAAAAGTTAAGGACTTTCTGTCCAAAACAGGCCATCAGAGGTAAGCAGTGTTTAACCCACAGGCAGGAAACATTTCTGCTATGACTGAAGTATTTGAGAAGAGTGTGGTGGACTTCTGGTATTTCCCATTTAGCACCAAATGAACTGTTGGAGAAAGGGCATCTTTGAATATAGGGTAGAGTGGCTGCCTGTCAAGAAAGCTCCAGAAATACAGCTTGAAAAACAGAGCTCTCAAAAGGGTTGACTGTTCACTTACCCTGACTAAATTGCATATTCTAAGAATTGCAATGCTGTTGGACTTGGGACAGATCTGTAAATACAGATTATTTGGGTTTATTCAGAAAACCCAGAAAGGCTTTTAACACAGAAGTGCTTCAATGTTAAAGCAAGACAATTATTAACTGCACAGGCATGAAGGGATTCACTCTTGAAATGGGTTCAATTTTAATAAAAAGCTCAGGATTTACTCTGGTGAAGCATGTCTGGGATGTGCTGAATGCGCCTGTATTGATTCAGAGATCAAATTGCTTTTCTTTTACTGTAAACATTTATCTCAGTATAGAGTCACTTCTAAACCAGTACAGCAGTTTTTCCTTTTCAGGCCTAGCTTGGGTGGACAGATGTCTGCAGGGAATGCTGCTCATCTTTGTGTTCTGTAACGTCTCTGATGACTATAATGCGTCTTTGGGACTTCTTGAAAAGTAAGGATGATGAGCACAGTCACTTAAAATATAAACCAAGTATTACGTTTAAGACAGGGAAAGGAGAAATTTAGGCAAGACTAGATTTAAAACATGGATTTCCAAAATTATCAAATACATACATACATCTTTCATTATGGTAAATATCTAAAGCCTGCAAAGTGTCTTGAAAGTGTGCAGTAAAAGGAAGTCTCAAACTGCAGCTCAGCCGTGCCATACAAACATTGGCAGTGTAACTATTGGTAAAATATGACTGTGTTAGCCCAACCCCCTGTATCAACACAACTGAATCAGGCAAGGAGGTCCTGTTGCAGGTAGGTTGTTAATTGTGGGGCCACACTGATTCCCTTGCAGCAATGTTCAACTGCAGCGTTGACAGGGATTTTCCTGGGAATGCTCCACCAGTAATGCCTTTTAGAGCCCAATCAAATCCTGAGGAGCTGAAAAGAGAAATAATGGGGAACCGTGCTTTCAGAAACTGCCTTTTCCTCTTAGAAACACTTCTGCCTTTGAGCCATTTTGATGAAAAATGTTGAGATGAAGTCATTTGTGCTTCAGAGCATAGCTGAGGTCAGGAAGAGGGGTATGGAGCCACCAGGGTGGTGAAGTCTAGGGACAGTTGGGTCTCTTTGGTGTGGAACTTGTAATTAGTGTTGAAAATTGCACAAGAAGAAAGAAGGGAAGGAGCAAGTGGCAGATAATTGAATCTTTGGGGAGCCTACAGAGAAACTGTTGGCATGGAGCTAAAAGTGATTTACAGAACAGACAAATACTTGTTAGATAACTAGAAGCAAAAATATAACAAGAGGCAGAGAGATGCACAGAGATGGATCTAGAGAGGGGAGCCAGGAGGAATGGGAGATGTGTGTTAAGTGCTGCACTTGTGTCAAAGGCTGCTTTTATCCTGAGGAAACATAGCCAAAATAGAAAACAAGCAGCAGCTCAAACAAAGCCAAAAAATACTCCAGTTGGCTCTTCTGGCAAAGAGTCAGTTTCTTTGAAGTGGGTATTCAGGGTGGGCTGGGAGATGTGTCCTGAAGCCAGCAGCAATGTCCAACATTGAAGGCTGGTCCATCAGGCAGTCAGCAGTGCCAGCTCCCTGTCTGAGTCATCTCCACACCCCACGGGCCCTATTCCTGCACCCCCACCTCCAGCTCACCTGCTGTTCCTCTCCCTGAAGGGGCAACCCCAGCATCTGCTGCCATACTGCACACAGTGAGGGTGAGAGGTGGAAGTCTGGGCATGCACTTGTGTGACTTGGGATGCTTGAGAATTCGGGAATATAAGACTGCAAGTAGACTTGAGATAAAAACAGTTAAGTGAGGTGGTTTTAAACATCACTGCCAGAATTTTATTCCTGGACATCTGTTCTTTCTGCAATGAATCAGTGGTCCAAAATAAATTATTTTAAGTACAGTGCAGAGCTAGTCAAATTTATGACTTCACTCTTTATTACACATTCAGATTAGTTTTGTTCCTTAATACTGTTCTGCTGTAACTATATTGTAACAGATAGCACCATGCCATAGTTATTTCCTTAAGCTTTTTCTCCAGAGACAAGAGCTTTTCTGCACTACAGCACAGTTCTATCAGGAAAAAGTTTGTTTCTTTAGAAGTTGACAATGCTACTGTTAGTCTTTACTTTCACTTTTCCCTTTCCTCTATTTTAGTACAATGTTCACTAGAGAAAAATGTGATTACTTATTTTAATATGCAGCAAAGTGCAGTTGTTATTTTTCAAGCATAAGGTTGTTCATTAAAGAAATGCAGATAACTTTCTGCTAAGAATACATCATTCAATTCTCATTCTTTAAATGGTAAACAAAGTTTCATTTAGATCTGTATTTATTACACACTTCTCTTAGTATTTTCTGCCTTTTTTGGAACAAATATAAAAACTTGGTTTATTTTTCTCATGCTGGATAAACCCCAGACCAACATACTCTTAACCAAAAAACTCTTAACAGTGTTGTGTTCTCATGAGTAGTCCCTGCCTTGCAATGATTAAGCTGCCCACAGCTTCCCATTTTTAGTTGTGTGGGTACTGGTGGTGTCTGGCTATTGGCAGCTCTTTCTGTTTGCACTGGAGGAATTATTCCCCATTATTGAGGCTCAGATGATGGATGTGCATCTGCGGCCTCAAAGGAGGTAGGAAGGAGGAACGCAAGCATTGCATCCTCAAAAGCTGCACAATGGCCCTTGTCCCTGGGAGGCTGGGGAAGTCCAAGGACAGAGCCACTCCCCAGGCTCCCCCACCATGGGGTTTGCTTCCGACTTGAGAAGCACCTCTTTCCAGCTCTGCAGTGGGGTATAAACCCTCTGGATGTGCTTCCCTTAACAAGAGAAACCTCCCCAACACACAGCTTTGTGAGACATTCCTATAAAGGAAGCTCTCATCCCTTGGTCCATCCCAGCTGTGTGACAGGTAACAGCAGCATCTCTTGGTGCTGCCTGGATGCTGGGAATGTGCTGTTCAGCACTTGATGCCCGGGACTACGGATGCTGCTCCAGCTCCCCAACCAGTGCCAGCACTCTGCCAGTGTCAGCCTGTCCCTGCTGGGACTCACACCACTGTTCTGTCTCCTCAATGCCATTTTAAAGGCCTTTGGCACATTTTTTAAGCTAAAGAACAGCAAGTGTCCTTTTGTGCAGCCTCACATGTAAGAGTTTATCATCATTTCATTAATTTTAAAAATCACTTCAGCCTGAGGGTTTCTGTTCATGGTCCCACACAGCACAGGAGCTGCATCTGTGCAGGAGCAGAGCTGTGAAGGGGAACAGCTGCCACCACTGACCCAACTCCCATCACACATTTTTGGAAAGGGGTAACTCTGGACTAGCTCCCCAGCTGGATACATGACGTACATCCCGGATGTTATCTCCCATTTTCCTTCACCGAGGAGGAATCCAGTCTGCAGCCTCCAGGACAGCTTGGTGATGTGAATGAAACCAACAGCATGGGAAGGACTCTCAGAAATCACTTCAAAAGTGTGCTGGAGGTGTATAATGAGGCAGTAATTTCACCCAGGGAGCGTCCTGGTCTTCTGAGCAGGCTCTGACATTCTCCCGCTGAGGGGTCTGAACGTGTAACATCGCATCTGCTCTGCTGCTTCAGAAAGCAGGTTTGGAGGCTTCACCAGCTCTCTTCCTCCTCACCGAGCAACGCACTTCCAACTACATACAGCTGTTGCACCGGGTGAAAGACACTTTAAAATTGATTCAGCTGTGTGTAGTAACAGCGTGAATTGGAATCGTCCCCTCTCGTTCTACTCCCCTCCCGACAGAGGAGTTACCATCTCCTGTGCCCTCACCGGAGGGATCCACCGACGCTCCTGCTGGCACGGAGACCGGCTCTGAGGGGGTTTGGAGCCTCCTCCGCCACTGAGGCGGCTTTCTGTGGCCTGAGCAGGAGCGGAGCCCTCCGGCAGCCCTGTCCCGGGGGATGTGCCCGCCGCCGGGCTCTCGGCGGGGCGGAGGCAGGTGCGGGGGGCGGCGGCAGAGCGGGGCCGGAGCTGCCCGCGGGGGCGGGCGCCGCCCGCACCTGGGCCCGCCCCGCGAAGGAGGGGTGGGAGCGGCGGGGCCGGCGGCGGGAGCGCGTCCCGGGGCGGCGGGAGCATGTCCCGGGGCGGCGGGGGCCCGGCGCCCTGAGCGGCGCCATGCGGGGCCGGCTGCTGGCGCGGCTGCGGCGCCGGAGGCAACTGCGGCTGCTGCTGGCCCTGGGCGCGCTGGCCCTGGGGCTCTGGGCCGCCTACCTGGAGCTGGTGGCGGCGGCCGGCGGCGGGGCCACCCCGGAGCGCAGTGAGTGACCCCGGGCGCGGGGAGGGAGGGGAGCGGGGGGGTCCCGTCCTTCGCAGCCCGGCAGCCCCGCGATCCCCGGGAGCCCCGCGATCCCCGCGATCCCCGGGAGCCCGTGCGCTGCCCCCGTTCCAGGCCGGCGGGGGGACGCGGGGTGAGCGCAGCCACTGGGGTCTGAGCGGGGCTTTGGCCCCCGGCAGGAGACGGGCGCTGGGGGTTCACTTCCCTGCCTTTGGTCTAAGGGGTCTCACCCCCTCTCTGTCGGGAGACCCACCCAAGTCTGACCGTGCTGGAACTGCAGAGCCCAGAGCCACGGCTTTGAGATGTCTCTCGTTCTTGGTGCCCTGGTGCGAACCTGGAAGGCAGCAGAGATGCTTTGAATGCGGCTTTGATGCGAGGAGAAGCGTATGCAGAGCAGGAGGGAATGCATACCCGGGAGAGGCGCACCGCCCGCCTGCTAACGGGCTCGCTTTGTGCGAACTTTCGGAAGCACGGCAGGGCTCGGGCGAAGTGCGTTGAGCTGCGCTTTTCTTTCTGAAGTAGAGAAACATTCTATCAATGTCCTGTGGCTTTTTACGCTTCTCTTTTTTGAGCTACAGAAAGGTTTTGAATGGCTCGTGGTTTTGTAAAAGGCTGTGATGTTGCTGCTGCTTTTTAATAATATCAGTACTTGGTACTAATCTAATTTGAAAGTATGTTTTCAATTACATGTGAGTGCTTAACTATTGATATTTTCCAGCGTATTGGTCCTTTCATTACGTGTTGTAAACCTCCTAATTTTCACTCCATGAGTCAGGCTTGGTTTCAGTCTTAAAGCTTGGGACTGTGGCTGTGCAAGGGGCACTATGAATGTCTACTTCTACAAAGTCCATTACAGGACTTCAGCTTGTACAGTTGTTCTGTATAATACGTGATGTTACTGCTAAAAACACATATTTATTGTTCCAGCAGTGTAACAGATCTGATTTCTATCCTCTAGTAATAATCTTCTTTTTATGCCTGGTGGAATGAGAAGGTGAGTTGTTCTACGAGTCCACTTTGCATTACATCTTTAACACAATCTCACCGTGCCTTTTACTGTACATCACTTTGGCAAAACCCCACCAAAAATGCTTAGAGAGGATTTGTAGAGGTGGGCAGAAGGCTTGTGTAGAAGCAAGGGAGAAAAACGCCTCAGAAGTATTTAAAACAGTGGTTATGAGGAGAGAGGGGCTGAGTCAGGTGTTTGGAGTTGTACAGCTGGTGGTCCTTTCACTGCCAGCAATGCAAAGGGAGAAGGAGGGGTGGGAGAAGTGGGCTGAGAGAGTGGGGACAGCAGAGATGTGCAAGAAAAAACAACTTTCTTAATGAATTGAGTTCTTCCTCTTTGCTTTAAGACAGGGTTATTTTTACATCTCTGTTGTAAAAGTAATTCTGTTTTAAGACTGAAACTGGAAACAGTGAGATTACTACAGTTACTACCAACCAAAACAGAACATGAGCAAAATAATTGCATTATATTAAAGTTCAATTATATAAAATTCCAGGTTCTCCCAAATCCACCAGAGACGTTGCTGTTCGTTGCAAACAGAAGGTATTTAAATGCTGCTGGAAAGGGTGGGAGGGTAAAATCCTCTGGCAGGCAGTTCCTCACGGCTCAGCATCACAGAGGGCTGTGGTCACACTGGGCACTTGGTGTCATGTTTTCTTGGCTTTGTAGCCAGAATCCTGGAACCTGCTAACAGGAGGAAGGTTAATCTGTGACCTTCCCCACCCTTCCTCTTGCCCTACTACCTCTAAAAGCCTGTTTTGTTTTAAGAGAAATCAGAAATCTGAGCAGAAGACAAATAGCATTTGTTTTCTTTTGGTTGTTAAAACTAAGTAATATTTTCTTCTCTGGGGACAGGGACGGCTGTGTTTGTGACTCCATGTGGTGACTCTTCCCAGGATCCCAGGAAGCTGATGTAGGAGGGAGTGGCTCTCCAAGCAATTAATACTTTTCCCCTTGTTTCTGCATTGTCTTCTGTTGCATGTCCCGGTTGGGAACCCTACTGTAAGTCACACCTGGGACCAGCCAAGAGCTGCCACCTCAACTTAGCTGATGCAACAGCCTCCCCAGTTATTAACGATAAAATACAAAAGCTCTCTCTTGGGCAACTTTTCTAGACAAAAGGCTAAAAGGCTCCTCCATTGGGGCCAGAAAGATGAAAAGCTGCTGGGTTTGGAAGATCTACAGGAGATCAGTGTTTCCATCTCCTGTGTCTGTAATGGAGTTTCTCTTTGCCTCCCTAAAAGGCACTGTAGAACAGCCTGTGTGTGGAAAGCCAGGTATGTTTTTGTCTTTCCAGAGAAGTGATTCTTCTGCTTGCAAAGCTGTAAGGACTCAGAGAAAAGACTTCTTTTCCTCTCAGCCATGCATGAGATGGAGCACAAACCCCTCCGATGCCCCCACACCATCCCTGCTCTCAAGTCAGTGCCTAAGAACAAGTCTTCAGGCATGGTGGATCCTCCCAGCTTTATGTTCCTCTCCTCCTCTTACCCCCCAGACCAGTGTGTGGTGGAGAGAGCAGATGTCAGATGCCCAGAGGGTGGGTGTTTGAGTAAGTGATGCTTAAAAATTGGGGCCCTGACTGTCCTCTCTTGAGATATGTGCAGCTCTGCTGTGCAATGAAGTCAAGCATATAAAATAGTTTGGATAAAGTGAATAAGGAGTCTAGGAGAATATCCTGTAATCATCAGTATCCATTGGCACTCATGATGCTTCATCACCATGTGCTGTGAGAGTCTCTGGCATGAGGTTCACTTTGCTGTAATGTTAAAGTCAAAGGCTGAGGGATCAGCCTGAGGTGCAGAACTCGTGCCTGGTATACACCATGGGTTGGGATTTTCGTGTGCCAAAGTTGACTTGGGCCCATTTCTAGCTGTCAGGGAGGTCGGGATGGGCTGGACAGGCAGAGAGGATAGTGTGGGCTCTTGTGAGTGATGGCTTTCCTTTGAAGGTGATGCTGGAATGAGTAGTTGGGCAGGTAAAGGAAAAAACTCTTTTTTGATTTTCTTGTGATGTGAGTGTCTTAGGGTGGTATTCCTACATATTCTTCCTAGGGAGCCTTGTTGGCAGGACCATGTGCTCGTGGGTAGGAGGGCGTTTCTGTTGTTGTGGGGTTTGCCTTTTTCTTCCTTTTTATTTTTTTTCTTATTTTTTTAATTGAGCATGTTTGGCTGGCTTGCTGCCCTGTAGGTGTTTATAGGAATCTTAAACATGTTTACAGCTGAGTGAAGAGAAACAAGCAGGCTGATGTGAGCTGAAGATGGGCACACTCACCTCACACGAATTGTGGCCTGTTGTCATCCAGAACAAGCCGTAGCAGGCAGGACACTGCCTCCCTGCCAGGAAACCTGAGGAGCTGGAGACAGTCTGTTTACTCCTGCTGCTGACAGGCACTAACCTCTCTGGAGTGGGCTCTCCACTAGGATGTTTTTCTCATCTTTATGAGCTGCTACACAGCACACTTTGCTCCTGCTGGAGATGGGGAGACTTTATTATTTCATGGGTGAATGAGGTGTTGCGGAGGGAGAAAACACAGAGGCCTGGAGAGCAAGTCCTGCATCGTGTCTTTAATGCTGTAATGCAGTTCGCTCGGCATCAGGGATGGAAGGGACAAGGGCAGGGAGAGGTATTTCCTCAGGGAAGACCCTCATCCCAACATACTGCTACTTCCCAGAGCTGCTGCAGTGCTGTTTGGATGGAAAAGGTGGTGGGTGTGACAACTCCTTCTGCTACCTCTGTTTTTCTCTTCTGTGCCCAGCAGTGCCTCATCTTGCCCACCTGTGCAGAAGGGTGTGCCTGAGGGAGCAAGGCTGATATCAGTGGGCTGTGTTTGCAGGCAGGATATGCAACGATCCCCCTTTGCTCTAAAGTCTTGTGTCAACATAGTAGAAACAAAGCCCCATCCCTGAAGCAGCTTGGAGGTGAGGTCATTCCCAGCCATTGCGGTGCAGAATCTGTTTTTTCTGCTGCAAAGACTATGGTATTTCAGGAGTCTACAAATCATCTGCACTGATTTCTTTTATTGCAGGTGTGTATGTTGCACTGAGCCAGGCACAAGGAGGGTGCTCAGGATTAGAGTAGAATCGTGGGAGGTGCAGCTGGTAGGAGCAAGAAGTTGGAAGCCCCTTTCTTAACTTGCCTTTCCTGACTGCTTTAACCTACCCCTGTTCCTCCACATTTTACTGTTGTGAGTAAATAACACTGGGAGTGTGTTATCTTCCTATCTTGGATTGTGTTTGTGGTTTGTGTCTCACTTAGATTTTCAGACTGCTGCTTTTCTAACTGAGGAGTGCGCACTGCCACTCTCTGAAGTGGGAAATAGGAGAGGTTCAGAAGAAACCGTGGAAATGTGCAAATAGAGAGGTCCTTATGGCAAGGCTCCCCCCTAATGTACATCTACATTACTCCCTACATTAGCTCCCCCCTAATGTACACCTTCAGTACCCCTTTGCTTCCCAGAACACTGGCTTCTCGTGCCTGCAGCATGCTGAGCTCTGGTCTTCAGGCACGTGCAGGTTGCCCGAGTACTGATGTGAGTGGGCAGTGTGTGTGTTTGTGTGAGAGGAGCGTCTGCCAGAAGGGTGAAGTTGGGCATTTAATGTCATGTATCAGCTTCCTCCTCTCGCCTGGGCGCAGGGACCCCTCAGGAGCACAGCCACAGCGGCAGGTTCACTCGCGCCGTGGGCCGCCCGTGCAGGCCCGTGCAGGCCCGTGCAGGCCCGTGCCGTCCCTCAGCCGCAGGGCTGCCTGCCCGGGCCCGCTCGCTATCGCTCCTCCGCAGGGCTCATTGCGTCTGTGCCACGAAGCTTGCGTGTGGCATTTCTGTACGTGCAAGGACACTTGGGAGACCTTTGCTCACAGGGGTCTCTGCCAGGCAGCACCGTTCCCAAAGCACACTGTGGGGTGAAGGATGGGCCCTGCAGGTGGGACAGGGGCACTGCCAGGGGGTCAGTGCAGCGTCCCTGGAGGGTGACTAGAAGTGCTGTGGCATCCTGCCACACTGGCATGTGCAAAGGGAGCCAACATCCCCAGCCCCGTATTCACAGCACAGACTGCTCTCACAGGCTCCAGGGGAGAATCCAGGGTTAGAGGGGATCTAATGTACTACATCCCCTGGTAGCTTGGTTTGTGAGGTTCATTGACACACCGGAGGGGAAGCCCAGGCCTCAGGCTGCCTCTGCCGTGCTTGTCCTGAGCCAGTGAACCCCTGCACTGCTGCTGGGGCAGTGCTGCAGGTAGGTTGCAAACCTGGTGCTTTTTCACCACTTGAAGTCAGCTGGGTGTTTGTTTCTGTGGAACTTGGCCTGCAGTTTGTCTGGCCTCAGCAGATCCCCAAATAATTCGCCAAGATTACATATTACCTTTATTTACAAACTCCTGTGTCATCTCTTCACGTACTCGTGTTAACTGACAGATTTATGTAGTGGCGTGCCAAAACAGCATGTATTCATGTACACACCTTCCCGTCTTGAGTTGGACGGGGTTAGGATAACTTGGATCTCAGAGGGGTGCCCTCCTGTGCATCTCCCCCACACCACGGGCTTGGAGAGGAATGATTCTGTCTTCTGGAGATGTGTTTCTGTGTGCTACAGTGACAGAAAGGCTCTGCCTTCTCTCACCTGGAAATTCAGGCAGATGTGAGAGAAGATGGACATCATCTTTCATCTGGTAGTTTGAAATTACTGGCATCTGCAGGATGGGAAAAGGCAGGATGCTCTCCTGAGGACAGAGACTGCCTTGTAGGTTGTGGCAGTTGGGAATGGAGTAATGATGGGGTTCTTTCTCCAGCGCTTACAGTGCTGGCCTCAGGAATTTATGGGGTTATATATTTTGTTGAGTTTCCCTTTCCTATTTGTTCTTGCGCTGCACTGATGTTCCCTCTTACAGTCACTTCCCAATTCCATTGCTGTTTTTAGGCTTGCAGTAATAGCTGAGAAGGACTTTCCAGAAAAGGAAATAAGGTGGCTTACTTACACGTGGTGTGAGATTTCAGAAAGACCCATGTTTCTGGGTGGAAACAGTTGTGAATCTGGTCCTCGGATACTCACCCTTTTCATGATGTTGGAAATTCACAGTCTGTGTGTGTCATGAGCCAAGCCAAAGTACACTGGGACCTTGACCAGAGCTGCTCTGTATTTCTGTTTTCCTGAGAAGACTTTCCCATGCCACAGTGCAAAGTCCTTGATGTTCCTGATCTGGAGAGAGTTCCTGATGCTTTGAGATGCTTAGATGGTCTGGGATGATGCTGCCATTAAGTTCTCCTAAGACATCACAGAAAAATAATTCGTGTTGCCGTAATAAATAATTTAAGTCAACTACACGGAATAATAATAATATTTGAGTAGTCAGTCTTTAAGATCTTGAATCATTTCAGACAATACAAAGCTTGTTGGGTGGACTTGAGTCCCCTTGAAGCATCAGTGCCCCATCACTAATTCTGATTTTGTAATTTCCTAAGGCTTAGTTATTTCAGCATCCTGTGACTATTTCCCATTTGAGTTGTTTTGGGGGTTTTTTGAGGGGAAAAGAGGTCAATGTGGTTTTTTTCCCCAACTTCTAAAACAAGGGGATTAAACTGTCACCGATTACTTTGCATTGCAGGTCTTATACCCTTACATGGCAAAATTGTCCCATCTGGGGCTGTTTGTCCTTTTCCATGTCGCTGTTTTCCATCAGAGATACAAATGGAATATCCTAGGCCTTTGCATCATCCATGGGGCTTTCCTTTCTCGCTCGTTTCCATCTCAGTGACCTTGTTAATTTCTGACAGTTCAAATATTCTTGGGTTGTTTTCTTTTTTGCCAGTTGGAAATTGACAGCCAATGCTAGTCAGTAATGTAAAAACACTGAGTACAGATCAGAGACTTGACTATAGCAGGCGTGTGTTATCTTTTTTGACTTTCTTTTCCTCATGCCCTCTGAATTGTGACCATTAGGAGCTAGTAGCCTTACGTGGCAGCCTGTGTTTCACTGAAATGTGTAAATCCACGCTCACTAAACAGTAGTTCATTGTCACATGCTGTCGTATTCCATTTACCAGTAAAAATATTTGATCTATGTTATCACCTGTGATGGCTGCAAATTGCCTAGTAGAGCTCTCTTGGAGTGAGGATAATCTGCATTTGTGATATGTGTATTTTTTCCTGCCATTCTAAGTAAGTCTGCTCCTACCTTTCTTGAAGAGGCCACTTACTTATTTCCATGTCATTAGCGTGGGCTTGGCCCATATATTTGGAGTTGGCACCTCCGACAGCTTCCTCAGCGCTGCCGCTCGTTTGAGCCTAGCTGAGATATCTGCAGCCCTTCTCGTAAATACTTCCCTTCCTAAATTAGTTTCATTTGTATTCCGTAATGCAATTTTCTGTAAAACTGCAGTAGTCATGTCTGGGTGCTATTAACCCCATCTGAGCTGCTGAACAAAATTTATAATGGGCTGAGAATATCCTGTCCAGACCACCCGATACTAATAGCCTCCATTACCTGCTGCAGCAGCAGCTCACTCTGCATTAGCTGCCACAGTCCATGCTTTGTTGTAAGCAGGCCAGTTGGGAGTGTTTTGTTTATTTTCCATCAAAAATGCAAAACAAACAATCTGCCAAAACCAAGTTTTCCCATCAAATATGACTGAACTATAATTTCCAGAGGTGTACCTTGGTAATAATTGTCTGCCTTGCATAAGAAGTAAATAGCAATTGCAAAATGAGACTTCTCCTGTGTCTTGAAAACATCAGTGTGTGCTTGTATCAGGGTAAATTCTGTGAACAGCAGTTATGCCCCATAGTCTGTACTCTCACACCAAGGGAGAGAGTAGTTAGCTGCATCCACTTGGAAATTCAAAATAACATCCAAGCCAAGGTGTTGAGAACAAAGGCATTTTAAGTTGTTCCCCAAATCATATGTTGCTTCTTTTTCTTCTTAGGGGAATAACAACAACAAAAAAAAAAGGCAGTGAGAAGGTTTGTTTTTAAATCTAGAGTAGAGCAAGGGTGAACCTTGAAGAGGAAGGAAACACAGGGCCTGTGGACCTCCCTCCGTGTCAGACTCCTCTGTTGTGCCAGCACAGTGGCCCGAGGGAGGCTGGGCCCTATCCCCCTTCCCCTCCCTCAGGGTGCCTGGGGGCACCGCTACTGAATGTGAAGAGCTGAGAACTTGCAGGGAATTGGATCAATGGGGAGCCACCAAGGACCACATTCCCCCTCCCCGCTCCCCAGAATACCCAGAATATGGTAGGGACCATCTCATCCAGGAATCCCAGGCGTGGGCTGGGAAGGAGGCTGGAGCCTAAAGCACCTGGGGGGAGGCGGAGAGCAGCCTCTGTGCCCAGGAGGCAGCAGAATGGTGTGATTCCCAGGAAAGGGGCCCTTAGCCCCCTCAGCCTCTTCCTTCTCCCACGCTAGACCACCTTTCATGCCACAGGTGTCCCAGCTTCCCGAACAGCCATCCTTGGCCATATGCAGTGCCTCATGTTGTGAGCCACCTCACTGCCTTCTGTTCTGGGCCCCATAAATACAGGGACTATGGCTGCTGGCCCACAACTCCCTGAGCTTCAAAGCCTTCTGTTTCCAAGGACTTTTAGGGCAAAGAGGTGTCCCACAGCAGCAAGGCAAGTGGTTGCCCGCTTTTTTGTGGGAAAGCAAATAGGGACACAGAGGAAGAGGGGAGATGTCATCAGCCACGTGGTAGCAATGTAAATATCTGAAAGGATCTAAAGTCATACGGGTTCTAGAAAGATTTTTGGTGCTAAACACAGCCTGAATGGTGGTTTGTGTAAAAGGGTTTTACCAAGTTGGTGCTTGGTTTGTCTCCGTGTGCTGGCTGGAGCACCAGCTGCAAGCACCTCAAGCCCCAGAAGTGGTTTTGTGAAAAATGAGGTTCACTCTCCTGTGAGAATTTAAAGGCTTTAATATAAAGACAATAAGAGACACATAAAATAAAGCAAAGGGATAATGGCCGGGTGCCTTGGCGCTCTGCCAAGAGCACACCTGATGCCCGAGGTGAGTCCTTTTCATACCATTTTTACTGTCTGTTCTCTATTCATATTAAAACTTTTCTTGGAGCTGTTCTGTATGGCCACTCCTTGGTTCCGCCTTTTTAGAGCATGCGTAGTCTTCTGCCTTGTGGTTTTATTTCTTTTGATTCTTGGGGTTGGGCCTGCTAGGTAAGAGTCGATGGTAGGGTGGATCTCTTGATTACTCAGACAGTCAGGGCTGATTGCAGCTTTGGGCCTCTTTGCCCCCCGGCCAGAGCGGTGATAGCGGCTCTCGGACCCTCCTGGCCGCCCGTTCTCGAGGCAGAGCAGCCTTTGGGCCCTTTTGTTCCCTGGACAAAGTGTTGATCAGCAGCTCCTCGGGCCTCATCCTCTGCTCGCTTGGAGGTTCTCTTACTTGCTCACACTTGCTAACATTCTTGCTAAAAAGAGAGAAAACTACATCCACACAGCAAAAAAGCATTTCTAACATGATATAATATCTACCTTTATACTTTGCAAGAAGCCAATATTATATGTTTATAACAGTTTGGACCATCATTCTCCTCTCCCCTCTCAGGCAGGGGCGAAACCCCCTTTATACAGGTGTTTAATTATTCAGGGCCTAAGCAGTCAGGTTCGTGGGAGGAGGAGCATGGCAGGGCTTGCTTCGTCGCCTCTTTCTGCACATGTGCCTGGGCTGCTCTGTGTCTGTCACCAATTCCTAGGGCCATTCCTGATCCTGCTCTTTTTCAGCTGCTTCCTCAGTCAGGAAGAGCTTTGTAAGGTACATGGGTTGAAGGACAGTTGTACTGCTCCGTGTTGTGCTGTGTTGGGAGCTTATTTATCCTTGAAAAGATGTATTCTAATTCTGTCTTTGCTGTTTTGGTTACTTTTTCTTCAGGGAATTGGACGCGCTTTGTGGGACCAGGGTTTGACAGAATTCAACCTTGATAGTGGGTGTTTTCCTTTTCCCTGGAATTACTGGCTGGAGCTCATGGTCTGTATTTATTTGCTCACGTTGCTCACCTGCTCCAGTAGTGGAGCTAAGATTGCCAGCACTGAGCCTGAATTTAATTTGCTTTTTCTGCCAGTGCCTTTCATCCATTGGCAGTTTCTCTGTTGCTGGCGTGGTGCTGCTCACCTGCACCTAGTCTGCAGCTAATAAATGCCTCCAGCTTTCACGTTCCTTTCCCCTTTCTCTGAGCCATCATCTTCATCCCTGCTGCTGCTCTGAAGAAGTCCTGGTGTTGCTAACATAGCTCTGCACTTGTGATTCCTCCGAACATGCCACCCTTCCTGGCAGGTCTTCCAAGGCGTTTCCAGGCGTGTCTCGCTGACTCGCACCTCTTGCTGCGGTGGGGAAGAGGGTCCTTTGTGTGTGCTGGTGGGGCAGGGGAAGGTGCACTCCCTCTCTGAACTCCTGCTGTACCCTGCCTCAGTCTGGCTAGTATTATTTCAGTTTGTCTGAACTGTCTGATCGCTGTCTGCATTCCATCAGCTCCAGCCATGTGG
Source organism: Corvus hawaiiensis (assembly GCF_020740725.1). Classification (NCBI taxonomy): domain Eukaryota; kingdom Metazoa; phylum Chordata; class Aves; order Passeriformes; family Corvidae; genus Corvus; species Corvus hawaiiensis. The sequence continues at coordinate 547,283 of NC_063216.1, forward strand.
CCGATTTCCTCTGCTTTGCAAATTGTAATTGCTTTGCCAATTAACTCTGGGTCTTCCAGTACTCTTTTTTGAGTGCTTTTTCCCAAAACTCCATGCTTCCCAAAGAGCATGACTAGTTGGGAGTTTTCTCCTATTTTTCATTATTATTCTTTGTAAATTTTGTTTTCACCTTTTTCTTATAACTCTGTGTTATAAGATACCCAACATAGGCAGTTCAAGGAGGGAAAGAAGCATTTTAGAAAGTTTTGCAGCTCATGCAGATGAAGAAAGAAAAGTAGAAGGTAAAACCAGCAGAAGAGGATGCATTTGGAAATACAGATGACAGAAATTATTTAACAAAAGTAAGTAGTGGCCAAAAATGGGACGTGGTGAGAGGAGTGTCAGAGCAGAGTGATCAGAAAATGCCAATGGCCACTAAAAAATTGTCGTGGAAGGAGCTGAAGGCTAGATTAGAAAGAAATACTTGGGATTTCAGTGGAGCAGAGAGGTTGGAATCAACAGAGATCAAAAAGAGAGATGTAGAAAGAAGGGGGCACAGAATAAACCACTGCCTTATGTTTAAAAGAGGTGGAGGAAAGTGCGGGGATAAAAGTTACAGAAGCTTGTAGGGATCATAAGCAGCTCTACCAGGAGGGTTAAGAATGTATTTGGTGTCATGAGGGTGTTTGGTGCTTTGAAAATCAGTAGCATGGTGGCTTTTTACTGTGGTTGGTGTCTGCCAAGACACCTGGTTCCCCTGTGTAGGGCCCTGTGCTCAGTGCTGCAGATGCTGCTCTTGGTTGGCCGAGTGTGGTTACCTGTTTTGTCCGGGTGTCAAACAAACGCTCAGCACTTTGCCAGTTTTTTTGTGTAGAAAAAGGATTTGCTAGTGTAGTCAGGAATTTTTAATGTATCCCTCTTTATTTACAAAGGATGTAAAGTCCCTTTTCTCTAGGTACAGTGAAAACTGAATAAAAGATGCTTGGTTTGCACGTAGTCCTATGGTTCATGGTCAGGTAGCATTTAATCCAGAAACTCTCTAATTTGCTGATGTTCATGCTACTTCTGCTCCTTTCATAATCCTCAGGGCTCCCTTTCTGCCTTTCCATGCTTTTTGGGGGCTTTCCTCTTACACAGAGGGATAGGCATTGTTTGCTGGAACCAGTGCAAGTTTGCCTCCAGACACAGGGGAAAATTTGCCCTGCTGAGCCCCCACCCCAGGCACCGACTCCCACAGCAGGGACGGCAGGTTGCAGGCGCAGCGGGACAGGCATCCCATCCCTGGGCCGCAGTTCTGTAGCAGGCAGCACGCTGGAGAAGGGACCACGATGGGAAAGAGCCGGAGCAGGCTCTCCTGTGAGCAGTGTTTGCAAAGTGATGCTTGCTCAGCATGGCACGCTGGAGTCCAAGGCGCACCAGCTCCAGAGCTGTCCAAAACCGATTCAAACTCATGGGATCCTACTGCAGGTTTAGAGCCTCGCTTATTCCTCTGGGCAGAACAGGAGTCCTGAGAGCGCTGCCTGGGTCCGGGAGCAGATCCCCCCGGGAGCTGCAGTTTGTCCTTGCTCCGTCTCTCAGCCGTGGGGAGGGATTTGCCCCCATGAGCATGGCAGCCCCTGCCCGCCACTCTGGTATCTTCAGCTGGCAGTGTGCGGTCGGGCCGCAGCCCTCGCCTCGGTGCTGCCCAGCTTTGCACAGCGGCTGAGCTGCTGCTGCTGCCTGGGTGGAGAGCCGGAGGCTAAAATTAGCAGGGAGCTCTTCTCTTGCCAAGTGCTGTGTCTGACCCAGCTGAGCCTGGCGGGATAGAGAGGAAAACACTCTTAAATCTCTCCATGCAGAGCACCCTGTGTGCCTGCTGCCTTCTGGGAGGGTTCCCTGCCAGGGGTGGGGATGTCTTGCCCTGGGATGCTCGAGAGGATGCTGAAGCAGCTGGGAGAACAGGGCATTGCCAGGACAGGCTTGGGACATGGTGGGAAATCCTGATTCTCAGAACTCTGTTTCCTTCTAGTTCTTCTTTTGAATATCATATAAACAGCTGGCAAGGCCAGCTCTTGCTCCTGGACATCTTCAGAACTGCAGGCGTCTGCTCGCTTATGGAAAGGTTTTCTGGGTAGATGTGGGGTTTGGCTGCCCTAAGAAAATTAGTGTCTGTTTGCCACTGCCACCCTGCCAGAACAAACTGCTAAAGATTTCAGTGTCCCCAGCAGCCGCCCTAAAATGAGAGCTTGTTTGCTCTCTATTACAGGGTGGCCTCCAGAAGGGGCCGTGGCCTGGTGGTTACAGCACAAATTTGGGGACATACGCCAGCCTTGTCTCTGCTGCTGAACAGCCAAGGCTTCAGAACAAGCTGCTTCGACCTCTCGTGCCTCAGTTAGGCTGTCAAAGGTGTCAGTGACAATTGTTATTTATTCTTTTGAAATACTTAATGTCCATGAATGGAAAAGCATTCACTGGGTTCCATATGCGTTCAGTGCAAGGGGGAAGCCTGTTGTTTCATTCTTCTGCTGGACCCAGCCTGCCCTGCTGCAACAGCCCTGCTGGTTTGGCTTCCCCAGGCATTGCTACCACCCTGCCTTTTGTGAGCCAGCTCTGCTGTTGTGTAATGCAGGGGCAGGAGCTTGTCTGGGCCCCCAGAATACGGATCTCACCTCTGACCTTTCCCATTCGTTGCACTTGCCTGAACTGCACAGCCTGGGGCAAGAAATGGGTGGAAGGGTGCAGCTGAGGTGATGGCTTTTAACCCTATTCCTTTTTTCTGGGGCCTTTGGATAGAGCTGTCTGTGGTGCGTACAAGGGCAGCACAACAGCAAAGTGTGACCACTGCAGGGAAATTACCGAGGGGTTTGCACATTATTGGTCTTGTCAGCTGTGGAGGAGGCAGTCTGAGGGACACCATGAGCATGGTGGAGCAAAATGAGCACCTCTTGACAGCCTAATAAAGGTCAGAGTAAATACAAACAAGCTTTACATTGGGATTTGTGTTCTATCTGCAGTGGTTGGCAGGCTCTACTTCTGAGGAAAGCTGGGCCAACTCCAGGAAGAAGAGAAAAAAAGAGGAAGGCACATTCATAGTCTGTCTGATGACTGTTCTTGCTGAAAGGGACATGAAATTCCCCTTTTCCTGCAAATAGCAGAGAAATGGGAGCAGCTGGGATAGCTGCCCTAGCTGTGTCTTACGCACTTGACCAGCAACTTGCAAAGTGGCCTCTCTGTACCTGGAGGTGTGTACAGACTATGTGTGCCAGCCCCCTGCCAGTCTCCATTGCATCAGAAGGACGGAGAAGAGAGAGAGCCCCAGGAACTGGAGGGGATGTGGTACGGGCAGGGTCCACTCTGGCTCCTGTCTCAGCTCTAGGCACAGGTGCCTCCCTCCTCTGTGGTTTCATTCTGGTGAAGTAAAGGAAACAAAACTGTCAAGTAGGTCTCTGGCTTCCCTTTCCTTTCCCTGCCGGAGGTGGAATGAGGACTGTCTGTGTGAAGGACATCAAGGTATTTTTAGGATGGGTGAAAAAAGGCAAAGTATAAAATACATGGGAAAATATGCCTCCTGCAGCTGCAAGGGGACCTGCTCGGGGCTACTGTTTTTGCTGGAAAGGATTTATTTGCCTGGAACCCAGCAAGGTGAAGAAAGCACCTCTTTCTTTCACCACTGGGGAAGGCCGGGGAAGAAGGTGGCCCTCACACAAATCTGGCAAGTCCTACTACAGGATTTGTTCCTGATGCTGGCACCCCACACTGCTGGCAGCTCCTGGCTGTGTGTGCTGGCAGTGGGAGTGCAGGAGGGCTGGGGATGGGGCGATCCTGTGGGGCAGTGGCACTCCTGGGGCCGGGGCCTTAAGGCATTTGTGTCACTTCAGCTCACAAGCCTGTGAGGATGGACTTGTTTTTTCCTGGATGAGCCCTGTTCTGTGATGGAAAAGTGGGTTTTTCCTGTACTCGCTGGTAACAGTGAGAGGGACCTCCTTGCCCTTAGTGATCATCATTTACTGAGAAGTGGGGAAAGTGATTCTTCTGTGTTCTCTTCCCCTTGCTGAACTCTGTTCTGATGTTGACTGCTGGCAAAAGTACAAATTTCTAACCAGCCAGCCACTTGAAATGGCCTGCCTTTGCTGTCTGAGGCTATCCAGGAGGAGCCTGTTTTCTCTCTGCTCTGGTTTCTTCTGTTGGTGCCAGTCAGGCTGTGAGCATCCCTGCCCAGGGCCCTGCAGAGTTGCTGGGCAGATGCTACGTGACATTAAGTGCTTTAGGCAATGTGCAGTGTGGAGGCTGCCCCTCTGCCCTGGAGAAGGCATTGGGAAGGGACTGGTGCTTCCCTGGAGCTGGAACAGTGTGCCTTGCCAGCACTTTGGCAAACGAAGGGGGACTGGGGTGTGACTTGGAGGGTGCCCCTATGTCCCTGTGCTATATTTAGCTCTGCACCCCCTTTGTTTGAAATCCACCATTGCTCCCCTCTGTAGAGCTGGGCATTTACAAGGTCTACAGAGATCTCTGCTCAAAGTTAAGCTGCTAAAATTCACAGAGATGCCTTTCTTGGGCTCAGCAAGTCTCAAGACTGTTTACAATTCTTGTCTCAGACCCTGAAACTGGAGGGGTTCAAGTGGGTGACCTGCCACTCTTTCCTCAGGGTGTTTCATTGGCAGGCTGAGCAGGACCCCTGTATCCCCTGGTGTTAGATCTGGGTGTATTTCTCTAATTGCTGAGCGAAATGATGAAAAGGCAGCTTAAGGCTTTAGTCACTGGAAAGCTTTTTTGGGAGAGTGGAACTTCATACTTGCTTGGCTGAGGCTAGAAGCCCCTGAAGGAGGGCAGCTCAGGAGTTTGGTACTGGGCTGGTTCTCGAATCAGGCAGTGCTTGGTGGGGGGAGTCTCCCGGAGCAAGCATATGCAAGTTTAAAAAAAAAAAAAAAAGAGAATGAGAGAAGGTGGTGCTAGTGGGGAGTAAAGCTTTTGAGCCATCACTGTGCTTGTGGCAAATGCTCAGGACAACCCTCATCCAGCCCTGGCCACCTTGGCAGGACAAGGCAGAGGCATGAGGCTTTAGTGATTTTTCTCATGAATGTGGCAGATCCATTTGTGCAGTTGGAGGCACATAAGTTATCATTTTTCTTTAATGCCTTCAGGTTTTACCAGCTGTGTCTGTTGAGGGTGCTTGGGATTTGTCATTTCACTATATGGCTTAAATGAAACCATATGGTTACCTGTGTGCATTTCTTTGCATTTCTTTGTAAACAATCCAGATTTTAAAAATTACTATTATTATTTAAAGTAGATGTGTCTGGATCTGTAGCTTTGTAAAGAAATAACTGTAATTTTATTCCTGCAGGTGTGTGTATCTCAAGTTCTAAAGGCATTTTCCACGTGTAGAGGGACTCTGTGTGCTCTGAGCACTACCAAATCAGCCCAGAGTCCAGAACCTCAGAAACTAGCAATTGAATCTCTCAGGAACAGAAAGGTCTAACCTAATTTTGTATTGTGTGCCAAGTAGCCTCATGATAGCATCTTTTAAGTGTCCTGTGCTCCAAAGGCACCTGTGTTCCTTCTGTTTGCTGAGCACATCTAATCAAACCTGTCTGTTCCAGGTTAAGAACTATTATTTCCCATAGAAGAATTGCAGCACCTGTACTTCACTGTGTGTTGTTTCAGGTGGCCAGGGAATTTGATGCTGAGCTCCACTGCCAGGGCAGTTTTACATGCACTTTGCTGACCCAAGGTGGCCTGTGTGGAGCTGATCTGTAATGAACACCCAGTCACAGCTCTTCCCTCCCCACTCTGAGCCAGAGGAGGCACCGTGTGAAGTGGGGGTGAGGTCAGGGTTTTGGCAGCTAAGCAGTGTGCTGCTGCTCTTAAACAGCACGCTGACAATGCTTGCTGAATTGTTTCGTAGACCACAGGCGCATCTTCAATGCCAGCATTACTGTTCTGCATAAAAGCCTTGCAGGCTGCAGTGGTTTCCTTTGTGGAACTAGGGTGGAGCCAGGGTGTGGGAGGCTTCATCCCACTCTACCCTGATGTTTTAACATTACAGTTAATGTTAAGATACAGCCTGGGATTCACGAGATCAGTCTTGGATCAGTCTTAAAGCATCGTGAGTGATACAGGCTGTCTTCTGCATTTGTTGTCCACCAGAAGAGCAAGTGGTTTCAGGCACTTTCTCTCCAGTGTTGGTCCCTTGTTGACACAGGGTTTCTCTTGTTGCCTTCCCACGTGCATGGTGGTAGCCGGGGATCCTGTCTGTGTGTGGCACTCGTGCAGTGAAAGCACCACAGGTGAGACTTCAGGAAGCAGTACATGTCTATTACGTGCTGCTGTCTCCACAAAAACTGTCCCAAGGAACCACTGTACCTTTGTAGGCGCATCACAGGTGTGTGCTGCAACTCCTGTACCAGCACCCTGCCCAGGGGAAGCACCTGGATAACCCCAGCCTGTGCGTCGGTGATTGCAGCACATGTTCATTCCTTTATGTTGTTGCACCAGTTTTCCCCTCCTCCCTCCTTCCACACCCAAAGCCCCACATCGCTCTGCTCCTCCCTGCAAAACATCTCTCCTCCTGCCAAAAGGCGCCGTCCCTTCATCTCTGAGGCTGTCCACCCACCTCATCTCCCAGCTTCATGTTCCTCCCTGTGCTCTCTGGGCGTGTGGATGTGCTCCCCACACGTTCACTCCTCTTCACACATACCTGTCCACCCCTGCGTGCAAGTACCTGCTTGTTGCTGACCTCACCTACTTACTGCTGTTTCATAGTGTTCCCCTGAACGTTTTCATGGCCGTGAGAGCCTTGCTGTTTCCTGCCAAACCCCTGGGACTGCACAGCTTGCAGTATGTTACAGTCTTTTTACCTTCTGGCATCCTTTGAAGTGGAGAACAACGTTGATGCATGCGAGAGGTCAGATCCTGGAATAAATAAGACATGACATGGCCATTGCAAGTTTCCTTTCTAGGGTTGCAACCATGCATTTACATTTCAAATTCTGCCCACTATCCCATACCATCTCCTCACCTGGAGAGGTGGCACTGTATGAAATACAAGGGTTAGAATGTACAGAGCTCACAGTTGGCAATGGCACAGCTGAGAGCCTCTGGGTGAGAATCAAGGAGCAAACAAATAATGCAAATGTCATTGTGGGAGTCTGCTATAGACCTCCCAGCCAACTGACAACACTGACAAATTATTCTTTGAGGAGTTAAGGGAACACTTCCAAGTCAACTGCCCTTTTCCTTCTGGGGAATTTGCCAGAAATTAACTGGGAGCATCACACAGGTGGTACAACCTGGGTGCAACCAGAAGATACCTGAAAAACCTGGATGACAACTTTATGGAACAGGTCCTGAGGGAGAGGACTCAGAAGGATGCCCTCCTTGATCTATTGCTTGTCTACAGAGAGGGTCTTGTTGCTGAAGTGGAGATTGGTGGCCATCTCGGCCACAGCGACCACGAAGCAATCAAGTTTAAAATCTCTGTTGACAGGAGAAAAAGTTGCAGCAAAACCTCAGCTCTGGACATGAGGAGAGCAGATGAGAGTCCAAATGACTTGGACACAGGACTAGAAGGGATACGAAGTAAGTTTGCAGACCATCCAAAATTGGGAGGAGCTGCTGACTCCCTCGAAGGCAGGAAGGTCCCGCAGAGAGACCTCAACAAATTAGAGGGCTGGGCAATCACCAACCATATGAAGTGCAACAAGGGAAAGTGACAGATTCTGCTCCTGCTATGGGTAACCCTGGATGTACAGACGTCGAGATGCTGGAAAGCAGTGCCACGGAAAGAGACCTGGGGGTCCTGGTTGATGGAAAGCTGGACGTGAGTGAGCAGTGCCCTGGCAGCCAGGAGGGCCAACTGTGTCCTGGGGAGCACCAGGCACAGCATCAGATGGGCAAGGGAGGGGATTGTCCCGCTCTGCTCTGCACTGGGGCAGCCTCACCTCGAGTGCTGGGGGCGGTTGGGGTGCCACAATTTAAAAAAAGACATTCAGCAATTAGAGAGTGTCCAAAGGAGGCAACGAAGATGGTGAAGGGCCTGGAGGGGAAACAATGTGAGGAGCGGCTGAGGGCACTTGTTCTGTTCAGCCTGGAGGAGGCTGAGGGGAGACCTCATTGCAGTCTACAATTTACTCATGAGGGGCAGACACTGATCTCTTCTCTGTGGCGACCAGTGACAGGACCCTAGGAAGTGACCTGAAGTTTTCTCAAGGGAAGTTTAGTTTGGATGTAAGAAAAGGTTCTTCACCCAGAGGGTGGTCACAGCACCAAGCCTGACAGAGCTCAAGCATTTGGACAACAGTCTCGGACACATGGTGTGACTCTTGAGGGTGGTGCTGTGCAGGGCCAGGAGCTGGACTCAATGAGCCTTGCAGGTCCCTTTCAACACAGCATATTCTGTGATTCTGTGATCTCCGGAGGCAGAGATCTTAAAGAGTTGTCACTTGTAGCTCGTTAAGGCAAAAAGAATAATGTTGCTGAGAAAGTTTAAACTTCCAAGAAATTATTCTTAATTTGGGAGTCTTGTTTGCGCTTCCATTAGCCAAGGTAACAGATGTTAGTATTTGTCTGGTCACTTCGAGGTTAACAGGGCACAGCAGCACATAAACAACACCAAGGCAGTCTGTAGGGATCTTGAGATTTCAACCCTGTAACAAATTCTCCACATTTTTTGAAATAAAGTGTCACAACTGAATTTTGTTCTGTTGATGCACTGAGAGGGCCAGGTCTGCTTTGTCCACATCTGAAGGGAACTTGTGCAGAGGGTCTCCTTGGCAACCCAGGTGCCCTGTGGCGTTTGCTAGATCTCCTGTCCTGGCAGAGCCCATCAGTGAGTGCCTCTGTAGCTGTCCTGCGGGAAGGCTTTGATGGGAGGGTCTGTGCCGGGAGCTGGTGTCAGTCACTGCCTCTCTGCTTGCCAGGGAGGACTGTACTGGCTCCCAAAAGCAGGGTGTCACAGGGAGCCCTTCTGCCTTCTCCAAGCTCTCGCTCATGGACCTTCTCTGTGTCACCTGAGAAATTCAGGATATTGAGGATAAAAAGAAGGAGGGGTACTTGTGAGTATATGAAAATGCATGATGTCAAAGCCCCTCTGCGTTTCATTGTGGTGCTGGAGATGTTGCAGAGAGAGGAGGCTGACTGGTCATGGCCAAGGGAACTGGGTATGAAGTGGGTGATACTGGCTGAGGGTGGGTGGAAACAGCGAAATTAGAGGAGGAATCCAGACCCTAGCCACCGTTCTTGCTTGGTATGGGTTGCTGCTGGTCTCTGGGACCAGCTGCATGTGGAGTTGAGTACAACTGTCACAAGTAACAGTCCCGTGGACGGTGCCACGATTTAGGACACTTTCTCCAGACCATGTGCACACAGGTTTCTTTATCGATCTGTTTCATCCAAGGGCAAATGCTGGCTCTGTCAGGTCATTTGGGCTTCTTGGCAACTTCTAGAAACCTCCTTGTGCAGCTGTGGGCTTCTGGTGGCAGTAAGCAACAGTAACTGTGGTACCCCAGCACACACCTTGCCGGAGCACAGCATTACCTGTGCCACAGCACTGCTGGGTGAAGGTCTGCAGGGACTCAGCTACCAGTTCTGTGCACTTTGCCTGGGGATCTGGCAATGGTGGAGGAAGAAACTGGCTAAACAAGGAGGATTTGGCTAAACTCCAGTGTGAGAAAGAGCTGCAGCTGGACTGAGTGGCAGCTGTTAGCCCAGTCCATCAAACGAGGAGAAGACCATGCCTGTCTACCATGCAGGCCAGGTAGGGGAATTTCAGTGCTGGTTACATGGAGTGAGTAGCCGTGGAAGGGTTGCAAAGGGACCAAGAGACGGAGAGGCTGGGGATCAGTGGGAAATAGCCAGAGCATGAGCTAGGATTGGGTTACAGATAAGCATCTGAGGAAACAGCTTCAGTGGTCAGGACTAGTGGGTAATGGAAAGGCCTAGGTCTGGGGCAGCTGGGTGGGGACAGTCAGAGGCAGTGGGACAGCACCATGCCCTGTGGATGAGCTACCATGGTAGCATCACATGCTGATGTGTGCAGACAGCACTGGAGTGGCACGAAGGTGTCCATGCAGCAGTGGCACTGGCAGCGTTGTGTGCTGAAAGGACAGGAAGATGCAAGGAGCTGCTTGTGAGTCCTGTGAGGCTGTGGGCCAAGCACAGCTCCAGTTTGAGAGGGTGGACCTCCACAGAGATCCTTATGCACTTGCTAGCACTGAACTGAACCCAGCAGGATTAACACCCTTTGGCTGCACCCAGCTTCACCTGCTCCACAGTAGGACACCCTCTACCCTCCTGTCCTTTGCATTGCTGTCAATCTGGGATGAAACACCTGGCTTTCCCCAGGGATTTGCTTTAGGCAAGCCAGTCTCACCTCAAAGAATTCCTATGGGAGGGGAGCAGAGGATGCCACGACAGGGTCCTAACTGCAGGAAGTACTCCGCTTGACATGGTCAAACTTGATGGCTTAGGGGCACCTGGGTTTGAAAGGTGGGCCCTGGAAGTCTGGTTTTGCATGAGCTGCTCTCACGGCCATTTACTGGTCAGCCCTTGCAGGAGTGTAAAAGAAGGTCAGAACTTCAGGTTCCAAACACTGTTCTCAAAACTCTGCTGCTCAGGGCAGTTACTCCAGATTTATCACAGCATTTCTGAGCTCAAAGCCAGGCCTTAAGGAGCTAATTAAAGTAGGCTGTGTGAGATTTGAGATGGTCAAACCAATACATCCTTCATCTGCATAACTGGATCCCTCTGAGTTACTGGAGTTGTTTGAAAAGGCCGCAGTGAAACCAGACACCTTGCACCCGAAACTGAAAAATACAAGGAAACCTCTATCAAAAATCATCACACGGGCTGCTCAGGAGAAGCGACCCAGGAGTCACTCACTAGTCTGTATGGTAAAAAATTGGCTGTGCAACAAAGCTGTCTGCCTTGCTTGCTGCAGCTCATCAAAACATAAATAGAGTGAGGCCAGGGGCTGGATCTAAGCCCACAGAAGCCAGTGGTAGGGCTCCCACTGGGCTGCAGCCAATATGGTCCAGAGCAGCTTTGTTTTAAAAATGGAAGAGAGCATAAACAGCATGACTGAGCTCTGACATTCCCTTGAACCCAGACAGATCTCTGTCCGGAGCAGAGCAGCTAGCTCTGAGTGCTTCAGTGCTCAGGGATACCATGAGGTCTCAGAAGGACCAAATGGAAGGAATAGCAAAGGTGGCTGAGGCAGAAGAGCTTTTCTTGTGACATGATTTACTTGTATAAGATACCTATGTCCTTTTTTTATTTTCTCCTGTGAAGAGAGACAACTTAAAGGCGGTCCTACAGCAGAATTCAAAGTGGCTTTAGAGATGACATCAGTCTCTTGATTTGCTTCAGCACCATACCACTTAATGAGAGTTACACCATGAACCTGAAAAGCACTGTTTGTAAAATAAGTCTACTGTGTGTGTGCTGGGTGCTTTCAGCATGGTTAATCCGGTGCTGCAGGAGCCAGTGATGCAAGTGCTGTGGCTGGAGTTTTTTTTAAGCGTTGGATAATTTTATGACTAATAGTAACAGTTGCAATTATGCATGGTAAGAGAAGAGTAATCACAATTTGTGCTGCAGGGCATAAGCTGACTGTTTCTGTAGGTCATGAGGACTTTTTTTTTTTTTTTTTAAAGTAATACAGCTAAAGGTACTTTTGAAGGTTGTTTTCTTCTGCCTTTTAAACACCAGATGTTGGCTGCTGGTCAAAGGTGGATTATCTGATGGGATGAACCAATGGCCTGATCTGCTAATTACTAAATTCCTACGTAAGGCTTTTCTTTCCTGCACAGTGAGGTACTGTGCATACGCTGTGACTTTCAGAGAGACCCTTTCTTGTAAGATGGAGTTAAAGCACCAGCTCTGGTCCCTAATTGAAACCAGCAGCATTCAGTAAGTTTGGACCACATCTGCCTGCTGAGTAGCCCTAGGCGGGGCTCTGTGGTGGTTTCTGTTCCATGCACAGGAACTGCATCTCTGGCAGAAGGTCTTAGAGTTGAGTGAAGAAATTGCAGTAGATAACCTACCATATTTATTTCCCTTTGTTTGTTTGCTTGTGGAACTCCCAGGAGCAGATCAAAATCTCCTGGCATGTATTTGATGTTGTTTAGCAGTCGTATGGGCACTGCTTTTTCTTTTCTATTTTCCTCCTGATCTGGCTAAGGTTAGCCTTTAGATAATCCAGGCGTGTTGTGAATGCTTGTAAGAAGTGAATTAAAAGTTGGCCCTCTCTGAGTAAACCAAAACATGGTTTGAAAATATGTTGGGGTTGATTCTTCCAGGGTGGTTCAATCACTCAGAAAACTGGAAGAAAGCTACTTTAATTACTGGGAAAATGAGTGGTAAAAAGAGTCTTTTTAATGTTGTTGGTTGTGGCAGCTTGGTTTTGCTCTGTTCCTTCCACTCCCATAGCTGCACAGCTCTGTACAAACTGTATACAGCTGTGCACACAACTGAGCAGCTGGGCAGTTTGGACCATTGGGCAAAATCCCTGGTGGGCGATGTTTTTGTTTTTAAAGAGCAAAAAATAACCTGGCTTGGTTTTCCAGCATGCGGTTTGCAGCACCACTGGTTAGAAAACATCCTTTTGATATGAAAGCTGAGCAAACTGGAACAAGCTACTAAAAAGAGACAAAATACAGGATACTGAGATGCTCTCCTGTATCACCTCTTTGACTGTAATTGCATTTTGGCATCTCATGGGTCCCACTTAGTCTGCACATCGTGTTGCTCCTCTGTGCTCCCCTGTGGCTCCTGCTTTGCTTGTGGTATTGAAGAGTCAGGATTTCACTAGGGATTTATTCTTCTTTCTCAGGTTCACAGGTACCACAGCCTCCCCAAATCCTGCTCCCATCAATCTGTTAGAGTTCAGAGCTATGTCTTGTCAGGCTGGGGAGGGGAAAGGACTTGCTTTGCTGTGAGAGATGTGATCCTACACTGTAAGGACATGAGCACTAAGGGTTCTCCCAGGCCCTTGTAGCAGGTGAGGAGTCAGCAGGGCCATTTGGTGTCCATCACACCCAGCCCCTGCTGGAGCTCTGTGAGCCTGCTGTAATGGTTTAATTGGTGCTTTTCTCATGTCTGAGATGGGGAAGTCCTGGGTGGAAGGAATAGCTTATAAATTTTTTTCATATGACAGTTTCTCTTTTCTCTCCTCATAATTGCTTGTTTTCTTAGATTTACCCCAGGGTGAGGGATGAGTCACAAAATCTAATGGGCTTTTGTGAGAAGAGCCTTGGGCACCAAGCAGGGAAGGACCAGGGAGTGGCAGCTGATTTCTTGGGAGCAGTCCGTGGCCACCAGGTAAAATGTAATGGTGCTGGAGCCACCAGGTGTTCTCCATTCGGGGTGTAGGCTGGGGCAGCTGGGGAGAACGTTTTGGCTCCATCACCAACCTGCTTAAATGACAGCCTGTCCTGGAGTCAGTCCTGGAGCTTGACAAGGCAGCACCACAGCCTGGCCTGTGCAGATGCCTGCTCCTCGCCTTGGGATTGCTTACAGCCAGAGGAGAGGAGATGAAAGGGAGATGAGGGACCAGCTATCATTTATTAATGCTGTTGAGTTGTGTTTCTTTCCAGTGCTGTAAGACTGGGGCAGGACTTGCAGGCAGCTGATGAAAGAGGACACAGAGCTCACCAGGAAACATGAGAGAGCTTTAAGGAGGAGTGTCAGGAGGGCCGCTGGGAGAAAGGAAGGTCTGTGTGCTCCCCCAAAACAGAGGCTGTAAGAGTCTGAGAGGGCAAGGGAGTGCCCTTGAGGGAGAAAAGAAAATAAATAAAAAGCGTGGAGAGGCCAGCTGAGAACGGATGGAAGAAACTGGACAGTCATCTTGTTATTGCAGAGTTAGTAGGAAAAAAAATGGGTTTTTTTTCTCTTCTGTGATATTTCCTGTTTGCTAAAAATTTTAAGCTACTTTTATGCCCAAGGTGTATTTCCTCTCATTTGAACTACTGCTGGGTGAGAGCTTGCCTATCCAGAGAGCCCACTACATTGCCAGCATAAGTGAGCTCAGGTTTTGTGAAAAAGACCTGTAAGACTTTTTGGAGTTAGATATGGGGATAGATTTTAAAACATCCTAAAAATTTCTGTGGAGTCTATTGGAAAATTCTGCATGCTCTGTTTTTTTGTAACTCTTCGCAGTCTGTAGCAGGGATGAAGTTGCTAATTAAACTCTTCTTTTATTTGAGATGACCCAAAATAGTTAGAAATGTTCATAAAGGACATCCCTCCACAAGGGTTGCTCTCAGCAACTGAATGCTTTAGGGACCAGATTTCACCAAAGTTCTGGGACATGCTGTGTGTCTCTGGTTTTGTGACAGTCATGCTTTTGATCATATGCAAAGATGAATAAAAAATGTTGCTCTGACATTTCCGAATTATGCAGTTACCATCATTTGAAGTTAAACCCAGTGAGGCTTATTTTGCCAGCTTCTGAGATACAGTTCAGATTTTTTTTTAAACTAGAAAGCAAGGGTTTTTTCTTATTTCTAATGAGGATCAGAGTGCCCAGAGGCCTGATCTTTCCAATAGAACCAGTAGCATTTTTGTAACAAATCTGTGTGAGCCTGAGTGCACAGACCCTGTGAATCAGACTCTCCATCCTGGTATTTTTTTGTGTTTTAGAAAGTGAAATAATTGAGCCTCACAGTACTTCTGTGAATCAAGTTTGTTACTCTCACCGTGAAATGTTGACTGAAAAACAGTCAAGGAGAGCATGCTGGCACCCAGGACACGCCAGAATTTACTCATTCCATGTTTACTCTTCACAAGCTTTGTCCTGGTCCTTCATCAGTGCTGCTGTTAAGATTACTGAATTTTCACACATCGACACAGCTGCTTTTCAGAGAGGGTGAAAGCCCCATCTTCGCAGTGCTCTCTGAACCAGGGTTGAATGGACTCCTCACGTTACAGTCAGTGTTGTGAGAAGGTGTGACAAAACTCACTCAGGCAGCTCAGATCCTGAAAAGCAGGTAAACCCCAGTGTGCAATATCTGTTGAGTGAGTGTCACTCTTGATGTTGGCTCAGAGAGTGAGGGCTAGGAGAGCACGCTGGGCCCTTCTGTCTTCACCTCATGCACTGCTCTTCCTCTCGGCTTAACTCTTGCCAGGACCCAGGGCAGCACAGAAAGGAACCTGGTGGAGGTGAGCAATTTTGGTTTGCTGCCAGTTTACCTGTTAGCATATCCCATCACAGCAGGACTTTTTGGATGGATAAGCTCCTGGACAACAGACTGCTGAAAATCCCATTGCATCAGTTTGGCATTAACTCTCCAAGCAGAAGCGTGTGTCCAACAGTGGCACTTAGGTGTGTTATGAAATATAATAGACAAAGCCCTAACATCCTGCAGCAAACAGGATTTGCTTTCTGCTCCAAGTTTTATAAATCCTATGAAATGCTGATGTGGTAGCCTGGATATTATTCTGTGGTTGCTTTATTTGAATGAAAAGAGAATTCGTATGTCATTAATATAGTAGGAATATGAATAATAAACTTAGGTTGCAAAACCTTATTCCTTCTGGCATTCAATCTCTTCTCTTTTGTCCCTCCATTCTCATTTTCCAGGATCACAAAGATTTTTGATCACAGACTTTAAACTTGCTGTGAAGAAAGTGCATCTCTAATGGGGAGATGGAGAGCACAGAGTGAGAGAGGAAACCTCGCAGTATTTTTGCAAACTCTGAAGTAGTTAATTGTATTGCCATTTTAGGCTAGGCTCTAAACAGGCACATGTGTGGCTTGGCTCAAATCCCAGCACTTTCCCTTGGGACTTCCTGCTTCCAAGGTACTTACAGGCATGTTTTTCAAAAGTAGTGAAGTTGTAAACTTTTGGGGTTGAGAGTTATCAGTGTATTTAGATGACTGGCTGTCTTAAAACTATTTCACAGATTATTTTTGCCTTGTGTGGTGAGCAGACTGGAGTTAACTTGGAACAAGGCCAGTTACAGCCCTGGACTTTGTGAGAGAAGACTTTGCCATGTTAGGGACCTGCTCCAGAGAATCCCATGGGAGACAGTCTTAGGGAGCTTTGCAGGAAAGGACTTTGGGATTCTGGTGCAAGCTGCTTTAGGTGACAGTGATGCTGCTGTGAGCAGGGGTTCAGACCAGATGATTTCCAGGGGTGCTGTCCAACCTCAGCAATTCTGTGCTTTGGTATTAGCATGCATTAAAAATAGATTAAAAGGGTATTGAAGAATGAACTGCCCTGGGCTATTTTTGGAGCCCAGGAAGTCATAAACACACACAGCCCTCATCTCCATCCCAGGAGACATTGCTCTGGGAACTTTTCCTATAGAAGTGTGTAGCACATAAATTGTACTGTAATGTTTCAGAGCCCCAGACCTGAGATCTGATGCTCTCCTAGCAACGTAGAACCTGGCGCTTTGTGAGTGATTGGGGTCAGAGGCACATGAAGGACAGACAATAAACAACTTTTGGCAAAATGCAGTTGAGAGGACAGCTGCTTTCACTTGCCTTCAGTTTTGGCAGAACATGCTAGAAATGGGTATTTTGATATATGTGGTTAGGTTGTGTAAGACAGTACACTCTTACCATTATGGAAAAGGACTGAAACTGAACAGAGTCAGGGGAGCTTGGTAGGAATCACACCAGGAGCCTGTGGAAAAAGGTCAGTAAAACTTAGTAAAGAGACTAAGAAGGATGAAATCTCAGGTCAGCATGTAAATAACCGATGTCAGATGGCATTTTCAGTGGATATTTATTCTGGAGCATGTACAGGAATTACTGTGTGAGTTTCCTGTACTGAATTACACAAGAGGCAGATTGGACAGTTGTTAGGGTTTCGTTTGTCCTGAGGTTCATTAGCTGGATGAGTGCTGGGCAGTAGGAAGCCCTCTTCTTGGCTTATGGAAATTTCCAGTGCATTGGAAAAAAATGATAATTTTGCAATCGGTCCTTGCAAGCCACCTTAAGCAGTGGGAAGGGCAATTTTAATGCTCTGGTAGAAAGCTACAGCACAGTTAAATATTCCACTGAAACAGGATAGCTCTGTGAGGCACGCTGGCCCAGCTCCAAGGCAACTAACCCGGCTGTCTCCTGCTGGGTGAAGGATCACCTCCTGGAAGCCCTCAGGAATGCCTGCTGGTGGCAGGGATTGCTTGTGGAAAACAGGGGCCCTGCAGCAGCATTTGGCTGGCCCCTGCAGTCTGGGCTCTGCAAAGTTCAGCTGCGTCTCAGCTCGTGAATGGCTCTGAGTTTGTTCTGTCTGGGGCAGAAGCTTAGCAGAACTCAAACCAGAGATTTCCCAGTAAATAATTTTTCAGTTCCATGGAAGTTCTGAAAGAGCAGTAGAAGTGGTTCCCCTGATTTTACGATATTTAGGGCAGTGTGATAAAGCACTAGACCTATCACACAGGTTTTACCAATACAGAAGGTAGCACAGAAATGAGTTAAATTTATAATACAGCTTAAATGTCATTCACAAAGTGCAGCGATGGCACAATTTTACCATCATATTTCAACTGTTAAAGCATTTTAATTTGTGTTTCCAACTCCCAGCAATAATAATAATAATACATATTTAAGCTGCATCGCAGTGGAAAAAAAAGCCCCAACAATCTGCAACAACTCAAACTCCCTTATATAGGGAGAGAATGACAGGAGATATAGTATATAAGGGTTTTTTCCCTAAGGATGTGGATCTTTTTCCACTTGGTGTTCAGAAAGGATCTACACTTGGAATCAGCTAAAAATGAGAGATGCAGTTTAACAATCGCTGGCACTTCAGATAAGAAAGATCTTCATCAGCTTCAAAACCCCTCTCAGTGGGGGGCGTGCCTATGGATCAGCTAAGAGCAGAACAGTTGCTTTGTTTCTTCTCTTTCTGCCCTAAGTGCGCGCGTTATTACTGCGTGTACTTTGCTAAAGCAACCTGAACCTGAACCTTCTCTGTCAGCCATTAAAAAGTCCTTTAAACTACTCGAATCATAAACCTCCCTGGTTCTCAGCTGTGCTGTGCCTTACACAGGAGTCTTATTTGTGCCTCCTATGATGGTATGTCTGCACATCTGCAGATGTGCTCATTGTGAGCAGATGACAGCAACCCACTGGAGTCTTTAGAGGAAAGTTCAAGGATGGCGTTCCACGCACGAGCAGGAGGGCAAGGGCAGGGCAGAGCCGGGCGGGGCAGAGCTGGGCCGGGCTGGGGGGACGTGTCGAACCGAGCCGGGCTGGGCGTGGAGTTTGGGGGCTGCTGGTGCCCCAGGGCCCCTTGGCTCGGTCCCGCTCCGCGGGAGGGGTGGGCCAGGGGCGTCTCCCGGCTCTGCCACCTGGAGCATCCCTCCTCCATCCCTCCTCCATCGTCATCCCTCTCCCAGCTCTGGTGGGTTTTAAGGATCTTGAGGGAAAAGTTAGGCTCTGGCGTTGCAAAGAGAGAAGCCTTGGGATGCTCAAAACAAATGAACTTTTAAGATGAGATTTACAGAGCAAACTAAAATTGTTCTTTTTGCCTCGTCTTGTGTGGTGTTTCTTAAGTCTTCTTGAGAAAGTTTTTAATTGAAAGACACCACATTAAAAAATTATCCCACGTGAGAGTGGATGGAGTCTGTCCCAGTTTAGTGGGCTGAAAATATTCAGTAAACTCAATAAATCTTCTTTCAAACAGTGGGATTTAGGCGTGAGTGTCTTAGCAGGCTAGGGTAGTGGTAAACACAGGCTCGCTCTTTCTGTCTCTGTGGATACGTGGGTATAGGTTGAATATCAGGAAAGGGTTTTTCACTCAGAGGTTTTTTGGGCACCGGAACAGGCTCCCCATAGGGCAGTGGTCACAGCACTAGCCTGACAGAGCTCAAGGAGCATTTGTACAAGGCTCTCTGGGATTCTTGGGGTGTCCTGTGCAGGGCCAGGAGTTGGACTCGGTGATCCTTGTGGGTCCCTTCTCACTCAGAATATTCTGTGATTCTGTGGGACAAAAAGTATTTTCTGTGAACTCCCCCCAGTTCCTGCTTTCTTAGTTATTTTTGTCAAGTATGTTGCACAGGCTAGTTTGAGATCCAAAGCAGGACATTTGATGTGGGAGTTAGTTCAGAAAGAGGAGAAACAATATTTCAGAAGTTCATGTTTTGGAATTATGTCACTGGGTAAGAGCTCTGTAAAGAGAGTTTACACAACCCTGATTTTTCCTCATAGCAACCCGTGTTGTGTAAATAAAGCTGTCCCAGAAGCAAATGTCTGTGCTTTGCATCCTGACCCATTGCCAGCATGCATTTGCTTGGAGGCAGGATGCCTGAAGGGAGGACTGGCAGCTTGTTTTGTCCATGTGAGCTTTGAGCCTGTGTCGTGGAAGAGCTCGAGCTAGCTCTTGCCCCGTTAGTATTCTGAGGCTTGGTATGGTTTTAAGAGGCATAGGTGTATAGGATTTCCCATTACTTATTAAAATGTTAGCCTGTCTTTGCATGTTTGTCTGCCCTGACTAGCAGTTGGTATTTGATGATGATTCAGAGGAAATCAGTGTTACAAATCTCAGCTTTGCTAAATAGAGATGCTGGTGTAAAGGTTGCATGCACAGTTCCACTGCAAAAACAGATGAAGGCTGGCATTTAGGCTCGGAGGCCAGATAGAGCTTTGAGCGTAGATTTGGTGGTGTCAGCATCTGATGAGAAATTTCAGACATTCTTGAAGAATATCCTGATATTCCAGTTGCCTTTTGCTGCCATTTTAATCAATGTTTGATCATGTTTATAGCAGCCTTCCAGTACCTAAAGGCGGCCCACAAGAAAGCTGGAAAGGAACTTTTGACGAGGGCAGGTCAAGACAAGAGAGAATAGCTTTAAACTGAAAGAAGGCAAGTTTAGATTAGCTATTAGGAAGAAATTCTTTATTGTGAGGGTGGTGAGACACTGCTACAGTCTGCCCAGAGAAGTTGCGGATGCCCCATCCCTGGAAGTGTTCGAGACCAGGTTGGATGGGGCCCTGAGCAGCTTGGTCTCGTGGAAGGTGTCCCTGTCCATAGCAGAGGGGTGGGAACTGAATGATGTTGAAGGTCCCTTTCAGCACAAATCATTCAGTGATACCTAAGTCTGAACTAGAAGTTGTAGTTTCGGATC
This sequence comes from Corvus hawaiiensis, assembly GCF_020740725.1. Lineage (NCBI taxonomy): Eukaryota > Metazoa > Chordata > Aves > Passeriformes > Corvidae > Corvus > Corvus hawaiiensis. The sequence goes on from NC_063216.1 coordinate 567,317, forward strand.
TTGACTCACAATTGTGGAGGTAAACTTGTACACAGGGATTGCACCCAGGTTCCTGAAATTCTTGGGAGTAGTTTTAGAGCCCCATCCAAACCCCAGTAACGTTATTAGAAGAGCTTCATCTGACTCAAAGTGCAATCATCAGATTGTTTCTAATGTGGCATACCTAGAGAGCAGTACCAAAGCAGTACCTCAGTCACCGCACTGCCAGTTCCTCTGTTATGTTAGAAGACTTGTTACATTGCTCTAGGTTTGATGTTCATCAGTATGCCTGCTTCTGGTTCCTCCTCAGCAGAGCTGTTGGAGAGCTGCTGTGCTGTCCCACAGGCAGAGGGGCCTCTGTCTTCAGGGCTTTGTTTGATGTCAGAGCAGGGTGTCCCATGCAGAGCCACGGGCAGAACGGTCCTTCTGCTGTCCCCAAGAACACAGGCAATTGAAAGTAATTTAAACAAACCATAAGGTACTTGTGGGGTGGCCTGCAGGAGAGTTGGCTTCCTTGCCTTGAGGTCAGGTCAATCCTACCTGCACCATTTCTGGCAGGTATTTGTCCAGCCCCTTCTTTATTTTCCTCTGTCCAGAATCATGTCCATAGTCTGCCTCCAGGCACCACTGAAGCTGAAAGTGTGGGGCAGTAATTTTGTTGCAATGCTCGCAGAGACCATGGAAACGATGCATTTCAGCAGGAGGTGACTTCAAGGGGAGAAAATGGCTACAGCAGCTTTGAGCAAAATGGCAAGTAGAAATGGCAAGTGAATGTAAGCAAGGTGTGGGGGTTTTTCTCACAGAAGCAGTGAATGGCATTTTCTACGGCACAAAGTTCCACAGAACTTGACTGAAAATCAAGCTGCAAGAAAATATTTTGGGAATGCTGCATCTACATGGAAGTGGCAAGCTATTGAGCCTCAGGAAAGTCCTCACCCAAGATAAAAAATAATGCATTATCTGTGTTTGGTAAAGCAGTAGCAAATGTTGACTTGAAGGTCTATTGCTTAGTAGATGTTCAGCTTCACATCCTAGACAGCTCCTGTATGTAAAAAAAAAAAAAAAAGTCTTGGAAAGCTCTTTGGGCAGTCTGTGTGCTGCAGTGTTTGGATCCGTTGAGAAAAATGCACTTACCAAAGCTTTCTGAAAGCCTTGTGGATGACCTTGTTGAGCTCTCTTGGCCAGTCCTGTTGCAGAAAGAAAAACAGATGGCGAAGACCGCTGAGCATAAAATTGCCATTTTCTTTCTTTATTTTTGTATGTACCTCCCCATGCTCAGGGGAGGCAAGCTGCCTACATATGTTACTTCTTATTAACTGCATTTATTCAGATCCCGTGGACATCAAAGCAGCAGATCTGTTGGTGGTTGAAGGCATTTAGAAACATGCATCTCTTTGCAAAGTAAGTCCTCACTGCAGTACATGTGAATAAAAGCAAGCAGGAAGCCTGCCAGGTCCGAGTGCAGTGCCTGTGATCTGTTGCACTGAGGCACTGATAAATGGAGGCAAGCTTCAGCTTTTAATAACTTGTTACCTCAGTGGAACAGGCCTTTGTTGCCTCTCCTGCCTGTAAGGGCACGGCTTCACCAGTGCCCCCAGATGACGGGGAGAGTGCCAGGAATACCACTTGCAGTAATCAAAAACAGGTGGAACATCTGCTTTTCATGCTAGTCACCTTGAGGTTTAGGTAGGAATTTTCTAAGTTGTTACTATTATTTGTATTGAAAACAAAATACAGCAGACAGCAGAGTGTGAGTCAGCAGTTGAGGATGTGGTCACTGGGAGTGAACTGGTAGAAACCCATGCAAGTGTTCCAGGATTAAAGGTATTTTTGAAACAAAAATAATGCCTAATGTTACAGTTCACCATCAAAGTAGCAAATTATTTTTACCTTAGAAGCAGGAATAAAAATCAAAACCTAGCCTTGTATACAAACACCTGGCTCTGTGTTCCTCTCACAACCTGCTGCTTTTTCCAAGTGCTCCAACTACTGAAGTTTGAGCAAGGCAAATCTCACACCAGTAAATGCTTTGATGCAAATCCCATATTTTAAAGATAATGACTGGCAAAAGGCTGGTTTGGTAAGAGTGATTCCATGGTGAGAGCTACTCAAATACCCTTACTCTTGGTATGCCTGGAAGCAGCCCTCTTTGACACTGGCCGTAGCTGCTTTGAGAGTTTTATAGCTGTGTACGAAGACTGTAAAAAGAGAGAGACTGCTCTTCGTGGCAATATTGTACAGAGAGGCAGACACAGAGGCAGCCCGTGTGCAGCACAGCGTCTCAGGCACAAGCACACCATAATTGCAGCACAATTGCCATGCCTTCTGTAAATTAGAGAGTGGAACTTGCCAGCAGTTAAGGATTTTAACTGCACAGCTATCATGGCCATAATGCTGAAAATGTATTTTACGATTTAAAAGCTTCTATATGTGTTTTATGTGGTTTCAGATGGCCCATGGAATACTACAAGAGGGTAGCAGACTAGATAGCATTTCTCCCTGCTTTGCTGCAGAAGTTAGCAGTGCCAAAATAATGTGCTTTTATCTTATGCTGCTGAAAGCAGCAGTAGATGCTCTTCTGCTCAGTCTTCATTTGAGCCACTGTTTCTTCCTTCCCCTGAAAAACAAAGTGCTCTGCTCTTCCCCCTTCCGCAGTCTAATCCTTGAGGACTCCTCAGTGCAGTTTGGCAGAGGAGAGGAAGGTGTGGAGGGATTAACTGCATGACTGAAGAGATGAGGATGGGCAGGAGAGGACGCAGGGCTCTTGTTGGCAGCAGTTGCCTCAGGCAGGAGGCTCTGACTGCCCAGCCAAAGCAGGGCCTCTGTGGCTGGGCTCCTCAGCTGGCTGCTGGTCACAGCCACCCTCCCATGCTGGCATGAACTCCTGAACCTCCTGTGCCTTCAGCGTGGCAAGTGAAGACAGGCAAGGGTTTGCAATTGTTTTGCTCCAGTACATTCTGGGTTGAAACAGAGGCATTTCTGGAGCTGGCATAGGAGCTCATGAGGCCCCATAATTTTGAAGGATAATGCAGCAACATGATGATCTTTCTCACTCAGATCCAGCACTGCATCTGCATGTGTGCATATCCTCACTGAGCTTTCAGACAGCAGGCAACATTTGCTAGATAATCTTTTGGCATGGCTGGCTTTAGTGATTTAACTAGGGCAATGGAAAATTTTAGTGACAGAAGCAAGATTTTAATTATATTTTCCACAAAACCGGTTGGTGCCCCAGCCATTGCTTATCAGTTCCTCCTTGCTGCATGAAACACATTTCCTATACTGCTGTGGGGAACAGCAGCAAGGTATTAAATTGTGGGTGAGTCTGGCAGTGAGACTGCTTTAGTGCCCTGGATAGTTAATGTCTGCTTATTTTCTTCTCCTTCCCAAGTGCAATGCTCTGCCTTTTCCTCCGTCATACTCCAAGTACTTTTAATGTTCTGCAGCTTATTGTCAGTGTGCAAAGCCATTCACAGAGCAGTGAATCAGAGTTGTACCTGGAGGAAGAATGGGGTAATTTATTCCTGCACACAAGGTTCCTAACTTGAGATTTGTCCCTGGAGGAGGTCAGCAATCTTATTTGTGGGTTCTGCACTAACCAGAAATGCAAAGGTTTGCAGGGCTCCTTCTGTAGCCCTGGGTTTCATGCTCCTTGAATCCTTTTAACTGCAGGAGTATTGTTCCAATCTTGACCTGAGGACAAGGAGTTCACTCTTTTCTGTCTATCCTTTTAATTGACTTAAACAAGTAATCAAAGAGACTCTCTTGGCCTGGCCCTACCCTTGAATGGGAGTTTTTTGGCAGTTTCTCTGACCCTGTCTGTGATTCATGGCTTGACCCAACTCGCCCTTATGTCCAGAAACTGCTGTCCCTTTTCACTGTATCCTTCACCCACATCTCTGTTTCTAGAAGGTCAGTTTACACCTCATCTTCATGATTTTTGCACTCGGTGTTGTGGGGCTGCGTTGGTGCGTGTGCTAGGCCAGGAGATGGGTGTTGCTTCCCCTGCAGAGCGGCACCAGCAGTAGGGTTTGCTCTGGTCAGGGTGTGTGAAATGCATGTCAAACTCTGTAAATACCTTCTTGTGTTCAGTTTCAAGCAGCCTTCCCCAGCATCTTTTGGACTAGTATGTTTGCAAGGCACCTAGTGGTAGTGTCTGGGGGTATTGGGTATTGCACCTGCATACCTGTTCAGCCAGGAATAACACTGGGAGAGACCTCAAATTGTGCTGAAGTCCCATGGAATAACAGTAAGTTGAAAATAATCAGGATAAGAGGAGAAATAAGACCATCCAAGAGAGGGTTAAAATATCAAGCCATGTTGAGGCGTCTGTGGATGCTGGGGGTAATGGAGAACAAAACCCTGCTTCATTCCTGCCAGTTTCTTTCTTGCCCTATCCTTGCAACAAAAAGAGGAGGAGAAGGCTCTCAGATAAGAAGGAAAATGCTTTTGTGCAAAACAGCCTGTGGACCTGCTCTTTCATGAGGCTGCTGAGTGAAATCATTTAGCAGGGTTACAAAAGGGCTGGCTAGCATGTGGGTGTTAATAGCATTTCCAGCTATGTAAGCAGCAGTAACAACGGCAGAGTAATCAAATCTCATCTTTCAGAGGGGAAGTTGATCACCTGAGTGGGTCTGGGATTTCCCCTTGCACGATTGCCAGGTATCTCCACAGGCTAATTGAAATGTCGAGTGCTGTCTGGGGCCGGGGGCATGGCAGTGGCAGGCTGGATCTAATCTCTGAACACACAGAGCAGCTCTGGTCACACTCCTGCCCCGAGGCCTGATAGCTCCCTGGGTACTGCTGTCTCTTATCTCTGGCTGCGGCTTTCTGCTTTTTTCATTTTTATTTTTTTTCCTCTTGAACTGGGCTTCAAGTGCATTGCTGTGGCAGAGTTTTTACTGTTGGGTGAGAGCTCTCCATCTCCACTCACAGCTTCCTTCGCTGACTTTTAACCCAAGAGTAGTAAAAAGCATGGCTGAGAAGAGGCAGCCGTGGCCCTTGTGCCTGACCAGACCCTAGGCAAGACTCATCTCCATCTTAGTTTCTCTTGGTACAGCTTTTTTGTCTCTTAATGTTTGATTCACTGGATCTGTGGGCCACTGGCTCCAGACTGGCTGCCTCTGGTGGGGGTTTCTGCTGTAGGATGCAGCATCTGTTTTGGCCTCCTCTTCAGCTTCTTTGCCTTTTCTTTGTATTCACCCACCTCTTTTTCCCAGTAGGAAGCTCAGGTCCTGAAGGCTTCCCATCTTGAATCCAGAGGAGCAGCTGAGGGTCAGCCCTGCTGGGCATTTGGGTCCTCAGCAGGCATCTGCCAGCCAGCCTGGTGGGAACAGGGAGAAAAAGGACCACTTTTGTCTGAACAAGAACCACCTTCATGTTTTTGGGCAGTGGCTGATCTCTGTGAGACTAGAACCTTGGACCACTGGGGTGCAAAAGTAGAAAGAAAGATGGGCCTCTGCTTGTAGAGAGGAGATCAGACTGATGCCAAGGAGGGAGGAGTACGTGGCAGCAAGGCTGGCTGCTTCTTCTGGCAAGCTGTGCCTGTGTCAGTGTTGCCTTCCTTGGAGGTGTTTGACGTGAAAAAATAGCCTTGGAAAACAACTGGTGTGCTTGGGGAAGTGATGGGAAATGCTCAGGAAGTGATACCCAGAAGGGAGAAAGGCAAGGAGCTGGCTGGTGCATCTGTATGACAGGCTAATGCAGCAATGCCTGGCCCAGCATCTTCCCCTGGCTTTGGGACAGGCTCTTCCCAAGCCTTTGATTTCTGCCTTCATGGGTTTTTTGCCTTTGCCCATCCTAGCCAGAGCCGGCTTTGTAGAGGGACTGGAGCAAAACCATCAAAGCTAATAGTTCTGGCATTCCTTCTTAGTAACACTGAAGTGTTTGCTGAGGTAATTTAGTTCTTGACTCCTGCTTTTTCCAGGCGTAGGCTTGTTGGCTTTAAGTAGCCATCAAGAGAGTGCTCGAGCTGGTGAGCACTGCTCATGGAGAGCTTGAGGACAGGCTGAACCTGTGGTAGATCACCTCACTCAGGTGCTCCTGAGACAGGGCAGTGGATGTGGCCTCAGGGCTCCACTCTCCAGCTGTCACACAGGAGTGGAGACCTGCAAGGCCGTGTCTTGAATCCTGTGACATGTGCTGTGGAGAAAACCTTGGTGAGCAGTTGGCCTTGGGAAGTGTTTTGACTGCAGGAAGCTGCCGGAGATCTGTCTTTTCTGTAGTTTCCTCCCTTTAGTGAGGAAAGCATGGGGAAAACCAGGTCCTTCTCCAAGGGTGTCCTGTGGAGACCCCCAGGGAAAAGCCAATCTTTTCAGAAGGAACTGGAGTGCCAAGAACTTTCTCTAAGGGGAGTGTTGATCCTATTTTATTCTGAAAATCATTTCCTACCACGCTGAGGAATTGGCTTGCCAAAGTGCAAATTACCCAGCAAGGAAATCACTGCCTCCAGATTAATTCGTAGCTCCTTTGTCTGTTCTGTGCTTGGCTGATGTGTTAGGTAAATATTTGTACAACACAGAGAATTGCCTCCCTTTCTTCTCTTTTCCAAGGGTCAAAGAAATGTCAGCCTTTGGCACTTCTGTGCAGCCAGGCTTCTGTGTTTGTGGGGAGGCAGGCTCCGTGCCAGCCATGGAACAGCCAGAGTGGCTGCCTGTGGTGGCCAGCACCCTTCCCAGCAGAGGCAGCTTACTGATGCTTCGTCCTGAGCTTATTCCACGGGGCAGTGAAGTGCTGAGTTTAACAATGAAGCCAAATAACCTCTCCCTTCTGCACAAAAGAAAATGACCTGCTTCTCTTGGTGTCCTCCCTCAGTGAATCTCCAGGGGTGAACTGACTTCTATTGCCTTTTTTTCCCCCCCTGATTTTCTTGGTTTCTATCTAGCCAGCTGGGCTTCAGTGATCCTTGTGGCTCCCTTGCAAGTCAGGATATTCTATGATTCTGTGATACTGGGTGTATTCTCTGAAAAAAAAAGCCTGTTGTCCTCTCCCACTATTATAAGGAGCCCTCTAAGTAGCAAGTGCTGAACTTCACATGAACTACAAAGTCTGTTTCAGCCCCATTCCAAGTGGGGCCATGTGTCCAGTTGCAGGATACTCACAAATAGTGGTTTCTGCCTCATTGCTCTGAACAAGGGGGAAACTCACCAGTGACGTGTAAAATTATGTAAAGACGAAGGAATTTCTCCTTTTTTCCCATGACAGTCAGTCTCTGAAGCACAAGTTGTGCTTAGCTGCATTAATCAGTAGATTACTCACCCAGTGTCTGAGAAATCTTCTGCAGAAGACAAATACTGACATTGATATTTTTAGTCATAAACTTAAACGATTAGCTTCAAATCAGAATCTGGGGGTGAGAAGATCTCAGTCAGAAATTTGTGACTGTTCAGTACCTAACAGGGCCTGAATGAAACCCACACATCCAAGCCAACACCCACATCAGGAAAGCAGGACACCCTAGTTGCCTCTGAGCCTTGTCTCTCACTTCAATCTCTGACTGCTTTCATATTCCCCACATTTCTTGCACTTTCTTTTTGTTAACTGCCCCCTTTGATCAGCACACCAGAGGAGGCAGCTTCAACATCTTCACTTTCTGCTCACCTCTGTCAGACCCTGTGGGACCCAGATTCAGGAGCAAGTGGAGACAGAGGTTTTCAACCCTATTTGTAGTTACAATAATGGGCCAAGAGCTTAGCGCAGCCAGGGAGGGGGATCTGGCAAAGGGCTGTCTGTGAATTCTAGTTCCTGGGGTGGTTTGGGGTTTGCCTTGGCCTCTGTGTAGCCCAGAGATGTTTGGGGGATGATCTAAGCCATGTGGCTTGTAAAAGCCCCCTCCAAAGCAAACGGATGGAGCATGCTTCTGCCTAAGGCACAGCGGGTCTCCCGTGCTGCTGGTTGGGTGGGCACGGTGCAGGTAGGTGGGTTGGGTGAAGGTGGCTGTGCTGGCTATGAAACAGCAGATGTTTCCCCAGCAGTGGGCTGTTTGTCCCCCTCAGAGCACGTTCCTGCTGCCTCTGGCTGTAGGAATAGTGTAGAAGGCTCAGACCATTCACCTGAACGCTCAGACCTGAAGCTGTCGGGGTGGTTCCCTGTATATACCAAGGCAGCCAGTTTCTGTGGGCCTCCTAGAGCTTTGGGGAGGAGCTTTTTCCAGTTTTAAAGAAAAAGGGGAGAGAGCCTGGCTCTGCTCTCTGGTGTGTGGGTGCTGAGCTGGGCTGCCACCAGCCTGGCAGAAGCCGGGGCTGGTGGAGGTTTTGGCACTTGCCCCTCAGGCTGGAGCTGTCGTGCAGTGTGGGCACAGCACCGAGCTGCTGGCAGGCTGGTTAGTTGCTGATTAAGTGCCAAAATGTTTATCAGATCTGAAAACCACAGAGTGTGAGGCACTGTAGCACTGCTGGGAGGTCTGAGCTCCGCTCACCAGCACTGCCTCATTAGTGACAGGGGCAGCAGGCATGGGGAGCTACAAGGTTCTGCTGCACCTGCTCGTCTTTGTCCCTCCTACGCCTGGGAGGTCACTAAAGCTTTGGAAGGAAATCAGAATTGATCCTGACTTCTGGATTGAGCAGAATGAGAGGGGGAGGGAATTTCAGATGAAGTTGCTTTGAACCTGGAAGGTGACTTCACTTGAATAGCAATGTCCTTGGCTGCATCACTGCCAATATTTCAGGTGTTGCAGATGAGTGTCCATAATATCCTTCAAGAAAAGATTAGCTTTTTATTGTGAAAATAGGTGCATATAAGAATAATATGCTTTTGATGGTTAAATTAATTAGTAATCTAGTTACTGTCTTGTTTTTCTTTAGCACTGCTAATTGATAAAAATTGATGTTCTTTAGTTTGACCACTGGGATTATCTGAATAATCTAAAAGATGTTCCCAGTCCTGTGGTGGTTAATGAAATCTCTGACATATATTTTAGAACTATGATGAATCTTCAATTTATGTATTAAATCAATAAGAAGGAGGGAAGAGCTTTTAAGGAAGATAAAGGCAATTTTTCTCTCTGTGCCAGTCTGCCAACTCCAAGCAACATAAACAACTCCTGGTCTCCACTGGACCATTCCAGACTGTTAGAGGTCTCTCAGCCTTGTAAAGACTAGTTTATTCTGGTGACTGCTGTACTTTTTTTACCCTGTTCCCTGACACCTTTCTGTTTCCTCTGCACAGGATACGAAAGCTGGAGGGAGCTTGCTAAGGTTCTGTCAGACACCAGTGTCCCAGGTGGGGACACAAGCCTTCAGCTTGACTACCCACAGAAGCTGGGACACCAGGTGAGGAGGCTCGGGCTGCCTTCTGAGCATGCAGAAGGGCAGCCCTTCCTTTCTGCTGCTGGCCCCAAGAGACAGCTCTCTCTTCTCACAGGAAAGAGAGCTCGCCACAGGGCAAGCTCTGAGCTGACTCACAGCTACGTGAACGGACAATGGCTCCGCTGTAGTCAATTAAGTTATTTTAGGTGTGCTGAGCTGCTGCGGTGGGACGAAGCTGGCTGGGTTTGTGGCACAGGAAGGCAAGATGGAAGCAGAAGCGAAAGATCAGGAGAGAGTTTGTTGCTCTCCAGTGAGGCACATCTCAGTACTGTTGACTGAAGGCAGTGATGGAAGACGATTGCTTGGACATTTTTGAACCACAGATGGGGGGAAAAAAAACCCCAGAGAATGACCTAAGTTTTAACTCTATGCTAGCACACAGTTACAAAATACTGACATCCTTTTCCCTCAGTAGTTCACCGTGGAAATGTGCTGTCAAAAAAGCCAGGGAGCATTTTCATCCTGCTATGTCCATGATAACTGGCCTGTCCTTTGGAAGGGGAGCTTGAGAACTTGTTTTATTTTCTTAATTGTTCTTATGACCAGGTTCGAGCCCTCTTGTAGAGCTTGTATAGAACTATCTTGTACTTGTCACTGCCATGTCATTTATCAGGTTATTTTGACTTTTCTCTACCTGTATTTCAGATCCAAGAGCTGCAAAGAGGTGGGAGGAATAAATCAAATGGTGCAGCTGTGGACAACCCTGTCCCATGGATGCCAGAGGTGGGTGCCTTTCTCCATCATTTTGTGTGAGGGGGGCATAGCTGGAGGCCTGTACAGCAAAAATGAAAGGCAGGGACGTCTGCCTGGAAATTAATTCATTTTGCTAGAAGTCCATTCCCTATCACCTTCTCCCTGCTTAATGACACTTCCAGACCTGACTAATCATCTGGAAAGACTGGAGTGTCCAGATTCGAGATAATTTGGTGTCTCAAGGCTCCGAGCACCCACCCGCAATTCCCTGAGAGCAGGCAGCCCACTGCCTTCCTGAAAAGTGAAGTTTATTCAGGGCTAGGGTGTGTAGGGCCAAGCATCCAACAAGCAAATACATGACTGTGGCACACAGAAGTGCCACACTCTGCTCTTGCTCTGGCTTTCACTGTCCAACCCCTGCGTGTCATACGTGGAGATTTCTCCACTTCAGTGGCACTTCCATGAACAGGGACCCTCTCTGGTGACCCTTGCAGACTGGGGTAAACACTCCCTTTGTTTCCTTCATGCCTCGATTATTCTTTCCTCCCCTGTTCCCTTATCTCATCATTCCTCTTCAGATAAGGGAGCAATGCAGCCTGCTTGTAATGAGAGGGACACCAGCCAGGGGGCATTTAGTTAATGGAGCCAGCTCACTAAATTCCTCAAGGTGATTAGAGACCTGCACAAATTAAAGGGCCTCTGTGACTCCCGCAGGGAGGGAGCAGGCTGCTGGGCCTGCACTCAGCACTTCAGATCTCACTGTTGATGGAGGGAGCGTGTGTCCATCCAGCCAGAGCAAGGAGCAGCTCAGGTCCCTGCAGCAGGAAGCAGCCAGCACCAGCCACCCTCCAGTGCCCAGAAGCAGAGCAGACCATTGATCTGTTCTGCATCAGAGCGTGGGCTCTGGTGTGCTGGGCACAGCTGGAGCCTGGGGCCTTCCTCCAGCTGCAGGGCTGTGCAGGCAGGTGCAGGCAGGGCTGCCTCCCAGGGGAGCAGCTGCTGGCCAGGAGCCAGCGGGATGTCAAGGGCTGCTGCTGTGCCCAGCGATGACACCAAGCATTTGCTGCTCCCCTCTCCCATGGCACTGGGCGATACAGGCTCTGCGTGGCATCCCCCAGCTTCCCTGAGGCTGTGCCCTGTGTCACTGATCCCCTCCCTAGAGATTTCTCAGACCTCTGGAAAGTGGCCACCTGTGGTGTGGGATGAGCCTTTACCGGGTTAGAGTGCAGCTGGTGGGGTGCACACTGTGGCCTGGACACTTTTCTCTTTGGCCTTATAAGGCAAAATTTCCTGCCCTTGCTGCAGCACTGTGTGTACCCAGAGGGTCAGCAGAGTCCCCCTGACTGCAGACAGAGACCAGTGGTTCACCAGTACCAGCTGCAGGAGGTGGAGAGGGATCATGGGCACGGCTCTGGATAGAGCTGCTTGCTGTCCTCCTAACCACTGACTGAAATTTCTCCCAGCCTGGGGATTAAGTTTTTCTGTGACTCTGCCCAAATTAATTACCCAGGATTTATAATCCCATTGTGCCCTTCCCACAGCATCTCTAATAACTTAATTGCAGCCTTATTCCTGGGGCAAGGGACACCTGGTTGCCTCACACAGGTCAAGGAGCTGGGCTTTGTTTGAATAGAGAGGCATATTCCTGACAATCATAAATAATTAACAGGGTTTCAGGGTGAGCTGGCAGCCAGCACTGCCAAAAAAAGGACAGGTTTCCATTTTCCTCTCTCAGTTTCAGGATATGAGATAGGCAGCTTAAGTCTTCAGCCTTGGATAATGTGGTAGGAAAGTGTGCTCACTGGAAATCCCTAACTGAAGTTTTGCTCTGGCATCTAGGGGAAAGCAGGGTTCAGCCTCGCTCCTGGTTCCTCAAGGTGCCTGGGCATATGATGGTCCCTATCCTTACTGTCACTTCCAGGCACCAGAGCAAAGTCTTCCAGCTCCCAACATCACCCACTGCCTCCTCAGGCTGGAGAGGTGTGGGGTGTTTTGTTTCATTAATTCAGAAAGGTGCCTGGCTATCATCAGGGTGAACCTGCCCTGTGGGCTGTGAGTGTTACCATTTGACAGTGTTCTAGGTGTGGGGAGGACTTTCAGGAAAGTGACTGGTTAGCCAGACTGTTCTCATTCACCTCTGCAAAAGCACCTGCTCAGCTCTGAGACGAGAAAGGTCTGGGCAGTGCTGGGGTGCATTTAAAATGTCCTTTCCTCCTTCACGTCTGCGCAGCCTCAGGAGTTCCTTCTCTCTGAAGGGAGGTGTGTGGGATGTCCAGGAGCACAGCCCCTTGCAGGCAGCACCTGCACAGTTGCACAGCTGCTGCACGAAACCAAAGGATTGTGCTGGAGTGTTGTCCTGCTACCAAACCTGCCCGAAGAGGAAGCATCCTTTCCTGAGAGGACTGAAAGACAGAGCTGTTGCTGCTCTGCTGATGTCCCTTCCCTGTCTACTCGTGCCCACCCAGACAGGGGGGCTGTGTTGCTAACTTGTCTTGATGGATTCCCACAAGTGCCCAGCACAGCAGAGCGTGCAGCCAAGCCCAGCTGCTGGCTGCTGAATGTCACCCAGTCAGGGGAGCTGGGCCAGGCAGGAGGAGGGGCCGCAGCCACTCCGAGGAGACAGAAGAGTCTTACAAACTCAGGAGTTTCTGGTTGGCAGCACAATGTCGCCTTTCTTCCCTGGCTCAGGCCCTCTCTGTGCCCTGTTTATCATTCTGTGGACTGCGTGCAGCTACGCAGCTGATTTGCCTCTGTGGTGCCAAAGCCACCCGGGATTAAATTAGGAAAGCCTTCTCTTCTCCATCCTGTTCCAGTTACAGGGCAGGAGGTCGTGTCTCTGCTGCTGCAATCCTCTCAGCTTTGTTGCTTGCCCAGATCTTTCTTCCCTGGCCTCCTTGCTCAACAGGAGCCCCTGGGTGTGTGGTGCCACCCCCCAGATAGTTTTGACATGAGAGGGTTTGGGCTAGGAAGAGTTCTGGGCTCTGTGTTCCTGCTCCTCCTCTACGGTCAGTTTTTGTAGCAGGGGCTGATAATCTAACATTTCTCACTGGAAGGAAGCGGAAATACCAAAGTCTTTTACTGCAGCGCCAGGGCTGCAGGCAGACATTACTGCAGCATGGGAGGGTCAGCACCGGGGTCAGACCAGCCACAGCCCTGGAGGGGCATGGCTGCATCAGTGCCAAGGCAAGGGCCTGGCCCAGCTGTCCCCTCCCTGCGCTTGTAAGGGTTCAGCTCCCCCTCACCGGGACCGTGCTGTCGCTGTGCTCAGGAGGGGACAGCCTGCCCGGCCCTCCCTGGGGTGAAGAACCCCGGTGCTGTGCTCCAGGGCACACTCACACTGTGCTGACTGTGCCCGTGGGGTGCGACCTGTGCCCGTTCTGGGTCTGAGCTGGGATCGTGCACTGCTGCTATTACAGCAGGGTGATAAGCAACTGGGAAGAGGTGTTGGGACAGGGAGAAACCTCAGGGGCAGGAGGAGCCCTCTAAATGGGAAGCCACAGATCACATAAAACCAGCTCTCATTGGAAGCTCAGACTCATGGCTTCTATACCTGGTTCTGGCCAAATCAGTCTATCCAGAATTTTCAAAGCAGATGTTTTTAAGTGGAGAAGGGGAACTTGTCACTTGCTAGGTCCTAAATTTCCAGCCCTTTACAAAACAGGGCCAGGTAGTTCCAAGCTGGGAAGTCAAACGTAGCAACCATGTTTTAGAATCACATTCTAAAAACCGTGTTTTAGAAAATCCATTGACATTTCTGTGTGCATGAACTGGGAATGGTGGTGATGTTGATCTATAACTGCAATCTGCAAAAGCCCTAAGCAGGAGATTTTTCCGGCATGTTCCGTGAGAGGATACTCATATAGCAAACAGAGGAATTTCTCAGCTGCCTGTAATGGGCGGCCATGAATTGAGTTGGAGGGACAGAGGTGATAGAGTTTCAAAACAGCTGCTACACTGATGACTCGTGGGGGTCTAAAATTAAAGCTCAGCTCAGTTTTCAGTCCCAAAGCAGCACTTTGGGCAGCCAGCACTTATCTGTCAATAATGTTCTTTTTTTCCCTTTAAGAGGAAACAGAAAGTAAGTTAAGCTGCTGCAACTCAGGATAAAATCTGTTGATTTAGAAAAGATTTTAAAATTGCATGCAAGAAGTATTTATTATTTACCAGTTAATTATTTCTAGTAGCTGTGAGTGCAGGAAAGCAAAGTGATCTCATTAACTCCTGCCAGAATCTCCTCTCTGGAGGCTTTGTAAAGACTTTTGTAGGAGGCAGGAGTGTTGGGCTAGAAATCTCGGGAACTACCTCTTTACGTATTGATGGTACACCTAGTACAGTGGTGTCTGCCTTATTTTTTAGTAGGCTGCCCTCTCCCTAATACTGCCAAACTGTGCAGTAAAGTGTTGTATTGCAGGGGGACTGGTCCAAGTTCTACTCTGCAAACATTTGAGCAAGTCTAGCCAGTCTTTTGGGGTTTGCCCCATAAATATCTGGTTTTGCGTTTGGGCTGCCCCGTGTCAAAGCCAGGCCAGCTTCATTGCAGTCCCGAGCTTTGGGAGCATCCCCTGGGTCTGTCTGTGGAAGGAGTGGGTTGCAGTGCCAGCTTGTCCACAGTGTGGGAGTGTTGTGCTGCGTTTCACAGCGCTCTGAGCCTGCTGCCTGCAGTGTGCAGAAAGGAAAACCTGCATTACTTGTGGGTAGCAGCAGGCTTCCATAGGACTCAGTTTCTGGCAGTGACTCCGTGGGAGCCCAGCCTGTTCCTCTCACTTCATGTTCCACAAGAAACAGCAGTTGTCATTATTTGATTTGGCTGAGAAAAGCAGTGTAAGACCCTTGGGTGTGAACCTGGATTTGGCCAAGGGGCACAGGACTGCGCAGCAATTAAATTGCAATACAGTGTCATGCTTGCAGAGATTTGTGTCGCAAGTTCCTGCAGAGTCCCGGGTTTCTCTGGGCTGCATCCATCACCCTGAGCCCTCCATCTGTCTCCACTCTGATCCTGTGCATTGCTCTGAGGAATTACATTCCTTTTGTCTTGCTGCTTTTCCTCTTGTCTGGTGGGCAGAATCCAGGCTGAGGGATGTCAGCAGAGGAGGGAAGAGGAGGAGATGTTACTGGGGGGCATCGTGGGCTTGCAGACATCCATCAAGCCCTGGCACTGAGGACACCAGTGAGAGAGGGCTGACGAGAGCCCACTCCAGAATCGCAGTGGTTGTGAACGTGCTTTGCCTGGCACACAGAAATGGTTTTCACATGCACGACTAAAGTCCACAGCTCGCAAGGAGCATTCCTGGTGCAGAGCCAAATCTGCTTCACGGCCTTCCTTCAAGCCACAGTTCATTTCAAAACACATCCCCAACCCACCATCCTGGCAAAAATAACTCAGTGGAGAAGTTTCTCTGCCAGGAGTGCACAGAGAGGCTGGACCCTCCTCCACCGAGCTGCTTCAGGCCTGCTAGAGTCTCTCCAGTGAAAACTAGGAATTTGCTGCCATCTGTAGACATTTGGGTGCTGTTCAGGCCGTTTCCCCAGCCCTGCTCCCACAGCCCTTATATAGGCAAGGCAGCCACAGCAAAACCACCACAGTCCCAAGGCAACCTATTCCTTTCCTCAGCATTTTGCCATCTAAGGTAGCTTGTACTGTCTCCAGCTTATTTATTCCTCACTGTTGGATGCCAGTCCTGCAAGGAGGGTTTCAGCATCTAGCTCCACTGGTTGCAGGCAGAAACTGGACTTTGTTGGGGGGTAGACAGTGATTCCCTTCTGAAAGGCTCCGACAAAAATAAAGTCTGTCCTTTGAGGAGTGTGTTGCTGAAGTCCCACGGTGGCCAGCAAGCTTTTCCCAGCCCGGCTGTGCTCCAGGTCTCAGCTGGACACCGACAGCCTCTCCTGACAGGGCTGGCTGCATAGCGGGGACCGGACTCACACTGCACACCCTCCTGTGCTGCGCGGGGTGGAACCCCCACTTCCCTCAGTGTTTCTGTGTCTCTGCAGGCACATGGAGGCCATGCTGCCCACTGACCTGCCTGTGCTGCTGCTCCCCGCCCTGCCAGGCCTCCATCTCCCCGTCCCCACCGTCCTCTGTGAGCTTTACCTCTGAGACATACTTTGAGAAGGTGATCTGCCATCTCCCCTCCCTAGGGCGTCCCCTCTTCCTCAGGTCAGGAAAACAGCCCTGAGATGGTGAGGGAGTCCAAAACACCTTCCTGCAGAATGTAAGATGTTACATCATGGGGAGCTATTGCCACCCTGCAGCGTGTTCCACACCACGGCCTCGGAGCACGGCCCTCTGGTCAAACACCTCCTTGATGGAGCAACTCCCAGCCGTGTAACTGAGATGTCCCAAGCATTAGCACAGTTCCCTGGTGCTGTTCAGTCGTGTGGGCCAACCCCACACCCTCAGCAGATGAGAAGCATCTGGACCTGGACACCATGGGCTCTGGACCCATGTCTGCTGCAGACCAGTCCATCGTAGCAGAGGAATTTTCTTTCACTCTCCCAAGCGCTCCAGTACCGGGGCCCTGGCCAAGGCTGTCAGAGCAGGGGAAGGACGCAGGACATGGATGCAACAATTCATGGTGCCCCACTTCTGCCTTCTAGTTCCAGGGCCAGGCCAACCTGCACGTGTTTGAGGACTGGTGTGGCAGCTCCATTGAGCAGCTCAGGAGAAACCTCCACTTCCCTCTCTTCCCTCATGTGAGTAAGACCATGACATGCAGTGTCCCGCACTGCCCAGCTCAGCTTCCCAGGTGGATCACCCATGCTCCCTTCACATTCTGTCCCTATCTCGCTCTGTCCTGCTGTTTGTTCAAATCCACCACCTCCTTCTCAACCATCTGCTCCGTCCTCCTGCTGAGGGAGCAGGAAGCTTTCACGAGGGTTCAAGTGTGGCAGCTCCTCTGCTGCACAGGGGAGGGTCATTTCACGTGTACTGGCCTGCCAGGGCTCAGACACAGGCTGAAGGAGCCCTGTATTTGGTGCTCTCCTTCCAAGTGGCTAGGGAATGCCATGGCCTGTCCCCACCATCTCAATGGCATCCCCCATGTAGCTCTTCCCTCCACAGCAGCACCTGCTCCACCTCATTTCTTATTTGCTTTGCTCTTTTCCTCTGCCTCCATCACATCCTGTACCCCACCCAGAGAAAACCTCGTACTTCCCTCTGCTCACCTGTCCCACGGTTTTTGATTCTCCCCTTGTTCCTGTCACATCTAAAATTATTTTTATAATTTTTTTCTTCTTCCACTTCAGACAAGAACTATGCTGAAGAAGTTGGCTGTGTCCCCAAAATGGACCAACTATGGTCTCCGGATATTTGGCTACCTGCATCCTTTCACCGATGGTGAGGGTTCTGAGTGCCTCTTGTCACCTTCCCCTCCTTCCCCTCCTGGTGCTGCACCACTGGTGCCCTCATCCTGGCAAGCCCAACACCAGGTCCCTCGTGTGGGTGGCGTGCGTGACTGGCCGTGGCCTTGGCGTGGCTGGAAACACATCTGCCTGCCTCCCTTGTAGGGTGGAGAGGAAAAGCACAGAAGCAAGCAGATGGGAAGTGCTAGATAAATAACAATGCTGTTGTGAATGCACAGCCCCATGGCGTGTATGTGGGCACGAACAATCCCCGAGCTTTTCCTCCCTCCCTCGCATGGCCAGGACTGTACATGACATCACTGATGTCCCTGCTGCTCCCATGAATGCCAGCTGACAGCAGCTGGCATCTGTATCCCCAGCTGCATGCCTCTGCCCGGAGCAGCCTCTGGCACTCGCCCTCTGTCACGGGCCCTGGCCTGCAGCTGCCATCCCCGTGACCCTGGACAGAGAGTGAGCCTCAAGCGCCTCTGTCTCCCTCTGTGGCTCCATGTGCACATGCCTCCATCCAAACAAATTTGCTCTGGAAACAAAAGGGGTGTCAGGGAGACTTAGCATAGACTCGTTAGCATTCTGGGTTAGGTGTCAGGTGAAGCCAGTGCAGGAGGGGCAGTGAACCAGTGACATCTGTAAAGTTTGTTTTCAGTCACAGCAGAGTTAAGAGAATTCAGAGAGGGTCAAAGGAGGGAAGGTGATAATATCAAAAGGGAAGGTGTGGTCTCACCAGGAAAAAGGGCAAAGATCCCATTTTAGAGGAGCAGGATCTGTTCTGTGCACAAGCCCTTACCCAAAGCCCTACTTACTCCCTCCATCTCTCGACAGGGGAGTTTCAGTTTGCCATTGCTGCGGATGACAATGCTGAGTTCTGGCTGAGTCCAGATGAAAAGCCCTCTGGTCTCCAGCTGCTGGCCAGTGTAGGCAAGGTACAGTGCATGCTGCACGGCTTCTCCCATCGAGACTGTAGTGTTTCTGTGGGAACAGAGACCTTCCTGACTCACTGCTTCCCTGGACTTCCCAAGTTTCTTTCTCTGCCCAACTGCAGAGAATGTCAGTGCAGATGCCAGATGGGTATGACATGTGATACCTTAAGCCACTTACCTCTTGGTAGTGCTCTTGGGAGTCCCTTGTTCACAATTAAGGGACTTCAGTCTGTCCACAGGTGGTGGATTTCACAGATGACTTACCAGGAGGAATTGGAGGGAAGAGGGAGCTCAATTTTCCCTTTTTATCACTGTCAGTGCAGTAACAAGGGAAGAAACTCATCTTAACTAGAGCCATCTTCTGTCTCTTCACAGACAGGGAAGGAGTGGACCGCACCAGGAGAGTTTGGGAAATTTCACAGCCAGAAGTCAAACATGGTGAGGTGAGCGAGCAAAGTCCCTCAGTCTCAGCCACCTCTGCACATGACCAGGAAATCACAAGGACAAGGGAAAAGCACCCAGGCTTGTCCTGAAGAATTTAGCAGTACAGAGAAAGGGGTTACTCTGGGGTATTGCTGAAGCTTTGCTGATTTATTGCAGGAATGCAACACTGAATTTTTCTTCCCTGGAGCAATCAGTCACCAGTACATCCATACTCCCCTATATGAACTATATCCCGAGCTTCCTGCCTTGGAACTGGCCAGGTTTCCCAGAGGCCAAAACCCAGCAGCTGACACTGAGAGGGAGTTATTCAGAATTAACTGAGAAGGGTCTGGAGTGCTCCAGGTGCACAAGTGAAGCTACCTATCTCAGTGTCAGGATCTGGATTTTCTTGGCAGCGCTAACCTTGCTTACCCTGAGAATTAGGTTGTTTCATGGGTGTGGTTGCTCTCCACTCATTGTCTGCTGACAAGCTAAGAAATGTTCCTTTATGCTTCTAGTGACAGACACCTTGTTCTTCACAGGCTGTCAGCGGCAGGCAGGTACTATTTTGAGGTGCTGCACAAGCAGGATGACAGAGGAACGGACCATGTGGAAGTAGCAGTGAGTCTGTGGAAATGGTGGTCCTGTATGTGTGTCCCCACAGAGCTCGGGAATGATGTTTGTAACCATTTCCCTCCTTCCCCAGGCCACAGCTCCTCATTCCATGAGAGGTAGCTAATCCCTTCCAGAGCCCTTACCTACTTCTGTGTGGGGTAGTCCTGGCTATGTGTCAAGACCCCTTCCTCTGCTTGCTTGGGATAGATCTGCCTTCTCTGGAGTCTATTACAGCTTTTTGTCCTTTCCTGTTGTGGATGTGTCCTGGGGGATCTCAGCTCATTCCCAGTGTTTTGCTGCTGGGTCAATTCGGTCCTAGTAGGGAGGAAGAGGAAGCTGCGAGCCCACATGGTGAAAAACATCTTCTGTGTGTTCCTTTCGTTCAGCCTTGGTTAACTCCATAAGCACTTCATTTTAATGTGTTTCTCTGTTCCAGTGGAGGCTGAATGACCCAGAAGCGAAGTTCAAAGTCATTGACTCCCAATATCTCTCCCTTTTTGCTAGTAAGTATCTTCATCACAAGTTTTCCCAAGCACCTCCCCATTCTTCCTAAATGTATCAGCATCCAGTGTTTCACCGTGAATCATTGTCTAGCCAGGCATATACCAGCCATACACATCATTAGGAGAAAAAGGTGGAGACAGTTCAGGGGAAAGACTTCTGGACAAGGGTGTGAGTCATTATTAAACACAGGAGAATCGGAAGTAAGGTTGGAACATTATTTCAGGGGAGTCTAGAGGTAGAGAGGAGAGTCTCTGAAGGTGAGGAGTGTTCTAGATTGAGAGTAACACAGGATGGAGTTTGCTTGCTGCGAGCCGGGGGAACGTGAGTCCCATGACATGGGAGCTGTGGGGGTGCGCTGCCAGCTGGTCACAACCAGGGAGAAGGGGCTGCTCTGGCGCTTCAGGAGACCTCACTCTGGATCCTGAACACAGCAGGATACACTGTCCGTGCTGGGGGATGCTGCTTTCTCTGTACCAGCCTCTCGTCCCTTCGAGTTGGTGCTGGATTGCTGCAGACACATCAGTCCAGTCCCTCCTCTTTTGTCAACCCTTCTTAGCACATCAAGTGATGGCATTATCAGTTAAGAAGCTCCTTAGTCCTGTTTACCCTTACCTAGGTTTGTCAGCATCAGCTTCCTCTGCCAGCATTCCCCCTTTCCATATCTACTGCTGTTGCCTTCCAACATTTCTGGGCTTTTTTCCATACCAGCCCTTGAGTGCAGGGAAGACTCCCTGATGTAATGGAGACATCTGTTTGCTGTGTCTTGGATCGCAACCTGCTGCTATATTTTCTGAAACCTGCCATTTGGCCAGGACTAGGCTTTCCATTAGGTCTTCCATCTTCATTCTTTTTCCATCTGCTCTTTTCTTCTTATTAATTCCCTGTAGAATAGAAGACTGACATCCCAGAAGATCCCTTCGTGATTAGGTACAGTGCTGCAGTCACATTTTTATCTGTCACCTTCTGCCCATAGTTTTTCCCTCTTTCATATTAGCCTTTGGCAGTATCACATGACATCCCATTCTTTCTGGGGTCCCATGTAGTTCAGTACCCAAAAGTTGCACACCAGTGCCCTTGGCAGGATATTGCTTTTCCCTCATGGATATTTATTCCATTCCCCTCATTTTAGAGTAAGATCCATGGAGACATGAAATCCTGTGACAGCAGCACCCACGGAAAAATGTAACCACTACCCAGTCTGGAGTCTGAGCTTCCTGTTGCTCTTGGCTTACTGTGGGGCTTCATTCCCTTTCTGGAGTAACATCCTCCTCAGTAACTGAAGCTCTTGCCCCAAGGTCCTGATCCTTTTCCAGCACAGGCAAAAGCTTTGCTCCTCAGGTTTCTCCTCCCATTCACCTTTCTTTATCTCCTTTGAAAAGAAACTTAATCCTAATAATACAGAGGTGTCCAGTAGTTCCTGCCAGCATGGGGCCTATTCAGCACACCACTGCTGGTGTGTCCAAGGCAGGAGGTCATTTTCCTGCACTGCTCATCACTCTGTGTGTTTGCCTTTAGTGACAGCCACGTTCCCACCCCACAGCTTCTGTATCTCCAGCTTTCTGTGTCAGAGCCTTTCCTTTGCCTCTGCCAGAGACAGCATTAGTGCCACGGATGCAATGCCATTTGGCAAGGGCTGACAATGGAGAGAGGTGCTTTTTGGGACAAGGGACAAATTAGCCCTTCTGTCCCCCTTGTGTTGTGTCTCTGGTTTCTAGACGAGACGCTCTTGAAGATGGATGAGGTTGGGCACATCCCGCAGACGCCGGCCAGTGGCAGGAGCCGGCCTGCTGATGGCGCCGGCAGCAGGGCACACCCCGCTGACATGTTGAAGCCTGACCCCCGGGACACTCTTTATGAAGGTAAGACTTGCAAAGCAGCTGAGGAGGTAACTGCAGCCTGTGCAGGAGCACAGCTGGGAAGGATTGTCCTCCCACACCGCGGTTATCTGGGCCATGCTTTTTTATCCCTGGTGCAGAAGAGAGGGGCAGCGACAGTATCGATCACTGTAGGAGAGAAAGCACAGACTAAAGCCAGCTCCTCTTTCTTGGTATGCAGCTCACACAACATCCCCAAGCACGTTTTTGTGTAAGCATCTTAAAGGAATGTAAAGAGTTGAGCTGTGCAAGAAAGTTTGTTTAATCTGTTTTTTACTATTTCAGATGGATAAATAGAACCCGGGGACAGAAGTGGCTAAGCTGGTGCGTGGGTTGCAGCAGGGCTCCTCCTGCAGCTCTTGCCTGTGTGTTCCTTCTCCGCAGTGCCTCTGCTCAGCAAGTCCCGTGTGCGCCGGGCCCTGCCAGACTGCCCGTACAAGCCCAGCTACCTGGTGAATGGATTTCCTCTGCAGCGCTACCAGGGGCTCCAGTTCGTAAGTTGGGTTTCTTAATCGGGTGCTTGCCCAGGAATACACGAGGAGGAAGGAGAGAGATCCCATTAGCCATGGGGCCTGAGCTTGCCTTCACAGGGAGTCTCACAGTGGCTGAGGATTTCGTTCTCCATGGGGGGACTGTACTACGTGTGGATTACTAAAGTCCTCTCTTCAGGAGGACTTGCCCACCTCTCTCCCACTTAGTTCTCACTCTGTTGTAGGACTTAGGCTCACAGTTAGAGGGGTGGACAGATGCTGAGAGAGAGAGGAAAAGGCACATCCATACATGTATCCTGGCATGCTTTCTTCTGTTTTCAGTTCTCACAGCCTGCTACTGGAGAGGCAGAGAGTGAGCAACTCCTGCTCCCTCTAAAAAGGGCTGGTTACCCTGAAACTACATCTGGGTCACCTTGTGACTGATGTCTGGCATTTATGAGGGTTTTACTTTGTCTTTCTCCCTTCTTCCCAGGTTCATTTATCCTTTGTTTACCCAAATGATTACAGCCGTCTGAGCCACATGGAGAAAGACAACAAATGCTTCTACCAGGAAAACCCTTATTATTTGGAAAGGTAGGATGCTGTGAATGTGGGTTTAGCAGGGTGGGGAGGAGCTTGAAGGCTGGAATTGGTGTGGAATTTCATGTTCACTTCTGTAGAATTTTCTTAATTCTTAAAAGATCCCCTAAGTCTTGCAAAACATTAAAGCATTTATAGTTTCTTTTGATGACTTAAGTGAAAATATGTTTAGGTCTCAAGTGGAAACTACCAGTGCTTTTCTTGCACTGTTAACCCAGTAGCTGAGTCAGAGCATGTTTGCATCAGGGAGTGTATTCCCAGCAAGCTTGGCCTGCCAGTGGCTGGAGCCTTCTGATAGCTGACACAGTGAAAGCCAAACCATGCTCACTACCAGGCCTCCCTCTGGGGGAAGAAATGCATGTCACTCATCCTCACTGGTGCCCAAATCCCAGTGGTGGCCCCACAAGGGAACTGCCACTTGCATGCTCCCTCCCTGCAACAGTCAGACACCTTGTGCAAGGACTCCCACCCATTCAGGAGGACTTTTTTGCAGGTTAAGGAGGGTCACTTTCCTAGAGAAATAACTGATGATGGCCTCCCTGTGCTCAGGATCTTCTTCCTCCTTCCAGGAAAGGGCAGAGTAGCTTTCATCAAACTTGTGTTCTGCTCTTCCCTCTGCAGATTTGGATTTTACAAGTACATGAAAATGGATCGGCCAGAGAACAGCCTGGACTCTGGAGAAAAGACAGAGCAGCCAGGTAGGGGCCCTAATGCCAGAACCCAGAGGATCCTTTTATCTGGCACTTTGGAGTGTGGTCTTGCAGCACCAGCTGAAAGAAGCTGTTGACTTTCCATACCAAGGAAGCCACAGCCTTTCCCTGCCAGATTGCTGTGTCTGGGAGGAGACTTTTGCTGCCACTTTTACTTCTCTTAAGGGCAGGTTGGGAGCTCACCAAACAGTGGGCTGCATGACAGCTCTCAGGCCCACAGCTTAGCTCAGATGCAATTCTAGCAAAAACACGGGCAGGAGCAGCACAGCCAGAGGTGTGCAGCGTGGCAGCCTGTGCTCACACCTGCCCTGCAGGGCTGTGGCCAGACCGACAGCTAAGGACAAAGCTGGAGAGCTCCACAGCCTGTGGCAGTGGTGGATAATGGGTGCTGAGGAGGCTGGTGGCAGCAAGAGCACGGCTTCCACGTGAGAGAACATCCCTGTCCCTCTGAGCGGGAGAGACAGCACTGAGAGGAGGCGAGAAGTAGCTGCCCCTCCTGCCTGCTGGGTGCCTGGTCAGGGCAGGGAAGGCAGTGGGAGGATGCCAGAGGTGTAACTTCGATTCATCCTGCAGGCTCCCAGGAGGGGAACCTGGATGACCTGCAGTACGAGGAGCAGGATGTGGAGAGCACCAGTGCCCCCGTGCGCCCCGGCACAGGGAGGGCAGAGCCAGCGGGCCACGCTCCCAGCAGTGTGTTGGGCAGTGATAACGTTCCCGAGGACTATTCCCTCCGGGAGCGTCGCCGGCTCCTCTCGCTGATGGGTGGCAATGCAGGAGAGGAGATACGAGGGAGAAGGACAAAAAGGTCTGGTGTCAAATCAGCCATGCTGGCCTCTAACAACCAAAGCCTCGGCCTGACTGGGCTGGAGGGAAGCCCAGTAACGAAGAGACCCCATTTAAAAGCTGGCGTCAAAGACAATTCCAGGAGCCCTCCGCAGCATGCCAGGGCCATCCAGGGGAGAGCGCCTGTCAGAAGGGCAAACCCTCCTTCTAGGACTGTGACTCAAAGGCAGCAGTCGCTTGGCCACCCAAGGGACTCAGGGGTCACAGTTCCCACAGGGGTGAGACCTCGAGGAGATCTCAGCACCACGAAGGACGGGCTGCAGCCAGCAGGCACCGTGCCAGCTGGGGAAGGAGGCCCAGTCCCTGGCAAAGCCGGGAGACACGCGGTGACTGCTGCCAGCCCCAGGCAGCAGCCTGGGCTGCCACAGTGGCTCAGCCAGGTGCAGTCCTACATTGCTGAGCAGAAGGTGGCCAACAAGGGAGATGTGGGCAAAGGAGAGGTGCAGGTGGCATCCCCTGTGAAGGACAAGTCCGGAGGAGCAGCAGAAGAGGAAGAGGAAGAGGAGGAGGATGAGGAGGATTTCGATTACGTACCAGTGTTTGACCAGGCAGTCAACTGGGAGCAAACCTTCAGCATGAGCAACCTGGACTTCCACATGCTGCGCACAGACTGGATTGACCTGAAATGCAACACCTCAGGAAATCTGCTGCTAAGAGAAAAGGAGGCCCTGGAAGTTACACGTGTCTTCCTGAGGAAGCTCAACCAGAGGAGTAAAGGGTAAGGCACAGTGAGAAAACTGGGGGTCACTGTCCTAGGGCTGGTTTACCATGCTGCAGGGGAATGAATACCTGTTGTGTGAGGAACTGGTGAGAATCAGAGGATGAACTAGGTGTGGTAAATAAGATTTCAGGCAAGGAATCTGTGTAAAAGACTGGACTTCAGGCACGCCTCTTTTGCCTGAGAAATGGTACCAGCTTTTGCTGATGCTCTTTTGTTACATGGTCTTGGAATGGTTCTTCTTCTCAAGACTTACCATCCCTTCTGGCAAACAGACACACTTCCTCTGTGCCTTCATAAGCTAAACAATCTGACTCCTGACCCTTCTGTTGGCCTGACCTTAATTTTTATAATTTTTTTATCCATCTTTTTCCATGCAGGTTTCAGTTGGTGCAAATCTTCCTATGCATAAGTGACAGTATCCTGGAATGGCTGTTACTAGCTTCTAATGCCTGCTGGAAGTAGGCCTAATGCTACATATTAAGATCACATTTGCTTTTTCAGGGTCACATCAGTCAGTCAGGTGTAACTGATCAGTACACACAAACTTTTCTCAGGATTTTTAACTGACGAGCATCTATGTTATAGCAGAAACTCTTGTTATGATCCGAAAGGGCATGCCCTGGCATTTCATCCAGTTTTGGCCATTCTGAAGGTACAGGTCGTGCCAGTTTTTACTGTATGATTGCTCAGTCCTGCTCCATATTCTTGTTTGATAAGCTGTCATGAGCTGGTTTCAGTAGCCCAAACACGCTCCCTGTGCCAAGATCGTTGTAGGTGGTGTTGAATACACTCACTATTACCAGCCCTACACAATCATTCAGACACATTTGTTATTTTCTGTGTCACCTTTATTTCATTTCTCTTGCCAAATATTTTCTCTTGGCTGGAATACCAGGTCTTACCCACATGCTTGTGGATTTAGGAGAAACAGGTGCTAAACATTCCCATGGGACTTTGGAAGCAGTGCAGCAAAGCAGGGGGAAGCTGGGGACAAAAAAGGTTGTGCTGGCCTGGAGGAAGGAGCTCAGCAGGGCTGGAGGTGGGAGAGGGGGGCTGGAGGTGGGAGAGGGGGGCTGGTGTGCAGGGCAGCCGTGTCTCCTGCAGGCGCTTCCAGCTGCAGCGCATCGTGAACGTGGAGAAGCGCCAGGACCGCATGCGGGGCAGCCGCTACCTGCTGGAGCTGGAGCTGCGGGAGCAGGGGGGGCGGCTCGTGCGCCTCTCCGAGTACGTCTTTGCGCGGGGCTGGCAGGGCGCTGGCGGCAGCGAGGAGGACGAGAGGAAGATGAGGAACCTGGCATGGGGCCGCCGGCGGCATCTGATGGCTGCGGCCAACGAGCCAGAGCTGTGCTGGCCCCAGGGATTCTCCTGGAGCCACCGGGCCGTGGTTCACTTTGTTGTGCCAGGTAAGGGGGACCTGCCTCCCCAGGACATCGAGGGCAGTCCTGGGCAGTGGGTCTGAGCCAGTCTCAACCACCTTACTTGGGTTACTTCCAGTTTCTGTTCTCTCCAAGTTAAATACCCTCAGAAATGTGATAGGGCCCAAGCACCCATGGCTTGTAACCTCGGAGAAAACCCCTGTCACATGGTGGGAAAGAGCCCACACTGATTCCTTGGCTCCTTGGAGCAGGTTTTCAGCCTGGGCCTATTTCATCATCCATGAAAGGTTGTTGTGGTTTAACAGAAGGCAAGAAACCTTGCCTGTTATGAAAAAACACCACCATTGAAATCAGCTTGCTTTGATTCTCCCTGTGTTGCAATACAACTAGTGAAAAACCAGGCACGTTGGGTGCTGCAGTTCATCTCTGACATGGAAGAGCTATTCCGAGTCACTAAGGATCCCTACTTCAGCATCATCATCACAGACTACAGCAGTGATGACATGGATGTAGAGAAGGCTCTGAAAAGGTCGACCTTGCACAGGTGGGAGCACTGCTTGGTCACAAAAAGCCACTCACACACGTGTGCCTGCAAACAGCACATCTGGGAGTCTCTGTGTTGACCAGCCACAGCCTGCTGCAGCTGGAAAACCAGACTCCATCCATCCAGACCTTGCACATACACATGAATATGTTTTTGTTACGATGTGCATACACATATTTTCATGGAATCGTTTTAGAAAAGTGTAAGGCAATACCTGGTGTAGTCTTCCAGCCAAATTTGTTGAATTTGTCTCTTGTTTCAAGATTGCAAGAGAGAAGAGAAAGCAAGTCTCACAGTGATGGGGCAGGGGGAGGGCAGAAAAGACAAGAAAGCTGTGAGAAGTGGGACAGAGAGCGTGGAGACCTCTGCTTGCTGGAATGACCCTACTCTGATCTGAAACAGCCTTTGCTGGTCATTTCCCTGACGTGCCAGGGGTTTCCAGGTCTAGTCCTAGGACAGAGCTAGGCTAGAGCTGAGAAGAGTTTTGCTAGGCACTGCACAGGGGCAAGACTCTCTGAGCACACTGGGGCTGGGAGCAGTGCTGGGCCTGTGTGCTCCCCCAGCAGAGGCTTCCTGTGCTTCACAGGGTGCACGGGGCCAGGGCAGCTCCACAGCCCAGTGCTGGTGCAGCGCTGCCTGCGGTGCTTCCTGTGCCTCTGAACTTCCCCTTCACCTCTGACCCCCAGCTATCGGTACCTGAAGCTGACGGGCAATTTCGAGCGTTCTGCCGGGCTGCAGGCGGGGATAGACCTCGTAACGGTGAGTCAGGGGGGCCTTGGGGTGGACAGGGAAGTTTACAGGATGTGTCTGGTGTTGCCACTGCCTTTGGTACTGAACACGTTGGATTTTAGGGAAGGGAGTAGCCTAGCAGACCAGTTCAAATGTAGGTGTGTTTCCTGCCCTTCCAGAGTAAGGGTCTCTTTATTCTGAGGAGCCTGTGCTCTGTTTGATTCTTGTCCACCTGCTGGGACTGTCAGACAGGAGGGAAAGCAGCAGCAGCAGCTTTGTGATCCTGGCTCTGCCAGGCCACAGTCATGGTATTTCACACTCCTCACTGAACATCCACTCAATGGACATTTTTCCAGCCCTTGGGATTTCAGTTTCTGATGCAGTAATGAGACTTTGGCTCCCATGTCTCTGTCTTCCTGCCCCTCAAGAAAGACTTACTGAAAGTCAACCTGTTTTTTTCCCAACCG
The DNA here is from genome assembly GCF_020740725.1 of Corvus hawaiiensis. Classification (NCBI taxonomy): domain Eukaryota; kingdom Metazoa; phylum Chordata; class Aves; order Passeriformes; family Corvidae; genus Corvus; species Corvus hawaiiensis. Next base: position 595,449 of record NC_063216.1, read on the forward strand.
GTATGATTGGTTGCAGGACCCGCACAGCATTGTCTTCCTGTGTGACCTCCACATCCACTTCCCAGCTGGAGTCATTGATTCAATCAGGAAGCACTGCGTGGAAGGCAAGATGGCCTTTGCACCCATGGTCATGAGGCTGCACTGCGGGATGTCCCCACAGTGGCCTGATGGTAAGAGGGTGTGGAGCCTCCTCGGTTCAGATTCTGGGAAATGGGGAAAGAAGAAAGTGCCTGCCTCCTCTAGATTTGTTCTTCTGGTACTGTCAAGGTCTGGAGCTCAAGGTACTTCTAGGTCCACTGCGTGCGTGTGTGTTAGACATAGGGTGGGGTTTAACAGCATCAGGTACCTGGAATTTGAGATCAAAAAGTTAGCAGAGCCCTTTGTCTGATGTTGTTTCCTAGGGCTCTTTATGGATTTAAGGACCTTGGAAAAACCCTCCTTTATTCCTGTCTGTCCGTATCTCTCTTTTCTTAGGGGGCACAGCCTATCCCGAGGAGAGCTGGTAGACCAGGGCTGAGAGAAACAAGCCAAGCTGGAGGGAGAAAAGTGGCACAGATCATCTTAGCATAGGATTTCCTTTAGACAGAGGTGGCCATCCTGAGCCGTCCAGGCACAGGGACAACCCTGGGAAGCTGGGACAGTCCAGGAGCTGTGTTGCCAGACAGGAGATGTGAGAGGCTCTGCTAACAAGTTGACAGGACAGACCACGCTGTCTGTCCACACGCCTTTCTCATTCCCAAAGCTGGTTGGCATGGTTGGCTCTGCTTTGGTGCTGAGTTTGCTCCCTGGTGCCAACACTGTGCTAAAGGTAGCTTGAGTCTCACTCCAGCAGCTCTGCTAGAGCCATCAATGGTTCAAAGCCCCAACAAAGCTGTGCCTCTTTTGTGCTCTCCTCAGGCTACTGGGAGGTGAATGGGTTTGGTCTCCTGGGCATATACAAGTCTGACCTGGACAAAATCGGAGGCATGAACACAAAAGAGTTTCGGGACCGCTGGGGTGGAGAGGACTGGGAACTCCTGGACAGGTAGGCATCCATCGTCATTGTTCAAGTGCTCAGGAGGGGAAGCCCATCAGATCTTGGAGAACCAATGACCACAGGAGTGGGGATTTGAGGGGATTGAGATGACTACTGCCGCCATAACCTTGGCCAGTGAGGGAGAGTCTTTGAGCAAATCCTGACCTCAAACCTAGTAGGTGAGGGGACACAAAACACTCTGCTGCAGCTACTAGTAAGAGAAGAGCTATTTTCTGCTGCCTTCCAGCCACACTGCTGGTTGGTCTCATGCAAATCAGGCACTGGTGATCGTGAAGACTTTGTCCTCTTCAAGCAGTGCAGAGCACAGTCTGGGTCCCTCACATTTCCCATATAACATTTAGCAATTGAATTGCCTTGAAGACCAAATGGTGGAGAGCATTTGAAGATCATTAGGTACAGTTAAAATTTCTGAGGATTTTGTGATGAGGGATCTCCGCTGCACAAATCCTGGGCCTCTGGGTTTGGAGTCGTAGGGTTTGGGGCCTGTCCTGTCTTTTCTGTCAGCTGACTGCAATCCAGTGCTGCCAGCTGTCTTTCCTCCTGTCTTGGCATATGCAGGCACTCCTGACCAGTCTTGCCCTCAAGGGTGCATAAGCACTCAGAAAGTGTCATTAGATTCCTGCTTATGGCTATGGGATGCCCCTGAGCTCTTCTGGACTATCCGATTTGCTTGCAGTCTCTTGTCAATAGCACAACTTAAGAGTTTTCCTGAGGCTGAGTCCCTCAGTACCTTTGTGATGAAATTTTCCCTAAGTCTACTCTTCTTTCTGCCAGGATCTTACAGGCTGGGCTGGAAGTGGAGCGTCTCTCCCTGAGAAACTTTTTCCACTGGTTTCACTCGAAGCGGGGCATGTGGAACCGACGCCAGGTGAAGACACTGTAGCCTTCAATCCCAGAGCTGTTCAGCAGCTGTCCACCATCTCATCCAGATGTGCACTTTACTGGGGCACACAGCCGAGTGCCCAAACTCTTCCTCTGCCTCCAGAGCCCTCTGATGGGATGGCATAGCTGAGGAAGGGATGATCAGGCTAGCGGAGTGGGAGCCTCTCTTGTGAGCCATCGTATCCAAGATGTGGGATCCATGTGTGGCTGGGAAGGCATGCGGGGGAGATGTCGACAAGTGAAGGACTTGCATTTCCTGCCATGCAGTCTGGTGGAAGGTACAGTGGGAGAGGTGCCTTGTTTCCTGTTGAGTCTTGCACCAAACAACACAAATCCCACCTAAGCCCAGAATGGTTTATTTAGAGCAACGCAGCTTCTCATTCAATACTTGAATGAAAAAAAAAAAAAAAAAAAGAACCCACAACCATCCCCATTTCCTTTCCTTTGCCACCTCTCCAGTATCCATGGTTTTGGACCGGGGACCAAAGTTCTCTGATCAGTATTGCACCCACATGCCCATGTGCTGGCTCAAGGAAATCTGGATGCGGAGGAGCTGATAGGCACTTCAGGCTGCTGGTGCTTAGATGGTTCTCTGTGCTTTTCACTTTGGTCATTAGGAAAAACTGTGCTCGTGTTGAGCAAATTATGGGCCGTGGATGGAGATGCAAATACATTTCCCTTACAAGAGCCACGTTTGCCTGTAGCTGGGCGAGTGGCAAGGGTGATGTTACAATTCCACCTGAATTATTGATCCACTGCCTGAGGGTAGTGGAGGGTCTGTACAGAGAAGCTAACAGGGCATCTCAGGAGGAACTTTGCAGCCTTATCTGACAGACGTGTGTTTGTCCTAACAATATCAGGGAAATCCTAGCAGGGAAGAAGTGGCAATATTTTATTAATTGAAATATTGTGATTTGTCAGAAGAAGAGACAGAGCTCTCAAAATCCTGTACATTTATGCAGCATCTAAAAGTTAATAAGTTATGGCCTCACAGTTGGGTCTTGTCGTAGCTTGACTCTTATGTCAAGAGCAGGCTTCTTGGTTGAAGAACCAGCACAGCTGCTGGTGCTTCATCTCTGGAGCAGCCCTGGGAGCTCTGGCCTGGTACGGAGGAGGTGGCCTCAGGTCTTGGCACATGCACTGGGTGTAATGAACAGTGAGGACAGATGAGTGAATAAAAGGATGGGCAAACCCATGCTGTCACTGATGCAAGAACTGTGGAGAGAGAGCTGGCCTGGTGCTACAGGGAAGTCTCATCCCCTAAAACTCCTGTAAGTGTAAGGCAAGATTATTTTACCCTGTAACCATTTTAGAAGACTGTTTAAACCCAGAAATCCCAGCTCACTCAGTGCTTTACACTGGAGCTTCAGTGTCCCCATACCATGCTGAAAAGGCTGCTACTGGTCTCAAGCTTGAGAGGAGAGTGTGACAGAGGATGCTGCTCATGGTGCCCAGTTCTCTGGGGAGTTGCTGGGAAGGAGTACTGGATGTATGCAGAATACAAGCAAAACTGACGTGGTACTAGATTTTTTTGCTCTTTGCTGGTGGAGTAGATGCCAATTCAGAATAGGCATTCATTTATTACTGGGTCTGTGGTGCTCGACGAGTCCATCAAGTTCCGCTACTGCAGTAGAAAACTGAATGTGCAAGTTCTGGCATGTGAGATAGAAATTGTGTCAAATCATCTGTTTGCATCAATCTGGGTTTTGTGACTGATGGATTTAGAAAAGGTCAGCCAGATACCAGAAAGTTCTGCTGTGCAGTGTGCAGCTGTGGTGAGATGTAGACAGGAGGTGGTTGTGTCTTTGAATCCGTGGAGCCTTTGCCAGAATGGAGACACTGAATATCCCAGAAGAGGCAGCCTTAGCCAGCTGCCCAAGCCAGAGTAGTCTTCCTGTTGAGGGAAAATACTTTACCCATGCAGATCCTAAGAAATTAAATCACTGCAGTTGGGGTGAGAGGGAAGAGGCTGACAGAGTCAACACTTTTGTTTTTTAAGTATTATAAGAGTTTGGGAGACCAGAGCCCCGTGATGCAATGTTGCAATAAGCTCTGTTTCTGCCTGGAATGTGCAGTGTCAGTGCTGCTCTGGGTGCATGTCAGAGCCTGTGCTTCCCTCAGACACAGGCACAACTCCATGAGTGTGCAGGTGAGCTGCTTTCCAGGCTCCAGGACTGTGCCTGCACAGCCTGTCCAGGCTGGCTGTGTCACGCAATCCCTGTGGAATGGGGAGAGGCTGTCGGGAGGGCGAGAGCCGGGACACGGCGAGCGAGGCGTTAGCAGACCCAGCTGTCTGGCCCCATCAAGTTGGGACCAGCATGGTGCCCGGTCTGCAGGTGGAGAGCTGCTGGCTTCGGTGGCAGCTCCTAAGTCGAGCACAGGGAGCAAGAGTTACTTGTACTGTGGGCTTTCACATCTGGCTGTGGATGTGGTCTGCAGCTCCTAAAGTTAGCAGCTGGCATTCACCTGCAGACACTGGCAAGACTTAGGTGCATCCAGAAGGTAACTCACTTGGCTTAAATGACATGAGTAGCCCCTCTTCCCCACCACAGAGGACAGCCAGCAAAGAGTGGACTGGACAGTAGGGTGCACCCCTCACTGCAGCACTGCCAGCAGAATTTGAGGATTTTGCCCCCATTTTTCAGCTGTGACTGTACTCCTTCCTTCACAGCTTGTAGCCCAGGCCAGTGGTAAGCAGAACTACCTCATGAGGACTCCTTGGTGGAGATGTAAGGAGTTACTGGTTTTCAGTCCAGTTTCCTGATGGCCAGTTTCCCCACTGTCAAGGCTGCCATCTCAAATGTTCTTCCCTTCCAGTGGGAATTCTCAGTTGGTATCCAAGCATTGCAGTAGTAAGCTAAACACTAATTGGCACTAGCAGGCAGCCTCCATGGAGGAGCTTGGGGAGCCCTTGGGGACAAAACCTGTCTTGCAGCCCACATGCTCAGAGACCTCACTGCAGGTTGTAGGGAGGGAGCTCACAGTCCCCAGTTTACTGGCCAGCAGCAAACCTTGCAGGAGCAGTGCTGGGCTTCGCTCTGGGGCTGCTGCCCCTCTTCCAAAACAAGCTGCAGTTTTTCTCCCCAGACAGAGTCACGAAGAGGGGGAGAGCAGGAAGCACAGCAGGAGCGGATCCCTCAGCCATGCAGTGAAAGGACATGGCCAGGAAGCTGACTCCTCTCAACAGCTGGTCACATTTCTGTCACCAGGATCTTTTTAGGAAGCTGTGCTGGGGTTTCTGGCCTTCATGTGCATCCTGGCTGTGTCCTGCCTGGACAGCCAGAGGAAGTCAGTTGCATAGGATTTTCCTTGCACCAGGCCAGGAGCAAGCTGCTGCGGAAGCTCTGTGGCTGGGGAGATGATGGACCATGCTGCACAAGAGACCTTCCCCACGGTGGGATGTGACCAGGCTGGGGAGTCCGGGCCACCGAGTGTGAGGTGCCGGGCAAGGGGGCTCTGCCTACAAATGTGACTGTGTCTTCAGGCCTGAGCTGTGGTGCTCGGGCTTGCTTTGCAGGTCAGCAAGGGAATGAAGAAGGGCTGGCTTTTAATCTGAGCAAAGTGCATTGTGTGAAAATTATGATTCGTTTCATCGTTGTCTTGATGTTTGCCCGGTATGAACATCTCTCCTCATTGTCTACAAATGTCTGAAGTTGATTGTTTTTTAGATACAGATGCCTTGTGTTGAAAATCTGAGTTGTCCCTTTGAGTTACCTGCCTTAAAGTGGCTCTGTGCCTTCAAGACGACTCCTGGGCCACCTCTCTGTTGGAGCTGGGGGATATACAGATTCTCCCTCGTGTTTTATAAATATATTGTCTTCCTACAAGAGCTCTCTTCTGTCTGTGTGTTACTTTGCACCCACATCACCGTGCAGCAGGGATTAGAAACCAGGTGTTGCTCCTCTCTTCATTAACTGAAAGCACAGCCAGCACCAGAGATCACTCTCTGCTCAAGCCAGCAAGAGCTGGGTGGGAGATGCAGTGGGCAAGGTTAGCCAAGAGTGAGCCCTGCTTCAGTCCCCTCCAGATCTGCAGAAAATGGGATGGCAAAAACCCAGGTTTTTTGCTGTCTACATGGGTATATCATGTGAAACAAGGTGGAAACAGTGGACAAATACACATTCCAGCAAAGCATGGGTGTGATGTGATGAGAGAATGTGGGAAACAGTGGTACCCTTCTGGCAAGCAGAGGACAGTTCCTGGAGAAGACCACAGGTGAGAGCCTAGGCCTGAGCTCGGTACTTGGCACAGCCTACATACACAAATGGGAGGTCCGCTCTTTCACTGCACCTACTTCTTTGGATTCAATTTTGGCCCATTTTCGCTTCAACTGGGCGTTCTTTGAGTATCAAAAGCTTGGCAGCAATGGGAGTCACACATGAAGAGGGGAAAAGGCAGCCACGGTTGCTAATGAGTGTGATTTCACTATAACAAGAAATTGATATTAAAGGTGATGGAGAGAAAGTATTCCAATGTGCTGCCAGCCTTTTGCTTGCCTGGGATGGGTGACAGAAGCCCTCTGTGCTCATGCAGGCCTCACGTGCTGCCATACCCGATCTAGTTGCTCTCTGAAACAACGATGAAGTTAAGATCTGGTAATGAAATTCCCCCCACTGCTTCTTTCCCAGCTGAATCTTTTCTGTTTTTCCCTCTCTTTACATTCAGTCATCAGTGCTAATTGCTTTGCCTCCTGCTCCATGAAGCCATGAGTCCTAGGGTTTGGGGTCTGCACGCAGAATACGTAGTTTTTTACATTTCCATGAACCCAGCCAGCCAGCAGTGGCTGAGAGCCCTTGGCTTTGTGGTTTCACTGTGCCTACAACTCATTTTGCTACCTCTACAGTGAAGCATTTTTCTAGAGGAGGCGGGATAAGAGGCTTCCCAGAAACATCCACCCCTGTTTGCTGCCAGTCACAGCAGAGACTGAGGACCAGGTTAAGCAGTAAACTCAGAGTCTCCCCAGACCTGTCATCCCCCAGAACAAGTGGGGAGCAAGTCTCTGCCTGCTTCACCAGAGGCCAGACTGTGCTCAGCTTTGCCACTTCAGGTTCTGGTAAATACATAACTGGTACTTTCCACCCTCCCCTTTTTATGCAACTTTCCTTCAGCTCAAAAAAGTCCCTGTCAGTTTCAGGTGCTAAGCTGCTGCTGGCCCGTGCCCTTACCCACCTCCTTCGTGGCCAGGATCATTCACACCCTCTCAGAAAAAAGCACCTCGTGTGACTTACACAGAAAACTGGGGTTGTAAAGCCAAACGCAGAGTACAAATGAAGTCTGTCTGTATCTGTCAGACACTCCCAGTAGCTCCTGAAGACCGGTGTGAGGATGCTTTCATGACATTTCTCTCTCAGGGATGGCAAGGATATACAACATGAAAAGTCCTTATTGAACTCTGATTCTGCAGTACAATGGCAAAAATCATTTAATAATCAAAAGAGCATGTAATTATTTAAATAGGCGTACATAAGGCTATTAAAATACCATTTTTAGCATGACTATAGAGTTAAAAAATTTAGGATCGAAAATTTTTACTCTTTCATAAAAATCTGGAAACTCATTAATTCAAAGGGGTTTTTTTAAAGGAAACAAATTGTTCTAGTACAAGAGAATTACCAGAGCTGTCAATATAAACCAAATATATTTTAAAACATTTATATTAGTGATAAGACTTTAAACCATAATGGCAATTTTAAAAATCAAATAATATGCTATGCAACCGTGATTTTTCATTGTGGCAATGAGCCTGGGCTGTCCCCTTATGTGTAATGTTTCTTCATTTTCTCCTAAATATTGTCAGGCTATTCTGACATCATTCCTGGAAGGTCCCTGATGATGACATCAGACCACAATAACTATTTTCTGTCCTTGTTAACATCCCAATGCTGGAAAGATCTGATTGTTTTCTTAACTATGTCACATTTAATTTTAAACAACCAGGAAAACATTTGAACTGGTTCTAGCTATCTTCATGTGCACACACCATTCTATCCTCCTAGGAAAACTTCTTTTTTAGTTTGAGAAATCCATTCCAACATTTGGGAGGTACATTACTAGATAGAATTGCTTTAAGGGCATCAACTTATGTTTGAGACACAAAAAAAGCCAGACTTATTTATTTAGCCTAAAAAGTAAATCAATCAGTCTTCTCTACCAAATGAGCCAATATTGAGTATATGAAGCAGGCAGCAAAAATAATAAAAGAGATTTACAGAACTGCATTTTTAAAATGTATAGCTGCTGCTGTTCCTGCAGTTTTCTCCTGCAGAGTTTGCTCTAGCTTGGAAAGGTGATGTTCCCACCCCTCAGAACTGCAAAAGCATTACAGTAAGGGGCCAGTGTGCTATGACACACACAGAGTTTTGAAGTTTAACCCAGTTTTCTGGATTTGTCAATTGGCTCCTGCTGAGGTCAGTGGAAATGTGGAGGAGAGCTTTCCCTTCCAGCTGCACTGCTCAGATCCTGCAGGGAAGACAAGAAATGCTGGTAAGGTCACCTCAGGCTCCTCTGTGCTGCGTGGCCGGAGAGCAGCAGCCACAGCCACTGGGTCCCTCGGCGCCACAACTGCCCCTACACACGCTGGGTGCTGCTCTTCAGCACCTGCCCCCTTCTGGATCCCAAACCAGCAGTGTTTCTGGAGAGGCTTCTGGCCTTTGCACCCGGCCTCACATAGCATGTGTCTGTTGAGCTTTCTCCTTGGCCGTTGCCCTGGTGTGTGGCATTTAAACTGTGTTTACATTTTGCTGGTCATGTGAGCAAGAAACGTGAATTTTGCTTCTTGAGCTAAAGTGCTTTGATTTAAGAACATGCCATTCCCTCACTGATGTGACATGGGAACCCAAGCATTTGGATGAACTCTTATTTACAGGGCTGCCTTGAAAATGAGCATTAGGTGCTTAAAACAGTCCCTACCAAACCACAGTGGCTGTTGTGAAGAGCTCTTCCCCCCCCCCCCCCCCCCCAATCTCACCCAGCACCTTGCTTTTCTTCTGCTCACATAGTGCTGCCATCTTTGAATTCCTCCCAGAACACACCTGGTTTTCCTCCCCACCTTTAGCTGCCGTCCACAGCTGCTGTTCCTATCTAGCATGAACTCTGCAGCCTTCCCAAAACCACTTGCTGCTGATAAATCCCAGCAACTGGGATGTTTGGTGTTCTTGCTTTAGAGACCAAATGAAGAGAACTCCTCCTCCTCTGAGGGAATTTGTTCAATGGCTGCAGGTTTTTGTGGGACAGCAACGTGCCTCTGGAAAGGCTTTGTTAATTTGTGCAGCTCTGCTTTCTCCCCCTTGCAGTGGAGATGTTTTCTGAGACTGAGAGCCCTCCCAGGGGCTGGCAGTGATGGGAACTCACCCTTTCTTACCTGAGTCCATCGCTCCATGAATTAATAAGGTCCAAAATTCCTGGTAGGGTAGAGGCCGGTCTTCTGCACCCCGAAGGCTGTGATGAAGATGTTGAGGATGACTGTGATGAAGATGAGAGCTGTGGCAGCGTTGTTGAGTATATTCAGGCGGGGTTGCTTTGCAATATCGTTCAGGTTCAAACGAGCTGTGCAACACAGTGCAAAAAGAGAGAGGGGTTTGCAGACTGACTCCAAGTCCCCCAGCTCTTGCAAGCCTCCCCCTCCCCCTGTGGTAAATACCCATGTGCTGAGGCCACAGAGCAGAGGGAATAATCACAGCAATGTTACAGGAGCCACAGCTTGCTCTAGGATGACATAGAAGGATGGAGCAGAGAAAAGCTCCTCTTTGTTTTGCCATGGAGGTTCTGTGGCCCTGCAACGGGCCAACCCTAAATCAGTGAGTTACTGCTGCACACCAGCCAGACACATGCCATGGTCCCCCCAGCGCTGCATGGCCGTGGGATGTGGTGAGGGCAGGCTGTGGGACATGGCAGACAAGGGCAGCAGGGCTCTGCTTGGACCGGGAGGCCAATTCCTCCTTGACACCCAGATGTCACATATGTGCTGGCACAGCTGTCAGCCCTGGGTACGCGGCTGGGGTTGGTCCTGGCTCATGGACGTTGATCCCTTTGGACTCAGGAATACCCTGGTTACCAGGGCTGTCTGGCCAATAAGCCATGCAAACAGCAGCCTTGTCGTGGTCCCTTGTGCCCTTTCTCCTCCCAGCTGGTTCCAGCCATCACAGCTGCCACCAGGAAAAGCTGTGGCATGTACGACAGGGGAGGGAACATGTCCTGGATTTCCCATAGCCTCCAGTTCTCTGTGCCCCATAAAAAACCATGTAGGATATACAGGAAAATGCAGCGTTTTGCAGGGGTTTAACACTGGGAATGTGTTGGAGACTGAAATACAGCAGCTCCTCTATCAAATGGAGCACTGGGCAAACCAATGCTGGTGTTAATGTACTGTCTGTAGGGCACTAGGAGAACCGTGGGATCGGTTAAATGTGAGGTTAATATAGGGCATAGCTCTGCCTAAATTGTTCTGTTAAGCCCCAGATGAAGTGAGATGTAAAATACAGCTAAAATGTAGTGTCTGCAAGAGCTGCATGAAGGAGCACATAGCAGTAGGGGCAGCAAGAGGCCCAGCTTGGCCAAACCCCAGCTGTTTCACTGGGACAGGGGGTCAGCAGTGAGAAAGTGAAGGAACAGTTGTGCTCAGAGGTGTGCAAATGAAGAACAACCCACCCACCATTTTGAGTAACACAGACCACCCTACCACCCACATCATGCTACCTTCAACCCTCCTGCAGCCCTGGATGGAGACAGAGGGGAATGGTTTGGGGCAAGAGGCTTCTCCCTTCCACCCCCATGCCAGCCAAGCCACAGGGTACCCTGCCCCTGCAGCACCCTGCAAGGGTGCACGCGCCTTGGTGGCCACCTTACCAGTGATGATAAGGAGAATCCCAATCATCACCTGGAAGAAGAGGGAGATGCTGATGAGCACGATGAGGGTGGCATAGTACTGGAAGGATGTGCCCTGCTCCAGCACGGCTTTGAGCTGGGTGACGTTGGCCATGAAGAGCGCCACGTCCAGCATGCTCTCTGCCACGCTCTTCTTCGTCGCGTAGTGGTTGATGTTCATCGGCCCGTTGATCCGCAGGTGAGGATTCACGCCCTGGGGAGACAGGAGGCATCACATGCATTGCTAAACCAACACACACATCTGTGTCCAATGGGATGCTCTCTTCTCCCTGGGGTTTACCTAGAAGGTCTGGGAAAGAGTCAAAGTTGCATGTTGAGAGTACCCAGTTTCCCCTCACAGTCGCCTCGTGGTATTAGTAGGCACAAGATACTTGTAGTGAGCAAGAGCTCAGCAAGGTTAAAAAAATAATGGGTATTTTTGTGGAAAACGAGCTTGTCCAGAGTTACAATAACGTAGATTATCCAAAAGCCAGGGATTTTGCAAGGAATATTAAATTCTCTTCCTTCAGGACACAGACAAGCCTCAAACTTACAGGGCATTAGAGAGAGATCTTCTCTTCGGGTTGGCTTTTGTGTTTAATATCATTGCCAATGATCTGGATGAGAGGATGGAGTGCACCCTCAGTTTGCAGGCGACACCAAGCTGGGTGGGAGTGTTGACCTGCTGGGGGGTAGAAAGGCTCTGCAGGGGAATCTGCAGGGGCTGGATCAGTGGACTGAGGCCACTTGTGTGAGGTTCAACAAGATGAAGAGCTGGGTCCTGCACCTGGGTCACAGCAACTCCATGAAGCGCTACACACTTGGGGAGGAGAGGCTGGAAGGCTGCCTGGTGGAAAAGGACCTGGAGATGCTGGCTGAACATGAGCCACCAGTGTGCCCAGGTGGCCAAGACGGCCTGCATCAGAAATAGTGTGGCCAGCAGGACCACAGGGAAAGGATCATCCCCCTGTGCTGGGCACTGGTGAGGCTGCACCTCAAATCCTGGGTTCAGTTTTTGTCCCTTCACGATCAAGAGGGACTTTGAGGTGCTGGAGTGAGTCCAGAGAAGGACAGTGGAGCTGGTGAAGGGTCTGCAGAGTAAGTGATCTGAGGAGCAGCTGAGGGAGCTGGGGGTGTTCAGCCTGGAGAGGAAGAGGCTCAGGAGGGACCTTATCACTCTCTACCGCTCCCTGAAAGGAGGGTGTAGCCAGCTGGGGGTCAGTCTCTTCTCCCAAGTGACAAGCAACAGTAACAAGAGGAAATGGCCTCAAGTTGCACCAGGGGAGGTTTAGATTGGACATTAGGAAAAATCTCTCTTCAACAAAAGGCTTGTCAGACACTGGAACAGGCTGCCCAGCAAAATGGTTGGGTTACCATCCCTGGAGGAATTCAAAAGACATGCAGATGTGTCACTTAGAGACATGGATTAGTGGTGGCCTTGGCAGTATTAGATTAATGACTGAACTTGATGATCTTAAAGGTCTTTTCCAACATAAACAATTCTGTGGTTCTCTGACTGTCAATGGCTGGGCTTTATATCTCCTCTGAACACTTTTTGCTGGCTTTTGTCTTCAACAAGATGCTAGGGCAGAGGGAATGATTTGTGGTTTTATTTCCGAAACCAAGGGCAGTATTTCTTCAAAACATAGGGCACTGATGCAAAAATGCAACAAGACAAGGGGTGGGATCCATCACACCTAACCTTAATTAATCAGTCAGGCAGGTTTTTTTGGCAGTGGAAAGAAACAGCTGTTTACAAAGGCCAAATCACCTGGTTGCCCTTAACCTAATTACAAGGTGTCGGTAATTTGGCTGCTTTTAGCCATCCATTGCTAAGTGAGTTCACCTGTTGCTGTCTTGACCCAAGTGGTTAAAAATAAAAGAAGTGAAGTGGATGATAGTTTTGCATTCACCCAGAGCCTCATAAGCTGGTAATTGCAAAGGCAACAGTTACAAAAGATGTAGCTGTATCTGCAATACACTGCTATTCTTTCTAAAAAAGAAAGAAAAACAACGCTTCTATATAGCAGAGAGGCTTCAGTTCTGAGTAATCAGCCTCCTGTCAGGTGCCGTGGAGACCAGCAGCCTTGCTCTCAGCACGCCCTTTAAAACCAGGGCTAAGGGCTAGCCTCGGCCTTTCTTTTGCTCGGGAAAGGGGGAGAGATTTCTTCGGGTGCATACTGGAAGTGCCTACATCAAATGGTAAGTTCTGTTTTTCTCCTTTTGCACCTGATAAAGTAGGAAATGTAATCTTTCCTGCATGCTCCAGGCAGGTCACTAGGGAAGGGTCATGGCTCGTGTGTTACGCTGTGACCTTGGGTCTCTGTGTGCAACCCTGGACAAGAGTGGCTTTCTTTGTGTTGGGAGAGCATGAACCCAGCCAGTGATCCTGGGAGAGCAGTGTATGTGGGGGTGTGACCGATGCTGAAACTGGGGCTGCGTTTTGGAAGGGGGTTGTGGTCACCCTGATGTGACAAAGATGTGTGAAAAAGGTGAGTGGGAAAGGCTGTGTCTGTTGTGAACTGTGATCCCTATCAAGGGACAAGCTTGGGGTAGGAAAGGGCTTTTGGTTTGGTTGGGGTTTTTTTAATAACACTAGCTCAAAGCATTTAACTGTTACAGTTTCTGACAGTGGCATTCCCTGTGGTTTTGTGATTCCTTTGCAAAGCCTGTATCTCTTGCTGTGGAGGGTAGAAGGTAAAAGATATTGGAAGGAGGTAAATGTAGAAGTCCAAAGAACTGGTAGAAACTCCAAGGCAGTGTGTAGGTGTTCGAGACTCAAACATTACAGTGTGGTGTTGGGGGCAGAGTAGAGGAATCTTGAGGAAAGGAGGCCACCAAAAGGTCAGGTTCTGTGACTGCATTTTAGAAACCTATGTCGGGGGACTGCTCCCCCTCAGATGGTTTAAAAACGTGATCCTGCTGAAACAGAAAGGAACCAATACCAAATGGTGCAAGGTTGGCAATTTGATTCCTCTCATGTGCTGTTTTCCTTGTTCCTGAAGAATCAGCCCCCCTCCTGCAGTATCACAAGGCTGAGCATTGATAGTTTATCTCTGTGTAATGATGAGTTAAGGGTGTGAGAACAAGGGCGCTGTACAAACAGGGCAGAGCTGCTGTTAAATGAGTGCCTGGTACCAGGAGGCTGAGACATCTGTTTCTGGTTGCTTACGTGGAGAAAAATAAAGCAAGTCAGGAGGTCTTATTGAATGAAAACACATCCTTCTTTTGAGCTGCCCTCACGTTCCTTGACCTGGAGGGTGAAATGGGGCAGAGTTGCAACGTCCTGAGCTCTGTGTCCCAGATGATCAGGCAGTGAAAACAGACAGCTTTGACGTGGGCTTTTCTCACGTGGATGAGTGTGATGGCATGTTCCCATCTGGGACATGAAAACACAGGCAGGTGCTGCTCTCCCATGTGGAGTAACTGGAACTGGGAAACCTTCACAATAGGAAAGGTGTGACTGTAGATTCCAAGTTCTGTCAGTCCAGGCAGATCCAGAGGGATCTCCAAAAGGATAATGGATGATGAGAGTCGGAAACGAAACTTGAATTTGGGCAGCTTAAGATTTGTGATGGGCAGCCCTCAAATGCCCACCTGGCTATACCCTCCTTTCAGGCAGTTGTAGAGAGCAATAAGGTCCCTCCTGAGCCTCCTCTTCTCCAGGCTGAGCACCCCCAGCTCCCTCAGCCACTCCTCATCAGATTTGTGCTCTGGTCCTTTCACCACCTTCGTGGCCCTTCTCTTGACACACTCCAGCACATGGCACACGTGACTCCTTATGCTGCAAGGAAAAGTTACAGTGATCCAGGTTTTTATGGATTTGGCCCTCAGTGTTCCATCTAGTCCAGCAGCTATGAATGCTTATTCATCCTTATTCAGCCTGATGTCTTGAATAAGGAGAGGCTTAAACAAACCAGGACTCTTCGGAGACCTGGCATTTGGATTAATGCTGGAGGATGGATTTGCTTGGGATGCCTGTGCCATAACTGTCACCAGTGAACCACTGTTTGTGGGGTGTGTATGCATGGCTGTGGCACTTTTTTTGAGCTGCCAGAATGCACACACAGCTTTCCAAAGACTATTTCTGCTTTTGCTTTCTTTAAAGTTCAGTCCTGTAAACCGCTGCAGCTCAGGAGCTGATTCACAAGCAACTTGGGTTTCCCTGTAGGAGGATTGCCCAGACAGCTGTGGGAGGTTGTGTGGTATCACTGAAGAGATTAAATGGTTCCCTTTTGGCAAACAGAGCCCTAAGTCAAGTCACAGGACATACCTGAAGGCTCACCAAAGTGATTTATGTCATCAGGCTAGAGCTGGTGACTTTCTAGTCACTTTGAAAGGGTTCCTCTTAGGAAAGTGGAGATCACTGCCTTTTCTTCTCTGTAACATGTCAAAGAGCTGGATCTGGCAGTCAGACACCAAGCTCATCTTAAAAGCGTTGTAGCAGAGCCAGGACGTCTGCTGGAAACAGCACTTTCCCAAGGGGGCTCTCTCACTATTGCCCACTCTCTAAGAGTAGGGAAATTAGGACCTGAAAAATTCCATCCCAGCCATACTGGATGAACTGGTGCTGGAGCTACTTTCCTGAGTCTCATTTCTGGATGTTTCCATATGAAACAGCCTCTTTCCCTGCAAAGACCCTGCTGGCTTCAGTCTGACCTCAGGCAAATTCCCTTTTCCTTTTTCTCTTGTGTAAACCTGGCACAGGTTTACAGATCACCTCAGGGACTGAGTGAGGCACCCATCTATGTTTTCTAAGTTGGAGGCTTGATTCTTACTCAAAGTGTGCACATGCACACAAATATTTAACTCCCACTTCTATTGTTATTTTTAACTTTTGTAGGAATTCTTATGCAATGAAGGATGAGTATCACCACGAGTGGTGGTGAGAAAATAATGGAGTTTTTCTTTTATTTCTTTCTTTCTCAACTTGTCCTCTGGTTTTGCTGTAGGGAGCTCTCAGGTCCCCAGGCATGTGAAACCAGGCTCTGGTACCAGAGGGTATGCTGAGCTCCACAGCTCACTGTAACTACCTGAAGAATTTCCACTAAAATTAGTTTTCGAGAGCAATTCTTTGGGGTTTTCATGCATTTATTTTTACAAGAAATAGCTACTTTCTTCTGTAAACTTTTGGAGGAGCTTCATCTAAATATTTCTTTCAAAGCTGCTAGATTTTGGGTCAAGGGGAGCACAAAGCTTTTCTAAATTTTCTTGGACAATTTCTACAAAACCTGCAGTTTACTTGTCACATTTTTCAGATTAGGGGAAAAAAAAAATTGAGAGCAGATCTAATTGCAAATCTCTGTGTGCTTTGTGGGTTTTGTGACCCTGTCCCCAGGGAGAACAGCCTGCAAGAGGCAGTGGAACAGCATGAGGCTCACAAGTATGAGAATGATAATCTTTATGGGAGCAGTCTGTCAGAGGGCAATGTCTGAATAGGAACTGTATGACTGGCCATTACTTCCAAGGGAAATGCTGGAGAATGCCAAAGAAAACAGACACAAATGTAGGCTGTGCACTCCGAGGGGTAAGCACAGAGATGGCTGCCACGGAGCTATGCTGGGCCGTGAACAGCCAGCCCCACACAGCATCAGGCACCAGGGAAAACCCAGGGAATGTTTCCCCAGCACTGGCCAGTCAGCAGCTTCAGAAATACTTTGTAAGCATTGGCTGGTGAAGGTTAAAGCACCCCAGCAGTCATCATCATCATCTTGCAGGGTAGGAGAGGAGCACAATCCCCTTGCTGTGGGCAGAAAGCAGAGGGGTTAAAGGCCTGGCTCTCAATCAGTGCTTCCGCTTCTAAGGGCACAGTTACTGGCTACTGTCCTTTACCAGGGAAGCTCACTCCCTGCAGCTCCTGACCACTTCACTTGGGGTGAAGGGAACAAATATTTTTAGCCTAGATGCCCAGGCACAGAGAGCAGCAGCACCGGGAAGAGTGGCGATGACCAGATGCCTGCTCACCTGATGGGCTGGGATTCCCTGGCAGAGTCTTACGTGGGTGGGGAAGCAGGTCTGTGCACAGCCCCACGTGTGCCAGAGAAGGGACACACGAGGAGCACTTTGGTCAGTACTAACTGTATTGTGAACTTGGTGAGGCAAAGCCTGTTTTTCTCCAGTTTGGCACAACAGCAAGTATCCTGGCTGCTTTCCATAAACAGAAGTAATAGTAAACCTCATGGTGGGTACTGCAGGCAGAAGGAAAACTGAGTGTTCAGAGCCAGTCCCCCCTCCTCAGCCTGTGTGGAGGCTCTTGGCTAGTCCAGTTGTGCTTAGGGTTTTTTTCCTTTTAATATAGCCATCTGTTCTGCTCACCAGGGGTCCTGTTCAGAGCCAAGTGTTGTGTTGCCTTCAGTTCCTATTGCATAAATCCCAGAAAATAAATCAGAGATGTTTTCCTAGTATCTCTCCCCATGTACCAGACTGGTCCAGATGGAGACCTATCTCTGAGGTGTCCTTAAGGTTCTGTGACAGGTCACTGGTGAGTTTAACAGAGAGAGCTCATTGACCAACTGTTTGGATGAGAGCTCTCCAGCCAAAAAGTGACTTCCAGGAGCTGGCAGCCAGTGCCTCTTCAGAAGTGGAAGCCTAGGCAAGTGGCAGGCATGGATTCTGTGCGCTTGACAAGCACTGTTCATGTTCTCTGCTCTACCAAACTTGGCCTCTCCAGTTGCTTTGTCTGCCTCCTGTGTCTCGTCTCACACCTGCAAGCCGACTTGGTGAGGTCTCGTGGGCAGAGACACCCGCACAGTGCAGCATTTAGGCCCCTCACCCTCGAGCCGAGGGGTGCCAAAGCAGGGCACTGCTGTCGCTCAAGGATGAGAGTGCAGCTGGGCGAGACTGCCAGCAGAGCCCGTCCGTTCGCCAGCAGCAAGGCTGCCTGAAGGCTCGCGGCAGCTCCTGGAGGCGGCCGCGCCTCGCGTTCTGCCAGCAGCACCGCGGGGCCGAGGGCCGGCCCAGCGGGGCGAGGCACGGCCCAGCGGGGCTGAGGGCCGGCCCAGCGGGGCGAGGCACGGCCCAGCGGGGCTGAGGGCCGGCCCAGCGGGGCGAGGCACGGCCCAGCGGGGCTGAGGGCCGGCCCAGCGGGGTGAGGCACGGCCCAGCGGGGCTGAGGGCCGGCCCAGCGGGGCGAGGCACGGGCCAGCGGGGCCCCAGAGGGCCGGGCGCCTCTCCGTGCCCTTGCCCTGCGGCTGACACGGAGCCGGCTCCGCTCCCGCCCGGCTGCGGCAGCCGCAGCCTGCAGAGACCTGCTTGTCGCATCGCGTGTGCGTGCCCTGCTCCTCATCTCTGCCTTTCCGTGCTTCTCCTCATCTCTTATTCATCCCGCAGACCCTCTCTGCCCGTCTGCATCTTCAGTTCAGCTCCTCCTCTCCTCCTTTATCCTCTCCTTTTCCATTCTTTTCTCGCCCTGTGCCTTTTCCCTTGTCTGTCTTTCACGCTGTTTCCTGCCATCAAGCTCCTCTGCTTCATGCACCGCCTTCCTGGGTTGCTGTCTCCCTGTTCTCCCCCACTCCTCTCCCCCTTTGGCACTCTGTGCTGCTGTCTGGCAAGTTTCTTGAATCTGTTCCCTCTGACGCCACTCAAGGCTTCCTATGCTACAGGGCAACATAAATTATGTATCACTCAAGTAACTGTGTTACCAAATCTATATTAAACTCCCTCGTTAAGTGTATTTATGATACTGAATTGAAGGGATCCAGGAATCGACTGGCAGGTTGCAGGGCTGAGCTGGAATACAAGATAATTCTTCTTTTCCAGGTAGCTGGGATGAGGAGAAGGCGGGAAGGGTGGTGGCAGTGGTGAAGGAGCCTCCATCCATAGCTCAGGAGCAGTTTGTGAGTTTGGGGCTCAAGAACTGCTTGGCACCAGCAACTACAATGTGCTGATGCATGATCTCTGATTGTTGAACAGAAGCAATCGGGTGTGTTTGTGTGTGTGGGGGACAGCTCTTTGAATATATGGAACTGGGAGTGCACTCAAAAGGATTAGTAGGAACAATTATTTCTAAAGTCGGGATATAGAAGCTGGAGCCTATTCAAATCACTAGTGTTTTATCCCAGTGTTTTGGGGGAAGGGGAAAAAAAGGGGGCAGGGGAAGAGTAAAAAGAAAAGGGGCAGAAGGGAAGACTAAAAACAGCTTTAGAAGAAAAAATTCAAAGTAGGTTAGCAGAGAAAATGAGTTTATAAAAAATGGAAGAGCAGCCGGGAGGCACAACAGTAACTACTGCATTGTGCTTACAAAGCTAAACATGTTAAGATGAATAAATCCCCAAGCTGGATGGCTTACGGCCCAAAATATTAAGAAAAGCTGGGTCTGGTCGCAGGCTGCTGCCAGATCCAAAGAGCAAATGTGTTCATATAAATCATTTTAATACAAAACATTCATAAAGCAAGGTCCTAAAACTGAACTCCTTCCAAGTCTAAGCGTGTTTGTATCCAGTGTTGAGGGGTCAGGTTGATCTCTGAAACTGAGGGAACGTAGTAACAGCTGTACTGGATCAGACCAAAGGTCCAGCTCCCCTCTGACTGTGGTTTGTAGCAGATGTTTGAGGAGGGCAAGAAAAAAATCTTAGAATGGGACAAGTCTCTAGCAATGGTCCCTTGTGGCCCGTAACTCTGTACTTAGAACTGCTCCAGCCCTGGCCTGATGCTGCTTTTCATGTGAGGTAGCCCAGGGTTAATTTGTCATTTGCCATGTGCCTCAGGGCATCCTAGTTGCTCTTTCTGGATTTTAGTTTTCCCTATCTGTAAATTAATGTGAATCCTCATATGGGTGACGTGTAGGAGGAGAGAGATGGGTAAGATCTCCTGTCAAAGTGCAGTCTGTTCCTGTGCTGTGAACACAATCCACCTGGACTGAATTTGTCATGCAGGGAAGCCCCTGAAGCTGCTGAAATCAGGTAGGTCATTTTCTCATTCCCAGGGGGGTTTACATCTTGCAGCATTTCCCAGGTAAACCTCGCTGCAAGGCACCGGAGCTCAGGTTCATCTGACGATTTTGGGCTTTACCTGCCCCTGGCCACCCTCTGAGTGCTCGGGGCTCTCCACAGAAAGGAAGCTGTGGGAATCCAGGTGGAAAGAGGGAAGAACATGGCTGAGGGTTTTGACAGAGCTGATGGCCCTGCATCCATAAGCAGTGAGACTCAGGGGTTCTGGTCTCTCACATGCACATGCCACACACACCACTGGCCATGGACAGCTGCCACAGAGAGGTGCCACATCCCCTCCTCAGGCATTCCCAAAAGGTAACTAAGAGAGAGCTCATCTATGCAAGACAGCTCTCGAACTTGTCACTGGTAGCTCTGAAAGGGCGTGCCAGTCTAGTGGGAAGCACTGGCAGGCTCAGTTGCAAAGCAGAGGAAAACACCCAGTGAAATGCCTTAGAGACCTAGAGGTGCTCCCTTCTAAGCAGCTGAGGTTGAGCTTGTGTCACTCTGAGCCTGTAAGCAGGTGAGATGAGAGAGGAGCTCTTTGCTCCTCTCATCTCTCAGGAGGAATTGCCACTGTAGTTCAGGTCAAGAAGGAATTATCTGAGTTGCAGAGGCAGGGATATGTCCCACAAGGAGGGGATGCTTCCATTTCCAGAATCAAGTGGTGCCCAGGCACCTCATCACATCATGGGTGTCCTGTTGTGGCAGGCACAAACTTGCTTAGGAGCACACAGGCAGCCTGCAACAGAAGCAACCCAGAATCTGATCCAGTTTTCTGACAGATGCAGCATCACCTCCCTTCCTTCAGACTGCAGCTTGCTGAGTCCTCACTCATTGCTGGAACCAAAAATTCCCCCATTCTGCCTCTTCCTTTCCAGTTTTCCTCAGTCATTGGTACATTCAGTGCCTTTTGTTTGGGGGAACACAGACATTGTTTTGGGGATGATAGTGCACAGGAAATGTTCAGGTTTCTCTGCTGTTAGCTGAAATTATGTGAGTCTGAACAAAGAGGAAAATCCAGATGGGGTTTTGTGCCAGAATCTGTATTTTTGGCCATATGAGACAGAAACCTGAAGCAGACAAAACCTTGATGGATTTGCCTCACATCAAAAGGCACACACACAAAAAGGAAAAGGCTTCCAGTTTGTAAAACTGGAGATGTGAGAATAGATTGAGCTTAAAAAAAAAAAAAAAAAAGCAGGGGGGAATTATTTAATTAGATAAATGGTGGGATGAGGCATAGTAACTGTTAACTGGGTCACCAAGGGAGCCCTTCCTATGTTCAGAGCAGAGGAAAGAGGCAGCACAACATGCACTCAACCCCCTGGATCCGGAAGGAAAATCAGGAACTAGCGGAGCAAGTGCCGTGCTGCTTTATATGAGTTTAATAACTTGAAGGCTGGGCCAAGGCCCTGCCTTAGGACACAGTGCAGTAAAGCTCATGGGGGAGGTTTAAGGTGGTTATGGAATGGAAGGTTTTCCTTGGTAATTAAAAATATTAAGTTTGGCTTCTCCTTGTCTTCCTGGAGTTCTTTCAAGGGTGGGGTCATTCTGTTGTTTGGGTTTATAGCTTGCTATATTGACAGAAGGATTCATAGGATGAGATTGGTTTTGCTTTTTCTTTCCATCCTCTAGTCCAGCTTGATGGTGCTGTGAGAGTTAGGCATGCTAAGTTCAGGGCAGGGATTTAATGGGTCATAAAAATGGCCATTGGTGTATCAGTACTTTAAACATAAATTGTGAATTACTGTTGGGCAGAGATGAGAATTGAAACAGCTGGTGGGCAGTAATATCCCCCACTTTGGAAAAATGGTACTTGGCCTTCCCTGTCCAACTTCTACTGAGTTCAGTGGAGGTTAAACAACACATTTATCTTTGGCCTAAGTTCACAACGTTAAATTAAATTATACTCCAAAAGTGTGGCCCTGAAAGCATCACCTTTAAGATACTTTGTTATCCTGTGCCTCTGCTAATATACTAACATTTTTTTTTCCAGTGGATTATGAATTTGGATATAACTATGACAAAAAAGGGTTATATGCCTTCTAGACAGGCGTTCTAGGTTAGGAGGTATTGCAAAAGTGCATTGAATAATTTGGAAACTTCTCTGAGCAGCTGCACAGCAGGGATTGAAGCTTAAGAGCAAAGGTTCAGAAACCATAGTTCGCTGGTCTTCAAAGATGCTACTAAAACTCATTTAAGATAGTGCTGGAAGTATCCATACAGTAAAAGAAATGCTGCAACCATAGAGCTCTCTCTCTCTCATTTTCCTTCTACTAATTATCTATTAAATTTTAATTTTGTTTTAATTTCATGCTTTTGTATTGCATTTGAACTAGTACACAAGGCCCTGGACTAAGTTGTGACTGGAAGGTAACAGTGAATAATGTTTACAACAAAGCTTGGGAGGAGAGCTCTGTAAAAAGAGCTACTTCAGAAGTTGATCATGCATGTAAAACTGGCCCTTATTAAATCTGATATATTTTTTTAATGGTTGATGTAGCCCTAGATTGTGTTCCTTTGAATGTTGGATACAAACCACATGACACACATTCTTCCCATAAAATTTCTCCTCAGTTAAAACTGTCCTGCTTTAACACTACATGTCCTGAATGTCAATTTTAGCCCCCTGAAGTCTTCAATTTTTCTTTCCTGCGCTGCAGGAAGGACACTGCGGTAGGGCTTGGAGAGATTTTATATTTTGGGCTGTTTCTCATGCAGCTGATACTGTGGCTGTTTAGTTTTATGTAAAAGGAATATTAAAGATCAGATTAGAGAGTGGTTTAGAAATAAAATCGGCCTTAACCTAAATTCTGTGCAACCTCACTTGCTGACAGTGCACAGAATGCAAGCAAGCAAAACTTCATTCTCCTATTTCACTTTTTAAAGCAATGATTTAGAGCAATTGTGCTGTGAAAGAAGTGTTCCTGTACAGCCTTAGATGGTGAAGATCTGCTTGTCTCAGATCTGGCAGGAAAAGGAACCCACACCATCGCTTTCTACCCCAAGTCACAGACAAAAAGGTCTAGGGTACCACATCTCAAGATTAGACCATTGAAGTGAGCCAGAGGATGGTGCTTGATGCTTCCAGAAGTGTTGAGGACTTTCTAGATTATTGACTAGAAAGGAGCTAGTAAGCATTCAGGGGTCCCTAAGAAAGCTCATGTGGCTGAAGTTGGCTTGTGAGAAGGCTCTGCAAGCAGCAGATGTGTGGGGAGGGAGATCAGGTGCCTGGTTCCTGCCTGGCCAGTGGAGCCAAGGTGTCCTGGATGTGTTCGTCTCCCATCACAGCAGCAGGACATCAGACCTTGTTGCTGTTACCCATGCAGCATTCCAGACTCATGGAAGCATAACTGATTCATAAATCTCCCACTTCAAAATTAACAGTGGTCTCTCCTAACCATTAAGCTAGATGTTGATCCTTTCAATGAGCCTGACAGGGCTGGAACTTCTGGTGTAACCAGTGGGAACTTCTCAGCCACAATACCTTGCTTAGGCAGCTGTTCCAGGCAGCAGTGCAGGAGAATACTGCTCTCTGAAAAACTGTGCTGTCTGAGGCCTTACTAGTCACCTGAAAGGAGGTGGATGGAAATAAACTCCAAGCTTCATTATGCTGACATTTGTGAAGTGCCACAGGAAGTGCTTTGCATTGGGGAAGCCAAAGCAACATTTAAGCAAATGGCTGTGGAATGGCCTTTTGCCTGCAATTATTTTCATTCAGGGACCTGTTTGGTGCGTGCCTGACTCGATGGCCAGCTGTGTTCCTACTGAAAGCCGTGGGGAGGAAAGATCCACTGACCCCCTGTGGGAAATAGGAGCTGGAATTCAGTGGGCAGCCCAGGGCTGTGGCTGTCTGTCCAAGGGTGCTGATTAATAACTCCTATTGGCTTTGGATTTGGCACACTTTCAGCATTTGTGCGGGTTTGAGGCAATCTTCTCTAGTGTAATTAATTAAGATTAATTTAATTAGACTGTAAAAATAAAATAAGAGAATCGGAGCCCAGTTCAGCTGAAGCTGTTCTTGCTTTGACAAGCAAAACAATGCCTTTGAATCAGTTTCCTTGAATTAATCTCAAACAAGGAGTTTCCCTGTTCAGTATCCTTGCTGATAACAGAATTGTCTTCTGGAGGAAGAATGTTACATCAGTACATTAGAGGGGAAAAAAATCCCCCAGAAGACCAAAACCACACACACACCCCCCAAGATAAGATAAATCTAGAACTACAACTTGGTTATTGGACACCCCTGGTAGTTGTGAGATTAGTTGGTGGTGTCTGAGATCATAGCAGCAAGTATGGATGCCCAAACAGACTGAAATTATCGCTGCTGACAAGCCAAGAGAGCTCAGATGGACAGCCAGAGCTGCTGTGGAGGTCACATCACTCAGCTGTGTCACATCTTAATGTGGAAAGGGAGCTGAAGCACCCAGACCGAGGCCAGGAAAGAGGTCAGGAGTGGTTGTTGTCTCCAGCTGTGCTGTCGGCTCCGCTCCAGCTGCTGCCATGGCACCTGCACTTTTGCACTTGTATTCTCTTACCCCTGGAGTGTTTGGCAGGTGGTTCATGTACCCTGATTCACAATTCATCCTGGATGAAGTTTGCAGGAAAAGCTATTATCTTTGGTGCCATAGACACGTGGAAAAAACACAACCCATGATAAGTTCTTTCCTAGCAAAAGTTTTCCTTGCCGTGACCTACAGACTTCTGCCTGCGAAGTTGGGATGGAGATTTTGTTCTGGCAATTTGTGCACCATCCTATCACTTCTCTCCCTGTGGTTTATTCAGGTCATGGATTAACCAAGCATTCATTTAGTGACACCTTGCTCTCTACTGCTTCCAGTAAAACTTGGTATAGCAAGACATCAGTTATAACAATTACCTAAAAAACCCCATGAACTGATTTTTGATTTTTTGTTTTTGTTTTTTTTTTTTTTGGGAGAGGGGAAGCAGAAAATCCCAGCAGCTTCTCCCCTTTCAAACAGGTTATTTTTTTCATAAAAGAACCATGGAGTGCCAGCACAGTTGATGGCTTTGAAATGCCAGCAAGAGCTGTGCTGGGGCATCCTCTGTGCTTGTCAGACGCCTGAATATGAGCCACAGACCTCTCTGAAGAGACAGGAAGGCCCATGTGTCAAAAGCTCTATTTCTGGAGCCTACATCCTTCATGCCAGGAGGTTGTCACAGAAGAGGCACCACTGTCCTGCTCTAACCCTTGAGCTGCTGCAGGATTTATCCATGGAGGCTCAGGGCCCAGCCAGACTCCGCTGGCATTAATGGAACACGTAATTGATTTTGTGGTGGAGCAAAAAGACACATCCTACAGCCCTGTGAGTAGAAAAGGTCTGTTCACTTAACGAGGAAGGTATCTGATGCCTGTAGTCCTGGAGTACCTCGGAATGACCAGCCACTTTCCCAAGGCCAGCTTACACTGTCATTGTGGATGTTTACCTTCACAGTACAAACAAAAAAGGGGTGTATTTATTGACGGGGTAAACAGGCCCACTTCTCTGCCCAGAAACCAGTTTGGTTAGTCAGCTGGGTGTTGACAGGAGAGGGAAGGAAATCATTATGAGAGACTGCGTAGCAGGCACGATAATGAGCCATGTGGTTGGTACCAAACAATAGAGGCTTGTGTGGAGCCTGGGGAATGCAGAGATAATTTTACCTCTCCAAACAGGAGGGCATCAAGCTGTGCTTCCCTGCCTGGGAAGTAGGTCAAGAGGAAGTGCACTTTCAATTCATATTCATCTCATAATTATTTCACATTCTCAAGAACAGTATTTCTGTCAAGGGGAAGCTGCTACTGTGGCCAGTCTCGTGGAAGAGCAATCCTCCCCTCAGAGCAGCAGCATGCATATTTGAAGCTTTCAGCACCAGCATCCATCAGCACTGCCTTCTGCATGAGCTCTCCTTGCACTTGTGCTCTTAGTCCTGACCTTGCCAAGCTTCATGGTCGCTCCGGGCATCACCAGCAGCCCATCCAGAGTGCCTGATCCCAGCACGAGACTGCACCACTTTACACTTGCCAGTGGAGATCACTGGAGATGAGATTCATTGCTGCTCCTGGTACTAAAGCAAACAGTCACCTTTGGAGGTCATCAGGTCCAGAGCTCTGCTCAAAACTCGGCCAAGTGTGGAGATACCTAAAGTTCCTCAGGGTCATATCACTGAAGTGTTAAATGGATGGGGTCTCCAAAACCTCCCTGAGCAACCTACTGCAATACTGGACCACCATCAGAGAGATTTGGTTTTTTCCTAGAGATCTCAAAGGTGTGTTTCGGAGATGGATGTCAAAGGTTAAGTAAGGATAAATCTGTATTAGACTGGGTAGAGAACAAGTGTTCTGCAGTCAGCCACAGTACCTACTCTTGGCTTTTTGGTTTATAAGAGCCAATACATATACCTTGCATAGATGTATCTATATCTCTCTAGATGTATATTTCTGAAGCAGGAGACAGTCTTTCCCAGAAAAAAAGTCAGATAGCTGTGTTCAAAGTAAATTTTCCCATGATTTGAAGGAATGTGTAGAGGAACAGTGAGTAGAAAAGAAAAACCAAACAGCTAAGCTTAAAGAATTATGACAATGCGATGACTGATTTAGCATTCAGCTGTAGAGAAGTGTAAACATGAGACTAAATACAGCCACTCCAATTGAACAAATCTTCTGTTGTATGCTGAGAAACAATAGACACAGGTGGGAAGTGCTACTGTTAAAAAGCACTTTCCTTTCAAGCTGCAGTGTATAATCTCCACGTATGCCGGTTACTGATGTTTCCTTAAAAAAGTGACCTAATTTTTAAAAAAGAATTGCCAATAGCACAGAAAACCAAATCTGCTGCACCAATTGTGTATGTTCCAGATCTTCTCCTGTAGTAAAATATTTAGTAGCTAGTTTGTTCTCTGTCCCAGTTAAACCTTTTTTTTTCATAAGGTGTTCTTGGTTTCACCATAACTGAGAAATAGTTGCAGTATCATTTCATCATTGTGTTTCCAAGATAACTAAATTCAAGTCCAGCGGGGATAGGACTATGTGGGTGTTATTTTAGTCTGGAAAGAGATTTAAAACTTTAAAACCAGATAAGAAAGGAGGCTGGGTTGATGGAAAACAATCAACTTTTTTATTCCTGCACTGGAATCATTTCTCCTGTTGCATTATACATGAAACACAAAACTCAGCCCTTGCATCAGTTATATGGCCTGAAGTACCAGTAGCATGCCTGGGATGAAGAAGTCTTTCCCTCAGGTTGACAATTGTCATTTTCCTCCTGACACGTCCACGTTTACTGCATATCCCAAACTCTTGGTTCCTTCTGCTGTGTTTTTAATTTTTCCTGGCTACTAGCCATTTTTACCTGTTTTGTGCACTATTTTATTTCCCTACAAACAGCAGCATTAGTATCAAGTAAGTAGCTATGATGTTGGAGCAAAGTTTCTATAATGTTTATTAGGAAGACTATTTTCTCAACAGTTCTCTTCCTTTTTTCCTC
Organism: Corvus hawaiiensis; assembly: GCF_020740725.1. Lineage (NCBI taxonomy): Eukaryota > Metazoa > Chordata > Aves > Passeriformes > Corvidae > Corvus > Corvus hawaiiensis. The sequence continues at coordinate 622,646 of NC_063216.1, forward strand.
TTCCCTCATGCTATTGCAGACAACTTGATTTAAGGAGGAAAAAAAAGGAGAAAAAACCCAAACAAACAAAAAGTCCCCACCACCCAGAAAACAAAACCAGAAAAGCTATTTAGTAGTTGTGCTTATGCATAGCTGAATGCTCCTTTTGTGTATTATCATACTTGCCCTCAAACAGAAAAAAAAGTCTACCAAGAATTAGCTTTATATTCCTGCCACATTTTTGCTTAATGAGTGCTCAGCTGTAATCAAGACTCTAATTTCATAATCATTAGTCCTTTCAGCTCTGGTAAACTTCTGCATCGTCACGTACACTTGTCCTTTTCTTCCTTATGATTCTCAAACCCAGCATGTAACAGGAAGGAGGAGCATCAATGGGGCAACTTCATTCATCTGTTCTCAGCTTTTTAGGGGACACTATACGTTTTCCATCTTTCACCAAATCAGTCCTAAAAATCTGGGAAGGTAATGCTATGTCTTAGTGTTTTCCCCCAGGACTCTCCAGTCCAACACAGCTGGACTAACAGCACATTTAATTATCACTGCTATTAATAAAGCACTGTCTGGGGGTGCTCGGTTTTTCCTTCCCCCTCTCAGGCCCAGTTTAAAGGCATAGAAAGGTACAAAAATTAATTTCTGGGCACAGGGCAGCAATATGGGATACACATCATAAAGTCACCCCAAGACATTCACAAGCTTCTGAAAAGTTTAACAGGAATGAGTAAGTAAGTACTTGGTATTTTAGTGCTTATTTAAACTTCTAGACTTTTTAATCTCATTTTCCCAGTAGCCTCTCTTTTCTTTGGTAGTAATGCCTAAAACATATTTCCAATAATTTTCAAACCGAGTGGAGCTGGTTAATTCCTAGAAAAGAGACTGCCTGTTCAAGCTTAGTAATTCCTGGTAATGACTCTGTAATTAGAGTGAATGAGAACAGGACCTGAACCCTAGTCCAGCCTATTCTGAAGAGACATTGAAAATAATCTCATTTTTTCTTGTTAGAAAAACAAGAAATGTCAGGATGTTAAATGAAGAACTTTCCATCTTCTAACTTGTCTAAGGAAAGACACAAGATTTACTCTCTAGTCTGTTTCCTGCATCTCTGTCTAGTTTTGTGTCTGATGCTCCCCATGGCCTATTTTGCCCAGCAACCAAGAAAATGTTGAATGAATGTGTTTGGGAAGAGAAGTTCAGACAGAAGTTGTGAGATCTAGACAGGAAAAAGTGAATGAAAACTAGAAATTATTCTAGGAAACTTTACTAGATGACTAAAAACCACAATTTCATAATGGTGAACAAGGACATCTTTGGTCAGCGGCACCTCCTTGTTAAGTGAGGAAGTAAAGGCAGCTTCAAGATATGTAAGATAAATGGGGAAGAGGAGAAGAAAGAGGAAGGAGGCAGCAATTATGTAAATTAGAGCCTGTGGAAATATAAAGAAGGGAAAGACGTGAAAGGGAGCAAAAGAAGCCTCTACCTTGCAGCCTAAGGACAGTAGGGCATTTTAAAGGGTAACAGCAGTAAAGTATTTTCTAACAATGGTATGGCTCACTTGCTTAGCAGAAGATGGTGAAAGTCTTAATGATTCAGGAACAGCAGAAATACTCAGTAGTTCTCTTTTGTGCTTAAAGAAAATCAGAGCAATGTAATCAAGCATCACGGGAATGCAGAAATACTTTCCAGCCCTCACAAATAGCCATGAAAGATGAAAACCAGCAGCCATAAAGAATAAAAAAATAAAGCCCAGCATGCCTAAACAGCACCAGGCAAGCAAAAGAGCTGTGTGAGGTGCACAGCTTTCTCTTGCTAACTTTTAATAAGTTTTTGAGCAATATGGAGACTTTTGAGTCTAGAGGAGAGATACCTCAGAGAGAGGCATTGATGAACTCAGTAATCCTGTCTCAGCTTCTTTGATAGCAGAGGGCAAATAATGAGAAAGTTTGATATGGGATTCAACTAGCAGAGCAGGTAAGGGAATAGAAAATATTGTGCCCAGTAGAAAGTGAGGTTTGGCTTTTTGGGCATTATTTTTTTTGTTTCAGAAAATATTATTTGAAAATATTCATTGTGTTAAATGATACTCTGTCAGATTTCTTGCCCTTTGCAGACCTTTATGAGCCCCACTGATGTGCTCTGTTGGCCAGAATTAGCTGGTGCTATAGCTGGGTTTGGCACAAATGTTGAGTGCTAGAGCTGGAACCATCCAAACTGGGTTTGACGTGTTGACTGCTGCTGTGCTGAGGCAGCTCAGTATTTTTATCTGTGTCGTTTCTTGAGCCCAAAGCTGGCTTAAAATAAGTGTTATAAAAGACTCTTGCAGGCCTGGAGAATAGAATATGTGAGAGGCAGCCTGTGATAGAGGGCATGCGGGCCATGAGGCTGCAAATATGGCTAAGGGAGCAAGTGAAACTAATGCTATTTAACAAAAATCTATTCATATTTATTTGTGGAGGTTGGGAAGGCAAGAGGGGATCACTGAGCTTTGTGTGTCATGAAGTGAAACCAGCCTCAGATGAGCCAGTATGAATGAGTAACTTGATTCTAATCAACGTGGCCACACTCCAGGTAATTTTGCCAGGCCAGTTTGCATTGATATGGCATGAAATAATAAAGGTTACTGTAACTATTTTTCATATCTAGTCTTTCTAGTAATTGCTAGGTACGACTCAAGTGAAATACAGCTTATGAGCATTAAGAAGCATCCAACTGGAAGGCAGTTTCAGAAATGGATTTAAGGGTCCTAATGGAAGTAGCACTGAACGTGAGCTTTCTGTGGGACACAGCAGTTCTGCAGTGATGACAGGAGCAGACCTGCGTTCATAAGATTAATTTGTTTAATATCACAATGTTGTGAGAAACTTGCTCACAGCTGAGAAATCTATAAAATCTGGAGAGCACACAGAAAAGGACATACAAATTGTGAAGATGCTGTAAAATACCTTGTGATGGGAAACTGAGAGAGATCCAGCTGTCCTGCTTAAAAGAAAAGTTAATTCAGGTTTAATAAGTATCAGGTACTAAACCAACTTTGTAATATTGCTGGAGAATGCATACAAACCCCTTCTAACAGGAAGCTGAATTGAGGCTAAATTTAAATTGAAAATGAGGACAGGGAGATAACTTGCCAAGAGAGGGGGTAAATTCTCCATCTCTTGAAATCTTTAAATTAAGATGCAACACCTTCATATGCTCCAGTCAAATACCAGTTACTGGATTTGGTACAGAAGCAGCCAAGTGGTGCAGCATCAGCCTTACTCAGAAGGCAACACTGAATAATTCAGTGCTCCCCAAGGACTCCTGAGTATCTGTTTCTCTTCCTAAACTTCTGAAATGCATTGCTGTACACTGGTAAACTTGAGTCAGCTTTGCTGCTGATATAGCAGCAATTCTGGCCACCTATTACACTGAGGTAAAGTTAGTCAATTCTTCACTTTAATTGAGTAACCTGTTTATCATCTTTGTTCAAACGGATATGTGGGATCAGGATATCGATGCCAAAAAGTGTGAATTTAAGAGATTCCAAAATCAAAGGTGTTTATAAGGACCTTGCCATGTGATTATGACAAAGTACATTTCTCTTAATACTAGATATTTGGATATTTTTTTTTTTAGAGAAGCTGTATTTTCCCTGCAGCGACTCCTCTGCTTTTGCGTAGCTTCTTGCCAGAGAACAGCACACATTCTAAAACCTCTGCCATCTATCTTTATCTTTTATTAGTTTCCTCTCCATAAATAATCTAGCATGGCTTTAAAAGACAATAAATTGTAGAGTTAAATAGACGGTAAAGGCCGTGCCTCATTCAGATCTGGTTGTGTCCTGACATCAAAAGTTTCTTTTGTTGAATGGATTCACCTAGCTATAATGATATCCCAAAGATGTAAATGGCAGGTCAGCAGGATTATCCAAAGCTTAACTGGGTCTGTGTCCCTTGAAAAGGCAATGGAACTGTACTCATACTGCTGCAGTTGCATGACAAGCTGGATGGGTATTGAGCCGCCTGAAGGATCTGCTTGATTTGTCTTTTCCTGTCATGGTTACTGCAACAGAATACATCTGCCTGCTGTGCAGCAGCTAAGCCTGCCCGGCCAAACTGTGCATGGCAAACATCTGCAGAGATATCTGCATAGCTGGGAGCAGCACAAAAACACAGTGGCAGAGGCATGGTCGTTATCTGAGTCAAATCCTGAACTTCAACACTCCTCTGCTTCACTCTTCTGCACTGCAGCAAGGTGATGCTATGCATCAGTGCTCCTGTGAGAGCCCACCTGGAGCACTGCATCCAGCTCCCAGGCCCCCAGCACAGGAAAGGTGTTGGCCTGCTGGAACAAGTCCAGAGGAGGACACTGAGTTGATCACAGGGCTGGAGCTCCTCTCCTATGGAAACAGGTTGGGAGGGTTGGGATTGTTCAGCCTGGAGAAGAGAAGGCTTTAGATAAGCCTTGGAGCTCTTTCCTCCACCTAAAAGGGGCCTATGAGAGAGAGGGAGAAGGACATTTTCCGAGGGCATGCAGGGATAGGGCGAGGGTGAAGGGCCTTAAGCTGAAGGAGGACAGGTTTACAGTAGATATTAGGAAGAAATTCTTTACTGTAGGGGTGGTAAGGTGCTGGAACAGGTTGCCCAGAGGGTTTGTGGACTCCCCATCCCTGGAAATGTTCAGGGCCAGGCTGGGTATAACCTGGTCTAGTGGAATGAGTCCCTGCCCATGGCTGGGGGGATTCCAACCCTAACCATTCTATGATTCTTTGAAGAGGTAAACCTTTTGAGAACAGGTTAGAAAGGGGCTGGTTGTTAGGATGTGCTGAAACTGTGGGTAGTTGCTGGGTTTAGCTGGTAAATACCCAGCTCTTGCTGGTGTTTACTTGTAATAACCTCAATTACATGCTCTAGCAACCATCACTGAATTTCTTGTAGTGTTGTTAAAACTCTTCTGTTCAGCTGGAAAAAACTTGCGTCTCAACCAAGAGTTACATATAACCAATAATTACCTGGGAGATAACTGACCGCGTTTAGGTCTTCCTCTGTTTTTCAAGATCAAGAAAGGGAAACATTTTATGCAGAAAATCTCAGTCCTCCACACATCTGAACTCCTCTATTGTATTAATCAATGTATTATAGGCACAAAGTGCTTGTTCAAGGTATCTTGCTACAGAGTTTGGAATTTGCTCTGTGTTTACTAAGACCACACAGTTGTTCTTACAGTGCTAGAGTTGCAGAATGCAGGGAGTATAGATACTGTTGTGATAGCCAATGCCTGGACACTGAAGCCTTAACTAGAGGATGTCCAAAGCTGATCATGGGAGTCCCTGCAGCCTGAGGTGAGGAGCCAAGGTTTTCAGCAGAAAGCTGTAACTGATCCAGACCTTGCGTGGCTCGGACCCAGAGGAGAGCGCGCAACACGCACTCATTACTTGGTTACATTCACTTTGTTCTGATCTGGAAGGATGATGCTAAGTGCTTCAAAATTGTCTGGGAAAGAAAGGTTAAAGGGGAAAAATATCCTATATTATGTTGAGAGAAAATGTTTCAACTACCCCAAAAATATTTTAAATGTTTTGTGACATAAAATACCAGGTCAATCGAATACAAAATAAAGAGCTATTTCGAAGTGAAAAGATTAGATGTCTCATCCTGAAATATTTAGATGGAAAACTTTCACAAATTTTGGTATTCTCAACACAGTTTCAGAAAGATTCATTGGAAGTTTTTCCAGTGGAAAACTATTCCGTATCAAGATTTTATTCTGACTAAAACTTATAGCTGAGCTGTTATATTGCTGCAAGTAGATGTTAACAACACTTGTTCAATATTTCATCAGCAGCTCTTTCAGGACTCTGAGCTGCCCGGGGGAAGAAAAATACAAACCCAAAAAACCTCCACATTTCCTGTGAAATGTTCATATGTCACAGTTGTCAAACTGGCAATAGCAACACAAGCATATATTTGCAAAGATGGACTTTTTTTTGTTGAAAGAGAACTCTTCATTCCAAAAAAGGCTATAAAATCATTCTAGACTACAGGGGAAGAAGTAACTTCCCTTATGACCTGCTTTGTAATGAACCCAGATTGTCCACATGTGTAGCCCCACCTGATAATATTCATGTTCAGTGGCTTACAGATCATAATCAGAAAAGAAAATGGAGAATAACTGTTTGAATAGCAGCTGCTCCACAGAATATTCATCAGTTTAGGTCACAACTCAACAATGTGGTTCAGAAAACATAGTCCAACATTTGGAAAGACATTGGAAATGGTTTAAATTTTTCCTTGTTTTTCATCTTGGCAAATATATCCATAGAAAAAAGACTGCTGGATGATTGCATAGAGACATTGAATGCATGCCACTGGTGAATAATAGCATATATAGTGGACACTGATTCCAAAAGAAATTTTCATGTGTTGAGCTATCAAATTATATTTTGGCAAAAAACGTGGTGGTTAGCATTATATTTTGTGGTCAAATGATGTCAGCCTCTGTGGACCAGCTGGGTCTACAGAATGAAGAATTAAGGGCTTGCTATCAGAAATGCCCTGTCCCTGTGGATAGTCAGGTCGCTGGAATGTTAGCAAAATCACTGCAGTGGATCTCAGCTTTTCCAGCTACAGCTGGGGTAAGGGATAGCTGCTACTGCAAACAGAGCATGAGTACTTTTCAAAATGCATTTAATCCCTTGGAGTACACCTAGAAATAGAGGGGGAAATGGAGAAAGCACTTCTTACCTCAGCTATACATTTGACAGTTAAATGAACAAGCAGCCCCATTCAGACTGCCTTGTGTTCTGGACAGCTTGCAAGTCTGCACTCTCAGGAATAGAATCTTGAACTCACTGAGAAATCACTGCCATGTGGAAATGACATCTCCATATGAAAGAAATTATTGCAGCTACCTGGAAAAATGCACAGAAAGGACCTTCCTGGCAGTTCTTTTCCTTTGGGAATCCAGGCTCCCATAGAGAGACAGAGCACAATGAAATCTAGTAGTGGTGTCAGTACAAATGGTTTTCATCCTGTTCATTTCTTTCCATGCCAAAGACCACCCCCCCCCCCCCCCCAAACCCTTTCTGCTACTGTGGCCGGAGGTTATGCAATGTGCAAGCCTTACAGACGTGTCTGAAAGTTCCTGAGGAGTAAAGTAGATGCTGCTCCACCACCATTTCCCTCCATGACCCCACATACCACAATCATCTTTAGCACGAGTGCTCAGTCAACGTCCTGTTGCGTCTTGACGCAGAAGGAGTAGCTCATTCCAGTGGGAATGTTTACTGTGTCTTGAGGATGTCCCAGCTGAAATGCTTTAACTATCTACTTCCAGCATCCCTTCATCAGAGTCAATCGGAAAGGCTCACGTGGCTCCCTGTGGAACCCCTCGTGATGGGATAGGGTTGGATGTGCCTTATTTGCCTAATGGCTGCCTCCAGGCCTGCCCCTACTCCTGTGCTCCTTGTGCCCATGCTTCATTCTGCCACTGCCTCCGGGCTTATCATCCATCTCACCCATCTCCTCTTACTCACATCTCTGCGTGTTTCCCAGGTTGCCGTGTATTCTTGGGTGCTTTGGTTTGGTACAGCAAGAAATCCTGTGTGCAGCCATTTATTATTATTATTATTATTATTATTATTATAAAGAAATTCTGCAGGTACAAAGAGATTAGCAAGTGCATGAAGGAGTGAACAAAGAGAGAGCTTTTTTGAGGGAAAAAAAGGCTATTGATGCAAATGAATCAAAGTTGGCATCAAATTTCATAATTCAAAACCACTATCAAACCAGGCTCAAAGGAATCAGGAAAATAATAAATCCCTACAGAGTACTGAAGCCAAAGTTGATCACATATTTCTTAATAACAAATTATTAGAAGAAATGTTGCCTTAACGAGGCTGAGATGAGTTATCACCCCTGCCATTCAGCAGCACTATCAAACTCCTGTAAAGGACCAGATTAAAGTCCAGCAGATGTGGTAGCCTGACCCTTGTAAATCATCTTCTCCCCACCATAAGAGTGGCCTTATTGGTACTGATAAGTGAGTGGGATTCATTGAAATCTACTTTAGATTAGAAAGGGAAGGGTTGGGGTTTTTTTTCCTAAAGTAAGATGGAGAAACCATTTTCCTTTCGTTTCCATTCACAATAAACAGAGTGTGACTCAGGATAGTTGGGAAAACCCACGAGCTGAAAAGCTGGATACCTGTTAGGAACTCGAGTGAAAGACCAAGAAAGGCTTTGTAAGTGTCAGCTCCATGTGTCTCTGGAGCACTTCTTGCTTTGTCTCGTATACAAGTCGTAGGAGGGAATTGATAATTTCAAGCTCAAGCCCCCTCAGTGACAACAAATAGAGTCAAATTATGAATCTGCTTTGTTGCCTCAGGAGAGAAGTCCCTTTCTCATAGAGTGGAGGTTGAAGAGTTCCAGATGTCCTCCAGGTTATAGGCGGAGGTACTGAATGTAAATCATGCCTTTCTTTCCGACCCCTGTGGGTTTGGCTGGAAATGCAAATGTCCTTGCTATTTTACACTTCAGATATTTAGCAATGCTTCTCACACCGAGAGAAGTTTTAAATCAGCAATTTAAAAACCTAAAAGAAGAAAGGCTAATACCCATGTTATTCTTAATTAGTAAGCCAGAGCAATTGTGTATAACTAAATCAGAGCCTGGAGTGTGAATTTTGCAGGAGTTACAAAGTGATGATTAATCCCTAAGTGAGGATTCCTCTCCTGTTCTTTAAAATCAGGAATTGTTCTTCCTCTTAGCAGAGGAAAAAACTTTGTTAAATTATGTTTGCCAAATCCTACTGGCAAATATTGGCTGGTAAAGACAAAAACTGTTGTGCTATTAATGCATCAAAATTAATTATGCCAGTATAACTGGTTATCTTTGGCACAAGTACAGAGCTTGAGGGACCAGACATGGGGCTGCCCTCTTTGTTACCATGGTAGACAATTATGAAAGGAGTACAGATCTGGACTTGCATAACTCAAAAGCAGTTCTGACCAGATTGTAAATTTCCAGGTTAAGAGTAAAAGAAATATTCCTTTCTCAAAAGCTGTCGTTTAGGACCCAGAAGGAATCTGACCCATTTGCAGGGGAAAAAAAATATTACAGTTGAAAGAGGTACGATCAATGTTGTACTACAAAGGAATTTTCACAAACCACTCTGAAAAATCCACTCAACTTGCACTTACCCTGGTACAAGGTGGTAAAAGTAACTTAGGTATGGCATGAGATTGGTATTTTTAGCTTGAACTTCTCTGGCCATATCTTCTGTATTTGGGGCTGAATATGCAAGCAAAATAGTGAGCTGTTCTGTGAGACTGCAGTAAACTTTTCAGCCTGGGTGGGATGGTGTGGTCTGGGTAAGATGGTATTTGTTGCTTTAGATATCTGCTTTTCTTGAAATTGAAGCTTGGTCAAATTGTGATCACTTATAGGTACAGCAAGGTAAACAAATAACATCTGGGATGTGGAAATATCTTTTCTACTTCCCAAGAATTAAAAGCACCTCTTTTGATAATCCCATGGGTGCAAGGCTGCAGAAACTTCATCGGGAAGTGGCAGGCAACAGTGAGCCTGATACATAAAGATATATCAGCAAAATAGTCAGTAAGGTTTTGTGTCTCCTGATTATAAAGGAACTTCCTCAAACTTATCTGTAGAGCTGCCTGCAGTGAGTAGTTGAAGCACACGTAAGCAGTGTGCCAAGCAGCGTGCTCTTTGCATGTGCCAGATGTAAGCAAGCAGTGATTTATGTGTGCAAATGCCTCTGTGAATACGTGCACACGAGCTCATAGGGAATTTAACAGGAGAGCTTTCGAAAACTTGAATTCTGAGCTGCTTCCCACAACTTGTTTGTTCTTTCACATTAGAACAGGCTCTGCTTCTGAAAAGATACAGAGTGGAACTTCACAAGAAGCCGAGGGGATAAGAGTTGTAGCTCAGTAACAAATGGAGGTGAATGCTGGTGAGTCATCTGCTCAGTTTTGAGGGCAGATGGCTGGACAAGAAATCGCAAAACATTCTTTTAACACCACAAAAATCTCTCTAATCTCTGACCATAACTATAGGGCTGTTCAAAAGCAGAATCTGGAAGGATGGGAGCAGTTCATTTTCTCAGAATTTAGCTTCCAAATACAGCTGCTAAGACCAATTTGTAAACTTTTAACCTGTGTCTAACAACAGCCCTTCCACATCTGTCACCTCTGTACAGGAACTGAGTGCCAAAAGGAACAAATGCCTGTGCATTTGTAGGGAGCCAAAAACACTCCAGTGATGCTGGCGTTGAAGGTCCTTTAAGGATCCTGACCAGGTGCCCTCCAGCTCTAGGGCATGCAAAACTGGACAGAGAAAATGGACTTGAATGCCACAGTGACTCATGATGCTTGTTGAGCTTCTCTGTATTTTAGCTTAGTGATGGATGCTGTCTCAAGCCACAGGGAAGCCATGTGGGTATATCTGATAGGGAGTAAAGCATTACACAGTTCTTAGAGGCTGTGATGCCCTGCCATCGTGGAATGTTCAACCCATAAAAACTATTCCAGTTGTGTGTCATCAATTCTAATTGCCCCGCTTCGTTCTTTTGTGGTATTGTATAATACATCTCCAAGAGGACAGAAATATTCTCTCTTCTGCATTTGCAGCCGAATACAACTTCAGAATTACACCAGTTATTCTGCTAATCTGCCTCCTGACTTGGCTGAATTATCTCAGAAAGTAGCTATGGTCAACAATAAGAAAAAAGAGAAACTAGCGGCCACAGAGTATCTTCTGTACAACTCTGAGGGTTACACCTTGTAGCTATGGTGATCTAAGAGTCCAGAGCAAACGCTCCTGCTGTGAGTCTTGTGCTCTCTTGCACTTTTGCTTTCCTAAGACTCTCTTCTGAGCCAAACCAGCTCAATAAGATAAGCTAAATTAAAATAAATAAATAAAATCTTTTAAAAAATTAGAAAGAGAGCATTTTCTCCAGCTTTAATGAGCTGAATTATCTGTGAGAAGGGTTCGGCAAATTCCAGCACAAGGGCAAGGTGGGCTGTGTCTCTGGGAGCAGGAGATAAGGAGGGAGCAAAGGGTCATAGGCTGAAGTGGAGCAGGGCCTCCCCCTTTTGGGAGCAGCAGGCCATTAGATCATCCTGATATCTAATCTTTCTGGTTGTTAGTCACTGCTTAGACTGGGGGTGTCTTGACAAAGCCTTCGTTGCTATTGTTGTTACCCTTATGACACAGAGGAAACATGACTGGTTTCTCATCATTTCCTTCGTGTAAGCAGTGAGTAGGAATTTCAGTGTCTCCGTACCCCAGGCAATGACTACTCAACAGCTTTTGCTGTCTGAGGAGAGTGCTGGGCTGGGAAATAAGAATGGTGTTGACTCTGAAAGTGGCTACAAAGAGCAAGATGTAATCCTCATGTGAAATATAAACTGAGAGACCCTGAGGAAAAGAACCACTTTATCTCCATGTATGTTGTCCTCTTGAGGTCACTTAGGTAAGGTCAGGGCAGCAACATTTGATGATATGTTCATGCCAAAAAGTCATATGCAACCCAATTCAGCCATAAAAACTGTTAATGATGCAGTAGAAGCTGTATTTCGCTGCAGGTTTTGCTACTGTGGCACCACAAGCAACATCTTCACAGTATGGCATATGAAATATAGGCTGAGATTCATATGTGGCCCAGAGTGATGCAGAATTTCAGGTTTTGTGAAAGGTGTCCACTCTGTGGAGTAGCTGCCCTGCAGAGATGAGCTCACATTACAAAGTGAAAGTCTGGATCCAAAACTTCCAGCAATTCACAAGCAGCCTACACCAATCTCTCACTTCCAGTCCATAATTTTTCATACACTTATATACGGTTATGTGCATATTTAGAGTCCGGACTAGGCTCAGTAAACATACAAGAGCGTGCCAAGAAGGAATTGAAGCACAGTACATAGAATTTCACATTAGAATCAAGTAGGTGTGAATGAACTCCCCAAGTGCTCTGTGTATTTGCACAGTGCAATCATGGGTTGCCTGGTTTGGGTGCTCAGATTGTGTATGTGGAATGGCAGCAGTTGATTTACTGAAAACGTTAAGAAATACATTACAATGCCTGTGGAAGTTCTCCATGAAGAATGTTCCCAAGCTTGCCTTTACATGTTAACTCTTTTCTGTGTGCCCTCTGAAGTCTGTACACAGTAACCTATTTTCTACATGGCCAAATCAGTGGCAGTATCTGTGGAGCATCAGTTTCATTTGCCCCTCCTCAAGAAGCTCGTTCATCATTTGCAGTGAGCCTTAGATAAAAGACCCTTCATTTGTGTAAAATATTATTATCGTTGTTGTTGTTAGGCTAGTGTTTTCAGAGGGTTTTATTGGAACCTGATGTCCTGCCAAAAGTAACACCCTGGGAATCTTTCAACAACTGTTCCTGGGTGTTCTGTAGATTACTGCTGTTTTCTCATACACTGTCCCTGGGAATTACATTCTCAGATTAGAAGAACGTCCGTCCCCTTCCCCCTGTGAAAAGAACTGCTGTTCTGGCTCTATATTAAGGGATTAGGATAGTGTTTTTTTCTGGTGACTTATTATTCAGGTTGTGTTTTGTTTTCTCATTAACCCCTTTGCAAAACAGGTTCAAAATGTAAAATAAGATTGATGTGTGAATGATCTTGTAGCATTATGCAAACACTTTGCATAGCTGACAATGGCCAGTTAAAGGAGGACTGGTGGAAAATTGGTTGCAGACATTCAGTCAGCAACTTTCAACCCTGCAGAGACAAAGAACCTTTAAGAGCTAACTTTATAATGAGGAGCTATAGTACAGCATGGCAGAAATTAAAAGGAGGCCCAAATCTTTCCCTTAGTGACAGTTGTGTTTTTCTGAGATCTCCTGAGTAGACGTTGCTTTGAGAGACCTTTGGAAAGAGGTGTAGCAAATGAGGCCTTCCTAGGAGACTGTATTGGGGAAGCAAATACCTCAGAGCCAGAATAGGAATGGGAGGAGATTAAAGCAGAATAACCATTCCTCTGAAAATTGAACGCCCAGATTCTGCAAATAGTCTCGTTCTGAAGAAAGCATTCACATTCATAACTGAACACGTTAAGTTTTTGGAGTGGGAAAACAAAGCTTTGCAGGAACTGAAGTTTCTTATGATTCCTTTCTCACTGTACCTAGCGTTTATCCTGTAGTTTCTCCCTTCAAGATGGCCAAAGGACAGAAGAAGTGGGAACCACTGATGCAGAACAAATGCCCTGGATTTCAGGTGGAGTTCACTCAGTGTGCATCGTGTACCAAAGCTGGATCCTTGTAAGGGGATAGCCAAAATGCTGTGTCCAAATGAAATCCTTGCTGTTTGAGGAGGGATGAAACAGATAGGGAGGAGGAAGAAAAATCCTGGACCATGTAGGGCAGGCTGGGCACTGAATGACAGTGTTTGAAGGGCAGTTGTGGTGGTCTTTAATTGGCCTGGGCTTAGACAAAGGGCTCGTATTAGCTCCCAGTTCTAGTTATGCATTGAAACATTTACACATACCTAGCACAAAATGATTGAGGAGTTTATCCCTGTGGTTTATTCACGTCTGATCACACCCTTTCTTTCTGGGTTTCTGCCTCCCCCCGCAGAGCTCACCCCTGTTGGAGCAGCTCAGCTTTACTGTCAATATGTTGTGCAGCAGCCTTGGGGTTTTGTGGTGCCTTTCTGTGCACCCACTACAGTCTTTTTTGTTGTTGTTGTTCTTTCCCTGAAAAAAAAAAAAACCAAATAAAACCCAACAGAAAGAAATGCCAGTTTGCCTCTTTTTCTTATCCATGGCTTCTCATATTCTGTTTCAGCACCCTGATACTCTGTTTGAGGCTGCTGCTAGCACGACCAGAGAAAAGTGGGCAACAGAAACTTTTTTGCACTTATTAGTATGATTGTCATGACCAGTGGCTTTTAATATATATTTATCCCTACCTGACAGGGAGATAAATATTTAGTGAAATCATTTTAATTGTTCTCTCCAGTTTTTGACTCTGGCACCAAACAGTTTTGTTTTCTTGGGCCTTTTGAAGACCTTTTACCTTGTAATCTATCTTCTGCCCTCCCTACATCATCTCAACACCTCAGCTCTGCAGCACTTGAGTACAGAATGTGAATTTCCCTCTGCTCACAGGTATCAACATGTTAGCATTGGCTGTGTACGTAACGCGTGTGCCTTGGGCAAAAGGCAGACTGAATGCTGCTTTGTAACAGATACAACATTCCCACAATTTTGTGTCCACAAAGTATCATCTACAGCCCAACCAAGAGGAGTCACAGAGTCCTAATGCCCTTCGCAATGCACCAAGAGGAGAAGAGGGCCTTTAAAGGACACAGATGTTTCCACACAAAGATTGTGATCAGTAAATCACAGCCTTCTCTTAGCCTGTGTGTTTGGCTGGTCCTGACACAAACTTCCCACAAGTACGGCTCTCATTTCTGCTGAATCAGCCTTACAATTACGCCCACTGAGCAGACGATAACAAGAGAGAAGTACTTTGTCAGTGTGCAGGGTACAAATGTATCATGTGTATGGAATTGTATCATCTGTATGGAATTGACTGATACAGCTGGAGGAGTTACTCGGCCAGATACTGCCCCTCAGTTCTCAGAGAGGTCAAGAGTAGCACTGGAGACAGCGTCTTCTGATTTAGGGATAGCCACTGGGAACAGCACCTGCCAGCCATATCTGCATCTCTATGTACCCACAATGTACTCCATAAACAGATTTATCAACCCATGGACATGCATGTTTAATGTACAGGGCTTGTGGTAAAGCTCAGTGTTCCTTGCTCTTGCGTAACTCCTTTGAGGTTTAGTTGGCTGAACTTTACTTTTCATAAGTCATTTGATAATATGTAAAACAAAAAAATGGGAGGAACATAAAAATGATATTAGGCACACCAATAACAGACTGACCAGGCTCCTAGCTGAGAAACAAGTTCTCATCAGATAGGAAAACACAGGAAGGGGAACAAAGGAAGAAAAAAAATTGCTTTTGGATCAGAATAAGGAGGAATGTATTGTTATAATTTGCAGCCACAGAGTGATGCATCTTTTTTTTTTTTTTTAGCCATTCTTTGCTGTTGGTGATGACAGGGACACCTTTCCCTGCATCTGGCCAAGCGTCTGAGTCAGCTGCTCCCCCAGGAGAGATAATGTCCCTGTTTGTTGTTGTGTGAGTGAGCAAGAGGAAGCGCTTTGGGACGGCCCTGCTCCACCCTGGCCGTAAGCACCTGAGTTCACCACCACGCTGGCCCGCAGCCGAGCCCCGAGCCCACTCCCCTTCCCAGGGAGGGGCCTGCAAGGGAACTGCAGCTTTGCCACGGCCCAGAAAAGGGAACACCGTAGGACTGACCCTGTTCAGTAACTCAGGGTGATGGCTGGGGGCTTGTGGCTGAAGGCAGGGCAGAGGGGCTTGGAAATGAATCAGAGGGCTCCTCAACTCAATGTCACTAGCCAAAAGCTAGTCTAATTAGTAGCCACCAAGACCTGTTGCCATCTGCTCTTGAGTTGCCTGTCTGAGCCTGGTCCTGGGTTCAAATCTCTACACATGGATAAAGATCTACAGCGTGCCTGATAGCTCCTTTTCTTACGGTCTCAGCAGAATAACTGGGTGTTAGATCAGCTCAGAGACAAAACACACCTCTTGCTACACTTGGTAGCTCAGACTAGGGGCAAGCAGGGCGCTCCATCTTCTCTGGTTTCTGAGGACAGAGTCTCTGTTTTCTGCATCTGCTCCCCTCATTTGGCTTACTAATGTTCATAGTCTGTGATTTTATGGCACACACCCTGCTGGAGCTCTCTTCTGGGGCTGTACTCCTCTTTTTTTTCCCTTCTCCTTCGTGATTTGCTCCCTGTGCTTACTTAGTGAGGTTTTGGTGTATTTGTTTTGGTATGGGTTTTTTTCTTCTTTTTTATTTTTTTTCCCTGCTTCTGGGATGCTGAAATTATTCCTTCCTCTGAACATGTGTTAGCTTTTTGTATTTTGGTAGGCCCATATCTCTTTCACCCAATATCTGTGTAGCTGCACCTGGATATGAGTAGTTTTCTGCCTCAAACTCCGTTGCACCCTGGCTCCTCATAGGAGAAGGAGGTAAGAGGGGCTTTTATTGTACCAGTGGACTTTGCCCATCCCTCTCTGGGTCTGAACAGGCCAGCATTATTTCACAAGTGCTAAATCCACTCACAATGGTTTTAAATGGTTGAGCTGCTGAGCCAGCTGAACAGCAAACACCAGAGGGGAAACCACATTTCGTGAGCGCTTCAGATTCCTTCAGACTGTACGTGGAGCCATTAGGAGCAAAGTAAAAGCCCTTTGACACAACTCCCTTCGGCAACTTTTTCACAACCACATGCCAAAAATGGGGGCTGGCTAAGGAATTGGTCCAGAGTCAGCTCCCAAGAATCTAGCACGTGAAGATGGAGTTCAAATCTGTTCTGGTTAAAAGAAAACAGCAGCACATTCTGTTTTCTTGTAGCATATCAATCCTTTGCTGGATGTCTCCCTGATCAGCGTGGATTGGCAGTCAAGGTATCACCATGGGCAAAAGATGAGAAAAGCCCCAAGTCTCAATGTTAGGTAGGAATAGTTTCTATTGCATTCGTATCTGTTAACTGTTTTCCTTATTTTTTACACCTAAGTGAAGAACCCAGATTGTCTATCTGTTGTCTTCTGATAATCATAGACTAACTAGATCTTCAGCTAACATAATCAGCCAAGGAATATTCAAGAATTCAAGCAATTATCCCATTGCAATAAGACAGATAAGCCTGTCTAAAGGAGCTGCTATTTCTGTCTCTGTCCAGACATATTCCCTAATGAACTTCTTTCACAATGATCTGGGTTAGCTTAGACACTCAGTGATGGAGGTTTCCTAGCCCAGACAGTCTTGATAGAGTGATTACTTTGAGCGTTGCATTGAGGCAGCAACAATAATTGATGGTGGTCATGAGGAAGGATGAACCTCCCTGTTTAAACTTCAGTCAGCAAAAACCATGTGGCCACAGCCTGAAATCACACAGAGACGTGCAGGAACATTTCATCTTGAATCAGCCAGAAGGAGGTGCAAAGTTCAAGTTGAAAAGTTGCATCAAGAACCTGAGTGGTCATTCTGAGTCAGAATTTCTGTTTAACATAGTTCAGCTTGTTTCGCTTTGGGGTTTCATCCTACACCACTGTGGTCAAGTGACTCTAGTTCCAGCAAGGGAGAGGTGTGAACAGAGCTCGGTGCCTGAACTTTTGAAAGTGTGTCAAAATTTGTTTCCAACTGATGTTGAAGTTAACATTCATCAGGGAAGGAATTGTGTGTGGTCTCTTGCTGACAGCTTCAATTAATGCTCTTCTTTACATTGTGTGAATTAACATCTTTAATGGTTTCATCGAAAATTGTTAGAGATTAAGAATTTAGCCAGTGAGAACAAAGATGAAACCAAAGAATACTGCTGCTCCGTGGCCATTCACCCATCCAGAGATGCTCAGTCTTTCCTTCCTCCTTCTGTCACCTTCTACTGCTGTGTCCTTGGGTACGTTGGTGGTCATTTAACCATCTCTGCCTGACTTAATATTAGTAAAATAGGCAGGAAAACAGCTCTTGCTCCATGTGGAGATTGCGAAATTAAATTCATTGATAGTCATAGCACGCTTGGAGAACGAGGGACAGAAGAACCTGGTTCTCACACAAATCCTGGGAAAGTATTGCTGTGCTGTTATTTTCTGCAGAAATACACCTTCAGTAAAACATAGGTTACAGAAGAATGGCTGGTGCCCTTTGGCTCTTGTTAGATTGGTAGGAGCAGTTGTTTTTCTCTCATAATCAAGGTCTGTGGTGAATTTGGGCCTTTTTTTAAATCTCACAAAATATTATTCAATTATGTGACTGCAAAAGAGAAAGCTGCGGCAAATATGCATAAATATTAGGGAAAAAATAAAGAAAAAACCAAGAGAGCATGAACAAGCCACAAACCAGTACATTATCTCATTTTCTTGTTCTCATTTCTCTAAACCTGCCAACAGGATTCCCCCAGAATTTCCAGCACTCACTGAACCTTGACCCAAGCAGCTTCATGAGAAATTTCGTCCCCAAGGGTTATGTTGGATAGCAAGTTCTAAGATCCTGAGTATAATGGTTTTCACAGCTGTAATTACAGACTCACGTATCTGATTCATGTAATTTGACAAGGAATTATAGCTTGGCTAGTTCAAAGGAGTGTGTCAAGGTGGATGGTAACTGGTGATGTGGATCTTGCAGTCTCTGCACACGGGCCCTTCCATCATTCTGGGGTCCAATTCAGACGTTTCTGTTATATGTTTACATACCTGAGGCAGTCTAGATTACAGTCGTAGAGCTCATTTCTTGTCTTGCCTTTCCTCACAGACAGTTTTATAAACATTTGACTCACAAGCCAGGCATAGGGAAATGGCAGTGAAAATGCCCATTCACCCTTTTGTACTTGGAGAAGCTCACACTTCTGTGTGTGGTTATTGTATGCCTGCAGCACTGCCCATTTTTGGTTCTCAGAAGAGAAACAGAGCAAATTAATACAGATTTTACAGGAAGGGCTGAGAAATGGTGACATGGACTGGAGGCTTCCATTTTCGGTGGTCCAGGGAGGGGAGGTGCTGTACCTGTGTGGCAGCTGGGGGCAAACAGAGAGAAGCACATGCATGGATTAGCTCTTGGGCACAGGCTGGAATGAAGGTGAGAAGGGCAACTATTTGACAAACGATAGAAAAATTCAATTTAGGTGTGTTTTGGCAGGTATTTCATGCTGCAGAGGATTCCCACTCACAAAGATGTCTCAGTGGGAGGTTTTGTTGTCGGCCAGCCAGGAGAGCTGTGTTGCCACCACCATAACCAGGGTTATGATTACTCACTAAAACCAACACTCCTTGTGCACTCAGACCTGCAAGGTGCAAGTGTGGGTGGATGTATCTGTATCTCGGTGTGTGAAATGGCTGCCTGGCAAGACATGGTGCCCCTGAGGGCTGTGGCTGAGGAGGAGATGGTGCAACAAGAGAAGTGGCACTGGTGGCCAACGAGCAGGCCAGGCCAAGCTGGTGGAGCGGCGCGGGGCGGCAGGCTGGTTGTCCTGGCATGGTTTGGTGTGGCTGATGGCTGACCTTGTCCCCCAAACAGGGTGTGACCATGCTGACGTGCTGTCACTCAGTGGATCATGGGCCCCTGCGTGTCCCCTCAATCCCCCCGTGCTGCACAGGTGCCATCTTGTCACCCCAGGTCCTGTGCCAGTTCACCTCCTTCCCATCCCCACAGGGAGAGCCTGTGCCCCCTGGGCCTTGCTCCCTCTCTGCTCTCCCTGCTTCAGTTGTACAAGCTTTACAAAGAAATTCTGTTATTCTTAATAGACTTTTATAGCAGTCAAGCTCTGGGGTTCTCTTCCCTTACCTCAGGGTGTGTGGCAGCACCCCCTGACCCAGGTCATTCCCTCCTTCCCTCCCAATTTTCTCTTCAGAAGTGTCTGGACTTCATCAGATTGCTTTTACAGAGCCCATTTTTTGTCCCCCTCTACTTTTAATATTTTAGTTGTGACCTGAGCTCTGGCTGTGCTATGGTCATCAGCCATGTCCAGTGCACAGTGTGGGACCAGGCTCCCTCCCTCCCAAAAGACATTGCTACTTTTCTTTCACTGCCCTTCTACAAGGTGGAGTGTGAGGATCCAGGTCAACCACTGGTGTAAGGATGCTCCAAGGGTATATTTAACTCCACACGTGCCTCATCTTCCCCACATGCCTTAAAACCCTGAGGCCAGTTCCTCAGGGTGAAAAATACTATTCCTGTGTTCGGGAAGGGCCTAAGCAAACATTCACCCTAAGTGGGAAAGCTGGCCATGCCCAGGTAGAGCAGGCAGGAGGAATGGAAAGGGAACAGGAGAAATACTGCATCTGACAATAGAACCAAGGACCAATTAGTACTGATGGCGAGAAATAGTCTCCTCCTTCTCAGCACGTGTGCTCACACTTGTCTGTGTCCTAGTGTGAGTGTTGCTGGTTTCTGGGACCAGCACAGGTAGTGCTACGCAGACTTTTGGGTCCTGGCAGCTGGGGAACAAAAGCATAGGATCACTCTTGCTCCAAAGTGTAGTAATCTATTTCACACCTGTCTTTTGACCAACCGGGGCAGAGTGAATCTCTGCCCAAGCCCTGTAAAGGCTTTACTCTCAAGGAGCAGCCTGAAATCTTGCAGTCTGGGTGGCGTCCACTAGTGAGAGCAATCATTGTTACTGCTAGGGCCTTCCCTGCTTCTCCCACTGGCTACACCAAGACCTGAACCTTCAGATTACTGGTCTGAAGTGAGGAGTAGCTGCCACTGAAAGGAGATATTCTGTTGCCTCTCCATGCTCTCATGGCCACGCAGTCCCAGTCATGGGCAGGTGTGGGATCCTCCCAGGCACCACTGCAGGACAGCAAACCAGAACATTACCCCTGCCAAAAAGTGTTTCATTTTCTTTGAATGTATCTCTCTGAACCAGCTTTGCCAGAGTCAAATGAATATCAAAGGTGATAGAGTGTAACCCTGGGAGTGGGGTCCTGTTTGAAAGGCTGGAGTACCTGAGTTAGTTTAGTTAAAAACACAGTGAGGTAAACTCTCAGACTCTTGATAACTGGACTGCACACAATGTACAAAGATGTGACAGAAATGGATTTTTCTGAAGCACTTAGGTTTCTTTTTGAAAGGCTCCTTCTCAGTGCAGACCAGGCCCCAATTACAGAACCCAGATAATGCTACAGAGGTCCACTGGGGCAGGCACTTTGCTTCATTGGCCATACAAGACTGCCACTATTCTAGAAAATGGCTGAAGGAGAGGAGAGGTCCTGGAGCACTAGAAAATACAGACTGGCTGCTGCTGCAGGAGCAGGCAAACACATGCCCAAACCAGGAACCTGTAAGCACATCACGGCCTTGAGGCACAAGTTAAAGCCACAAAACACCAAAAATCTGAAAGTCTAACCCAGCTGTGAACACTCTCTCTGCATGCCCTTATCAGGTCTAGACTGAAAGTGGGATGTGAAAGATGGGATTTACTGTGATGAGGGGGACTTTCCAATAGTTTTGTGGGCATTTTGGAAAAGTCCACACTGTTACACCTATAGCTAACTCTATTTATCTGCCTTTCTAAAATCTGCCTGCTGTAGATCTGGCCAAAAACTGAGCACTGGAAGTAAACTATGCAATTACTTGAAATCTTTTTTTCTTGCAAGTTACTTGTAAACCTGTCTTTATTTCCACAGATGTATTTTCCATTCAAGGTATTCATGAAGCAACTTCTGCCAAAAAATTTCAGTGTAGGGTCTGTTTTCCAGAATGATTATTTTAGCTGTTTACTCTTTTTACTTTTGAAGTATGAATGATTCCCTAAATGGTGAGGTATTACTTCTGCTTCTCATCCCAGAGGATTGTAATTTTTTTTTATCCAAAGACTGAGAAACTATAAAAAGAAAGACACAACATACAGTATATAACCTCTTTTGCAATATGACCATGGATGACATTTCATCCGGCGCGCATCCCTTAAACACCCATTTGTACAGAACATAACACCCATGCAAGAAAACATAAAAATATAAACCTAATAAAATTATGGAGCCCTTTAATGTCAGCCCCAATCTTTGCTCTGCTCTGCAATATCCATCTGGGGCTCTAACAGACCTAGCTGTGGCAATATGTGTGTTACTGGTTTCAGCTGTCCCCAGAGCTTCTCCCGGTTACTGCTGCTGTGGTGGGAGTGGTGGAGCGGATGTTGTCTCAGTCGCTCCCATTCAAGGGCTGGGACATTAGCTCAGATCACCGATGAAACGGGGTTGTGTTAAGATGCCAGACCGTGAGCTGCAGCAGCTGAGGTACACAGCTAAACAGATTTAATGGGCCTTTTGCTGCTGAAAAGAGCTGTCCTGTATGGCTGTCTCCTCCCCTGTCCCCCCTGCAAATCTCTATGGAAGGGTTGGAGGCGAGAGTCAGGGGGGACAATAGCATGAAGAAGTGCAGACAAGTCAGTCAGTGTTTCTATCAAAGCCATACTTCTAATTTATAAACCTGTGCTTCCTGAAGTAAGAGGAGACTGGTGATGGGATCTTGTTGGATTGTTTTGTTTCTATCCCAAATGTGTTTTTCAGATCCCAGCTACCTCAGGATGTACTCTGCTATACCTCACCAGGATACTGCTCTCTGCCTGGTTTCTTGTCAGTGGCAGGTGTTTAATAGAGGAAGGTGAAAGTTTCTCTTGGAAGCCACAAAGAGAGACGTCCGGGGAGAAAAATGCATCTTTCAGATTAAATACTGTCAAAGTTTTATCTTTTAATATGTAAATTAGTATTTTTAATTAAAATAGTTTCATTCCAGTTTTATTTATTTTCTTAGCACTTGACTGGCTGGCATAAATCAGGTAAGGCTGCACAGTCTTGTGCCTTTTTTCTATTTCAGCACCATTTCTTTTTTGCATCTGTCTCTGCACCGTTTGAGGTTTTGTTGGTCTTCCTAGAAGTCAGAATGGAAAAAAGACTCCTTAGAAACACACAGAACAAGAGAATTTTTGTAAGGGAGAAGGTGGGTTAACGGGAGATACTTCTTGCTGTTAAAAAGCAGTCCTAGGTGTCACTTATGGAGAGCTGGTGTCTAACTTCTCTCACACAAGCTGCCACTTGTACTCTAGTCGGCAATTGTGCCATTGCCTGTAGGGAACTGAAAAGCATATTTATTTTTATCCTGCTACTGGCTTATGGAATTTGAAGGTACCTTTTTTAGCTTGCATAACTGTAAATATTGTTACTGGACCTCCCAACCTCTTTTAAATGTTTGCTCGCCCCAATATTTGACCTTGTAACCTGCCCCAGGAGATGGCAAATTCCACAGGCTGATGACATGCTGGATGAGGGAGTCCTGTTACAGACACTTTCAATTTTGCTGAGTGAGCTCCTGTTCATGCTTCAGAATAATCAAAAAACATTGGGGACTGATCAGTTCTCCTTAGAGCCTTCTTAAATCTTGATTGCCTTTTCCTGCTGTCTCCAATGTGAGCACAAAGGTCCATTGTTTTAATTTTAGTTACCTGCCTAGCCTGTCCATGTCAATGTTGTATAAGACATGCTAGGAAGTACTGTGCAGCTGCTTCAGGCACAGGACCCTCGGTCTATAAATAAAAATTCCTATTTCTATATTGTATCATAGTTAACTTTCAAAACTGTTCCTGCTGCTCCATCCAGGGGCTCTTTGAGGAGGAGTGAGTCGCGCTACAGCGTGCAGTGCACATTCCCCGAGATCTTCGCAGACCCACAGCTGGAAACTTCCAAGAAGATACCTGCTCTGCATTCACTGCTCGGAGCAGGGACTCTAAAGAGGCTTTGAAATGTACTTTCCACTGAATAACACTTTTTTTTCCTCTGCCACTGACCACTCCTCCCCTCACCTCACACTTGTCAAGTCAAGTCATTTACAGGACTCTCTGCTTGTCTCAGCTGTTGCCCTGAACCCAGATTCAGGATTCTGCAAACTACACCAATTTGTCATGAATGGGGATTTAGATCACTTCAAGAATCATCATCAAAGATATTTGTGAAAGTGATTTTAATACGATGTTGTAAAAATGTGACTTAAAATATTCGATGGCAAGCTTCACTCTGCTATTATACAGCACAATCATTTGAACAATGATTCGAAACTACTAAGGCACAAGTCAAAGTTAGCAAGAAAAGAAATCAAAGTTACCAAGATAAAATCAAAGTTACCAGGGCACAACTCAAAGTTACCATATGACAAGGTTATGTGCAGTATCAATCACTTACCAAAGATCTGCTGCTGGTAAAAGGTCTCTGCTTTGAGGAGCAACCCTGAGGGTCGTCACAGTAAAGGGGAAATCACTGCCATGCAGTCAGGCTGCTTAGCCAGGAGAGCTAAAGAAGTCTCACTCAGGCCTTTATTTATAGAATAAAGTGGTTGGCTTGTAGTCAAATTGCATGTGATAGTAAAGGTATGCATGAGACTCCTTGTACCCACAACTTTCTTTGTTCCTTGATAAATGAGTCTTGGAAGAGCCACTCGCTATTCATGTGTTAATCGCATGATTGGTGTTCCAAGCTCATGCCTCGATGCTCACTGGGTCAACTCTGCTCCTTTGTGGGTTTTCAGAGAGCAGATTGAAACCAGAGTTGCTCTTGCTCCATTTGCAGCTCAGGCCTTTACATCCTTTGGAGTCCGAACCAAACTACGTTCGTTTGGTTAAGGGGTTTTATCCATCACACCAGTGGGTGACACTGCCTCCCCTGGCACTGTGTATTTCCTGATCACAAGTGTGCAGGAGTCTGTGTGCCTTCACCTGGGTTTTGTACTGCCTGCTGACTTCCCTGGGAGGCGTCACAAAGAAAATCTTGGCAGCACAGTTATTCTTGGGGCAGTCTGTGTAGCGGTGCACGCTCTACACCTCCCTGCTCTAGAAACAGATAGGATGTTCTTTTCAGTCTGGCAACTCAAGGAACCTTTGACCTTCTGGGCTTACTTCTCTGAGTATTGTAAAGGCCGATGATGCTGGTGATCACTTTTGGCTCTTCACTTAACCTCAAGATGGGTTGAAAGAGAAAACTTCAAACCCCAGATTTTTCAGTAGTTTATGAGACTTTTAATCAGTGAAGCTGATTTTTTTCATCTATTATACCTGGACTTCATGATAAACCTGAAACTTTCCATTGAGCGATTTAATATACAAGTGTTAATTTGACCTTTTTGTTTAGCATAATTTTCTTGTCCTCTCTTTACCACTAGTTCCTGGCTTAATGACATCTATATTTTTCCCCTTATTGTCTGGTTCTAGGAAAGACTAACCTTTATCTCTGCCAGTCCTTAATAAAGTACATTTTCACCAACTGTTCATCCTCCTCACTTATTGTGTCTATTATTGAGCATAGCTACTCCCAGGCCTTCAAAAGCTGCTCTGCACCTCATATCTCAGTGGAGATAGATTCTGCAGGTTTGGAGAGTCTCAGTCCTTCTTTCTAGTTAAGGATAATGGTCCTGATTATTTCCAAGGGCACAAATCTTACCATCTTAATTTCTTTGACGCAGGCCGAAGAAATAAAAGTTGTGACCCCAGATAAACTTCCCCACTGCCAAGTCTAAGGATGATTGAGACCATTTCAGACAGAAAAATCATCTGCAAAATTTGGACCCTGATGCCACCTACTCAGGGCTGGAAGCTGTGCCCTAGGCAATGCTTCATATTCTTCCCTTCTCCACAGTTGTCTGAAGTGCAGATCTGGACTTGACCTTCTAAGGTTTGATGGGTCTTTGTGATCTGGGCTTTTGATTCCATTTCATCTCTAACAGTCTCTTTTTTCCAAACCCTTGGGTAGTTGCCCTTTCCGAGAACGCACGCTGCGCATAAGAAACACCCTTCTTAAAAAATACAAACACTCAGAATAGGAACACAGAGAACTGAAAGAGCTTCACCAAGAAGTTTTGTTTCTCTATAAACCCTACATAGGAAACCTTGGCCTCTGCACTCCCTCAGTATTTGCTGTATTTATTTCCTTTTCTCCTCTCCAGATTGAGAGTACTTTCTGCCAAACAGAGGAAGGCTTTGTGAGATGAGGGACAGATCAGACTTATGCAGCTTGTAGAGTATGTGCTGCCTCCTTCTGAGGGCTGAAGGCTAATCTCTTCCTCTGCTGCCCCTCCTTCCCTAAAAAGCATCTCTTTTTAGTAATGTCCCTCTTCTTACCCTTATTTTTTTGGAAAAAGGCTCATAATTGCTCTTGGCAGAACACAGCAGACATCCTGCCGCTGGTTTCTCTTCAAAGGGGAGCAGAGGAAAAAAGCAGAACTGAGTTTTCAAAGGAAATTGGCTGCCAAAGCTGAGGAGCAAATGATAGGAGCAGTGGATATTTCCCCCAAACTGGGGCTCTTACCCCCCGCTTCTCCCTCCCACAGGTATTTCCCCAAGATGGACTCACGCGAGGATTGGTGTTGTCCCTTTCCGAGGCCATCCTCCTGCCCCCGGTCTCTTCCCCAGCAGCCGCAGCGAGCGCAGCGCCCTGTGCTCCCGGAGACTCCCTCTGTGCTGGACCAGGACGCAGCTGCTGGAACAGACCTGCTATTCATGTGCCGGCGGCCGCCCGCCTTGGCATGGGCTGGGGGGTGAGAGAGGGGGTGGCAGCCAATTCTTCATTGTCCAGGCAGCCCTGGAACAAGTGCCCCTCTTAGACTTTCCATGACACTCGTGTTCATTGCGTGTCTGCGCTACCTCTGCGAGCCCAGCTGAGCCCCATGAGCTCACTTGGGCAGGGACACGGTGATGCAGCCAGTGTACCAAGAGGTTCCTGGCATGGGCTGTGTGGCCACAGCAGCCATCCCCATCTCTTCCTTCTCTCCCCAGCACACAGCAGAATGTACAGATGAAACACTAAGGGGTGAAGAAACGAGGTCCAGAAAGTTGTGCCTGCTAACTGCTGCTGCTAAGATAGTGTTACAGCTCAGAGAAAATTCGCACTTTACTCTTTTTACAGTCCCTTCTTCTCATTTTTCTCCCCAGCCCTTCCTTTCCCCTCCCCAACACTTTTTTTTTAGTTGAATTTGATATGTCTGGTCTTAGCTGAAATGAAATCTTGCTTTTCGCTGAAGTTAAAAACAACTACGAATGACACTGGAATGGAAATGTGCGCAGCCGGAATCAAGCCACAGTGTAGAAAAACATGTTGTTATTATTGTTTGGTGGGTTCCTCAGGCAGAAAAATCAGCAATATTTCTCTAGATTTTAGAGAAAGTGCTACTGTGTGCTACTTGCAGATCAGGTAGGCGTGTTTGGCTTTTGAAGGAGAATTTCTGTAGTTACAGTATCATAGAAAATTTATGGTGAGGAATATATTCTGTTTAAACAGTTCAGCCAAATGCGTGTTCTAATACTCCAGCCTGCCTAAAAGTGCTGACAAGTCTGTCAGTAGACGATCCTGTTGCATTGATGCTTCCCAGCAAAAGGCCTCATTTTGCAGTGAGAATACTAGTGCTTAGTACTGCAAGTTCATTTCAAAGTGCTGATGAATTTAACCTCTCTGCATTCCTCTTAAACAGCTTTTTTTTCAAACTTACAGATATATGAGCTGAAGCAGTGAGATGCGTTTAGGGACCGGGCTTGTGTTACACAGGAAAACAGGGCTAGGATACAGCTCATTTCATCCTTAGGATTTGGCCTAAGGCTGAAAGCCCATCAGGAACCATGAGGCTGATGCTACAATCAAAAGCCACCACCAAGGTTCCTACTTTTGAATGAAAATTAAGACCCCTGTCTCTTGTTATCACCGAAGTGATTATTTGAATTCTGCAGGAAAGTGGAGGTGAGGAGAAAGAGGTTACTCATTGCTACTCTCCAGCACCTGTTGGCTTTTGCCGTTTTTCCCCCTTAATATAAAGAGCATTTAACCCCAAATGCAGCCGTCTGCTGCTGCTGTTGACTTGCTGTCCTGATAGGAACCTGTATGTTAACTAAAATTCTCTGTGAGTATACTGCTGCACAGATGCTAATATAGATAATTACCTGTTTTAAATTACTTTTTTTTACTGTAGTCTATAAAAAGATGTTATGGTTGATCAAGTAATAAATACATGTTGCTTATTAATAGATAATTTACACTGGGTGGGTGCCAACAGTATTTGTTAAGGCACTCCTGGGAGTTCAAAGGACTTCATCTTGTACAGGTCCTTTGTGAACAGGCTTCCAGCAAACAGCCCATGAAAGCTGGCCAAAGTTTTTTGAGTTTCTACATGTGACATAGGCATAAAACCAACTACAAAATATTTTCTGGTGGGCAGACAGGAATGAAGTATCTATGATTTCATTTAGAAGATAAACAAATATTACCAGTGCACAGACTTCAGACAGGACTGCATGCCATATAGAAATGTCTTTTTAAAACTGTTTGTTCTGAATATATCTAAATGCCACACTAGGAGGTTTTTCTTTTAACACACTCTCCAGAGAGGTACTGCAAAGAGTAGGAATCTCGTACTATGCCCTGAGAGTACGTACAGAAATCAGTCAAAACTTACGGCAACCCCTGTATCCTTGTAGGTCCTTCAATCAAACGGGGTCCTCATTTCCCTCTCCCAGGACAACATGAGAGGAGCTTTCTGCAAAGTGTGTTAGTGGTGATGGCTGTACCAACCTCCCTGGAAATGGCAGGAGCCAAACATATTAAAATGAGAAAACTTCAAATGATAAAATTGCTCTTGGAAATGATTTGTCTGTCATTAATAGCAAAGCTCAGAGCCAAAAAATGTGAGAAGAGAGGGGAGTGGGTTTGTTTTAAAGAGGGTTGTAATAGCTGCCCAAGAAAGGAGTGCCTCAATGAACACAGTTATTTAGATATACTAATTTCTAACTGTGATTACAAAGAACCACATTTTTCAAAGTATCTTTCCAGTAACTGTTAATTATGATGCAAGAATGCACCATTGTAATGGTCTAAAGACTATGGCACAGAAAATGCAGCCCAGCTTCTAGAAGGGATTGTGTGACATGAGTAGTAGCACTCAGCAGTTTTAGACTAAACAGCCCCTGAACTCTCTTCCAGTCCTTTGTATAACATAAGGCAAGTGGGACACCTTTAAAACCTGGCTGTTCTAGTGGCTGTTGATTGATTAGAGAGTCTTTCTGGTATGGCATGCTAGAGACGGCCAGGGGAAGAGCAGTGCTCCTTGAAAGGAGGGTGGGGAGTATCTGGGGCATGACGGAAAACAAGTCCATGATTTTCCTTGCGAGATCAGCCCACGCCAGCTGAGAGCAGAGGGGAGGCTCTGTGGATCAGCCACCTTCGCCTGGGAGGAGCACGCGTGGCAGAGTTGCTTATTTCCACCCCCATCCTCTTCCCTCCCTTATGCCAGCCAAAGTGCTTGTGCAGCCACCCAAGAAACCAGACAGAACTTCTTCCAGCTGGAAGGGAAAATAAAGTTGCAGGCTATTTTTTTGGCTGGGATCAGCTCCCTGACCTGGTTCCGCGCATAACTGCGCAAACACTTCCACTGGCAGTAGGGAGGGTGTCCGGTGGGAAATGGAAAAAGCAGCTGGGAGTGGAGGAGGGTGGGGACAAGCCGGTTCCAGCAGCATTGCTGCTGGATGTGTAACCACAGCGCTGCAGTGCTGGTGCCACCACTGGGGCTGGCCTCTGACAGGCAACGTGGGAAGGAGAGCTGAAGTTTGTGGGCTTCAGCTCTTTGCAGTAGAGACTGCTGGCCGCAGGAAGCAGCCATGCTTCCTGAAGACTGAGTTCCTCGCAGAAAATGCTCTCCCCTCCTCTCCCAGCTTTGTTGCAGCACTTCAGAGAGTGTCCAAGATGGCAACAGTTTCTGTAGGACAACTGCTCCTGTAACAGGGTGACTTCACTTCTTAACTCTTCCGAGGCCTTCGTCTTGCATTACAAAAGTGGGTTGGGTTTGGTTTTGAGACGCTCTTTCTCCACCCTGTAATTTTGGGTGACCTCTGCTCTGTCTCAGGAGACAAGAGTGTTACTGATCTACTATGAGTGCCTTCACCTGACTCCCTGGGAAGATGAGAATACAGCCTGACCTGTTTAGCCTTACAGAATGAAAACCAAGAGGGATACTGATGCCAGCTACTGAGCTGGAAAACTCTAGAGAGATAGAAATGCAGCAGTAGCACAGGAACTGATTGATAAACTGGCCAAGAAAAAATGCTGGGTTAGAAAGTAGAGGAAGGTTCTTGGCTGCCTAAGTGCTGATGTTCTGAAGAAACCAGCCAGTGAGAGTAGCAAGGACAAGCAAGTGAACCAGACTGGGGATGGAGTTTGCTGAGCTTGCCACAAGGATTACCTGCTACAGCTGCCTGTGACAGCAGGGACTGCCCCTGCAAACCCTTCTTGTCCCAGGTCCTATTTTCTGTGTTTCACTGGTGGAGGAGCAAAGCTCAGCTAAACTGTAGTGCATGCTACTGCAAAAGTGAAGGCAAGTGACCAGGTAGGCAAAGGCCCATTTTCTGTAGTTTCCTTAGGAATATTAGTCCTTTTAATTACTGGTAGGGTGATAGCTGCGGGTTGGCCAGGCCAGCTTCACCTTTTATAGGAGAGAGCCACAGAGAACAGCCTAGTGTTTAGAAGAGTCATAATCTCAAGGAAGCCTCTGGAGGCAAGGAACACACACGTGCAAGTAGCACTTCTAAAATTCTCCCAGAGGGTGATAAATGAGCACGTACTTCTCCAATGAATCGTTAAATTTTATGAAAGCAAGGCTAGAAAAGATATTAAAGAGTCACCTGTTCCTTCTCCAGCTCCAAGAGAGTGGAGTGCTTGTGGTACCCACAGATGTTGATCCAGCCTGCTTTGGAAGTGCTCCAGACATGTTGATTTCCAAGGCAACCTACCCCAGTGCTTCAGTAACACCATTCTAACAGTTACAAGCGGTTTTGCTGATACTTAATAAAAAAAAGTCCCTGCTGCAATTTTAGCCTGTTATTCTTATCCTCTCCACGTGGGAGAGAAGAGATTATTTCCTTCCTCTTTGCTACAGCCGTTTACATTTTTGAGGACTGTTATCATGTCTCTGTTCAGTCTTCTCTGTATTTAAGAAAACAAAAATTCTTTTGCCGTCTCCTCATAGGTTATATTTCATAGGTCTCTGAGTGCTGTTGTTGCTATCTGAACCCTTTCCTGTTAAATTATCAGAGAGTTTTGGACTGCTGGGAGTCTGCATTAGCACAGGTGAAAGTGGTCATAGGAGTGCAGGTGAGAGAGATAATAGAGGAATAATCTTTTGTGTATTTGGATTGATAATGGGAGTCTGGAGCATAGACTGTAATTTTTGTGGGGTCTGACTGAGTAGGAGTTTTCTGTTTGTCCTTGAGAGAAAATCACTATTTTCCTCCAGAAGGCCTGAAAGATCCTAGACAAGAAAAATTCTTTTAGCACTCTTCAGCTTTTTAAAATGTTGTGGTAAACCACAGCCAGAGTGAGAATAAAGGTGGATCAGGTTGTAAGGAGCCCAAGGTCACCTCCTGAAGCTCACGTAGCTGACTATTGATGATTCCCAGAAATCCTAGCAGCCCAGGCTTGCTTTGTCTCACAAAGGAAGGATTTGTGCCGTTTGGAGGATAGCTTCTTAAGCCTCAGTGTTCTTTCCTGGTTGCTAGACTATTAGATTTTTTTCTCCCTTAGTCAAAAATTTGCACTGGAAAGGTAGGTTAGGAATATTAATTAACCCTGGCAGAAGATATCACTCCAGAAACAGAGAGTTTAGTTTGACTACAGCCTGACTGGCAGTTTCTTGAGCTCTTTGAGAGCTTGAGTGGACAAATAACTCCCATGTCAAGCCTTATCTTCAACACGGGAAGGTGTGAGAGGTTAGAAAAGGGTTATGTGCATTCCAACACACACCCCCTCTCTTTAGCAGCTCAGCCACAGCCTACAGAAATTACAGGTTGCTTCACGCTCTCTTTTTGTCTCCTTAGCTCGAGACAGACTGATACTTGAAACTCTTTCAACACAGTGGGTCAGGAGGCACGCACATGTGCCCCCCTGCACACACACAGCCCCCCGTTACATGATCATTGTTAACGTTGCATGATCTTTCAGTGAGCCCTACCACAGACTTCTCTCCTGAGTTCTCAGGTGATTACCAAAACATCTTACATTCTACTTCTAAACCTAAAACCTGCTGAGAGCTAAACTTCCTTGTGGATATTTCTACTGACTTCAGTGCTTGCAGCCTTGGTCCATATCTGAGTTTGGCCTCAGCCCCAGCCTTGCTGTGCCTGGCAGCTTTGAAAGACATTTTCCAGGATAAATCTTGGAAAACTCATCTAATTAAGAGTCCCTCTTACAAGCTTCTTTAACTTTTCTTCTGAAAGTCTCTGAATCTGGCCCTTGCGAACTGGGCAAAATAAGACTCTTTGTCTCTTCCCCCTTTTTGCTGGAACCAAGTCTTCCCTGACTCTGACCCTGGCAGCAGACCTTCCTGTGAGCACATTTTGCATGCTGTGAACAAATCTGCCTGGTTCCCTATGTGGCATTTCACCTGTATGACATTTTACCAAGGACCTAGAATGTGAAGCTTGAACACAACTGGGGTGTTCACACAGACTAATTCATAATATTCGGGTCGCTCTGATGTGCTTCAGCTGGAGTTGAAAGCATTTTGAAAGCAGGAAGGGAATAAGTCCTCTGCAGTGAACAATTCCCAGATTCCTTCTCTTGCACCCTCCCTCCTTCCAGTGTTCACCCCCATCTCTCTACCCACAGCCACAGAGAACTGACCCAGCAGTAAGCCGAGGGGTAAATCTGGAAATAGTATGTTAATGGCATTCCCTTCTGCCACCTTTGTTTATTCCCGTCCTAATGCCATACACTAAATACAAAAGAAACCCTCAGCCTTGCTAACTCTCTCCCTTCCCCCATCTCTGCCCTCCTGACAAAGTTTCCAAATAAACCTTGAAAGCCACTATCAGTTGTAAAACGTCTAATCAATGAAAGACACTGGAGTCAGTAATATGAAACCCTTTGCCTCAAGATCTCAGAGTTTCTTACTGAACTTCAGTCTTTAAGGTCAGGCATTCTCGCTGCTGTTTGGCTTGATGTTCATTGAATGCAAAGTCAAACAAGGGGCAACCCTGAGTAGGTTATTCCTCTGTTTACAAAGCAAGCAGCTTACTGACTTCTGGCAAAGTAGAGTTTAAAAGGCCATCCTCACCTAAAGGGACACGGAGAAAAATAGGGAGAGATTTTGTACAGCAGGATCTGGAGCATCATTCTCAGTGGGCTGCCTTGTCCCCAGAGTATTGATGAGCTGCAGACAACTGAAGCAGCAGTGGCTGCAAGACAGTGAAAATGTAATTTGCAAATAAATGTTTTAAAAGAAAAGCGTGTGGAGGGTAACTAAAGTCAGCACCTCCTACAAAGCCCCTTTAAATCCACAAAAGGTCCCCTTGACTACAGTTAGCTTTACAGCAGCCCTGAAGGGAGACAGCAGCGCAGGGGGAGATTCCGTCAGTGTTTGAAACAGGAGGGAGGAGGGAAGTTATTTAACAGGGTAAAAATACAAGGACAGTGGGATGAGATAAAACCAGCAGCCCCTGACAATGACCAACACGTTTACTAATGTTTCAGCATCATGTCTCCAGGACGAGGAAGACCCATGTTTTTACAATGGTTCTAATTTGATGTGATCTAGCTCTGAGAAGTGTACAGCAACGAGGCAAAATAGTTGGGATTTTATGGTGGAAGGTGGGATTAGGAAATTCAATGCAGTTATTGGATTTGTGTCTTGAATGTACTTTTGGGTTTTTACTCTGGGGTTCCAAGGGCAAACAGAATTTTTCAGGCTCAAAAGTGGTTTTCTTTATGCACGCATTTTTCCTCCCTTCTAGGATTTGCCTACAACAAATGGGGACTGAGAGTTTTTAAAGTCCGGTGTCTTCAAACGATTTTGTCAACAAGCAGCTGGGATTTGTTTATGTTTTTAAGACATTCTATTTAGTTAAATTGCCAAGTGTTACAAGTGTTGTGGTTATGGCAGTGCCTCAGGTCAGGACCAGAAATACAAAGTGCAGTAATGTATATTATTCAGAAGGTTGTGTTACTGAGGACAACCCACCCTGCAGTCAGTGGAGAGACTTTCTCTGTCTTTCAAGGGCTTAGGAGCAAACATGTACTGATCCAGTAACTACCTGCAAAATATATATTTATTTGCGGTCAAACTCCATTTTTTGTGCTGCAAATTGCAAATCAAATACTTGTGTTTAATCTGGCTTGGCAAGTATTTTACCTTGCTTGGTGCAGACACAAGAGCTACTAGAGCCTTTCTGCTGTACTTTGTCACTTCCTCAGCATTTGTGATATTTGTGAGAAGCTCTTTTAAAGATATTTTGCAATAAATTTTCCCAATGGAATGGAAGAATTTCAGGCCTGAAAATCACTGGTCTGTACAGTTTTGATCCTGAATAAGTATTTCACTGGGGTGGTTCCAAAGGCTTTGCTGGAATCCCTCTGATTTACACCCATATGAGATCAGCATTAGGCCCAGTGTTTTCATTTTTCATTTGTTATTCTTGGCCCTAGTGTCCTTTTACCACTGTTGAATACAATGTTCCTAAAGCACCAGATGTGCTTGTGCGATGAGGGAATGTGGCAAAAAAAGAGATTGCAGCGATTCACTAAACAACACATGATCTCCTTTTGCTCCGTAGTCTGAATTCTGGGCTTTTCCACCAGTATAACTGCACTTATTTCTACAGGACTGTTTCTGATTACCACTGGGAAATGAAGCTGTAAAACCTTCCTGGCCTAAGTACTTAACAGGATCATTGCATTATGCTCGGTATTAGCTCGTACAATGACTGATGCTTAATATTATTTTGTAAAAGTTTTGGATTTCAAATCACTCTTAAAATATTTCAATCTCTATATTACTGACTGGTTTCAAAGTATTATGGGCTTTACTGCTTTTTCACTACTTGCTTAATGCTCACATTAGGTGCTTGAAGATCTTAAGTAATATAGTTGTTCAGATAGTTCAGTTACCAGTTTCACATAGTTTATACCAGTTAAAACTGGTGGGAGATCCAAATCTGGCCCAGTATCCAGATTCCTTTGATGTAGTAGGAAGAACAGGTTCAAATCTGCAGAGTGCTCCAATCTTAGACAGCAAAGCATTAAACAAAGTGCTAAGCTTTAGCTGAATGAGTAATGTGACCAAACAACCCATCTGCTCCTCAGCCTGCACAGCCAAGCCCTGTGAGCACAGGGAAGCTGAGGCTGCCTGGGATCACCTGCATTATTTTGTGCTTGAACATGAGACTTGGCTGCTGTATCCAGCTACTCACAAAGTCATCTGGTTCAAAGGTCTGAGGCATGTTCACTGATCATGGAAGTTACAGAGAATTGTTTTCTCATGCAAGCAGCAACAGTAAATTTAGTACTTTAGAGTAACGTTTTGTTCTCAGTTAAACTGCAATATATTTGGAGCAGGGCACTCGATGTCAGAAATTCACCTCAAATTAATGCTGGTACAAATGGTGCCAGCATCTTCTCCAGTGAGTCTCTTTCTGCTGCACCCACTAAACCCCACTGAAATCTAGCAACGGGAGCAAGATCAAACCTTTCCCTGTATGTGCATGAATAAAAGTATTGGTATGTCTAAGCGTGTCCATCCTAGCTCAGCCACGAAGCACGGGCTGCCAGGACAGAAGAGAGGAGGAAAAGGTGCTGTGCTTGATACCAGCCTGGATTCCCAGGGATCCATAATTGACTCATCTTCTGGCAGAAAGCAGAGCCCTTGTGGTAGACACCAACTGGTGGGATTACATCTGTACAGTCATCCATTATGTCTGCTTCTCTGGGCACAAGTTCTTCTCACAAGGTACTCAAAATGCAGACAGGGTCAGTCCTTTTTCTCCTAAAAATATTAGAAAACAGTGTTGGCAGCACTTTCCCCTGAGCCAATCTCCAACGTGTTATTTAGTAGGCAATGTTTTATGTGGTGGTGCTTTAAGCTCAGAAGTAAAATCAGGGATTTAACTAACTGTGTCAGTTAAATTCTGTGTCACTTTCTTTGTAAATCTCTTCGTTTATCTCTGTCTAGAATTCCCTCCTAGTCTCATTAAAAACATGATATTCAGTACTTTATTCTTAGATCCCTCATGTAATCCTTGCTCTCTGCCTAAAACACTGTCTCTCATCCCAGAGGGGGCTGAATTGCAATGATGAGCCAAGTGCTCTCTGTGTCTACAGTAAATAATCAGGTGGTGAACAACATTAGGTGCTTGGAGATCTCTGAGCAGAGGATACAGCATAAAGTCAGTCAGTCCTGGGCAGGAGTGTGTGGGGGCTCTGGGTGATGGCTAAAGTGAGAAGGCCAGGTGTGTTGACAATCTAACATAAGCTGAAGATTTACAGTGACTCACCCTTTCTCCTCTTTTCATATTCAGTTTTGCAGGGTTACAAAAGAAATTAGATTACTACATACCTTTGCATAAGTTAAAGGTGTCAAAGACATTAAAAAATCAAAGTAATCTCTGTGGACTTTAAAATACTTCCTGTTTTCACTGTCTTACCCTGTGTACTTCACCTGGGATCTGAGGGGGTTGTTCAAGGAATAAGAGACCACACCATACCTGTGTTCATGTTTAAAAAAACCTACTGCTGTGATGGTTCTGTGACACAGATCTTTTTCCCAGATGACCAAATACCTCTCCTCCAGAAGTTCTAAGGGCTTGATCAAAACACACTGAAAGTAACGGAAACATCCCCAATTACTATAAGGTAGCCCCAGAACTCTGCTTGTGCCATTTCAAACGTCTGCTCTTTATGCTGTAAATCCTCCATCCCGGTAGGTTAATTATGTATCAGCATTCAGTATTCCTTTAGGAAGTGATTGGGATGCTCCTCAAAGTAGTAAGCAAAGGAAAAACAAATATATGTTATTTTTCAGTCCACCATCCCATGCTTAGTTCTAAGTGAATTTCATGTCTTGAAAAGTGTCAGGTTGATGGCCCAGGCGCAGGCGTTCTCCTTTCATCTACAAACACTTACTCTAGCAGCAGAACAAAAGCCTTCTCCATACTGATCCCTGACAGTACATCTTCAAACTGCAGAGACTTCAAATGGCAGGCCCTTTAAGTCCTTGATCTGTCTGGCAGCCTCTGTAACAAAGGGGCAAATCTGTGATGGGGCTTTTTATGGTACACATCTCTAGCTCGACTGGGAGTCTCAAATTGTCTCAGAGATCAGTGCTGCCTAATATTATTATGCACTGGTGTTCTAAAAATAGTCCTGATTAGATTATCATAGATAGAACCCCACAGAAATGGCTTAGAATGCTAACAGTTTATTTTGGAATAAATAGAATTTTTTCCTAGTGAAATCTATCGTTATGCTAGAAAAAAATTTCCTCCCACAGGAATTCTTTTTTCTGTGCCCATTAACTAATATGAAGAGTGGTTTGGTTTGTTATAATTTTTACAAAAAAACCACCCCTGTGCAGTAGAAGCAAAGAAATATGATAACAAAGCATTTCTCACAAACTTCTCCAGTCCTGTGTAAGTGCTGACGAGGATAACCAATTACACCAGGCATCTGTGACTGCCCATCCCGTAGGAGTTACAAGCTTACCTCAAGCTAAGGCAAAAGAGAATCGCAGTCTCTCCCAAAATATAATCCATAGCAAATCGAAAGCATACTGGGGATTATGAGTTAGCAACCATCTTGCTTTTGGATGCCTGAACCAGGATTCCAAAATCCACAATTTATAAATATCAAACTTCATCCTGACTTGCTTGGGGTTTTTTTCCTTCTCATTATAGTAGAATTACTGTTTGAAGAGTACTTCTTCTTCTTCTAAAACTGGTATAGAAAGGAATTTTTCCTGTCAGACAGCACTTGCTGCCTGAATGAAACCAGCATCCTTGGAAACTGGTATTTTATCCAGGTCACCTGCAGACAGAGGCTCTGGGCCTTCACTGCCTGTTCCCCAGTTTGGAACATCAGCACCAGATGTTTTCCCTCATCACTCAGGGCTGCTGGCAGTGTGCATCCCTCAGCCAGGAAGGTGAAGATGGGGGGAAGAAAGCAGAATAGCTTTACAAGCAGCTTGGATGGAAAGGTGCTGATAGAGGGAAGTTCCGGCTCTTTACCATCACAGGACAGTCTTGCCTCCTGCCAGCTTATGATAATGACCACCCTGGGCACTCGCCTGAGAGCATCTCAATTTAAGCTTTTTTCCCCATAACGAATCAAAGGCGAGGAACAATTCAACCCACCAAACAGGAAAAATCCCTGTCGTGCTTCTGCCCAGACAGGCAGTCCCTGTTGGATACCCCAGGGAAAGGGCTGCCTTTGTGTTGGCCTGTCTCTGTGTCCATCCCCCTCCGAAGCACTGCATCTCCTCCTCCCCGTTTGCATCCCTCATCTGGGACCCATGCCCTTGGGCAAATTCCCAACACCTGTGCACTTGTCATTACAGAGCTGGACCAGCTGCTTCTGCCAGCTCTTAGAGGGCCAGCACGCCCTGCTCCGAGCAGCAGCCGGGGGAAAAGGACAGCGTGTCCTTCTGCCAGCCCCCACCTAAACCTTTACCTTTCAATAGCCCTGAAGCAGACAGGGGTGGAGACCTTGTACCCAGAGAGGGATGGTGCCACCAGCAGCGCTGGGAGATGGAGCATCCCTGTTGGTATGAGCAGCCTGCTGTGTGCTGTTTCAGTGTGGAGCTGGGTGTGACAGCAATTAGCTTTTCTTTGGAAGCAACGGGAAGAAAAAGAGAAGTTCTATTCACATCACAAGATTTTATTTTCACGGGCTTTTTGTCCATGCCTTACTGTATCTGTCTGAGGTGCTCCTGTATTCCAGCAAAGCAGAGATCCAAAGGATAATAAAAACAATGAGAAAACTGAACCACAGAAAAGGAATGTAAGGAAACAATATGGAGCACAAGTAAAAAAAAAAAAAACAAATCGTGTTTTACACTTACAAATTCCCTCTCAGACTAACAGCTAGCCAGGAGTACTTTAAAGGAATAGGCAGAAAGAAATGAAATTAATTGCTATGACCCACAAGTAGACATCATGCTGTGATTTACAGGTGACTAAAAACTGGCAAACAGCAGAGGGACAGCCTAATTTTCCAAGGAAACTATATAGTAGTCAGGCCCTTGATTTTGAAAATGCTTTTTATGAGTTCTCTGCCCAGTGAGCTCCATGGATTTACTTCAGAGGGTTGCACAAGCCTGAAAGCCTTTGAGCTTTGGACGGTCTGTACCAGAGTTCTGAAAACTCCTAATTGTTTCAAAGATCCATTTTGTTTGAAATGTTTTGTATATTTTAACTGGTTCATACCTCCATAAAATTTCTACTCTCTCCTCTGTTCTTTCAGTACAATTTAGGAGCAACTCCATAGAAGTCAGTGGTGCTTGTTGTAAGACCTGCCTCACTGAAACACTGTTTTTAAAAAAAAGTTGTTTTTCCAGCAGCATTGGTATTTCCTCCTCCTCCCCAAACCACCTCACCTTTTTCCAGTCATCTATTCTTTCGACTATTATTTTAAGTACACCAGTAACAATATTGATGTAAGTTCAGTCCAAAGCGCTTAAAATAATAGAAAACCACAGGCGAACCCTTTGGCTTCTTCTTTGTGCTCGGTGTGGAACTGTTATCACAAAAGCTGATAGCTGATAATGAGCAACCCTATGGAGAAGGATGCTGGAACACCGAGCTGTTTTTGCCGGCTGATCCAAAGTATGAGGAAGTTAGTGGATGGCTTTATACTTCGGGCTCCAAGATGATGGGCTGGTATCAGGTTTTGAGAGGATGTATAATAGGCTAATTGTTCTGAACAGATAACAGCAATTTGCAGCTGGATGGGTATAATGGGGCATTCATTCTAGAATGTTTCAACATGCCGTAAAGCAATTTTTTTTTACTCTTTATAAACCAAGGAATTTAATACAAGAGAAAATTAATAATTTTGAAAGAGCTGAATTGCTTAACAGGGATATCCTACCTGCACACCTGACAACGAACTCATCAGCTGATTGAAAGAGTACTTATACTCCAAATGCTTTCAGGATGTACTGTGGAGTGTTGTGTGCTGCCTGCGTTACCTGCAGAATTACCTAAAAAGACACATACAAATATAATCAGAATTTTAGTAAGAAGTATCTATGGTCATTATATTTGTAGAACACAGAATAACTGAAAATGAGTGTAATTTGATAACCTTATGGAAATACGAATCTGGGATGTTTGAGTCATTGCTGAAGCCAAAATGGCAAGGCTGAGTCCTGGCACTGGCTGCAGCCTGTGCTCCCCTGCAGGCAGCCAGAAGGGGATCTCCAGCTGCAAGCCCAAGAGTCCAAGATAACAATCGCTTGGAAATGTTTGTGCCAAGAAGTGTGGCTCCATTACTGCTCTGCCACTAATGCGAAGGATAATAGAATCAGATGCAGGTCTGGAAGGGGCCTCAGTAAGTCCTTTAATTGGTTTCCTGCCCGAAGGCAGAATGAACTGTACTCACGCTATTTCTGGTAAATGTGAGTCTAACCTGTTCTCAAAGGTCTCCACTGATGGAGGCTTTGCAGGCTCAGAGCACAGGGCAGGTGCTGATGACACCCAAGGTGGGAAGGCAGGATGGGAAGGCAGACAGAGGTGGAGAACCAGTTAACCAGGAGGAGCTGGGTGCAAGAGCAAGGGAATGTGATAAAAGGAAGCAAAAAAAGTGGAAAATCTCAGCCACAACATCTATAAGAAAAATGTAAAGAATGGGGAGCATAGGACACAAAAGCCAGAGCAAGGCTGTTTGTCAGGAATTAATTGAGGAAACCTGGAGTTCATACAAGAGGAAGTTAGGTAAGAGGAGGAGGACTTGTACAGCAGGAAAAGTGGACTAGTGCTGGAATCCTCACACATTTTATTATTTTATTTTTTAAATAATGTTATTCTTCTTGTTACTTGACCCATGATCCTATGAACATTCGTGCAATTGTTACCTTGAAGTCTCTGTAGATACCCAGAGCACACTTCATGAATTGCTGTGATCTAGAGGCGGTTGCTGTGTCTGCTATATCCATGAATAAAGGTCTCATTCTCAGCCCTGAAGTGTTTCCATATAAAGGTGAGAGCACATTATAGTCAAGTGTGAATGCCTAGCTAGAGGCATAAAGTTCTTTCCTGAATATCTGTCAAATAGTGCTGCTGTTGAGAAGCTGCTAGACCATTAGCGAGAACTTCTTTCTAAGATAAAATATTCGGTATATACATTTTTACAAGCAATTTGCATCTGAAAACAGTAGACCAGAACCAGATGAGGAGAGGAAGATAAGAGAAAGGAGGAGGAAATGGAGGCTGAGCACTTTATTTGGTATAAATTGCCTTGCGGTCTGTACTAGCTGACTTGGCGTTCTCCATGCTAGGCTGGAGACAAGTTGCAGAGGGGCATCTTCGGGACCTTGTTTAGGTACTGAATGCCTCTCCAATTCTCATGTGGTTCAGCCGGTTAGGCTTACATGTAGGAGAGGAGAGCAGGTGTCATTCCACAGCACAGGTTAAACAGGGTGTCCAGGCAGGCTGTGGTGAGGATCCCTTTTGGTCCTTCAGTCCGTGTATCCTAGAAGTGTCCACAACCTGTCAGGGACCCCATTCTCAGCCCATACCTGAAATGGAAACTTCCTCAGAGGAGCAAGTGCCACTGCAGCCGCTTGCATCCCACCTAAGCAGCGCATAGGTGTCTCTGAAGAGCCATATGGCCTTTGTTAGAACAGAAGGCAGATGGAACCAGGAGGAGATTAAAGCTCCATAAAAAGAATTGAAGTTACAGCACACAGTGTGTGGCTATTCATTATCATCAGACATATTGTCTTGACACTGATTGCATACAGGGATGAAAATCTGTACAAGGTAGGATAAATTAAACAGGTTTTACTTAGTAGTATGCTTTTCAAACACATGTCAGCAGAAACAGAGAAGCTACATTTTAGAGAAACCTTCACTGAGTCCCTTGTCTTAAAGGGACTGCACCATTAGCTGTGCAGAGCTGTGATGCATTAGAGGTGCCCCAGGTGAGACAGCGATGACAGAAGCTTGATAATAATGCTTATCTTACTTCTAAGTAAAGAACAGTACCATCCGACATCATCAGCTCTAGGCCAAATCCCAGATTCTTTCATGATGTAATGCTTGAGCCTGGAATGACACTGAGGAACCCCAAGTAAGAAATGAGGCTCTGGAGCATCTCTGAGCAGAGCTGGCTGTCCCACATGTACAAGGCTCCCTATAACAGAGCTGTGCTCTGCATAGACAGGGTAATACTGGTTCCTTTGTGCAGGTGGGTTATGCTATAGAAAGTCAGCCTCTGGCTCAGGTGTCAGGTGTTGAATACATTATATGAGTGCAGCAGAATTGCATGATTACTCAGGAGAATATTCCTGAAATAATGAAAAGCTTCAGGAATGAGGCAGGAACTGTAACAACTCTGATAAAAGCATTGCTTTCCTGCCTCTTCTCCGTGCAACGGTGAAATGTGACAGCGTGTTGGCCAGCAGGCAGCTACACCACCACAGTTCAAGACCTTCTGTCCCTGCTTTCCTAGAGAGCTTTAAATTAACCAGCTGAAGAGTATAATGCTGGATTCTCCTGGCATGAAAGCAGAGTAAGTGGTCATTCTGGCCACCACAAACAAGGGGGTATCTGTCTGCAGAGCAGCCAGGGCAAACCTGCAGTCCCTGCTGGTGAAACCCTGCCTGGATTCCACTCACATGACTTCACTTGTGAGACAACTAATGGTTGCATGTATTGCTCCGAGGCCAAGTTTGAGGCAAGAGATTCCTTCTGTGTCTCTAGTGTTATTTTGGTATATTTTATTTGGCCCAGAATTTGGGAAAACAAAAGGGAGGTTTTCCGTAGGGAGTGGAATGAGGAGGCAGGAAGGGCTACCATATTTCTCCAGACGGAAACTCCCACAGTGTTGGAGTCCAGCACTGCTGCAAGTGTCAACAGATCAAATGTGATACAGAAGGCCCTCTGCCAACTCTTTGCTACTGCAGCAGCAAACTGGGAAGAAAGCAGGAGCTAATATCCAGTACCACTGAGCTAGGTTCAGTCTCTGCTGCAGAAGGATGGAGCAGGAAGAAATTTGTGACCACCTTCTCCTTCCCATGCAGTGTGACATTGGCTGGTCCAGGGCCCCAGCAGGACAGGGCTGACCCAGAGAGGCTCACCCAGAGGGTGTTCAGGCCACTGCTGAGTCAGGCGTGGTGGCAGCAGTTTCTGTGATAGGATCTTAATATGAGCAGTTCTTGTCACAGTTGCTGCCTCCTAAGGAAGACCCCAAAAATTAAGGTGCCTCCAGAGCACCTCACCACAAACTGTGCCCCTCAGTGCCAGGGGGTGTGATTCAGACCAATAGCTGCTGAGGGCAACAGATTGAGCAGTAATTAGCTGCTGTTAGTCATCCTCTTCCCAAGTACAAGTGGTATAGCATTTGATTATTTCAACACAGTTGGATGTGGGAGGGAAGGTAGGCCTGGAAACATTTCCCTGACAGCATACTTCTCAGCTCTTTTAAAACGCCTCTCATGTTGACACTCAGCACAGCATTTCAAATAAAATGCTATTTCCTCTTGTGGAGCAGCAAGGAAAAAATGCTGTCACAGGATTTATAACAAACATTAGGTAAGCAGCAATCATACCCATTGTGCAATCTGGGATTCAGGTAGGAAAACAATCCATAGATGGCTAAGAGAGAAGTACTGTGTGTCTCAATAATCTAAATAAGGAGTGAACTACTTGAGGACCAGAGAGAAGGGACAGGGTCGAATGGATTAGTGGGAGAACTTCACACAGCTAAGTGTGAAGTAGTTTTGAGACTGAAGCTTAAAACTGACTGAAGGAAATGTGAGTTATTTGTGTTCAGCTAAGTT
This sequence comes from Corvus hawaiiensis, assembly GCF_020740725.1. Lineage (NCBI taxonomy): Eukaryota > Metazoa > Chordata > Aves > Passeriformes > Corvidae > Corvus > Corvus hawaiiensis. Next base: position 666,037 of record NC_063216.1, read on the forward strand.
CTTGTTTCTCTCTCATGACGTCACAAAAATGTGCTGTGGTCTGCCTACAGCACTTGCCTGTCCTTCTGACTGGTCTGATCCAGCATGTACTGTCACTGGTGATGTCTATTTGTACTATAAAAACCAGAGACTTTATGAATGGGCTTGTAACCTTTTTTTTTTCCTACCTGCTGCCTTAGTACTTAATTTTCCTCCTGAATTCACAATGCCCCAGAAATCTGACAGCTGCATTTCTCCTACTTTGCTCTTGGGCAGACATATCAGAACTTCCTACTCAACTGTACCTCTCTCTGAAGGGCTTTATGTTGGTCCTCTCAAAATCCTGCTTGTACAGAACTCCCTTTGGGGGGAAGCAGTTAGTGATCCCGAGCAAGTATAAGGTTCTCAAAATCCACAAGTAAATTTCTGAGTGGTAACAGAAGATTTGACAAGGAAAACTCCCAAATACAATTTTTGGCTTACTTTGGGAGGGATTAATGGGATTCAAACAGCATGTAGTTAGGATTGTGTTAGGATTCTAGCATTCCCAATATCATGTGTCCAGACTAAGCGTGTTCCCCGTGCAAATAGAGCATGTATTGTGTAGTACAGGTAAATAAATACAGATAAATGCTGTTTGTCTGTCTATGATCAGCTTTTATAAGGCAAGAATATTTCTTTCTTACCAAGCAAACATGAAAGAAAAGGAATCAAGACAGTAAGCTAAACATGCACTCTGAAATTGCTTAGTCCAACATTTAGAGCATATTGTTGTCAGCTTGCATTTTTAAAAACTCTGAACCAGCCAGCTGAGTTGGCTGAGCTGCTAACAAGCAGGTCAGAAACCACACCAAGTGGTGGTTACTACTCACTCCTGTACAGAGATCTCAAGAGCATTGATAAAATGATATGAACAGCTTAATATCCTGGCGTGGTGTACAGGTGCTACCAGTTTTACAGGCGCTGAAGAGGGTGTATGTCTTGGTTTTGAAACAAGAGGGGTGGATGACCAAGAAAATGTCTATATTCAGAGTGGGTATTTTTTCCTCAACCAAGTATTTCTAGTGATGCATTTTACTGACAATGATGAACTCATTACTCTTAAAATCAGGGTGATGAACTCTGTTATAACAGCTTGCATAAGTAATCAATTTCATGTGCTAATGCATCTCTCATTTTGCATGTTTTAACACAGTAGATTTTGAATGCTCTTCAGGGATTGTCGCGGAAACAATGTCAAGTAATTCAGTATCAGCTCTGTCTTATTGGGACATTATTCCACATTCAAATATATTCAACTTGTCCATTTTTCCATTCAACGATTCACCCTAGTAGTTCTAATGTTACTTTCCTGTGTTACATTAACCCTCTCTGGGGTTAAATGCTTTAAATATCTATAGATTGTTGTAATGCCCAAATAATCACATTTCTAGTCCTCAATACCTCCTGCATGGTAATAACACCTACATTTTAACAGAAATTAGGCCTTTTAAATTAATTTAATTAAGTTAACAGAAATTAGTCCCTTAAAGGAGGTAAATCACAGCATTGTGATTGGCCTTCTTTTTGTTGTTTTTTGTTGGTTTTAATTGACTGTCAATACATGATCAGTCACATGGGGTGTTACGTATCTGGTAGAGTGAGGGGACAAAAGATTCAGATCAGGAACAATCATAATTTTTCTGATGTGTCTAATAACATATATGATGTTTGAATTTCGGACAAAGAAACACACATGCACTAGGATTTTTTTACAGTTAGGAAGAAAGCTCGTGCAGATGTTGAGCACAGAATTTACACAAACTCAGGCATTTGTGTGATTTGCGCCTCATGCTATCTTGGGCTGCTGCCAAAAGTGTGAGCTGCTGAGAGACTGGTTGTTTCCCCTGAGATTGAATATTCCCTGTAATGCAAGATGTTTTTAAAAAGTAATTTACTCTCTGTGATATTAGAAGTCCTAATGAGTAGATCTATATTTCCTTCTGGGTCTTTTCTGCTGGAAAATCCTGGCAAACCTTGTAATGAATGTTGTGTAATCTCTGTCACTTGATTGTGGATCTAATTCTAGGTACTGGTGTTTGATTTGGGGGATTTTTACTACTTTAAGAGAGACCAGAATTACTTGCCTTTCTATGTCCGGCATTGTTTTGACCCTGAAGTGATGTACCTGTAAATCACATAATCACTAAGAACCTGATCTTCAGACACTTGCTGCTGTGTGCAATGTAAAATGTCAATGGACTGTTCATAGGACTAAGTGCTGTTTCCCAGCTGAAGTGTTTGCAGATTGGGGTCCTGACGATGCATGTTTGTGTGCCTGTCTCCAGCACAGTGGAGAGGCTGCTGGCGAGGAGGAAGAAGGTGCTGGGAGTAAACAGCTTATGGTTCAGGTTCCAGGCACCCAGAGAAGTTCAGCACTGCATCTCAAAGCAGATGGAGTGAACTACAGGAAATTACTCTGGCTCCTCCAGGAGTTTTAGTAATTTTTCCTTTATATTGGTAGTGCTGTAGAAAATCTGTCTACCTTATCTTTGTGTAGCTGCAAGTTTTGCAGCCATGACTGTATCTAAATATACCTGTTTCCTGAGGCTTTGTCCTGACCTAGGGCAGTTGAGGAGTTGTCTGAGCAGAAAGACATTGCTCCTACAATACCTCATAGTCTGGTTTTCCTGTGACGTAAAACACACTTTCTTGTGCCCCCAGAAGGCAATGTCCTTGCTTTCCAGCAATCAGTGGCAGTTCATAGTTTGTGGACGAGAAGGGGAAGTTGTTTCCAGAAAATGAGAAAATGAAACAGAAACATTTTAAAAGACTGATGTTTCAGGATTGAAACAGCAGAACCACTGTGGTGGTATCAGAGGCAGATAAATTGAGCGAGCTGTTTCTCAGAGAAAGACATTAAAATAGAGGTGTCTCATATATATATACATACACACACATGTTATTGAAATACTTTTAAAAACATTTTGTCACATCTTAAAGGCAGTTGAACTATTAATTTCCATTCTGCTCTATTTGAGGCTACTTGATGAGTTCTTGTGTATCTCAGTTAGTTCGGAGAGGCTGATGTTTTGCATTGGAGTCAGTCATTAACTCTTTGTGACAGTTGGTTGTCCACATTGAGGTAGTACCACAGGCATGAAAATGAAACAGACAGCTTTCCAGTTACCAAATACACTCAGTTCACCTCTCCCTTCTCACCGGAACTTGAAGACACTCATCAGCCTCCCAAGGTCTCTGAGGAACATGAAGTAGATTCCGTGGAGTGTTTCACTTAAGATCAAGCGCAGCAAAAGACCTAGTGCTATCTGCAGGGCATCTCCCTGATTCTCTTCCCAGTCTTGGACACAGATTTGAGCAACATGAGAGCTGCTTTGGCCTGTGTCATCTGGCAGTGCCCCCCAAGAGCTTGTTTACCCTGGATATTTTTTCATTGGATTATAATTACACCACTGAAACTACATGAGCGGGAGAACTTTGCACGTGTGTAGCAGCGGTCACTCAGGTACAGAACTTTGTCACTTCTAATACCAGTGTGCTTATGTGGTCAGTAAAGCCTTTCACTCCTGACAAAGCACTACAGTAGGCCGTGCATTAGCTCTGGGTTGCCAGCATGTGTTATGTTCCGGCTTTGTGCCTCTGCTCCTGGTCCTGGCAGGCTGCAAGAGGAGCCAGCTGCCCCAGTCTGGAAGTGAACAGCTCTGTAATGTGCACAACTTGCCAATCACTCCTCATGCTATTTGGCAAGGAGAGAAGTGGTCTGAGGAAGTTACTGCAGATTCGTGTTGCTCCCTTCAGCCAAATGATCACATGTTCCTTTTTTCCTTCAGGAATCCTGCCTTGTCAAGGGCTCCATTCTGCAAGGTGTTGAACCCCACTGTGTGGGGCTGAGTGCTCTCGCTCTCCCCAGTGTCAGTGGTCGTGGAGAACACCCATCACCCTTCAGGAATGTCCAACTCATTTCAGAGATGGCAAGCACCTTCCAGTACTGGATCTGGCAGAAATGGCACCAGAGCACACTAATGTTTTGCATTTGGACCAGACTGTGCTTTTGAAGGACACGAGGAAGTTCATTATGCTGGATATGAGCCTGCTCCTGCTTTGACTGAAGTGAGTAGTATTTTGTTTTTGTGCTTTGATGTAGAGAGGAACAGGACTGGACCTGCTGTGAGAGTGATTGATTTTCATCAGCTTGTGAGTGGTGAGCAGAAAGCAGGGCAGGTTGACTGCTGCACAGCATCAGTCAGTTGCAAACACAGCATCACCATCTTCACACTTCCCTCCACCCACCTCCATCAAACAGCTCCTCTTCATTAAAGCAGTGCCCCTGCCTCTGTGCTTGCTTTAGAAGTGTTATGACACTGCTGTGAAGCACAGAATTCCCTAAAGCCTCAGAGAGAGAAAAGATAAATGAGGCATCTCGAGCAATTGACTAAAGACACAAAAAAGGGAAGAACACGATGCTGATTTCAGCAAATATCTGTGCTTCCACAACACTTACTCACTGTTTGACTACTTCATGAACTTGTTAAATAAAGGAAACATCACAAGAGTAGCCATGAAGATATTGAAGAAAGAAGTGAGCCATGTTTTTCCTCTGCTCCCAGTAGGACCGACGTTGAATTTGGCCACAGCATCTGCCATTAGGGCTTGATACAGTTTAAAATATACATGAGCCTGAACAATAACTGCATCTCATCTCTGATAAAATCCAGTGTTTGAGTTATTTTAAGTGTTATTCTACCATGTTCTTGTTGTTCAACTTTATCCAAATGGATTATGTCTGGAGAACATACATAGATAAATATGCTAATAATAAATGCAATAATTGATTAGATACGAACAACAGGGAGCCAGCAACACAGCCTACAATGAACTCTAGACTAGAAGTGGTTACTCGTCGCAGTGACCGCTGCTGCCCACTGCCCAGGCTGGCTCCTGTGCAGCAGGAGTGGGGAGCAGCTGGAGGCACGGAGCTTTAAAGCTGCTCCTCTGAAGCCTCTGCTCTCCCCAGGGGAGTGAAGGCTCCAGGCACTGTGGCAGCCAGCAGCCCTCGACGAAGGGAGAGAGAAAAAGTAGCAGGGAGGCTTGCCACGGGACGCAATCCAGGTTTATTGAAGGGGATCCACGGCGAACGACAACAATGGCAGGGTTGCTACACCTTATAAAGGGGTGTTGAACGGGGGAGTTACCCAGCTAGGGACCAACAGGCGGATGAGGAGGGAGGGACGCTGGAGGGAAGGACTCACACCTGGTCCAATGGTCTTGGTGGGTGGAGGGAGAGGGGCCACATGCCCCAATGGGGCGTCAAGGTTTAGGGGATTTCCAAGAGGGGCGGTATCCGAGGGGACAGGGCCTCGGGGGATTGACGGGGACCATCTAAGGGTAATTAGGGAGGGCTTGGGTGACAGACACAGAACAGTCCAGAACTTCGGGAGGGGTTTGGGTGATTGACAGGGAAGGAGCCAGAACAAAGGGAGGGGATAACCATTTTGGGGAGCACCGGGGGAGCAGCTTGGATCTGGGACAGACCAACTGGGAGCAGAAGTGAGGAAGGTAGGGATGAATCATTAGGGTACAAAGACCATATAAAATACAATAAAAACATCTCATCACCACAGTTACTAATATAGCGGAAAGTTGTACGTTGTTCCTTTAAAAGCACAGGTAACCAACCAGTGACACATCCTTCTGCTGATTCTCTTACTGGTTTATTTTCACATGCTTGGAATCCATTTGTTAATGTAGCTCAGGAGAATAGGGAAAAAAAGGAAAGAAAAAGAGTTATGCTTTCTATTCTAGTACCTAGAATGGGGGTGGATGGGTGGGTGAAAGGGAAACTTAGGTTTCATTCTGATGAAGAAGCACGTGCTCTGCTCCAGTTTTATGGTGCAGGGTTGTTGACATTTTCTCAAGCGATAAATAAGAGATGTCACATAATTCATCATTCCTGGATTTAGTCTTTCTTACACAGTCTGGCTGCCTCTTTCACTAGTCCTCCAGCTATAGCTCAAACTTTGCTCAGCTGTTTTGGCCATAGTGTGGACCTGTCTTCCTGCAGAACTTGCAGATTCTGTAAGCCAGGACAGCATAAAGAGGGATGTGTAATTTTAAGCCCTGTAAGACTTGTAGTTCTTCCTCTCTTCCAATTCCCATGGTTCCTGCTTGTGGAGAGAGTACCCAGGTTCGGAGGTTTGGGCAGGACTCACCATCCAGCACCATCTGATGGACCACCTGCTACAGAGCCTGAAGACTTAAACTGCCTATAGGTCCTAGAGATGGTTACAATGATTTCATAACCAACCCAGCTTCAAGAGCTACTTGCAAGTACAAAACCTCACTAAAAATAAATGTAAGGTTTTAGATTAAGTTTCTGATTAACTTTGACTTGCTGGGGGAAAAAACAATGCAAAACAGAATACCTGGCAAGTTAAAGTCTCTCATTTCTCAAGCATGAGGTCTTGAAATATTTTGTTTCACTTACTTTCAGCTTTAAGAAACAAGAGCGCACACTGTGACAGAGGCCTAGATTTAAGAAATGCCAAGGAAAAAGCAGAAACTGTTGTAGAAAAATTTGTATTGTCACTGCTGTTATATGGCACTGTAGCTGCAATCTGGTAATGAGCAATAAAACTGAGATGAGGAGTTTGCTCTGAAGAGCACTTAGGTTATGGAATAAAATCACATGCATCAAAATTATGGCATAGCCTCCTGTATTGCATAATGTATTGCATAAGAGAAAATAGAGAATAGCTTCTTCCCATTAAGACTTTTTCACATGGACAGGTCATGGATGCCAACAGTGGATGAAATTTCACCGGAGAAAGCAAAACTGAAAAAAAAATTTCTTGATTCAGTCAACTTCAAAATCACACTTCATTCAAAGTAATTTTTTAAACTATTATTGTTCCAACCAAGATGGCTGTAACTATAAAAGGCTTGACAGAAGGATACTTTTATGATGTCAAGTGTAAGCCCTTTGGATTCAATCAAAAGATCGTTTAAGTCTCTTTGCCTGTAATTTCTCATGTATAGTCAGGCTCCTTCTTTCTGTGGATTTTTCTTACAGCAAAAGGCAAAAGAAATATTTTTAATTGGTTGAGGAGCTCTGGCACTGAAACTATTTTAATTAATTGTTTCTAAACATAGAATACATAGAATTTACTTCAGGCTTATTAAATCTTGCTGCAATACTGAAATTTTCCATTTAGCCTAAACAGAGTTTTACAGATTAAAAGAAATAAAATTGAAGGGAAAGCAAGCCCACACTCTTTATTACATTCATCTTTTTTTAGAATGACAAAATTAAATCAACACCCACATAAAGTATAATTGCCAGTATCATACCACTTCTTTTTTCAGAGCCAAAGAAGACAAAAATCCATCATTCCCACCTCCAGGTCAGCTGCTCAACTCATTTTTCCTGCCAAGATGATTGCTCTGCCTACCTCTGCCCAGAAGAGGAGCCAGTAAGAGAAGCTGGGTGTTAGGGACCTCGCACTGAGGACCAGCCTCCCTGAATTTCAAGAGGGCTAAGGAATGTGCTGGATCAGACACCGGGGAGGTGCCTTTTCACATAATTACCACAATTTCTTAGTCGAAGACCGCCTCAGGCCGCCTGTGGCTATGCTGTAGTCTCTTTTGCAAAGCTTTTGCTTAATTAACCGAGGGAAAATATATTTAAGAACAATGGGTGAAAGGCCCTTGGGTAAAAAGGGGCTACACGCAAGGTCTCCTGTAAGCCACATGTGCAGACCACAGGGCGGTGGTTCCCCAGCTGCAGCCCATCTGCCTCGTGTAGGAGATCTCAGGGACGTGGCTGGGCACAGACCCGGAGCTGCCTGCCAAAGCCTACCGGTGATGATGCAAGTAGAATTCACCGCCCAGCTCTGTAGGCTGACACCACACGGAGCGATTTATCATCGCTGCCTTGTTTTAGGTACGCGCTTCTGCAGTTCCATCAGGCACCGAGCTGGAGCGAGGTTTGCTCTCTCCTCCTGCTCGTCCCATCCAAAGGGTTGGTGAAAATGCAGCGGGCAGTGGAGGAGGGCAGGTTTCTGCTTCCATGCAGCTCCAGAGGCAGCAACAGCTGGGGCTGGGGCCGGGGCCGTGGTCGTCAGCTCCTGCTGGAGCTCTGCTACTGTGTCTTACTGCTCTTAACAGTATAAAGCCAGCATGGATACACTGCTGGTGCTACAAATGAATCATCATCCTGCTGGCCAGAGAGATCCACAAATAACCTGCTGGCGAGCTGAACCCTGCTCGGTGTCAGGGGAGTTGCTGGTCCCAGCAGCGCAGCAGGGACGAGGCAGATTGAATTATCGATCATTTCGATCATTATCAGTTTCGATCCAGTCACTCTGCTGCTAATCAAATTACCTTGTTCAGCTCAGCATTGTTTTGGAGCGTGTCTAGTCTCAGTGCCAATGCAGTTCAAGTGGCACACTGAGGAATACACAAACTAAATCAACGTTTTCAGTGAAGGCAAGCCCTAGGAGGCTTAAGCCATGCAGAAATCTTTACTGTAGACTTGTACAACAAACCATTTCTTGTCCATTATTTTGTTTGTTGTTACAAAGGCTAAAAAGTAGGACAGAAGGATGTATGGAAAACAGCAGTATGATGATTACTGTGTCAAATTTTATTTGTGAGGAGCACAAGCACGTGAGAATTGCTCAGGTTGATGATTTGTGGCTGGGAGCTGTGGAGCTCTGAAAGGGCCACTTGTGCTACTTTGTGCAGAAGGAGTTAAGGCCTCGCATCAGCAATACACCACTTCCTCTAAACTGCTGGCTTAAAAGTAACTTTTTAAAAAAGTATTTAAAATGACAGTGTGTTTGCTGGGAACATATTACTTACTCAGGGAATTTTCTTAATTTTCTTTTTCTTCCTCAATGTAATTTTTGCTTTGTATCTGCCTGAAAGTCATGGTACAAAATCATTTACTCCTCCTTCAGTACATTCCAGTTGACTTCAAAAGACTGCTGTCGTAAGAAGGAAAGTGCTTGGTTTTGGTTTATTGATACAAAAGAGGAACATGATATAAATAATTTAGAAGACTCGTCTTTGCCAAAGCCTCGTTAACCTGAAAGTTCCCAATTCATGTCAGGGTTCACGTGGGCTCTGGCTGCTGTACAGCCTGGGTTTTGTACAGCCTGGGTCAACTGCAGCAGCCACAAGCACGACTGAAGCGGTCACAGGATAACACTTGTGTTAAGGGCAGAGGCTGCAAATTCTGTTTCTTTTGAGTAATGACTTTTACAGAGCAGTTCATTGCATTTTAGGTTGCTTGGCCACTTAAAGCCTCTTCAGACGGCCTAAATGGAGGAAAAACCCAAACCCTCACTTGTTCATGCAGTACTCAGCTACATGGCGTTATTGTTGCCCATGATTTTAAAGAATTTAAGAGGCTGTTTGAAAACATGACTTCATCACTGTCTACAGCTTCTTCACGAGGGGAAGTGGAGTGGCAGGCACTGATCTCTTCTATCTGGTGACCTATGGCAGGGCCTGAGGGAATGGCCCGAAGCTGTGCCAGGGGAGGTTTAGGTTGGGTCTCAGAGAAGGTTTTTCCCCCAGAGGGTGGCTGGGCACTGGACCAGGCTCCCCAGGGCACTGGGCACAGCACCAGCCTGACGGAGCTCGGGAAGCGTTTGGACAACGCTCCAGGCACAGGGTGTGGCTCCTGGGGATGGTCCTGTGCAGGGCCAGCAGTCGGACTCTGATCCTTGTGGGTCCCTTCCAACTCGGGATATTCAGTGAAATATATTTATCTATTTATCGACAATATTTAACTAAATACATAAATTCAAAATATTTAACGTGTGGGTGTAACACAGGACTTGAAGAAACAGTGCAAGCAGACGCGGTGCCTTTTGACCCGCCGGGCAGGTGGACGAAGTGGCGGCCGCGCAGCTGTCCCCCACAGCACATCGGTCCCCTGGCCCCCAGGACGCACGCTGGGATCCTCCTTCCTCGCTCCCTTCCTTCCTCCCATCCCGGGGGAATCCACGGGCGGCTCCGCCGGCGCGGCCCGGCCGCTGGAAACTACCGCTCCCATGGTGCCCCGCGCGCGGCGGGAGCGGCCACCTCCCCTCGGCGGCGGGGGGAGGGGACGATGCGCGGCCCGGGCCCTGGCGGGGCGTGGCCGGCGGCGCGGCCCCTCCTCTCCCCTGTACCGTGTGTCGGTTCGGGCTCCCGCCGTCGCCATTTAGCGCGGAGGCGTCGCCGGGCGGCCGCGCTCGGTCCTGCCCGCCGGGCGCCACCCGGACTCGGCTTGGCGGCGGCCCCGGTGAGAGGCGGCTGTGGGCCGCGGGCAGCAGGAGCAGTAGCAGGAGGAGAAGAAGAAGGAGGAGGAGGAAGGTTTCCGGCTCCTCGCGAGGCGGCCGCGGCTGTTGGAGAGAGCGCGGCCCGGCCGCGCGGGCGGTGGCTGCGCCTGCCGGGCGGTGGAGAGGCCGCGGCCGCCATGGGCGCCCCGGTGAGGCGGGGCTGAGCCCCCGGGACCCCTTTCCCTGCCCTGGGCCTGCCCGGGCCTCTGCCGCTCGGAGCGAGTGACTGAGCGCGGCGGCTTTCTTGGCGTGCGGGCCTGCGCCCCGCTCCCTCCTCGCGTCCCGGCCCCTTCCCCTCCCCGCACCCGGGCCGGCCCCGCTCGCACTCCATTGCCGGGGGTAACTGTAGCCGGGCGAGGTACCGGCGTCTCCCCGCTCGGGGGCCTCCCCGGTGCTCGGGCTTTCCCTTCCCTCGCCGCCCCCCAACTCCATCCCAGCGCCCCGTGTCCGCTCCCGGTACTCCATGTCGGCCCCGCTGCCCGGCTCCCCGCTGCAGGATGGATGCAGACGCTGACCGGGGATCCACCCCGCCGGCCCAGCCTCCCAGCTCCGCCGCGAGGAGCCCTTGGGACCCTCTGTTGCAGCTGCAACGGCAGCCGCGGCCGGGCGCGCTCCCCGCTCAGTGACCGGCCCTTCGCTCGCCTCCCGCCGCCGCCTCGCCGCAGCCGCGCTCCCCCGGAGCACCATGTCGGGGGACGCCGCAGGCAACGGCCCCCCGGGGCCGCGCTTCCTGGTGCCGCCGCCGCCGCCGCCCAAGAACGGTTCCAGCTCGGACAGCTCCGTCGGAGACAAGCTGGGAGCCGCCGAGCACGGAGCCTCCGGCGCCGGTGGAGCGGGCGGCGGACCGGGGAACGGAGGCCGCAGTGAGGAGTACCGGCGCCGCCGCCACACCATGGACAAGGACAGCCGAGGGGCGGCAGCCACTGAGCACCGCTTCTTCCGCCGGAGCGTGATCTGCGACTCCAACGCCACGGCCTTGGAGCTGCCCAGCTTGCAGCCCGCAGCGCCCTCGGCCCCTGTCTCGGGAGGCAGCGCAGCCCCCTTGGTGTTCCCTCCCGAGGGTGCCGGCCGGACTCCTTACACCCCTGTCACCGTCGCCGAGGCCGACTCGCGGCCGCCGCCGCCCGCCCCTCTCCCCCTGGAAGGACAGTCTGCTGAGGAGCCCCCAGCCGCCAAGGATGCCGCCCCGCTGCTGCCCAAGGAGGAGGAGGAGGGGGACGAGGCAACTGCGCTACCCCCTACCAGTGCCGCTGGCAGTCTGTCAGCTGCCAGCCGGGAATTTGAGGAGCGGAGAACACAGCAGGAAGACATCGAGGAGCTTGAGACCAAGGCAGTGGGCATCTCCCCGGATGGCCGCTTCCTGAAGTTTGACATCGAGATTGGAAGAGGCTCTTTCAAAACTGTGTATAAAGGACTGGATACTGAAACCACTGTGGAAGTTGCGTGGTGTGAGCTACAGGTAAAACAAATAAATAAAAAAAGTGAATTATCACAGCACAGTCACTCTCCCAGGTGCTAGTCATTGTGCTTGAGGGGTGTAAAACCCATCAGCTCGAGGTCTGCTTAATTCGGAAGGAACTGCAGACCTTACCTGAGGCAGTCCTTTGGAAGAAAGGTGCATCCTTTCCGTAGAGTCTGTTTGCCTTAATTATTTTAAATACTGTGCTTTCCAAAGAGTTTTTTAGCTTTATCATCACAAAACGTGCTGGAGTTCTGTTTTCTATAGTGTCTTGCATTTTACGCCTCCAAAAGGTAGCTTGGAGGATTGTAAAATCACTTGTGTGCAGCTTCAGGGAGGCCGAGGGAAAATGTGTTAAGTGGGTGTCGACTTGAGCTACCCTTAATGTTTCAGAATTTGTTTAGGTATTTTTCTTAAGAAAAAATGTGGAAACATTAATTTCACAGACGTTTCATAGGTAGCTGGCAGTGGATTCTTGTGGGATACATACACTACATTATGTGTATATTCTAGAGTTATCACACCATTTAGTTTTGCAAAGCTGTATTTTTCATTCCAACTTCCAGGGTTCACACTTGTTAACAGGGACAAGGAAACAAATTACCTTCTTTCTGAAGCTTGAAAAAACGCCCTGATGTTTAGCCTTTCTAGATGACTGGTGGATTAAACTGGACTAAGACACTGCTCTTGTATCAAGTTTCTGGGCTGAGCAGAGCCAGAGTTCTGTAGGGGCCCAGTGTAAGGATAGCAAGAACACCCTTGGTTCCCTTCGAGTCAGAGCTTGTATAACACACGCAGGTTGCTGTGCAACAACCTGAAAAGAAGTGGGAAGAGCTTGGAGTACCAGGAACAAATACCTGGTGTGCTGGTTTGTTTTCAAAGCCTCGGCGTTAAGTTAATAGGTTTAGTGTTTTTTAGTGTTGGGTTTTGGTGCAATTCGTAGGCAGCCTCATGTAGTACATCTTTATTATTGTTTGTGTTCCCATCCAATTTAGGGCATGCAAAAGAGCATTGGGTGAAAATCCCAAAACTCTTTATAGGGTTTTTAAGCGGTGAGTGGCTCACAAATGATTGAGTGCAGTAACTGTACCAGAACTTTCTCAAAAGCGATTGTATATCTGTTCCAGTCAAGCTGAGGGAATTTATTAAATGATTTCTTAATTTGTGTTCATATTTGCTTTTGGATGGTTGCTCAAGCATTCTACCAGTATCTCTGTTCATTACGTTATTGCCATTCTTCTGTGCTTACTAACTGTGGAAGAAAGCTTCCAGTTTTCTTTGTGACCCTTAAGCACGCCCTGCTCCTCCAAGCTAGCTACATTCTTGCTGTGGTGGTCTGTTTCAGCATTGATTTTAAATTAAAAGTGAAATGATCAAGTGTTGGGCTCTGCTGAAGCTTTACTTGTATAATTTGAACTGTGAGGAGATTAATAACTCGTCCAAATTATACGGCTTTTATTTGAAATTTTAGTATTTTCAATTTTCAAGTTCTGTGACTTTAATCTCTGAAGACTGTTTTAATCTTCACACTTACTGATCAGAAACTAATGTCAGCTTGGCATCAGTTGCTGTTCACTAATGCTGCCTCTTGAAGTGTCTTAATCATCAGCAGTACCATGTGGACAAACTGTCTGAAGAAGGACCACCTTTGAAGGAATTTAATAAAGAAGCTCATTTTTAAAGGGCATGTTGCTGGGCTTTCAATTGATTGATGAATTTTATGAGTAGTATTGAAAGTGACAGTTTGCAAAAAGCATGAATGGAAGTATTTGCAAGGGAGAAATACTTGATGTTTTGCTCGGAGGGAAACTGCATTGCAGGAGGGCCTTGTGGGTTAAGTTAAGCCTGATTCCAAAGGCTGTAGCTTTCCTCTCACAAGGAGACAGTACAAAGTGACAAGTTTAGAACAGGAATGGGAATTTTATAGCTGTTAGAAGTATTTTCTGGAGGAACTAGACTCTACAGCTAGTAGAGTATTTTAAGATTAAGTCCTGTGTTATTGTTTGTGACTAGAAAGAAAAGGAGGAACTTGGTATTTATTGACAGAGTGGGTATATCCTCCTGTATAGGAAAATGTAGTTGTTGCCAGGTTGATCTTTGTTATGCATGATTTGTATCAAAATGAAATCTGCATTCACAAAGATGACTGAAACTTAGATGTCATTGTTTTTCCAGAATGCCATGGTTTGAGGATTGGTGAACCTTCAAAGCATAATTATTTTATTAGGGAAATGTGAATGATTTTCTTCCATGCTGTATTACAGTAACCACAACTAACTGATGGTTACCTTTAATTATTTTGAAATAATGTTCCTCAGCAATAGCAGAGTTTTTTCTCTATTCCTGCTAGCAAGTGTAGGCATCGGAGGTGTCCCACCTCTGTAGAGTCTTCTAAACAGCACTGCTGAAGATTTGTGGTAGTGTCTGGCAGAATGACTTTTTAATTCTGAATAATGGAACTATGGCTGATTTTTATGTATGTGCTCTGTAGCAATAAAGACCAAAACCTGAGACTATGAATGTGCTTCCTTTCAAAGGAAGTTTGGATGCTATTTAGGAAATGCAGCTTGTGTTCCCAAGTTGGTGAAACTGTGGAGGATATTGCTCCATGTCCTCAAGGCTCTTGAATTGCCTGGTAATTGAATTGCCCCTTCTGCTTGATATATTGAACTGTGGAGGAAGTAGAAGGGGGAAGAGCTGAAATTCACTGGGTGACCTACTGGTGTTCTTAGTATCTCCAGCAAGCCAAGGTCCTGGCCAAGACTCTTTATTTTTTCTGGATCTGTGGAAGATGAGTCAATTTTGCCGAATGTAACAAAAACACAACACAGATGGGTTTGACTGATGGTCTATCCTACTTTACTTCGTGACCTGTCTATGTGAAGCAAATTGTAACTGAACCTACTTTAAAATATCATGTGCAGGTGTTTAAATGTGAAGTGCCTGCCTCGCTATGAGTGTAGTGAAGCTGTGGAGAGCTCAGGAGCAACTGCTTTGTGCCAGTGCTCGGCTTCAGTTGCTGCAAGGAAATTGTTAGTGTAGTGTTAGCCTTCAAATACTTTTATTCTTCTTGTATATATTCATCTCAACTCTAGTTATTCTGAGTCAAGTGTGCCTCCTACTGTTGTCATTAGCACATCTCATAAATGGACTGAAATAGTAGTTAGGGTTACTAATTAAAGGGTTTTTAAATAGGTAGAAGTTGACAAAAGTGGTCTTTGTAAATTATGTTTGAGCAGTGAGTTTGTCACCTCTGTACAGTTCAGGTAACGTTGTGGCTAAAATGTGATGCCTTCTCCTGATGCTTTAAGTTTGCAAATACTCTTATGCCAGAAGTATCAAGTCACATAGTTGGCTGCAAAAGCCAAATCTTAGTGCTGTTTTGCCATCCCTCTGAGTCCCTGTGTGAGTGGTTTTAAATCAAGAATGTAATTTAACTGCTGATTTACAGAACAGTACAGAGTGGTGCAGTCACTTGCTGGACTGCAAAATCTATATAGAATTATTGCTTTGGGTTATTTTAGATCAGTAACTTTTCAAATATGAATGTGCTTGATGATGTGGAGGTCAATTGGGCTCTTTTGAACTGTGTATTTGTCAGGCATTTGAAGACTTACCTTTCATTTGGGCAGTGTGCTCTCTCAAAGAGGAAGCGTGATTTATGAGCTGTTATTATGAAGGTATTTGCATTGGACAACAGCACTGCTTGTCTGGTATGAGCTGTGTCCCTCCTGTCCCTTGTGTTTTTTGACAGAAAGGGGGGGTTGGTCAGTCAGCACACACGGTCCATGAATGCATCTTCTTGCTGATATGTTGCTTTGCCGTTCCTACTCTGGCTTCAGTGCGGTGTCAGGTTATTCTGCTTAACACGTGAGCTGCTGAAGGATAAAAAAGGAACTGGAGGGCTCTCCCTAAGCAACACAGAGTCTCCAGGGGTAAGAAATGAGTTGGACAGGTGAAAGTGGTGCAAGAAGTTTGTTGTACTCGTTACTACTTTGAGGGAAAGATGACTGTGACTTTGGTTACCTTTAGTTATAAATCATTTGAGTAATAAATTGGTGTAGGTTACATGTGTGCAGTTCTGTGGCAGATGTCTAACTACAAACCAAGCATAGTGTGCAAGCGCTCCAGCTTACAAATGGATTTTTCTTACATAGGCAGTAGCAATGAAAAACCAGCTGGGAACAAGCATAAGGCCAGAACTAAATGTGAGCCATGAGATTCTGTAGTGCACTCTGGTAAAAATGATAATGCAACTGGCGCTTTGTAGCAGGAAACAGCAAGGTACTAAATAATATTTCCATCTGTCAGAATTTTTCTGAGTCTAACAATGTTAACTTAAAACTCACAGTGCAGGAAGTTGCTTGGGTGTGATGTATAGCTTCACTTTAGTGACACTTCAGATTTAATGATGCCTATCTTTATCTTGTAGTCTTAAAGCTGTATTTAATAGTGATTTTTAGGCCAGCAGACAACAATGGAATGCAGTTTCTATACTCTGGAGTACAGACTCCACTGCAGACTCATCATGATAAATATCAGCTTGCTGAAGTCAATGTGTAATTCTTAAAATTCTCTTTTCTTTCTGGACTGGCTGAGCTGAGAATGTTTCAGAAGCTGCACATTCGAGTCTGACAACCAAAAAAGGTCTTGTGTCACATAACTGTGGCATCCTGTAGTTTTTTTTTTTCCCCTTTTTAAAAAGCTGGTTGCATATTGCTCACTAGGAGTCCTGACTGCAAAGATGCTGGCTCTGATGCATAATCATGTAGCTACATTAAAGCAAAACAGAAAACCAGATCTAGACCTTTCTGCAGTGAGAGGAAGCTGAAGAGTGTGGACCTGGAATTCATCTGTCAAGCACTGTTGGAAAATGAGTTAGTTCTGGAGAAATAGTCAACATCCTGAAACAAATATGCATTCTTTGAAAGCTCTGACTGTGGTTTAATTCTGATTATTTAAAAATACATTTTCTGAAACTTTTACTGGAAGATCAAGTCCAAGTCTAATGCAGTATGCTGGCTCCTATGCCTACCCTGTACTTCACATCAGTGTTTATAATGCTTTACTAGTTTGTGAGTGTACTTGTATGTGGCTGGAGCAGCAGTGTGCCTCCTGTTTGTGACTGCTTCTGGGCCAGATGTCTTTGTCACAAATGTAGATTAATCAAGGTATGTGACGATCTGTCAACATTATGCTGTCCTTATTATCTCTTCTGTTTTCAGCTCTACAAATTCCAAAATGCTGAAAGTAAAATCTGTGAAGCTGTAAGTGTACAATGGGCTTATAGCGCTTTCAGGATGCTGAATTTCCAAGTGTGCATATGCAGGGAACTTGAAATTTTGTGCAGTGAAGTCTAAATTTTTGCTGGTTTTTTTATGTCGTAGGGCAGAACAAATTACTGATACTTACTGGCTTCAAATCTCTGATGTGAAAGTTTCTCCATTAGCTAAAGATGAAACCCCAGCCATATTCTTGAGTGTTTGTGCTGTAATTGATACAATTGACAACTTGATAAATGACATGGGAAAGGAGCCAGACTAATTACCTGCAGAAGTATAAACAGTGGTCAGGCTCCCTCAGATTTGACAAAGGTGACCCTGAAAGAGAGAAGGGAGCTTTTGAAGTACATTCTGGAGCTGCAGCTGTTATGAGACCTCTACTGAGGAAAATAATCTTACCTCAAAGGGATATCACTTTTGGAGATGGCTGTGGTTCAATTTGTAACTGGCTGGTTGTGAGGTAATAAATATAATCGGATAAGTACATTCTGAAAATGCAGCGTTTCTTATGGAAATAAACAGGCTCTTATTTGTCATTTTGTGGGGGTTTGAGAGGTGCAGAATTAAATCTCTTAAATGAGATTTGTTTTGGGCTGTTGTGGTTTAAAACACTTAGCTTCATAACAAAACTTTTGAGGGCTGAGGAAAAGTACCAGGTCTATAATCTTTCTTTGAAAGGGAAAAAACCCCTCACCTGATAAAAGCTCCCTGGAGACATCCTGTATAGAGTCCTTTGAGAGCTGTCTAGCAGTGTAATAAATAAAACAAGCAGTAATAGATCTGTGGTAGTCTCCATGGATGCAGTGCTCGGTACAGTGCAGTTTTCAATACCTTTTGGTTAGCAATATCCCTCTGGGCCACATGTGCTATTTCTCATTTTGTTGGTTCTGTTTCATGCAGCAGCTTGTTAAAACATCACAGCTCTGACTGACACCCAGGTTCTCCATACTGCATGTGACAGAGTTGGTGCTAAGCACTGCTAGCCTTGATGCTTCCTGTCATGCATTTCCTGTAAAGATTACCATCCTTTTCTTGAGATTACTAATTGGTAACTCAAATCATGGTTGAGTTGAAATAAAAGTTGAGTGTTTCTCTGTTTAGTTTGTCACTGTACATAATGGATGTAACTTTTAAGTTATAAGAAAGATAATAAATATCATGTAAATTTACAGCTGGGCATAGGACTTTCTCTTGACTTAGCATGTGTTTGTGGGTTTTGTTGTTTTTGTTGTTGGTGGTGTTAATTTTTAATAGCAGATGGTAGGAAGTTCCTGGTTTTGACTCTTAAAACCATGGTATCATTATCTGAAGTTTTAACTTGATCATGATGTGTGTACACCACCCTTGGAAAAACACTCTTCCAGTACGCTTGGAAAAATATGAGTTCTAAATAGCAGGATTTGTCATGCTGAAAATGGACTTCTTGGAGTAGTGAAAGGCTTTTATCTAACATGAACCATCTGCTTATCTTTTCAAATCTGTTGTTTAAATTCTTGTCCAAATGAACAAGACTCGGTTTTTATGCTGGCTTCATAAGTGCTTTTGTGGAAGCTGCTTACGTTCCAAAGGACTGTCTTGTAGCTGATTTTGAGAATCATTTAGGGGGTGTATTGAACCTTAAACAGTGTTAGAATGTTTTTGGTCGAGATACTACAGATATCCTTCTTTCTACTTCATTTCCAGCTTCCTCAGTATATTTACAAATTGTCATACCAGCACTTCTCAATGTGTGGTTTTGGTTGCCCTCATTCCCTTGAGCTGGGGGAAGTGAAGAGGTGATGAGGATTGAATCTGTGCCTCATTTGAGGTCATGTTTGAGAGAGGGAGCTTGCTCATGTCTTGTCTTGTGGGCACAACCTACAGAATACTCCTTAACTCCATGCTGCAGAGGATAAACTTTGTGTTAATAGTGTTTTGTGCTATGCTGTCCTCTTAACCTAAAAGTAGATCCATGCAGCAAGTTCATCACAGGTGTTGGCAAATTCTTTTTCTAAAAAGTCAGACTAAAGTAATAGATGGAATGCAGTGACCAAAATTCAGATTCAGTTCTTAGGTGTACTTCTGAACCTCATCCCACTTGTAATTTTCACCTGGTGATGGCAGGTGCATTGCACATACCCACATTGTTCTGAAGTGCTTCAAGATTTCCTTGGGGAATTCCAAGCAGCACTGTGTTACTTTGCCTGGCTCACAAATAATTTAACATGCTCTCAGGTGATTTTTTGGCAAAGGAGATGGCAGCCTGATAAAAATTGGACTGGTAGTGTTATGTTGTTATATCATAGCCTTCTAGAAGCTGTGTGAGTATTAATATGTATCTAAAGCAGCAAGCAGTTTTTACAATGATAGCTCATTCTAAATCACTCAGAGACAAACTGCTAAGTTTGAATTTGTCATTTTAGGTCTAAGGAGAATCTTTGGGAATGCTGCCTATACACTAGAAATCCTCTAGAAAGAATACTGTATACTTTATGGCCTTGCAACTAAAATATCTATGAGCTTTCAATGTGATGTGTCAATGACACTGGAGTAAATGTGTTTTCATGTAGGTGGTGCCATTTTTTTTCATGATCTGTATGCCCCAGAACATGGTTCTGAAGTCACCTGGTTCATCTACTGGCAATCTATGGACAGCAGTTCTCTGGAGTCTGTTCTTAGGACAGGATCACTATGGTGCATTTCAAGTCTTCTGATTTTTGTGGGTGGTTAGCAGGACTCCTCACATGTTACTGGTAAGATTAAAATGAAGGGGAAGCTTTGGAGACTCTGATAGCATCCACATCACAAGTTGTGTTTGGAGCCATAGTCCAGAGTGGTTCTGATTCTGTTGCCTTTGTTAAACAAGCAGTCCCTGATAGAACCTTGCAATAGGTCTCCATTGAACTGCTCTTGTCCTGCTGTAGGAAGGTAGCAGACAGTGTGGGAAATAAGCTTTATTAGACCTGTTATATGAAGTAGGAGTTACGTTGTTTCGATTTAGGTGTTGTGGAGCATCCTTTTTATCTGCACGTTTCAGCCCTTTCTAGTTTCATTGCATCAGGAGTTGAAGATAGTGGGTTCTGATAGCACATTTGGGGCTGGTGGCAGAAAGCAGAAAGGTCAAGACGGAAAAACCCAATTACGCAGTTGTGAGTTTAGTGCCACTGTTTAGTAGAGTTTGAAAAGAGTAGGAATACCAATCTCTTTGTCTGTAATTGGGGCAAATGTGAAACAGCTTTGCTGAGCTAAATGGGAGATAGTACAAAACTGATACCAACAGCCATGTGCATTTTGTCTGCTTTTGGCCAGTTAATGTAGTCTCGTGATAGTTTAAAACTTTTCACTTGATGGGGTTACCCAGTTTTCCTTGGACATTTTCCTCCCTTAGGGTAGCCTGTGACTTGCTTCGCCTTTGCTGATTGTTGGTGGCAAGTTTGTGACCTCACTCTGAATATATTTTGACTGCTTCTATCCTGGGATAGACTAATGACATGCAAACAATAACCCCCAAATATTGCTATTAAAAGCTTCAGCAATCCAGTCTGATTATCTTAAGGATCTGCAAATCTGTGTGAGCTTATGCAATATGCATCTGTTAATGGCAATTTCTGAACTGTTAGCAGGTTTTGCTTAAATGTTGCAAAATGTTAGCATGTCTGTTTTCAAATCTGCCTCTTTTAAATGAGACTTCTATTCTAACAAATATTTTCCAACATAGAACTATTTTTGGTTTGTCTTGATCTTTATTCAGCTGCTTATGGTATGCTTTCATTTGGTAAATGTAGGTTATCTATCTATATAAAAATGCAGGATGCTATGTTAATGTGCTTTGTTTTGTTATAGCTAATTTGGACTCGGTCTACGAGTCCTCCTTAAATTGAAAATGTCATAAGTGAGGCCAAATTTGAGTTAGAGAGTTCTTGAAGGAGTCCATTCAGATAAATATCCTACTGTAAAAAATACAGTCTGAGAAGTGATTGATTTTTTTGATTTTTGATATTTTTGATATTTTTTTTAAATATTGCCCCTTCTGGATGTAGACAAGTAGAGGTAGACAGTATGCAGAATGGCCTTTGAGGGCAGGCTTTTTATTTGCATTTATCATGATTTGGGGTTTAGTCAGTCATTTGGCTTGCCAGGAAGGGTATGCTGAAAAGGGAGAAACAACAGAAATGTCTGATACAAAAATAAGACTTGAAGTTCAGTTTTAGAATGATTTTTTTTTTTCTTCCTGTGGCTTTCTCTACTTCCTTTATGTACAGTTTGAGCTTCTTTCTGCAGACTCAAAAGCAGAAATGTATTTTACGTTCTTTGTGCCAGGAGGGGTGGTGCTGAATTACACAGGGTGCTTGAATTTGAGATGTTTTGCCTCTTGATGGCAACTGTGAGCCAGTTAAGGTGATGGTATGATTTCTTTTGCTGATCTCTTTGTACAAGCCTGAACATATCTGAGATGTTCAGTATTTACCCTCAGGAACCAAAAAAAAAAGTGAAGAGCCTCAAGGTTGCTGCTGAAGACTTAAATGCTGTAGCACACCAGTGTATTGTCTATGTTCTGTACCTGAAGATCTGTCACAAAGTGTCTTTAATACTCAGGTTTCTTGCAGGCATTTCAGTGCAACTGAACATGACCAACTGTGAATGATAACACTTCAGATAGGAAAAATAGCCAGGTGCCTTGTTTTTATCTTGGGACTGTGGCTCAAAAAGAGTGATGTTCCTCCTCCCATCCCGCATGGAATCTTACTTCTCAAGGTTGGGCGAATCACAGAAAATTTAGCAGAATTGAAGTTTGATTTATTGGTGTTGGAGAGTCTGAAATCTGCTTTTATTGTTGGCTTGTTGTTTTTATTTCTAACAAACTTTGAGAGTTGAAAAGCATTTACAAGACAAAAGTGGGGAATAGCAAAAAACCTTGTTTCTTAGGATGTACATGACATTTCAAAGTTTTAGGACTAGGCAAGTTTAAAACAATTAATTGATTCTGAAAGGTCCTATTGCTGTGAATGGCTAGTTCATGAAAGTATCAGTGAAATACTTGTACTAAAGTTTGTGGATTTCTTGCCTGCTTTTTTGCCAAAATGGTTCCCTTTGTAGTCTTAGATTAGTAATACCATATTGAAGAAGCTACCTGCTGTGGACATGTATCAGTTTGTGTTTTCTTTACAGATGAAATATTTTTGTAACTTTCATGAACATGTAAAATCATTTTATGGATGCATTCAAACTTTGAGCCCCATAAGACCAGCAGCCTGTAAGGTTGAGCATTTTGTTGCTATTGGTTGTGGGTTTTTTTAGCATTTTGTAATAAATTGTGAACATGCACATTTTGTCTTTGAAAAACTTTGTGACCATAATTTAAGTGTTTGAAAGAATTTTTTTGGAACTAGTGAGACATCTATCCCAAACCAGTATCTGTGGCCTAGTTAGTGGGTGGATGACTAAGTGCTCCAGAAGGTTTTCTGGGTCAGTTTTCTAAGATACACAGTTGAATTGGTCTGAAGTGTGGAGTTTAACAAGAGTGAGAAGAACTTTGTAGTCTTCCTGCTCTAAATGAAGAGATTTTGTGAAAACTCCCAATGTACCCAAGCTATAAATGGCTTCTGCTTGATAAACCTGTACTGTAAAAATCCATTTGTTGGCCTCTGGGAGAAGGCGTCCTTGGATTGTAAACCATGTGAGTGATAGGGTTATGAGTTGGAAATGGGTGATGAATTAATTTGGAAGAATCTTTTCATATAGGAAAACTAACACTAGTGCAAACAGTGATTATGTCAAATGGTGAAGCAAAGAAATGGTTCAGTTTTGTGAAGAAAGCTTAAGTCGCTTTAGGTTAGGTTGGGCTAACCAAAGGAAGTAAGCCAGGATCAGCTGGGCTAAAGCAGCTGGCTGTACTTTCAACATCAGCAAAATAATTCCCAAAATTCTTTTGTGGAGGGCTCTGTTATTTACTATTACTGCAAATTGCTGGTTTGTGTTCTGAGTTGTTCAGCTGAAGGTTTGCTTTGCTGCACTTCTGCAGTGGTTTGACCTCTGTCAGAAAACAGTTGTGGCTTCTAATGTGGCAGCTTATAAGATAATACCAAATTTCTGAAGTATGCTTGTGATGTGTGATTGTGCTGTTGTAGCATGTCCAAAACTGTGTATTGCTCAACTTCTGGTCTCGATAACTTTTTGCAACAAACCACATGGTTTGGGTAACCGTGTAAAATTTGAAGGAGTGCAACTACTTTAAATAAAGAGCTGATAACTACCAGGTAATGACGCAACTGATAAGCATTAACTAAGTTGGTATGGGTGACTGCAGTTAAAAAGCAGCAGGCTGTGAGCTTAGCGATGTTTTAAGTATAATTTGTCACTTAAGAGGGGTATGAAATCTGAGGAAGTTGGCATTGGAATTCAGAATGGAAAGAATGAGTTGGTTGATGATGTAGAGAACTATTTTCCATTTTACCTTTGACTTCTGTCCTTATCTTCTCCAGCAATAATATTCAGGGAAATGGTATCTTTTGTTTCTCTTGTTCCTGTGTGGGAATGGTAATTGTTCTTGCTTTTTACCTGTTCAGGAAATACTCTCATTCCTCCCCCCTCCAACAAAACAGTGTATCAGTCATTGCCAGTGCCATTTTTTGCTTTATTTTCTAACCTTGGCCTTCCTGAATCCTCCTGTGGTCCCAGTATAAACCATCTGGCAAAACAAGGATTTTATTTTCTCCCTCTTCCCCCTCTTGCACTCTCAAATGAAGCAGATTTTGTATCTGTGTTCAGCTACCCTATGTAAAAGAAGAATGAGCATGTTTAAAACCTGCATCTAAGCTTTGACTCCTGGAACTGCCTCATCCAAACTTAGATTTTCCAGCTGGTAAGTCAATCTTATCCATGGAAATGTGCTTACTGTTCTCTTGGGAATTTGCTTTATACTCTTGCCTTCTCCCTTCCCCCTTCTCAAGCCAAATTTCTTTCCAGGAAGGGGAAAAAAAATCCATGGACTAGATTGAGCTTCAGCTGAATAGGGTGTCTCATTTCAGATACACTTTCTGCAGCTACTCAAATGACCAAAACATAAGTGACAGCTGAGTTGTCTGTTTGTCATGGGTCAAGGGCAGTCCAGCTCAGCAGTTTCCCTTTCCTCTTCCCCGAGTTTTGTTTGGAAGCAGTAGTGATTTGCCATTTTATATAGTCATCCTCTTGTCATAAAGGCCAGATGGAAATACATCAGTTGTTTAATGTATAAATATTCAGCCCAACAGCTGTGAGTTTATCAGGAGTCACTGGGATCACAAGTTGGTGACCAAATTGCTTGTTTAGAGGGCCATGAGCATTACTCTAACTTGAAATAAAGCTGTCCCATGAAAATGTTAGAAATAGTCCAAGACCCAATTAAAGAATGAATGAATGAAGGGGAACCATTTAAATGCAAAATCCCTTTTTTCAGATGAAGTTACATTTTTTTCTAGAGTATTACAGAAGTCCTACTATGCTGATGAGGATATTTCATCCACTGATCCTGCATTCTACTGACCCTCTTTCTAAAGCAGCTAAAGGATTGCTCTGAATTCTAAGTTATTAATTTTCTCCAACACGAAGTCTCCTTCCCTTCTGTAGTTTTACTAGGTAAGAACATTTATCCAGAATATCACCCTCTGGTCTTTTGGCCAGTTGATAATCCTCAGTCTGTGTTTCAGTATGTATTTCTGGCAAAAAGGCTGAGTTACCTGTGTGATTCTGGCTAGCAATGAACTGAATGTAATGAGCGTTGTAGTAAATCTGCTTGACACTGATTATTAAGGGGGTTAACTTGATTTTGCAGGTTGCAGAGGGTTCTTTGTGCAAATAAGGCTATTTATTCCAGTAATATTGAGAAAGGGAGGGATGACGAAGTCTGCCAATGGCCATTGGCTATTTGGTTACAAAATGTCATGTATTCCATGGGCTGCTGAGCATAATGTGAAACAAAGTGCCATAAAAAAAAACGTTGAGTGCTAAGTCCATGACTGAAAAAACACTTTAATGGGAGAATGGGCATGGTCATTAACTTAAAATAGCTTCTCTGCAGAAAACTATTGTAAAGCAAGATTGTAATTATTGACTAATGAAGACTGCAGTGTATAAGACTGAAACTGAATTAGAAAGGAAACAAAAATTTGCAGTAACTACAGACTGTTAAAAACCATAAACAAATGGAGAAATTGACCACGATTTAGTGAAACTGCCTGTTTCTCAAACCTTGAGAGGAATTGTGCCTATTGGCCCTGAAAAGCCTTGTTGTTCAAAGGGGGTAGCTAAGACATTTTTCATGTCTTTAGACAACAGAACAATAAATGCAATTGACCACACTGCTAGCTCCTAGTCCCTGCAGGGCTTCAAAAAATAACCCCTTGAAACAACCCACCAAAAAAGCCGAAAAGAAAACCCCAAAACATTGTCTGGTTGAGTTGCTGCATAGATCTCACTTTTCCTTCCCAGTACATTGTGTTTCAGAAATGGTTTCCAGCTTGAAGAATTCACTAATGCAGTGCTTCTGCAACAGAAGCCCATGCAGCCACTGTAAAAGAAGTGCTTGCAGCTCTTCAGGTTTGGAGAGTCGAGGGGGAGTTAAGGAGGCTGAAGCTGTCCTGGAGGCTTTTAATGAGGATTTTGTGGCCTTGAAGTGCCTGCCTTCTTCAGTGGAAAACTCCTGTGTTTGAGTCCGTGCTGTTGGCCTAGGTGCCAGGAACAGAGAGCACGCTTTCCTTTGACTTATTGGTGGTGTTGGTGGAGATAGATACACTTTTTAAAAAGTGTGGAACTTTGCTTCAGAGTCATGAGGGATTTCAGTTTTCCCTGTTCTCCGACTTTGTATAAAATAACTTGTCTGGGATAGTTTGTATTCCGATAAATGTTGGTGTTTTTTCAGCTGTATATTGGCATGTGATCTCTTGCTTTGGTGACAGCAAGCTAGGAAGTCTTTCATCTGGAATCTCATGTGAGTGGTCATTTTGTAGTTTAGTGTCAGGTTTACAGTGTGAGGATCTGGGAGTCATCAGTGTGTGCTTTCAAAACCAGCAAGTACAGCAGTTGGCCTGGCTGTGTTTTGTGGGGTTTGAACAGTCTATTACACATACTGGGATAGCAAAATATCTTGAGCCTTGAGCGATGACTTCTGTCAAGCAGGGATCAAGGGTCGTGGTGCTGTGCACTTTGGCACATCCTGGGACACATTCATCAAAGATAAGAGGGGCTGACTGTCTTATTGGGGAAACAGAGCTGAATTAATTTCTCTTTTTATCAGTTTAGTTTCACTTTATTGTAGGCATCTGTGGCTGTTGCATTGGTAGATTTTTAGTTCCTCCTGAATGGTGGAAGTACAGAGGCTGTTCATATCCAGCCACGTGCCCGCATTAGCCCAGAGTATCTAACAGGACCGTGACTGGTGATGGTATAACTTGGAGACTTCAAATAATAGCACTTTGGTGTTGGTGGGGTTTTTTGGTTGGTTTCGTTTTTTATCCTTTTCCTATTGAAATCCTTGCCATGATTTTTGTTTCCTTCTGTGTTCCTAGTGATTCCTGCTGTAGCATCTATGGGGAAAAAAAGTTTGATTGAATGAAGAATCTTGGTTTATCCATTTTGTAATTTTGTTTCTAGCTCAGTGTCTGACTAGCACTAATGATATTGTGTAAGTTAACTATAGGCAACCAGTCATATTCCATGACAAGTATGCCAGTTTCCATGAAAAAAGGGATGCAGAGTTAACTTAAGGACAGAAGAAGGCTTCCTGGTAAACTTGAAAGGCACTGCAGCCACCTTCTGTAGTTATTACTGGTTTGGGACAACATTAGGTTATTAAGCCTTATAGGTTGTGGACATCAAGTGTGGTCATCTTTGGTTCTGAGGGTCAAGGAGATGATGTGTATTGTCGAGTCTCCTACATTGCTGTTTCCTCTCGTCTGCTCCTAAGCAGTGAACTTATCCCTCTGGATCACTTGTGGATCCAATTTGGATATTGCAGCTGTGGACAGAAAACACCTTTTGGAGTTCCTAAATGATAGTTCAAAGCACAGAGCTTTACATGCTGTGTTTGGAGTGCTGGGCTTTAGAAAAGGCAGACTTAGTGCATCAATAGTTTTCTGTTTTCATTCAGAAAAGGATCTGCAAGTGAAGCAATAGTTGCTGTTAGGTCTTTTCAGTAACTTGATTCTGAAAGCATTAGAGGGGTGTGCTCTCATGCTGCCTAACTGGAAATCCATGCATTGGATGCAGTGAGATGAAGCTGCCAAAGGGAAGTTGTTCTGGGGACTTCCTTGGGTGAAGTGGTATGAGGAGACATCTTGCTTACTTTTGCAGCCCCTCTGTGTGTTGCTGTCAAAAATCCTGCTACAACAATTTAATATTTGAAGTCTGAGGCTTGGCGACAATGCCTAAAATGTTGGTTAAAATTATTGGTAAGCTCCATATGATGAATTTGTTTGCATTACTACGCATCAGCTGGCATAGTGTGTCACTTGATACTTGCTTTACTTCTTCTGAAAGTATGAAAACTAGCATATTTTTCTTTCATGTTCATTCTGGAGTTTAGCTCTGTAATGGTCTGTAATTTTACAAGCTATCTTTGGAAGAAGTGTGTTGGTAATGCTCTATATTGACATAGTGGTCATTTGCTTTTAAATTCTTTATTGGTACACATGGGACTAATACATCAGGTAGCACCACTTATGATTGAGTCCTGTCACAAGAGCCTGTTCTCAGCTGCCCAGCTGGTGTATACCTAAACCACCTGGGCTGCAAATTGTCAAGCCGAGTGTCTGTCTTGAGCTTAATTGTTTAAGAAGCTTCAGCCAAGCTGTTACAGGTGCTTTAGAGAAAAATGCTTGCTTTATTGCATCCACTGGCACCTTAACTTTTTATACTTGAGGGCTGTGAAGCAGGGACTGAAAAGCAGTGTTGAGACAGGTGTGTTGTCTCTATGCTGAGGAAGTATTTCCAAGTACAGAGTTTTCAGATAAAAAAACTTTAAAAGAAGCGACATTTTCTAGATTAGACTTACTTGGAAACGACCTTTTTTTTAAACTCTGAAAACTTGATCCATGTTCTAGCCTGTGAATAGTCTGTGTCAGCATCTATATGATGCCATATGAAGCAGTTTGTTGAACTTACTTAGTGTGTGTTGATGTTCTTTTACAAATATATAATTACCTTTTGTGCAGTGTGTGCCAGTCAAACCCTCAGGATGGGAAATGCAGGGTACAAAGCTGTACAATGTAATTCAGTTCACTTGTTTGTGTTGCAACTGTTTAAGCAAGGAAATTTTAATATCTTCAGAAATGGCTTGCTTCATCATGTTGTAAGTTTCTCTGGAGAAATAGGAAGTGAAGTTTTCAAGTAGAAAGTCTTTTGTGGAACAGCAGCCTCTCTATTTGTACAAGTAGCAGACTTTGCAGCTGTTAATCTCAGTTGTCAGATATGGAGAAGCAGCTTTGGTACCAATATGTTGTAATTTGTCTGAAGGAAGCATCTGTGTAGATACAATGCTCAAATGACTTTAGCTGCAGTGAATTCAGATCTTGAAAGGTGAGTTTTGTATTATTTTAAAAGCAAATGCCCTGGTCAAAATGTCTGCTTTCCCCTGAGCTTTGACGGAAAAATGATACAGAAAGAATGGAATATATAACTTTGATTTTTACCAGATTTGGTAAAAATCCTTTTTTTTAATCCTTTTTTATCCCTTTTTGTCTAATGCATTCTGAAATATAGGAGTTTGTATATTTACAGTTTGTTCTTTTAAATACCTTTTGGATTTTTCACATCAAACTGGACTCTTGATGTTCAGGGTTTAAGTAAAATAGGGCTACCAGCAAACAGTGTTGTTACACAGATGGCTGAGTTAGAGAAATGTTTGTGGTGTGTTATTTTTTTCCTTTTTTTATGACAGAAGTCATGATTGTATAGGAGGAGGAGAAGATAAAAGCTCAGAGAAATATATATAAATGAAACAACTGCAAAAAATCTATGAACCATCTAAACATAGCTATAATCAGAGTAGTACTTGACTATTTTTAATTTTGTTTTAATGTTTAGTGTCTAAAACATTGGATGGGAATTCCTTTTTAATTAGCGCAGAGCCTGGTCTGTGCTATGTCTAATATTGTTTGTCCTTCCTGGGAAGGGAAAACTTGAAAGTGTTCTGGAAGGAAGGAGTGGTAGGAGCTCTTAATAGGAAAAGGCAGTTATCCCTCGGATTGCCTGAATATTGTTACCTTCAATTTAAAAAATGCAATTCTGCGGATAATTCTGGTATGTAGCTACAGTCTCTTACGGTCTTATGATTTCACCCTGTTCTTACAACACCATCCCATTCCACTCCCTGTCTTGGAAAAGCATCTTGTTTCTACAAGCCTGAGCACTGCCAGTAGATCTCTTGTGAAATCCTTATTTAGGCACGAGCATACTGAAGTCGTTGAGATAAGAAGAGTTCATAGTGACATAAATTTCAGTTTCCACCTCACATACTCACATGTGTGACTAATTCTGAAATGGAGTCATTTGCACTGAGTCAGCAGTTAAGTATGGTGAATGTGCTCAAGCGATCTCAGTTTGGTCTGTATTGAGCATTAATTTGCTCTGCAGATACAGAGCCAAACCAATTGATTGTGGGAACCTTCCGCAGAAGGTGCCCAAAGTATGGACTAGGTCTCTCTGGGAGAGTGTGCTTTGAAATAGGAAATTACAAGAAAGATCTCTGAGATCCAACATGTGTTGGAAGCATAGGAGAGATTAAAATAGCATCAAAAACCTCTCAGCCTCTGTAGCCAGAGTGCTCAGGGCAAGAGCAGGCGAGGGGGGGAACTGCAGTTCTTTGTTTGCAGTGCAGTCTGGATTTTATTACTTGCGAAGTGAAATCACAAGGGGGAATGTCTGCTTCTGATGGACAGATATGTTGCAACTCATTCTGAAGATGCCTGTTCATAAATTTTTCAGCCTGCTAACAGCTTTGAAGATAGGACTGTAGCTCTGAGACTGTGATTCATCTATCCAGCTCCTGCTTATTGGATGGTCTGTTGGTTTTGTCCCTCTTTCACAATTCTAGGCTGTTAAGTATCGATGCTGGTGCAGTTAATTATAAATTTTGAGTTTTAACACTTGCTGCTCTGTACTGTAATATTATTGCTGGCTACTGAAGCCTCTTTCCAATATTTCTGAGGTGCTGCAACAGGAGGTGCTTACACTTGGCCCTCATTTTTTAGTAAACAATTAGAGAACAAGGATTAAAGACTCTGTCTTCCCTCTGTTTCTTTTGAAGTGATTCAGTTTCAGTGGCCCAAACGAAGAAACTTGAAGATATAAACAACCCCTGTGGTAATAACAAGAAAATTATCTTAGAAATGTTCTTATGTTTTGAGGGTTTTAAAACTGCTTAATGAACTTCCATCTTTTGATCCCCTAGGAAAAGAGGTCTTAGAATTGAGCTCCCAAGAGATTTTCACACAGCTGTCCCTCAAAAGTGCTGAGATCTATGTTTGGATCATTCTGTGGAAAAATTATTTTATATTGTAGTGATAGGGTCTTCTGGAGGAAAAAATTACAAAGCTACCTGATAGTCTTTAAAAGGAATTGATGAGATTTTCATCAATATCTCTAATAATAAGCATTAGAATTTTGATGGGAAAGTTTGTTTTGGCACGAGGGTTGTTTTTGAGTTAATTGAAGAAGATACTGGAGTAGTAACAGAACTGCAAAAGAATTAGTTCTCAGGTGCTTCCAGATTGCTGCTTATGTGGACTTGTCTTGCCTCTACGCACCACCTCCTGTTCCCTGGTAGCTGGACAGGAGGCTCTTATTCTGAAAATGAATATGGCTGCTCTGTTAGACATCTGTTCAGAGATCTATCTGTGTCCTGTCTCTGCCTGTGAAAAAGGGGTCTTGTGTAGCCTTCGTTATCTCAAGACGGGGGAAGGATAATTCTTTACTGACTCTTTCTAGCAAGAGCAAGTCTGTGTACTTGTTAAACTACTATTTAGTGGATTTCAGACTACAACGAGATCTAAGTGTCTATTATCTTTATGATACTGTCTTTAGCTTAATTAAAATGGTTTTACTGGGATGTTGTTTGGGGTTGTGTGCTAGGGCATGGAACTTAAATTAAACAGAAATACAGAATGTCTCAACTCTACTTACCCACTCTTATCCCCACAGAAATGCAATTGTTGCCAGTGAAGCAAGGGATGCAGTACCAGAACAGCTTTTCTGACAAACTGCTTTCATTTGAATTCCAGCTTCCATGGCTTTTTGTGTGTGCATACTTGCTGAACACATTGAGTGTGTTTCAGACAGAGCCATTTTGCTAAAAAAGTTTTCAGATATCTTTTTGGCTAAGGGAACTTTTTCAATGTTAAACATGATCACTAATTAATAGTTTTTGTATATGATGCACAGAATATCAGATATTTCACTGTATGGATACATTATTTGAATATTTTACATGTTATTTTGGTTTGGTTTTTTTTTTTTTTGATAAAGCACTTTAGTTCACAATTAAACTGAACTGCATGTAGAATTCTTCAGTGGGACAAAGTAGGAGGTAAACTGAAAACAAAGAAGCCTGCTTACAGGTTGTGATGACCCATTTAAGGCAGGCCCCTTGGACCATGACATGCGCAGGCATTAGAGTTTGTCTTCAAGAAATTCCTTCCAGTGTTCCTGTTCAAACAGTTGAAACGAAGTGGCACCAGACCAAGGACAGACAGTATGTGACTAAAGCACAATGTAATGAGAAACAGACTTTTTGGATAAGCTGTAGCAGTTTGAATAGCTGATTCATAGATAACGTGTTGAGTATCTGAGGCCTTCTAGGTCATGGTTGGTCTGCTGGCAGTGCAAGATATTCCCAGTAGTATTCTTTGGAAAAAAATCCTTGGATTAATACAGGATAGCCTTGCCAGTGGGAATACTATGTATGTAATTCCCAAATTCCAAGGGAAAAAAAGTAAAATGTTCATCTTAAACTTCCTCTACTGCTTTTTCCTAGCTGTGTGCTTTGTCTCCCTTTGGGGATTACTCTCTTGATACTTTCATCTCACCTGTTTGACAACACTGAATTTTAGTTGTCAAAGGCTTTTCTTGCAGGTCAATCCAACACTGAAAGGGTTTGTGTGGGTTTATTTTTTTCCCCCTTTCATCCTCTGTAAAAATAGTACTTCTGTGTCCAAAGTGTGCATATTATTACTTTCATTTACAATATAGCAAACCCCTGGCTGTTTTTATGTATTGTATCCTGTGTTGGATTAGATAACAGGAGTTGAGTGGTCCCTTCATCTGCATTTCAATTACACTTTGTTTTCTCTTGTATTTTAATACATTTTAAAATTATTGAGGATTGAATTGCAAAGCCAATTAAGCTTCTGGATGCAGAGTATGCTTCATCATACCAGTTGTCTTAGTTGTTCATCCGACCACTTGTCCAGTGTTAAAATTTTGAGTGTTTTCTCTCTCCTAACTCAACTGTACTCAATTTCCTTGCACTGTGAAAGATAATATGCATATTTTAAAGTTTACATATTAGTAAATTAAAATATTAGTGGTTCATTTGGTACTGTCTGAAATATTTGTGACTTTGTGAGTAGCTTTTTAGATGCCAATCATGTATGGTGTTAGCCAAGAAAGATGTACACAGCGTGTTGGTGGAATAAGTGTCTCTGATGAATATGGTATTATTGTGAAAGTGTACAGTAAACATGCAAGTGATGCAAGAAACTGATTTCATAAGTCAACCTTTTGGGTAAGCATGGAAGAATTATTAATACTTCCCTTTATGAGAACCCTGAGATGAAGATGGGCGTTCTGTAGATAACAGGAAAATTACACCAGCTATGCTTAAAAAATTTTAAAAGTGCTTCTCCAATGTGGTTTAGGACTTTCATGTTTGTGAAATGCTAGTACTAATACTGGTATTTATGGAAGGTATTTCTGAGTCCTCATCTAGAACACAAATTTTGGTCACTCCATAAATCTCATTGTTTCTGGATCTCTTTAGTCTTTTTCTACAGGAGATCCCTTTTTGATTTCTTTTATCTTGCAAGAACATGCAAAACACCTGGCAATTATTTGAGGGGTTTTTGATGGATCCCTGAAGGATCTCTCAATGAGAGATCTATCTCTGAATGAGAGATGTCTGGCATGGAGTTCTCTAGTGATTATTGTAAGGATTTTCTCTTAGCTGCCAGTACGTGGCCTACACTTCATATGTCATCCTGTCATAACCGATAGTAATCCACAGTTTTGTAAATTAAATGAAGTACTTTTTTTGGATGTGTTTGCAGGAAAAGAAGGGAAGCTGGGAAGAGTAACTCCTGTAGTGTAATCAGGCTGCAAACACGATGTGTATACCAGTGTTGAAGCCAAATGTGTACTGTAGGCTGATGTGAGTTGAGTTTACAACTGGAGGAGCGTGGGGGGGAGGGAATGCTGATTTGATACTTGTCTCTTGGTTTTATGCTGAGATTTTTGCAAAGGAGCTACTCAGAGGCACAAGAACATTTCTAGTTCTTCTGTACCCTTACTGTGCTCATTATTAGTGGATAATTGCAGTCATCTTGCCACTTCTGCGTGTTTTCCAACCAGCTTATTGATGCAACTTTTTGGCATGCTGAGAAATGGCTATAGCTAACTTCTCTTGTTTGCCATTAGCTTTGCGAAGAATATGAGGTGAAGAATTGTAATATGTGTTTGATTTTCTGAATTGATTTGCCTTTATCAGAGTTGGTTAAGGCTTTACCCTAATGTTCTAGACATGCAGCTACAAAAGGACTGTGAGTCATACTGACATGCATGAAACAAAAAGCTATAATTGCACTTTTAACTCATTGAATTAATAGATCTGTGAGGTAACCAGAATGGATTGTGGAGAAGGCTTTTTTTCCTGAAGTACGGTCACCCCTGAGTGGAGAACTGGGTTTTCATAG